>NC_136072.1:836274292-836874292 GCF_964261635.1 Lissotriton helveticus | reverse complement strand
AGAATTAATACCAAACATATTATAGGTTGCATACAAAGAACTCCATAGAGGAGGGGAAACCCCTAATTCTATGACAGTCAGAACTCTTTAAGAGTGAGTTTTGCAAGCCTAATCAATAATTAATCATTGGCAAAAATACCCCATAAAGAGAAATAAATGCATAAGACAAATAAATCTTTTCAAAACCAGTTAGTCAAAGCATAAAACTTAAAGTTTTAGCATCAAAATCTGTCCTGATCTCTCAGCTACGCTTTCTCTGTTCTTGTCTGTTCATTTCTGCTCCTCTGTGTCTGACACAGAGAAACTGCTCCTTGAAATGGCCCTCCCTTCACAAGACCACAGAAGAATGCGAACTGCCAAAAAGCAAGGCCAGCCCACACTTCCCTAATATATGTGAACAACGCCCCCTCCTCCCTTTGTGTCTCCTCGGACGCAACCTACACCCAGTCTGCACCAGGACGTTCAGGTACCTAACCCGAATGATGCCTGGTCAGATCTGCTCCTGCTCCACATCTCTCATAATCTCTCTTGACATGCCCCCTAAGGGGGGTCATTATTTATACCCTAATTCTTGGCTGATTATAATATCAATGTTGCAGTTGCAGTAGAAACACGCACTGTGATTGGTTGGCCCAGGTGACATAGGGATCTTAGCATCCTGTTCTCATCGCAAGTCCAACCCATACCGGTCCTGACAATAGGGGCTTAATGCTAAGATCAATATACATAACATGTATCAATAAGAACATTTCTTGCAACAAAGTGTATCAATCAATTTCCAACTCGCTTTCACATCGCACACAGGGATGACACCTCCCACAGTGGGCTGGGTATGCTCAGACGTGAGTCCCAGGCTCTCCACACCACTGGAGTCAAGCTATCCAGGCTGATGAAGGCTGATAGCCAGAAACCGGTCCTTGGATGCTTGATTCCGGTCTGGGAAAGACATGGCTTGGTAGTTCGGACTGGACTGTTCCCGTGAGGCACAGGGTCAGAGCTGATTTGCATATAGCCAGTGTCTAACCCAGGGTGGTGTGGAGTGCAAAAAAACGATGGATTTAGGCCCAGATCCTTGTACTGGGGTGAATGTATGACATTGTTCTACATTCTGTCCATCAACTGTGTTTTTTGCAATTTTCACCCCGAGAGGGCTGGGTATGCTCAGACGTGAGTCCCAGGCTCTCCACACCACTGGAGTCAAGCTATCCAGGCTGATGAAGGCTGATAACCAGAAACCAGTCCTTGGATGCTTGATTCCGGTCTGGGAAAGACATGGCTTGGTAGTTCGGACTGGACTGTTCCCATGAGGCACTGGGTCAGAGTTGATTTGCATATAGCCAGTGTCTAACCCAGGGTGGCGTGGAGTGGAAAAAAACAATGGATTTAGGCCCAGATCCTTGGACTGGGGTGAATGTATGACATTGTTGTACATTCTGTCTATCAACTGTGTTTTTTGCAATTTTCACCCCGAGTGGGCTGGGTATGCTCAGACGTGAGTCCCAGGCTCTCCACACCACTGGAGTCAAGCTATCCAGGCTAATGAAGGCTGATAGCCAGAAACCGGTCCTTGGATGCTTAATTCCGGTCTGGGAAAGACATGGCTTGGTAGTTCGGACTGGACTGTTCCCATGAGGCACAGGGTCAGAGCTGATTTGCATATAGCCAGTGTCTTACCCAGGGCTGTGTGGAGTTCAAAAAAACGATGGATTTAGTCCCAGATCCTTGTACTGGGGTGAATGTATGACATTGTTCTACATTCTGTCCATCAACTGTGTTATTTGCAATTTTCACCCCGAGTGGGCTTGGTATGCTCAGACGTGAGTCCCAGGCTCTCCACACCACTGGAGTCAAGCTATCCAGGCTGATGAAGGCTGATAGCCAGAAACCGGTCCTTGGATGCTTGATTCCGGTCTGGGAAAGAAATGGCTTGGTAGTTCGGACTGGACTGTTCCCATGAGGCACAGGGTCAGAGCTGATTTGCATATAGCCAGTGTCTAACACAGGGTGGTGTGGAGTGCAAAAAAATTATGGATTTAGGCCCAGATCCTTGTACTGGGGTGAATGTATGACATTGTTCTACATTCTGTCCATCAACTGTGTTTTTTGCAATTTTCACACCGAGAGGGCTGGGTATGCTCAGACGTGAGTCCCAGGCTCTCCACACCACTGGAGTCAAGCTATCCAGGTTGATGAAGGCTGATAGCCAGAAACCAGTCCTTGGATGCTTGATTCCGGTCTGGGAAAGACATGGCTTGGTAGTTCGGACTGGACTGTTCCCGTGAGGCACAGGGTCAGAGCTGATTTGCATATAGCCAGTGTCTAACCCAGGGTGGTGTGGAGTGCAAAAAAACGATGGATTTAGGCCCAGATCCTTGTACTGGGGTGAATGTATGACATTGTTCTACATTCTGTCCATCAACTGTGTTTTTTGCAATTTTCACCCCGAGAGGGCTGGGTATGCTCAGACGTGAGTCCCAGGCTCTCCACACCACTGGAGTCAAGCTATCCAGGCTGATGAAGGCTGATAACCAGAAACCAGTCCTTGGATGCTTGATTCCGGTCTGGGAAAGACATGGCTTGGTAGTTCGGACTGGACTGTTCCCATGAGGCACTGGGTCAGAGTTGATTTGCATATAGCCAGTGTCTAACCCAGGGTGGTGTGGAGTGGAAAAAAACAATGGATTCAGGCCCAGATCCTTGTACTGGGGTGAATGTATGACATTGTTGTACATTCTGTCTATCAACTGTGTTTTTTGCAATTTTCACCCCGAGTGGGCTGGGTATGCTCAGACGTGAGTCCCAGGCTCTCCACACCACTGGAGTCAAGCCATCCAGGCTAATGAAGGCTGATAGCCAGAAACCGGTCCTTGGATGCTTAATTCCGGTCTGGGAAAGACATGGCTTGGTAGTTCGGACTGGACTGTTCCCATGAGGCACAGGGTCAGAGCTGATTTGCATATAGCCAGTGTCTTACCCAGGGCTGTGTGGAGTTCAAAAAAACGATGGATTTAGTCCCAGATCCTTGTACTGGGGTGAATGTATGACATTGTTCTACATTCTGTCCATCAACTGTGTTATTTGCAATTTTCACCCCGAGTGGGCTTGGTATGCTCAGACGTGAGTCCCAGGCTCTCCACACCACTGGAGTCAAGCTATCCAGGCTGATGAAGGCTGATAGCCAGAAACCGGTCCTTGGATGCTTGATTCCGGTCTGGGAAAGAAATGGCTTGGTAGTTCGGACTGGACTGTTCCCATGAGGCACAGGGTCAGAGCTGATTTGCATATAGCCAGTGTCTAACACAGGGTGGTGTGGAGTGCAAAAAAATTATGGATTTAGGCCCAGATCCTTGTACTGGGGTGAATGTATGACATTGTTCTACATTCTGTCCATCAACTGTGTTTTTTGCAATTTTCACCCCGAGAGGGCTGGGTATGCTCAGACGTGAGTCCCAGGCTCTCCACACCACTGGAGTCAAGCTATCCAGGCTGATGAAGGCTGATAGCCAGAAACCGGTCCTTGGATGCTTGATTCCGGTCTGGGAAAGACATGGCTTGGTAGTTCGGACTGGACTGTTCCCATGAGGCACAGGGTCAGAGCTGATTTGCATATAGCCAGTGTCTAACCCAGGGTGGTGTGGAGTTCAAAAAAACGATGGATTTAGACCCAGATCCTTGTACTGGGCTGAATGTATGACATTGTTCTACATTCTGTCCATCAACTGTGTTTTTTGCAATTTTCACCCCGAGTGGGCTGGGAATGCTCAGACGTGAGTCCCAGGCTCTCCACACCACTGGAGTCAAGCTATCCAGGCTGATGAAGGCTGATAGCCAGAAACCGGTCCTTGGATGCTTGATTTCGGTCTGGGAAAGACATGGCTTGGTAGTTCAACTGGACTGTTCCCATGAGGCACAGGGTCAGAGCTGATTTGCATATAGCCAGTGTCTAACCCAAGGTGGTGTGGAATGCAAAACAACGATGGATTTAGGCCCAGATCCTTGTACTGGGGTGAATGTATGACATTGTTCTACATTCTGTCCATCAACTGTGTTTTTTGCAATTTTCACCCCAAGTGGGTTGGGTATGCTCAGACGTGAGTCCCAGGCTCTCCACACCACTGGAGTCAAGCTATACAGGCTGATGAAGGCTGATAGCCAGAAACCGGTCCTTGGATGCTTGATTCCGGTCTGGGAAAGACATGGCTTGGTAGTTCGGACGGACTGTTCCCATGAGGCACAGGGTCAGAGCTGATTTGCATATAGCCAGTGTCTAACCCAGGGTGGTGTGGAGTGCAAAAAAACAATGGATTTAGGCCCAGATCCTTGTACTGGGGTGAATGTATGACATTGTTCTACATTCTGTCCATCAACTGTGTTTTTTGCAATTTTCACCTCGAGTGGGCTGGGTATGCTCAGACATGAGTCCCAGGCTCTCCACACCACTGGAGTCAAGCTATCCAGGCTGATGAAGGCTGATAGCCAGAAACCGGTCCTTGGATGCTTGATTCCGGTCTGGGAAAGACATGGCTTGGTAGTTTGGACTGGACTGTTCCCATGAGGCACAGGGTCAGAGCTGATTTGCATATAGCCAGTGTCTAACCCAGGGTGGTGTGGAGTGCAAAAAAACAATGGATTTATGCCCAGATCCTTGTACTGGGGTGAATGTATTACATTGTTTTACATTCTGTCCATCAACTGTGTTTTTTGCAATTTTCACCCCGAGTGGGCTGGGTATGCTCAGACGTGAGTCCCAGGCTCTCCACACCACTGGAGTCAAGCTATCCAGGCTGATGAAGGCTGATAGCCAGAAACTGGTCCTTGGCTGCTTGATTCCGGTCTGGGAAAGACATGGCTTGGTAGTTCGGACTGGACTGTTCCCATGAGGCACAGGGTCAGAGCTGATTTGCATATAGTCAGTGTCTAACCCAGGGTGGTGTGGAGTGCAAAAAAACGATGGATTTAGGCCCAGATCCTTGTACTGGGGTGAATGTATGACATTGTTCTACATTCTGTCCATCAACTGTGTTTTTTGCAATTTTCACCCCGAGTGGGCTGGGTATGCTCAGACGTGAGTCTCAGGCTCTCCACACCACTGGAGTCAAGCTATCCAGGCTGATGAAGGCTGATAGCCAGGAACCGGTCCTTGGATGCATGATTACGGTCTGGGAAAGACATGGCTTGGTAGTTCGGACTGGACTGTTCCCATGAGGCACAGGGTAAGAGCTGATTTGCATATAGCCAGTGTCTAACCAAGGGTGGTGTGGAGTGCAAAAAAACGATGGATTTAGGCCCAGATCCTTGTACTGGGGTGAATGTATGACATTGTTCTACATTCTGTCCATCAACTGTGTTTTTTGCAATTTTCACCTCGAGTGGGCTGGGTATGCTCAGACGTGAGTCCCAGGCTCTCCACACCACTGGAGTCAAGCTATCCAGGCTGATGAAGGCTGATAGCCAGAAACCGGTCCTTGGATGCTTGATTCCGGTCTGGGAAAGACATGGCTTGGTAGATCGGACTGGACTGTTCCCATGAGGCACAGGGTCAGAGCTGATTTGCATATAGCCAGTGTCTAACCCAAGGTGGTGTGGAATGCAAAAAAACGATGGATTTAGGCCCAGATCCTTGTACTGGGGTGAATGTATGACATTGTTCTACATTCTGTCCATCAACTGTGTTTTTTGCAATTTTCACCCCGAGTGGGTTGGGTATGCTCAGACGTGAGTCCCAGGCTCTCCACACCACTGGAGTCAAGCTATCCAGGCTGATGAAGGCTGATAGCCAGAAACCGGTCCTTGGATGCTTGATTCCGGTCTGGGAAAGACATGGCTTGGTAGTTCGGACGGACTGTTCCCATGAGGCACAGGGTCAGAGCTGATTTGCATATAGCCAGTGTCTAACCCAGGGTGGTGTGGAGTGCAAAAAAATAATGGATTTAGGCCCAGATCCTTGTACTGGGGTGAATGTATGACATTGTTCTACATTCTGTCCATCAACTGTGTTTTTTGCAATTTTCACACCGAGAGGGCTGGGTATGCTCAGACGTGAGTCCCAGGCTCTCCACACCACTGGAGTCAAGCTATCCAGGTTGATGAAGGCTGATAGCCAGAAACCAGTCCTTGGATGCTTGATTCCGGTCTGGGAAAGACATGGCTTGGTAGTTCGGACTGGACTGTTCCCGTGAGGCACAGGGTCAGAGCTGATTTGCATATAGCCAGTGTCTAACCCAGGGTGGTGTGGAGTGCAAAAAAACGATGGATTTAGGCCCAGATCCTTGTACTGGGGTGAATGTATGACATTGTTCTACATTCTGTCCATCAACTGTGTTTTTTGCAATTTTCACCCCGAGAGGGCTGGGTATGCTCAGACGTGAGTCCCAGGCTCTCCACACCACTGGAGTCAAGCTATCCAGGCTGATGAAGGCTGATAACCAGAAACCAGTCCTTGGATGCTTGATTCCGGTCTGGGAAAGACATGGCTTGGTAGTTCGGACTGGACTGTTCCCATGAGGCACTGGGTCAGAGTTGATTTGCATATAGCCAGTGTCTAACCCAGGGTGGTGTGGAGTGGAAAAAAACAATGGATTCAGGCCCAGATCCTTGTACTGGGGTGAATGTATGACATTGTTGTACATTCTGTCTATCAACTGTGTTTTTTGCAATTTTCACCCCGAGTGGGCTGGGTATGCTCAGACGTGAGTCCCAGGCTCTCCACACCACTGGAGTCAAGCCATCCAGGCTAATGAAGGCTGATAGCCAGAAACCGGTCCTTGGATGCTTAATTCCGGTCTGGGAAAGACATGGCTTGGTAGTTCGGACTGGACTGTTCCCATGAGGCACAGGGTCAGAGCTGATTTGCATATAGCCAGTGTCTTACCCAGGGCTGTGTGGAGTTCAAAAAAACGATGGATTTAGTCCCAGATCCTTGTACTGGGGTGAATGTATGACATTGTTCTACATTCTGTCCATCAACTGTGTTATTTGCAATTTTCACCCCGAGTGGGCTTGGTATGCTCAGACGTGAGTCCCAGGCTCTCCACACCACTGGAGTCAAGCTATCCAGGCTGATGAAGGCTGATAGCCAGAAACCGGTCCTTGGATGCTTGATTCCGGTCTGGGAAAGAAATGGCTTGGTAGTTCGGACTGGACTGTTCCCATGAGGCACAGGGTCAGAGCTGATTTGCATATAGCCAGTGTCTAACACAGGGTGGTGTGGAGTGCAAAAAAATTATGGATTTAGGCCCAGATCCTTGTACTGGGGTGAATGTATGACATTGTTCTACATTCTGTCCATCAACTGTGTTTTTTGCAATTTTCACCCCGAGAGGGCTGGGTATGCTCAGACGTGAGTCCCAGGCTCTCCACACCACTGGAGTCAAGCTATCCAGGCTGATGAAGGCTGATAGCCAGAAACCGGTCCTTGGATGCTTGATTCCGGTCTGGGAAAGACATGGCTTGGTAGTTCGGACTGGACTGTTCCCATGAGGCACAGGGTCAGAGCTGATTTGCATATAGCCAGTGTCTAACCCAGGGTGGTGTGGAGTTCAAAAAAACGATGGATTTAGACCCAGATCCTTGTACTGGGCTGAATGTATGACATTGTTCTACATTCTGTCCATCAACTGTGTTTTTTGCAATTTTCACCCCGAGTGGGCTGGGAATGCTCAGACGTGAGTCCCAGGCTCTCCACACCACTGGAGTCAAGCTATCCAGGCTGATGAAGGCTGATAGCCAGAAACCGGTCCTTGGATGCTTGATTTCGGTCTGGGAAAGACATGGCTTGGTAGTTCAACTGGACTGTTCCCATGAGGCACAGGGTCAGAGCTGATTTGCATATAGCCAGTGTCTAACCCAAGGTGGTGTGGAATGCAAAACAACGATGGATTTAGGCCCAGATCCTTGTACTGGGGTGAATGTATGACATTGTTCTACATTCTGTCCATCAACTGTGTTTTTTGCAATTTTCACCCCAAGTGGGTTGGGTATGCTCAGACGTGAGTCCCAGGCTCTCCACACCACTGGAGTCAAGCTATACAGGCTGATGAAGGCTGATAGCCAGAAACCGGTCCTTGGATGCTTGATTCCGGTCTGGGAAAGACATGGCTTGGTAGTTCGGACGGACTGTTCCCATGAGGCACAGGGTCAGAGCTGATTTGCATATAGCCAGTGTCTAACCCAGGGTGGTGTGGAGTGCAAAAAAACAATGGATTTAGGCCCAGATCCTTGTACTGGGGTGAATGTATGACATTGTTCTACATTCTGTCCATCAACTGTGTTTTTTGCAATTTTCACCTCGAGTGGGCTGGGTATGCTCAGACATGAGTCCCAGGCTCTCCACACCACTGGAGTCAAGCTATCCAGGCTGATGAAGGCTGATAGCCAGAAACCGGTCCTTGGATGCTTGATTCCGGTCTGGGAAAGACATGGCTTGGTAGTTTGGACTGGACTGTTCCCATGAGGCACAGGGTCAGAGCTGATTTGCATATAGCCAGTGTCTAACCCAGGGTGGTGTGGAGTGCAAAAAAACAATGGATTTATGCCCAGATCCTTGTACTGGGGTGAATGTATTACATTGTTTTACATTCTGTCCATCAACTGTGTTTTTTGCAATTTTCACCCCGAGTGGGCTGGGTATGCTCAGACGTGAGTCCCAGGCTCTCCACACCACTGGAGTCAAGCTATCCAGGCTGATGAAGGCTGATAGCCAGAAACTGGTCCTTGGCTGCTTGATTCCGGTCTGGGAAAGACATGGCTTGGTAGTTCGGACTGGACTGTTCCCATGAGGCACAGGGTCAGAGCTGATTTGCATATAGTCAGTGTCTAACCCAGGGTGGTGTGGAGTGCAAAAAAACGATGGATTTAGGCCCAGATCCTTGTACTGGGGTGAATGTATGACATTGTTCTACATTCTGTCCATCAACTGTGTTTTTTGCAATTTTCACCCCGAGTGGGCTGGGTATGCTCAGACGTGAGTCTCAGGCTCTCCACACCACTGGAGTCAAGCTATCCAGGCTGATGAAGGCTGATAGCCAGGAACCGGTCCTTGGATGCATGATTACGGTCTGGGAAAGACATGGCTTGGTAGTTCGGACTGGACTGTTCCCATGAGGCACAGGGTAAGAGCTGATTTGCATATAGCCAGTGTCTAACCAAGGGTGGTGTGGAGTGCAAAAAAACGATGGATTTAGGCCCAGATCCTTGTACTGGGGTGAATGTATGACATTGTTCTACATTCTGTCCATCAACTGTGTTTTTTGCAATTTTCACCTCGAGTGGGCTGGGTATGCTCAGACGTGAGTCCCAGGCTCTCCACACCACTGGAGTCAAGCTATCCAGGCTGATGAAGGCTGATAGCCAGAAACCGGTCCTTGGATGCTTGATTCCGGTCTGGGAAAGACATGGCTTGGTAGATCGGACTGGACTGTTCCCATGAGGCACAGGGTCAGAGCTGATTTGCATATAGCCAGTGTCTAACCCAAGGTGGTGTGGAATGCAAAAAAACGATGGATTTAGGCCCAGATCCTTGTACTGGGGTGAATGTATGACATTGTTCTACATTCTGTCCATCAACTGTGTTTTTTGCAATTTTCACCCCGAGTGGGTTGGGTATGCTCAGACGTGAGTCCCAGGCTCTCCACACCACTGGAGTCAAGCTATCCAGGCTGATGAAGGCTGATAGCCAGAAACCGGTCCTTGGATGCTTGATTCCGGTCTGGGAAAGACATGGCTTGGTAGTTCGGACGGACTGTTACCATGAGGCACAGGGTCAGAGCTGATTTGCATATAGCCAGTGTCTAACCCAGGGTGGTGTGGAGTGCAAAAAAATAATGGATTTAGGCCCAGATCCTTGTACTGGGGTGAATGTATGACATTGTTCCACATTCTGTCCATCAACTGTGTTTTTTGCAATTTTCACCCCGAGTGGGCTGGGTATGCTCAGACGTGAGTCCCAGGCTCTCCACACCACTGGAGTCAAGCTATCCAGGCTGATGAAGGCTGATAGCCAGAAACCGGTCCTTGGATGCTTGATTCCGGTCTGGGAAAGACATGGCTTGGTAGTTCGGACTGGACTGTTCCCATGAGGCACAGGGTCAGAGCTGATTTGCTTATAGCCAGTGTCTAACCAAGGGTGGTGTGGAGTGCAAAAAAACGATGGATTTAGGCCCAGATCCTTGTACTGGGGTGAATGTATGACATTGTTCTACATTCTGTCCATCAACTGTGTTTTTTGCAATTTTCACCTCGAGTGGGCTGGGTATGCTCAGACGTGAGTCCCAGGCTCTCCACACCACTGGAGTCAAGCTATCCAGGCTGATGAAGGCTGATAGCCAGAAACCGGTCCTTGGATGCTTGATTCCGGTCTGGGAAAGACATGGCTTGGTAGTTCGGACTGGACTGTTCCCATGAGGCACAGGGTCAGGGCTGATTTGCATATAGCCAGTGTCTAACCCAGGGTGGTGTGGAGTGCAAAAAAACAATGGATTTAGGCCCAGATCCTTGTACTGGGGTGAATGTATTAAATTGTTTTACATTCTGTCCATCAACTGTGTTTTTTGCAATTTTCACCCCGAGTGGGCTGGGTATGCTCAGACGTGAGTCCCAGGCTCTCCACACCACTGGAGTCAAGCTATCCAGGCTGATGAAGGCTGATAGCCAGAAACTGGTCCTTGGCTGCTTGATTCCGGTCTGGGAAAGACATGGCTTGGTAGTTCGGACTGGACTGTTCCCATGAGGCACAGGGTCAGAGCTGATTTGCATATAGTCAGTGTCTAACCCAGGGTGGTGTGGAGTGCAAAAAAACGATGGATTTAGGCCCAGATCCTTGTACTGGGGTGAATGTATGACATTGTTCTACATTCTGTCCATCAACTGTGTTTTTTGCAATTTTCACCCAGAGTGGGCTGGGTATGCTCAGACGTGAGTCCCAGGCTCTCCACACCACTGGAGTCAAGCTATCCAGGCTGATGAAGGCTGATAGCCAGGAACCAGTCCTTGGATGCTTGATTCCGGTCTGGGAAAGACATGGCTTGGTAGTTCGGACTGGACTGTTCCCATGAGGCACAGGGTAAGAGCTGATTTGCATATAGCCAGTGTCTAACCAAGGGTGGTGTGGAGTGCAAAAAAACGATGGATTTAGGCCCAGATCCTTGTACTGGGGTGAATGTATGACATTGTTCTACATTCTGTCCATCAACTGTGTTTTTTGCAATTTTCACCTCGAGTGGGCTGGGTATGCTCAGACGTGAGTCCCAGGCTCTCCACACCACTGGAGTCAAGCTATCCAGGCTGATGAAGGCTGATAGCCAGAAACCGGTCCTTGGATGCTTGATTCCGGTCTGGGAAAGACATGGCTTGGTAGTTCGGACTGGACTGTTCCCATGAGGCACAGGGTCAGAGCTGATTTGCATATAGCCAGTGTCTTACCCAGGGCTGTGTGGAGTTCAAAAAAACGATGGATTTAGTCCCAGATCCTTGTACTGGGGTGAATGTATGACATTGTTCTACATTCTGTCCATCAACTGTGTTATTTGCAATTTTCACCCCGAGTGGGCTTGGTATGCTCAGACTTGAGTCCCAGGCTCTCCACACCACTGGAGTCAAGCTATCCAGGCTGATGAAGGCTGATAGCCAGAAACCGGTCCTTGGATGCTTGATTCCGGTCTGGGAAAGAAATGGCTTGGTAGTTCGGACTGGACTGTTCCCATGAGGCACAGGGTCAGAGCTGATTTGCATATAGCCAGTGTCTAACACAGGGTGGTGTGGAGTGCAAAAAAATTATGGATTTAGGCCCAGATCCTTGTACTGGGGTGAATGTATGACATTGTTCTACATTCTGTCCATCAACTGTGTTTTTTGCAATTTTCACACCGAGAGGGCTGGGTATGCTCAGACGTGAGTCCCAGGCTCTCCACACCACTGGAGTCAAGCTATCCAGGTTGATGAAGGCTGATAGCCAGAAACCAGTCCTTGGATGCTTGATTCCGGTCTGGGAAAGACATGGCTTGGTAGTTCGGACTGGACTGTTCCCGTGAGGCACAGGGTCAGAGCTGATTTGCATATAGCCAGTGTCTAACCCAGGGTGGTGTGGAGTGCAAAAAAACGATGGATTTAGGCCCAGATCCTTGTACTGGGGTGAATGTATGACATTGTTCTACATTCTGTCCATCAACTGTGTTTTTTGCAATTTTCACCCCGAGAGGGCTGGGTATGCTCAGACGTGAGTCCCAGGCTCTCCACACCACTGGAGTCAAGCTATCCAGGCTGATGAAGGCTGATAACCAGAAACCAGTCCTTGGATGCTTGATTCCGGTCTGGGAAAGACATGGCTTGGTAGTTCGGACTGGACTGTTCCCATGAGGCACTGGGTCAGAGTTGATTTGCATATAGCCAGTGTCTAACCCAGGGTGGTGTGGAGTGGAAAAAAACAATGGATTCAGGCCCAGATCCTTGTACTGGGGTGAATGTATGACATTGTTGTACATTCTGTCTATCAACTGTGTTTTTTGCAATTTTCACCCCGAGTGGGCTGGGTATGCTCAGACGTGAGTCCCAGGCTCTCCACACCACTGGAGTCAAGCCATCCAGGCTAATGAAGGCTGATAGCCAGAAACCGGTCCTTGGATGCTTAATTCCGGTCTGGGAAAGACATGGCTTGGTAGTTCGGACTGGACTGTTCCCATGAGGCACAGGGTCAGAGCTGATTTGCATATAGCCAGTGTCTTACCCAGGGCTGTGTGGAGTTCAAAAAAACGATGGATTTAGTCCCAGATCCTTGTACTGGGGTGAATGTATGACATTGTTCTACATTCTGTCCATCAACTGTGTTATTTGCAATTTTCACCCCGAGTGGGCTTGGTATGCTCAGACATGAGTCCCAGGCTCTCCACACCACTGGAGTCAAGCTATCCAGGCTGATGAAGGCTGATAGCCAGAAACCGGTCCTTGGATGCTTGATTCCGGTCTGGGAAAGAAATGGCTTGGTAGTTCGGACTGGACTGTTCCCATGAGGCACAGGGTCAGAGCTGATTTGCATATAGCCAGTGTCTAACACAGGGTGGTGTGGAGTGCAAAAAAATTATGGATTTAGGCCCAGATCCTTGTACTGGGGTGAATGTATGACATTGTTCTACATTCTGTCCATCAACTGTGTTTTTTGCAATTTTCACCCCGAGAGGGCTGGGTATGCTCAGACGTGAGTCCCAGGCTCTCCACACCACTGGAGTCAAGCTATCCAGGCTGATGAAGGCTGATAGCCAGAAACCGGTCCTTGGATGCTTGATTCCGGTCTGGGAAAGACATGGCTTGGTAGTTCGGACTGGACTGTTCCCATGAGGCACAGGGTCAGAGCTGATTTGCATATAGCCAGTGTCTAACCCAGGGTGGTGTGGAGTTCAAAAAAACAATGGATTTAGACCCAGATCCTTGTACTGGGCTGAATGTATGACATTGTTCTACATTCTGTCCATCAACTGTGTTTTTTGCAATTTTCACCCCGAGTGGGCTGGGAATGCTCAGACGTGAGTCCCAGGCTCTCCACACCACTGGAGTCAAGCTATCCAGGCTGATGAAGGCTGATAGCCAGAAACCGGTCCTTGGATGCTTGATTTCGGTCTGGGAAAGACATGGCTTGGTAGTTCAACTGGACTGTTCCCATGAGGCACAGGGTCAGAGCTGATTTGCATATAGCCAGTGTCTAACCCAAGGTGGTGTGGAATGCAAAACAACGATGGATTTAGGCCCAGATCCTTGTACTGGGGTGAATGTATGACATTGTTCTACATTCTGTCCATCAACTGTGTTTTTTGCAATTTTCACCCCAAGTGGGTTGGGTATGCTCAGACGTGAGTCCCAGGCTCTCCACACCACTGGAGTCAAGCTATACAGGCTGATGAAGGCTGATAGCCAGAAACCGGTCCTTGGATGCTTGATTCCGGTCTGGGAAAGACATGGCTTGGTAGTTCGGACGGACTGTTCCCATGAGGCACAGGGTCAGAGCTGATTTGCATATAGCCAGTGTCTAACCCAGGGTGGTGTGGAGTGCAAAAAAACAATGGATTTATGCCCAGATCCTTGTACTGGGGTGAATGTATTACATTGTTTTACATTCTGTCCATCAACTGTGTTTTTTGCAATTTTCACCCCGAGTGGGCTGGGTATGCTCAGACGTGAGTCCCAGGCTCTCCACACCACTGGAGTCAAGCTATCCAGGCTGATGAAGGCTGATAGCCAGAAACTGGTCCTTGGCTGCTTGATTCCGGTCTGGGAAAGACATGGCTTGGTAGTTCGGACTGGACTGTTCCCATGAGGCACAGGGTCAGAGCTGATTTGCATATAGTCAGTGTCTAACCCAGGGTGGTGTGGAGTGCAAAAAAACGATGGATTTAGGCCCAGATCCTTGTACTGGGGTGAATGTATGACATTGTTCTACATTCTGTCCATCAACTGTGTTTTTTGCAATTTTCACCCCGAGTGGGCTGGGTATGCTCAGACGTGAGTCTCAGGCTCTCCACACCACTGGAGTCAAGCTATCCAGGCTGATGAAGGCTGATAGCCAGGAACCGGTCCTTGGATGCATGATTACGGTCTGGGAAAGACATGGCTTGGTAGTTCGGACTGGACTGTTCCCATGAGGCACAGGGTAAGAGCTGATTTGCATATAGCCAGTGTCTAACCAAGGGTGGTGTGGAGTGCAAAAAAACGATGGATTTAGGCCCAGATCCTTGTACTGGGGTGAATGTATGACATTGTTCTACATTCTGTCCATCAACTGTGTTTTTTGCAATTTTCACCTCGAGTGGGCTGGGTATGCTCAGACGTGAGTCCCAGGCTCTCCACACCACTGGAGTCAAGCTATCCAGGCTGATGAAGGCTGATAGCCAGAAACCGGTCCTTGGATGCTTGATTCCGGTCTGGGAAAGACATGGCTTGGTAGATCGGACTGGACTGTTCCCATGAGGCACAGGGTCAGAGCTGATTTGCATATAGCCAGTGTCTAACCCAAGGTGGTGTGGAATGCAAAAAAACGATGGATTTAGGCCCAGATCCTTGTACTGGGGTGAATGTATGACATTGTTCTACATTCTGTCCATCAACTGTGTTTTTTGCAATTTTCACCCCGAGTGGGTTGGGTATGCTCAGACGTGAGTCCCAGGCTCTCCACACCACTGGAGTCAAGCTATCCAGGCTGATGAAGGCTGATAGCCAGAAACCGGTCCTTGGATGCTTGATTCCGGTCTGGGAAAGACATGGCTTGGTAGTTCGGACGGACTGTTCCCATGAGGCACAGGGTCAGAGCTGATTTGCATATAGCCAGTGTCTAACCCAGGGTGGTGTGGAGTGCAAAAAAATAATGGATTTAGGCCCAGATCCTTGTACTGGGGTGAATGTATGACATTGTTCCACATTCTGTCCATCAACTGTGTTTTTTGCAATTTTCACCCCGAGTGGGCTGGGTATGCTCAGACGTGAGTCCCAGGCTCTCCACACCACTGGAGTCAAGCTATCCAGGCTGATGAAGGCTGATAGCCAGAAACCGGTCCTTGGATGCTTGATTCCGGTCTGGGAAAGACATGGCTTGGTAGTTCGGACTGGACTGTTCCCATGAGGCACAGGGTCAGAGCTGATTTGCTTATAGCCAGTGTCTAACCAAGGGTGGTGTGGAGTGCAAAAAAACGATGGATTTAGGCCCAGATCCTTGTACTGGGGTGAATGTATGACATTGTTCTACATTCTGTCCATCAACTGTGTTTTTTGCAATTTTCACCTCGAGTGGGCTGGGTATGCTCAGACGTGAGTCCCAGGCTCTCCACACCACTGGAGTCAAGCTATCCAGGCTGATGAAGGCTGATAGCCAGAAACCGGTCCTTGGATGCTTGATTCCGGTCTGGGAAAGACATGGCTTGGTAGTTCGGACTGGACTGTTCCCATGAGGCACAGGGTCAGGGCTGATTTGCATATAGCCAGTGTCTAACCCAGGGTGGTGTGGAGTGCAAAAAAACAATGGATTTAGGCCCAGATCCTTGTACTGGGGTGAATGTATTAAATTGTTTTACATTCTGTCCATCAACTGTGTTTTTTGCAATTTTCACCCCGAGTGGGCTGGGTATGCTCAGACGTGAGTCCCAGGCTCTCCACACCACTGGAGTCAAGCTATCCAGGCTGATGAAGGCTGATAGCCAGAAACTGGTCCTTGGCTGCTTGATTCCGGTCTGGGAAAGACATGGCTTGGTAGTTCGGACTGGACTGTTCCCATGAGGCACAGGGTCAGAGCTGATTTGCATATAGTCAGTGTCTAACCCAGGGTGGTGTGGAGTGCAAAAAAACGATGGATTTAGGCCCAGATCCTTGTACTGGGGTGAATGTATGACATTGTTCTACATTCTGTCCATCAACTGTGTTTTTTGCAATTTTCACCCAGAGTGGGCTGGGTATGCTCAGACGTGAGTCCCAGGCTCTCCACACCACTGGAGTCAAGCTATCCAGGCTGATGAAGGCTGATAGCCAGGAACCAGTCCTTGGATGCTTGATTCCGGTCTGGGAAAGACATGGCTTGGTAGTTCGGACTGGACTGTTCCCATGAGGCACAGGGTAAGAGCTGATTTGCATATAGCCAGTGTCTAACCAAGGGTGGTGTGGAGTGCAAAAAAACGATGGATTTAGGCCCAGATCCTTGTACTGGGGTGAATGTATGACATTGTTCTACATTCTGTCCATCAACTGTGTTTTTTGCAATTTTCACCTCGAGTGGGCTGGGTATGCTCAGACGTGAGTCCCAGGCTCTCCACACCACTGGAGTCAAGCTATCCAGGCTGATGAAGGCTGATAGCCAGAAACCGGTCCTTGGATGCTTGATTCCGGTCTGGGAAAGACATGGCTTGGTAGATCGGACTGGACTGTTCCCATGAGGCACAGGGTCAGAGCTGATTTGCATATAGCCAGTGTCTAACCCAAGGTGGTGTGGAATGCAAAAAAACGATGGATTTAGGCCCAGATCCTTGTACTGGGGTGAATGTATGACATTGTTCTACATTCTGTCCATCAACTGTGTTTTTTGCAATTTTCACCCCGAGTGGGTTGGGTATGCTCAGACGTGAGTCCCAGGCTCTCCACACCACTGGAGTCAAGCTATCCAGGCTGATGAAGGCTGATAGCCAGAAACCGGTCCTTGGATGCTTGATTCCGGTCTGGGAAAGACATGGCTTGGTAGTTCGGACGGACTGTTCCCATGAGGCACAGGGTCAGAGCTGATTTGCATATAGCCAGTGTCTAACCCAGGGTGGTGTGGAGTGCAAAAAAATAATGGATTTAGGCCCAGATCCTTGTACTGGGGTGAATGTATGACATTGTTCCACATTCTGTCCATCAACTGTGTTTTTTGCAATTTTCACCCCGAGTGGGCTGGGTATGCTCAGACCTGAGTCCCAGGCTCTCCACACCACTGGAGTCAAGCTATCCAGGCTGATGAAGGCTGATAGCCAGAAACCGGTCCTTGGATGTTTGATTCCGGTCTGGGAAAGACATGGCTTGGTAGTTCGGACTGGACTGTTCCCATGAGGCACAGGGTCAGAGCTGATTTGCATATAGTCAGTGTCTAACCCAGGGTGGTGTGGAGTGCAAAAAAACGATGGATTTAGGCCCAGATCCTTGTACTGGGGTGAATGTATGACATTGTTCTACATTCTGTCCATCAACTGTGTTTTTTGCAATTTTCACCCCAAGTGGGTTGGGTATGCTCAGACGTGAGTCCCAGGCTCTCCACACCACTGGAGTCAAGCTATCCAGGCTGATGAAGGCTGATAGTCAGAAACCGGTCCTTGGATGCTTGATTTCGGTCTGGGAAAGACATGGCTTGGTAGTTCAACTGGACTGTTCCCATGAAGCACAGGGTCAGAGCTGATTTGCATATAGCCAGTGTCTAACCCAAGGTGGTGTGGAATGCAAAAAAACGATGGATTTAGGCCCAGATCCTTGTACTGGGGTGAATGTATGACATTGTTCTACATTCTGTCCATCAACTGTGTTTTTTGCAATTTTCACCCCGAGTGGGTTGGGTATGCTCAGACGTGAGTCCCAGGCTCTCCACACCACTGGAGTCAAGCTATCCAGGCTGATGAAGGCTGATAGCCAGAAACCGGTCCTTGGATGCTTGATTCCGGTCTGGGAAAGACATGGCTTGGTAGTTCGGACTGGACTGTTCCAATGAGGCACAGGGTAAGAGCTGATTTGCATATAGCCAGTGTCTAACCAAGGGTGGTGTGGAGTGCAAAAAAACGATGGATTTAGGCCCAGATCCTTGTACTGGGGTGAATGTATGACATTGTTCTACATTCTGTCCATCAACTGTGTTTTTTGCAATTTTCACCTCGAGTGGGCTGGGTATGCTCAGACGTGAGTCCCAGGCTCTCCACACCACTGGAGTCAAGCTATCCAGGCTGATGAAGGCTGATAGCCAGAAACCGGTCCTTGGATGCTTGATTCCGGTCTGGGAAAGACATGGCTTGGTAGATCGGACTGGACTGTTCCCATGAGGCACAGGGTCAGAGCTGATTTGCATATAGCCAGTGTCTAACCCAAGGTGGTGTGGAATGCAAAAAAACGATGGATTGAGGCCCAGATCCTTGTACTGGGGTGAATGTATGACATTGTTCTACATTCTGTCCATCAACTGTGTTTTTTGCAATTTTCACCCCGAGTGGGTTGGGTATGCTCAGACGTGAGTCCCAGGCTCTCCACACCACTGGAGTCAAGCTATCCAGGCTGATGAAGGCTGATAGCCAGAAACCGGTCCTTGGATGCTTGATTCCGGTCTGGGAAAGACATGGCTTGGTAGTTCGGACGGACTGTTCCCATGAGGCACAGGGTCAGAGCTGATTTGCATATAGCCAGTGTCTAACCCAGGGTGGTGTGGAGTGCAAAAAAATAATGGATTTAGGCCCAGATCCTTGTACTGGGGTGAATGTATGACATTGTTCCACATTCTGTCCATCAACTGTGTTTTTTGCAATTTTCACCCCGAGTGGGCTGGGTATGCTCAGACGTGAGTCCCAGGCTCTCCACACCACTGGAGTCAAGCTATCCAGGCTGATGAAGGCTGATAGCCAGAAACCGGTCCTTGGATGCTTGATTCCAGTCTGGGAAAGACATGGCTTGGTAGTTCGGACTGGACTGTTCCCATGAGGCACAGGGTCAGAGCTGATTTGCTTATAGCCAGTGTCTAACCCAGGGTGGTGTGGAGTGCAAATAAACGATGGATTTAGGCCCAGATCCTTGTACTGGGGTGAATGTATGACATTGTTCTACATTCTGTCCATCAACTGTGTTTTTTGCAATTTTCACCTCGAGTGGGCTGGGTATGCTCAGACGTGAGTCCCAGGCTCTACACACCACTGGAGTCAAGCTATCCAGGCTGTTGAAGGCTGATAGCCAGAAACCGGTCCTTGGATGCTTGATTCCGGTCTGGGAAAGACATGGCTTGGTAGATCGGACTGGACTGTTCCCATGAGGCACAGGGTCAGAGCTGATTTGCATATAGCCAGTGTCTAACCCAGGGTGGTGTGGAGTGCAAAAACAACAATGGATTTAGGCCCAGATCCTTGTACTGGGGTGAATGTATTACATTGTTCTACATTCTGTCCATCAACTGTGTTTTTTGCAATTTTCACCCCGAGTGGGCTGGGTATGCTCAGACGTGAGTCCCAGGCTCTCCACACCACTGGAGTCAAGCTATCCAGGCTGATGAAGGCTGATAGCCAGAAACCGGTCCTTGGATGCTTGATTCCGGTCTGGGAAAGACATGGCTTGGTAGTTCAACTGGACTGTTCCCATGAGGCACAGGGTCAGAGCTGATTTGCATATAGCCAGTGTCTAACCCAAGGTGGTGTGGAATGCAAAAAAACTATGGATTTAGGCCCAGATCCTTGTACTGGGGTGAATGTATGACATTGTTCTACATTCTGTCCATCAACTGTGTTTTTTGCAATTTTCACCCCGAGTGGGTTGGGTATGCTCAGACGTGAGTCCCAGGCTCTCCACACCACTGGAGTCAAGCTATCCAGGCTGATGAAGGCTGATAGCCAGAAACCGGTCCTTGGATGCTTGATTCCGGTCTGGGAAAGACATGGCTTGGTAGTTCGGACGGACTGTTCCCATGAGGCACAGGGTCAGAGCTGATTTGCATGTAGCCAGTGTCTAACCCAGGGTGGTGTGGAGTGCAAATAAACGATGGATTTAGGCCCAGATCCTTGTACTGGGGTGAATGTATGACATTGTTCTACATTCTGTCCATCAACTGTGTTTTTTGCAATTTTCACCTCGAGTGGGCTGGGTATGCTCAGACATGAGTCCCAGGCTCTCCACACCACTGGAGTCAAGCTATCCAGGCTGATGAAGGCTGATAGCCAGAAACCGGTCCTTGGATGCTTGATTCCGGTCTGGGAAAGACATGGCTTGGTAGTTTGGACTGGACTGTTCCCATGAGGCACAGGGTCAGAGCTGATTTGCATATAGCCAGTGTCTAACCCAGGGTGGTGTGGAGTGCAAAAACAACAATGGATTTAGGCCCAGATCCTTGTACTGGGGTGAATGTATTACATTGTTCTACATTCTGTCCATCAACTGTGTTTTTTGCAATTTTCACCCCAAGTGGGCTGGGTATGCTCAGACGTGAGTCCCAGGCTCTCCACACCACTGGAGTCAAGCTATCCAGGCTGATGAAGGCTGATAGCCAGAAACCGGTCCTTGGATGTTTGATTCCGGTCTGGGAAAGACATGGCTTGGTAGTTCGGACTGGACTGTTCCCATGAGGCACAGGGTCAGAGCTGATTTGCATATAGTCAGTGTCTAACCCAGGGTGGTGTGGAGTGCAAAAAAACGATGGATTTAGGCCCAGATCCTTGTACTGGGGTGAATGTATGACATTGTTCTACATTCTGTCCATCAACTGTGTTTTTTGCAATTTTCACCCCGAGTGGGCTGGGTATGCTCAGACATGAGTCCCAGGCTCTCCACACCACTGGAGTCAAGCTATCCAGGCTGATGAAGGCTGATAGCCAGAAACCGGTCCTTGGATGCTTGATTCCGGTCTGGGAAAGACATGGCTTGGTAGTTTGGACTGGACTGTTCCCATGAGGCACAGGGTCAGAGCTGATTTGCATATAGCCAGTGTCTAACCCAGGGTGGTGTGGAGTGCAAAAACAACAATGGATTTAGGCCCAGATCCTTGTACTGGGGTGAATGTATTACATTGTTCTACATTCTGTCCATCAACTGTGTTTTTTGCAATTTTCACCCCAAGTGGGCTGGGTATGCTCAGACGTGAGTCCCAGGCTCTCCACACCACTGGAGTCAAGCTATCCAGGCTGATGAAGGCTGATAGCCAGAAACCGGTCCTTGGATGTTTGATTCCGGTCTGGGAAAGACATGGCTTGGTAGTTCGGACTGGACTGTTCCCATGAGGCACAGGGTCAGAGCTGATTTGCATATAGTCAGTGTCTAACCCAGGGTGGTGTGGAGTGCAAAAAAACGATGGATTTAGGCCCAGATCCTTGTACTGGGGTGAATGTATGACATTGTTCTACATTCTGTCCATCAACTGTGTTTTTTGCAATTTTCACCCCGAGTGGGCTGGGTATGCTCAGACGTGAGTCCCAGGCTCTCCACACCACTGGAGTCAAGCTATCCAGGCTGATGAAGGCTGATAGTCAGAAACCGGTCCTTGGATGCTTGATTTCGGTCTGGGAAAGACATGGCTTGGTAGTTCAACTGGACTGTTCCCATGAAGCACAGGGTCAGAGCTGATTTGCATATAGCCAGTGTCTAACCCAAGGTGGTGTGGAATGCAAAAAAACGATGGATTTAGGCCCAGATCCTTGTACTGGGGTGAATGTATGACATTGTTCTACATTCTGTCCATCAACTGTGTTTTTTGCAATTTTCACACCGAGAGGGCTGGGTATGCTCAGACGTGAGTCCCAGGCTCTCCACACCACTGGAGTCAAGCTATCCAGGTTGATGAAGGCTGATAGCCAGAAACCAGTCCTTGGATGCTTGATTCCGGTCTGGGAAAGACATGGCTTGGTAGTTCGGACTGGACTGTTCCCGTGAGGCACAGGGTCAGAGCTGATTTGCATATAGCCAGTGTCTAACCCAGGGTGGTGTGGAGTGCAAAAAAACGATGGATTTAGGCCCAGATCCTTGTACTGGGGTGAATGTATGACATTGTTCTACATTCTGTCCATCAACTGTGTTATTTGCAATTTTCACCCCGAGAGGGCTGGGTATGCTCAGACGTGAGTCCCAGGCTCTCCACACCACTGGAGTCAAGCTATCCAGGCTGATGAAGGCTGATAGCCAGAAACCGGTCCTTGGATGCTTGATTCCGGTCTGGGAAAGAAATGGCTTGGTAGTTCGGACTGGACTGTTCCCATGAGGCACAGGGTCAGAGCTTATTTGCATATAGCCAGTGTCTAACACAGGGTGGTGTGGAGTGCAAAAAAATTATGGATCTAGGCCCAGATCCTTGTACTGGGGTGAATGTATGACATTGTTCTACATTCTGTCCATCAACTGTGTTTTTTGCAATTTTCACCCCGAGAGGGCTGGGTATGCTCAGACGTGAGTCCCAGGCTCTCCACACCACTGGAGTCAAGCTATCCAGGCTGATGAAGGCTGATAGCCAGAAACCGGTCCTTGGATGCTTGATTCCGGTCTGGGAAAGACATGGCTTGGTAGTTCGGACTGGACTGTTCCCATGAGGCACAGGGTCAGAGCTGATTTGCATATAGCCAGTGTCTAACCCAGGGTGGTGTGGAGTTCAAAAAAACGATGGATTTAGACCCAGATCCTTGTACTGGGCTCAATGTATGACATTGTTCTACATTCTGTCCATCAACTGTGTTTTTTGCAATTTTCACCCCGAGTGGGCTGGGAATGCTCAGACGTGAGTCCCAGGCTCTCCACACCACTGGAGTCAAGCTATCCAGGCTGATGAAGGCTGATAGCCAGAAACCGGTCCTTGGATGCTTGATTTCGGTCTGGGAAAGACATGGCTTGGTAGTTCAACTGGACTGTTCCCATGAGGCACAGGGTCAGAGCTGATTTGCATATAGCCAGTGTCTAACCCAAGGTGGTGTGGAATGCAAAACAACGATGGATTTAGGCCCAGATCCTTGTACTGGGGTGAATGTATGACATTGTTCTACATTCTGTCCATCAACTGTGTTTTTTGCAATTTTCACCCCAAGTGGGTTGGGTATGCTCAGACGTGAGTCCCAGGCTCTCCACACCACTGGAGTCAAGCTATACA
Source organism: Lissotriton helveticus (assembly GCF_964261635.1). Classification (NCBI taxonomy): domain Eukaryota; kingdom Metazoa; phylum Chordata; class Amphibia; order Caudata; family Salamandridae; genus Lissotriton; species Lissotriton helveticus. Next base: position 836,850,996 of record NC_136072.1, on the reverse strand, counting down.
GGCTGATGAAGGCTGATAGCCAGAAACCGGTCCTTGGATGCTTGATTCCGGTCTGGGAAAGACATGGCTTGGTAGATCGGACTGGACTGTTCCCATGAGGCACAGGGTCAGAGCTGATTTGCATATAGGCAGTGTCTAACCCAGGGTGGTGTGGAGTGCAAAAACAACAATGGATTTAGGCCCAGATCCTTGTACTGGGGTGAATGTATTACATTTGTTCTACATTCTGTCCATCAACTGTGTTTTTTGCAATTTTCACCCCGAGTGGGCTGGGTATGCTCAGACGTGAGTCCCAGGCTCTCCACACCACTGGAGTCAAGCTATCCAGGCTGATGAAGGCTGATAGCCAGAAAACGGTCCTTGGATGCTTGATTCCGGTCTGGGAAAGACATGGCTTGGTAGTTCAACTGGACTGTTCCCATGAGGCACAGGGTCAGAGCTGATTTGCATATAGCCAGTGTCTAACCCAAGGTGGTGTGGAATGCAAAAAAACGATGGATTTAGGCCCAGATCCTTGTACTGGGGTGAATGTATGACATTGTTCTACATTCTGTCCATCAACTGTGTTTTTTGCAATTTTCACCCCGAGTGGGTTGGGTATGCTCAGACGTGAGTCCCAGGCTCTCCACACCACTGGAGTCAAGCTATCCAGGCTGATGAAGGCTGATAGCCAGAAACCGGTCCTTGGATGCTTGATTCCGGTCTGGGAAAGACATAGCTTGGTAGTTCGGACGGACTGTTCCCATGAGGCACAGGGTCAGAGCTGATTTGCATATAGCCAGTGTCTAACCCAGGGTGGTGTGGAGTGCAAAAAAACAATGGATTTAGGCCCAGATCCTTGTACTGGGGTGAATGTATGACATTGTTCTACATTCTGTCCATCAACTGTGTTTTTTGCAATTTTCACCTCGAGTGGGCTGGGTATGCTCAGACATGAGTCCCAGGCTCTCCACACCACTGGAGTCAAGCTATCCAGGCTGATGAAGGCTGATAGCCAGAAACCGGTCCTTGGATGCTTGATTCCGGTCTGGGAAAGACATGGCTTGGTAGTTTGGACTGGACTGTTCCCATGAGGCACAGGGTCAGAGCTGATTTGCATATAGCCAGTGTCTAACCCAGGGTGGTGTGGAGTGCAAAAAAACAATGGATTTAGGCCCAGATCCTTGTACTGGGGTGAATGTATTACATTGTTTTACATTCTGTCCATCAACTGTGTTTTTTGCAATTTTCACCCCGAGTGGGCTGGGTATGCTCAGACGTGAGTCCCAGGCTCTCCACACCACTGGAGTCAAGCTATCCAGGCTGATGAAGGCTGATAGCCAGAAACTGGTCCTTGGCTGCTTGATTCCGGTCTGGGAAAGACATGGCTTGGTAGTTCGGACTGGACTGTTCCCATGAGGCACAGGGTCAGAGCTGATTTGCATATAGTCAGTGTCTAACCCAGGGTGGTGTGGAGTGCAAAAAAACGATGGATTTAGGCCCAGATCCTTGTACTGGGGTGAATGTATGACATTGTTCTACATTCTGTCCATCAACTGTGTTTTTTGCAATTTTCACCCCGAGTGGGCTGGGTATGCTCAGACGTGAGTCTCAGGCTCTCCACACCACTGGAGTCAAGCTATCCAGGCTGATGAAGTCTGATAGCCAGGAACCGGTCCTTGGATGCATGATTACGGTCTGGGAAAGACATGGCTTGGTAGTTCGGACTGGACTGTTCCCATGAGGCACAGGGTAAGAGCTGATTTGCATATAGCCAGTGTCTAACCAAGGGTGGTGTGGAGTGCAAAAAAACGATGGATTTAGGCCCAGATCCTTGTACTGGGGTGAATGTATGACATTGTTCTACATTCTGTCCATTAACTGTGTTTTTTGCAATTTTCACCTCGAGTGGGCTGGGTATGCTCAGACGTGAGTCCCAGGCTCTCCACACCACTGGAGTCAAGCTATCCAGGCTGATGAAGGCTGATAGCCAGAAACCGGTCCTTGGATGCTTGATTCCGGTCTGGGAAAGACATGGCTTGGTAGATCGGACTGGACTGTTCCCATGAGGCACAGGGTCAGAGCTGATTTGCATATAGCCAGTGTCTAACCCAAGGTGGTGTGGAATGCAAAAAAACGATGGATTTAGGCCCAGATCCTTGTACTGGGGTGAATGTATGACATTGTTCTACATTCTGTCCATCAACTGTGTTTTTTGCAATTTTCACCCCGAGTGGGTTGGGTATGCTCAGACGTGAGTCCCAGGCTCTCCACACCACTGGAGTCAAGCTATCCAGGCTGATGAAGGCTGATAGCCAGAAACCGGTCCTTGGATGCTTGATTCCGGTCTGGGAAAGACATGGCTTGGTAGTTCGGACGGACTGTTCCCATGAGGCACAGGGTCAGAGCTGATTTGCATATAGCCAGTGTCTAACCCAGGGTGGTGTGGAGTGCAAAAAAATAATGGATTTAGGCCCAGATCCTTGTACTGGGGTGAATGTATGACATTGTTCCACATTCTGTCCATCAACTGTGTTTTTTGCAATTTTCACCCCGAGTGGGCTGGGTATGCTCAGACGTGAGTCCCAGGCTCTCCACACCACTGGAGTCAAGCTATCCAGGCTGATGAAGGCTGATAGCCAGAAACCGGTCCTTGGATGCTTGATTCCGGTCTGGGAAAGACATGGCTTGGTAGTTCGGACTGGACTGTTCCCATGAGGCACAGGGTCAGAGCTGATTTGCTTATAGCCAGTGTCTAACCAAGGGTGGTGTGGAGTGCAAAAAAACGATGGATTTAGGCCCAGATCCTTGTACTGGGGTGAATGTATGACATTGTTCTACATTCTGTCCATCAACTGTGTTTTTTGCAATTTTCACCTCGAGTGGGCCGGGTATGCTCAGACGTGAGTCCCAGGCTCTCCACACCACTGGAGTCAAGCTATCCAGGCTGATGAAGGCTGATAGCCAGAAACCGGTCCTTGGATGCTTGATTCCGGTCTGGGAAAGACATGGCTTGGTAGTTCGGACTGGACTGTTCCCATGAGGCACAGGGTCAGGGCTGATTTGCATATAGCCAGTGTCTAACCCAGGGTGGTGTGGAGTGCAAAAAAACAATGGATTTAGGCCCAGATCCTTGTACTGGGGTGAATGTATTAAATTGTTTTACATTCTGTCCATCAACTGTGTTTTTTGCAATTTTCACCCCGAGTGGGCTGGGTATGCTCAGACGTGAGTCCCAGGCTCTCCACACCACTGGAGTCAAGCTATCCAGGCTGATGAAGGCTGATAGCCAGAAACTGGTCCTTGGCTGCTTGATTCCGGTCTGGGAAAGACATGGCTTGGTAGTTCGGACTGGACTGTTCCCATGAGGCACAGGGTCAGAGCTGATTTGCATATAGTCAGTGTCTAACCCAGGGTGGTGTGGAGTGCAAAACAACGATGGATTTAGGCCCAGATCCTTGTACTGGGGTGAATGTATGACATTGTTCTACATTCTGTCCATCAACTGTGTTTTTTGCAATTTTCACCCAGAGTGGGCTGGGTATGCTCAAACGTGAGTCCCAGGCTCTCCACACCACTGGAGTCAAGCTATCCAGGCTGATGAAGGCTGATAGCCAGGAACCGGTCCTTGGATGCTTGATTCCGGTCTGGGAAAGACATGGCTTGGTAGTTCGGACTGGACTGTTCCCATGAGGCACAGGGTAAGAGCTGATTTGCATATAGCCAGTGTCTAACCAAGGGTGGTGTGGAGTGCAAAAAAACGATGGATTTAGGCCCAGATCCTTGTACTGGGGTGAATGTATGACATTGTTCTACATTCTGTCCATCAACTGTGTTTTTTGCAATTTTCACCTCGAGTGGGCTGGGTATGCTCAGACGTGAGTCCCAGGCTCTCCACACCACTGGAGTCAAGCTATCCAGGCTGATGAAGGCTGATAGCCAGAAACCGGTCCTTGGATGCTTGATTCCGGTCTGGGAAAGACATGGCTTGGTAGATCGGACTGGACTGTTCCCATGAGGCACAGGGTCAGAGCTGATTTGCATATAGCCAGTGTCTAACCCAAGGTGGTGTGGAATGCAAAAAAACGATGGATTTAGGCCCAGATCCTTGTACTGGGGTGAATGTATGACATTGTTCTACATTCTGTCCATCAACTGTGTTTTTTGCAATTTTCACCCCGAGTGGGTTGGGTATGCTCAGACGTGAGTCCCAGGCTCTCCACACCACTGGAGTCAAGCTATCCAGGCTGATGAAGGCTGATAGCCAGAAACCGGTCCTTGGATGCTTGATTCCGGTCTGGGAAAGACATGGCTTGGTAGTTCGGACGGACTGTTCCCATGAGGCACAGGGTCAGAGCTGATTTGCATATAGCCAGTGTCTAACCCAGGGTGGTGTGGAGTGCAAAAAAATAATGGATTTAGGCCCAGATCCTTGTACTGGGGTGAATGTATGACATTGTTCCACATTCTGTCCATCAACTGTGTTTTTTGCAATTTTCACCCGAGTGGGCTGGGTATGCTCAGACGTGAGTCCCAGGCTCTCCACACCACTGGAGTCAAGCTATCCAGGCTGATGAAGGCTGATAGCCAGAAACCGGTCCTTGGATGCTTGATTCCGGTCTGGGAAAGACATGGCTTGGTAGTTCGGACTGGACTGTTCCCATGAGGCACAGGGTCAGAGCTGATTTGCTTATAGCCAGTGTCTAACCCAGGGTGGTGTGGAGTGCAAATAAACGATGGATTTAGGCCCAGATCCTTGTACTGGGGTGAATGTATGACATTGTTCTACATTCTGTCCATCAACTGTGTTTTTTGCAATTTTCACCTCGAGTGGGCTGGGTATGCTCAGACGTGAGTCCCAGGCTCTCCACACCACTGGAGTCAAGCTATCCAGGCTGTTGAAGGCTGATAGCCAGAAACCGGTCCTTGGATGCTTGATTCCGGTCTGGGAAAGACATGGCTTGGTAGTTCAACTGGACTGTTCCCATGAGGCACAGGGTCAGAGCTGATTTGCATATAGCCAGTGTCTAACCCAAGGTGGTGTGGAATGCAAAAAAACGATGGATTTAGGCCCAGATCCTTGTACTGGGGTGAATGTATGACATTGTTCTACATTCTGTCCATCAACTGTGTTTTTTGCAATTTTCACCCCGAGTGGGTTGGGTATGCTCAGATGTGAGTCCCAGGCTCTCCACACCACTGGAGTCAAGCTATCCAGGCTGATGAAGGCTGATAGCCAGAAACCGGTCCTTGGATGCTTGATTCCGGTCTGGGAAAGACATGGCTTGGTAGTTCGGACGGACTGTTCCCATGAGGCACAGGGTCAGAGCTGATTTGCATGTAGCCAGTGTCTAACCCAGGGTGGTGTGGAGTGCAAATAAACGATGGATTTAGGCCCAGATCCTTGTACTGGGGTGAATGTATGACATTGTTCTACATTCTGTCCATCAACTGTGTTTTTTGCAATTTTCACCTCGAGTGGGCTGGGTATGCTCAGACATGAGTCCCAGGCTCTCCACACCACTGGAGTCAAGCTATCCAGGCTGATGAAGGCTGATAGCCAGAAACCGGTCCTTGGATGCTTGATTCCGGTCTGGGAAAGACATGGCTTGGTAGTTTGGACTGGACTGTTCCCATGAGGCACAGGGTCAGAGCTGATTTGCATATAGCCAGTGTCTAACCCAGGGTGGTGTGGAGTGCAAAAACAACAATGGATTTAGGCCCAGATCCTTGTACTGGGGTGAATGTATTACATTGTTCTACATTCTGTCCATCAACTGTGTTTTTTGCAATTTTCACCCCAAGTGGGCTGGGTATGCTCAGACGTGAGTCCCAGGCTCTCCACACCACTGGAGTCAAGCTATCCAGGCTGATGAAGGCTGATAGCCAGAAACCGGTCCTTGGATGTTTGATTCCGGTCTGGGAAAGACATGGCTTGGTAGTTCGGACTGGACTGTTCCCATGAGGCACAGGGTCAGAGCTGATTTGCATATAGTCAGTGTCTAACCCAGGGTGGTGTGGAGTGCAAAAAAACGATGGATTTAGGCCCAGATCCTTGTACTGGGGTGAATGTATGACATTGTTCTACATTCTGTCCATCAACTGTGTTTTTTGCAATTTTCACCCCGAGTGGGCTGGGTATGCTCAGACGTGAGTCCCAGGCTCTCCACACCACTGGAGTCAAGCTATCCAGGCTGATGAAGGCTGATAGTCAGAAACCGGTCCTTGGATGCTTGATTTCGGTCTGGGAAAGACATGGCTTGGTAGTTCAACTGGACTGTTCCCATGAAGCACAGGGTCAGAGCTGATTTGCATATAGCCAGTGTCTAACCCAAGGTGGTGTGGAATGCAAAAAAACGATGGATTTAGGCCCAGATCCTTGTACTGGGGTGAATGTATGACATTGTTCTACATTCTGTCCATCAACTGTGTTTTTTGCAATTTTCACCTCGAGTGGGCTGGGTATGCTCAGACGCGAGTCCCAGGCTCTCCACACCACTGGAGTCAAGCTATCCAGGCTGATGAAGGCTGATAGCCAGAAACCGGTCCTTGGATGCTTGATTCCGGTCTGGGAAAGACATGGCTTGATAGATCGGACTGGACTGTTCCCATGAGGCACAGGGTCAGGGCTGATTTGCATATAGCCAGTGTCTAACCCAGGGTGGTGTGGAGTGCAAAAAAACAATGGATTTAGGCCCAGATCCTTGTACTGGGGTGAATGTATTAAATTGTTTTACATTCTGTCCATCAACTGTGTTTTTTGCAATTTTCACCCCGAGTGGGCTGGGTATGCTCAGACGTGAGTCCCAGGCTCTCCACACCACTGGAGTCAAGCTATCCAGGCTGATGAAGGCTGATAGCCAGAAACTGGTCCTTGGCTGCTTGATTCCGGTCTGGGAAAGACATGGCTTGGTAGTTCGGACTGGACTGTTCCCATGAGGCACAGGGTCAGAGCTGATTTGCATATAGTCAGTGTCTAACCCAGGGTGGTGTGGAGTGCAAAAAAACGATGGATTTAGGCCCAGATCCTTGTACTGGGGTGAATGTATGACATTGTTCTACATTCTGTCCATCAACTGTGTTTTTTGCAATTTTCACCCAGAGTGGGCTGGGTATGCTCAGACGTGAGTCCCAGGCTCTCCACACCACTGGAGTCAAGCTATCCAGGCTGATGAAGGCTGATAGCCAGGAACCGGTCCTTGGATGCTTGATTCCGGTCTGGGAAAGACATGGCTTGGTAGTTCGGACTGGACTGTTCCCATGAGGCACAGGGTAAGAGCTGATTTGCATATAGCCAGTGTCTAACCAAGGGTGGTGTGGAGTGCAAAAAAACGATGGATTTAGGCCCAGATCCTTGTACTGGGGTGAATGTATGACATTGTTCTACATTCTGTCCATCAACTGTGTTTTTTGCAATTTTCACCTCGAGTGGGCTGGGTATGCTCAGACGTGAGTCCCAGGCTCTCCACACCACTGGAGTCAAGCTATCCAGGCTGATGAAGGCTGATAGTCAGAAACCGGTCCTTGGATGCTTGATTCCGGTCTGGGAAAGACATGGCTTGGTAGTTCGGACGGACTGTTCCCATGAGGCACAGGGTCAGAGCTGATTTGCATGTAGCCAGTGTCTAACCCAGGGTGGTGTGGAGTGCAAATAAACAATGGATTTAGGCCCAGATCCTTGTACTGGGGTGAATGTATGACATTGTTCTACATTCTGTCCATCAACTGTGTTTTTTGCAATTTTCACCTCGAGTGGGCTGGGTATGCTCAGACATGAGTCCCAGGCTCTCCACACCACTGGAGTCAAGCTATCCAGGCTGATGAAGGCTGATAGCCAGAAACCGGTCCTTGGATGCTTGATTCCGGTCTGGGAAAGACATGGCTTGGTAGTTTGGACTGGACTGTTCCCATGAGGCACAGGGTCAGAGCTGATTTGCATATAGCCAGTGTCTAACCCAGGGTGGTGTGGAGTGCAAAAACAACAATGGATTTAGGCCCAGATCCTTGTACTGGGGTGAATGTATTACATTGTTCTACATTCTGTCCATCAACTGTGTTTTTTGCAATTTTCACCCCAAGTGGGCTGGGTATGCTCAGACGTGAGTCCCAGGCTCTCCACACCACTGGAGTCAAGCTATCCAGGCTGATGAAGGCTGATAGCCAGAAACCGGTCCTTGGATGTTTGATTCCGGTCTGGGAAAGACATGGCTTGGTAGTTCGGACTGGACTGTTCCCATGAGGCACAGGGTCAGAGCTGATTTGCATATAGCCAGTGTCTAACCCAGGGTGGTGTGGAGTGCAAATAAACGATGGATTTAGGCCCAGATCCTTGTACTGGGGTGAATGTATGACATTGTTCTACATTCTGTCCATCAACTGTGTTTTTTGCAATTTTCACCTCGAGTGGGCTGGGTATGCTCAGACGTGAGTCCCAGGCTCTCCACACCACTGGAGTCAAGCTATCCAGGCTGTTGAAGGCTGATAGCCAGAAACCGGTCCTTGGATGCTTGATTCCGGTCTGGGAAAGACATGGCTTGGTAGATCGGACTGGACTGTTCCCATGAGGCACAGGGTCAGAGCTGATTTGCATATAGCCAGTGTCTAACCCAGGGTGGTGTGGAGTGCAAAAACAACAATGGATTTAGGCCCAGATCCTTGTACTGGGGTGAATGTATTACATTGTTCTACATTCTGTCCATCAACTGTGTTTTTTGCAATTTTCACCCCGAGTGGGCTGGGTATGCTCAGACGTGAGTCCCAGGCTCTCCACACCACTGGAGTCAAGCTATCCAGGCTGATGAAGGCTGATAGCCAGAAACCGGTCCTTGGATGCTTGATTCCGGTCTGGGAAAGACATGGCTTGGTAGTTCAACTGGACTGTTCCCATGAGGCACAGGGTCAGAGCTGATTTGCATATAGCCAGTGTCTAACCCAAGGTGGTGTGGAATGCAAAAAAACGATGGATTTAGGCCCAGATCCTTGTACTGGGGTGAATGTATGACATTGTTCTACATTCTGTCCATCAACTGTGTTTTTTGCAATTTTCACCCCGAGTGGGTTGGGTATGCTCAGATGTGAGTCCCAGGCTCTCCACACCACTGGAGTCAAGCTATCCAGGCTGATGAAGGCTGATAGCCAGAAACCGGTCCTTGGATGCTTGATTCCGGTCTGGGAAAGACATGGCTTGGCAGTTCGGACGGACTGTTCCCATGAGGCACAGGGTCAGAGCTGATTTGCATGTAGCCAGTGTCTAACCCAGGGTGGTGTGGAGTGCAAATAAACGATGGATTTAGGCCCAGATCCTTGTACTGGGGTGAATGTATGACATTGTTCTACATTCTGTCCATCAACTGTGTTTTTTGCAATTTTCACCTCGAGTGGGCTGGGTATGCTCAGACATGAGTCCCAGGCTCTCCACACCACTGGAGTCAAGCTATCCAGGCTGATGAAGGCTGATAGCCAGAAACCGGTCCTTGGATGCTTGATTCCGGTCTGGGAAAGACATGGCTTGGTAGTTTGGACTGGACTGTTCCCATGAGGCACAGGGTCAGAGCTGATTTGCATATAGCCAGTGTCTAACCCAGGGTGGTGTGGAGTGCAAAAACAACAATGGATTTAGGCCCAGATCCTTGTACTGGGGTGAATGTATTACATTGTTCTACATTCTGTCCATCAACTGTGTTTTTTGCAATTTTCACCCCAAGTGGGCTGGGTATGCTCAGACGTGAGTCCCAGGCTCTCCACACCACTGGAGTCAAGCTATCCAGGCTGATGAAGGCTGATAGCCAGAAACCGGTCCTTGGATGTTTGATTCCGGTCTGGGAAAGACATGGCTTGGTAGTTCGGACTGGACTGTTCCCATGAGGCACAGGGTCAGAGCTGATTTGCATATAGTCAGTGTCTAACCCAGGGTGGTGTGGAGTGCAAAAAAACGATGGATTTAGGCCCAGATCCTTGTACTGGGGTGAATGTATGACATTGTTCTACATTCTGTCCATCAACTGTGTTTTTTGCAATTTTCACCCCGAGTGGGCTGGGTATGCTCAGACGTGAGTCCCAGGCTCTCCACACCACTGGAGTCAAGCTATCCAGGCTGATGAAGGCTGATAGTCAGAAACCGGTCCTTGGATGCTTGATTTCGGTCTGGGAAAGACATGGCTTGGTAGTTCAACTGGACTGTTCCCATGAAGCACAGGGTCAGAGCTGATTTGCATATAGCCAGTGTCTAACCCAAGGTGGTGTGGAATGCAAAAAAACGATGGATTTAGGCCCAGATCCTTGTACTGGGGTGAATGTATGACATTGTTCTACATTCTGTCCATCAACTGTGTTTTTTGCAATTTTCACCTCGAGTGGGCTGGGTATGCTCAGACGCGAGTCCCAGGCTCTCCACACCACTGGAGTCAAGCTATCCAGGCTGATGAAGGCTGATAGCCAGAAACCGGTCCTTGGATGCTTGATTCCGGTCTGGGAAAGACATGGCTTGGTAGATCGGACTGGACTGTTCCCATGAGGCACAGGGTCAGGGCTGATTTGCATATAGCCAGTGTCTAACCCAGGGTGGTGTGGAGTGCAAAAAAACAATGGATTTAGGCCCAGATCCTTGTACTGGGGTGAATGTATTAAATTGTTTTACATTCTGTCCATCAACTGTGTTTTTTGCAATTTTCACCCCGAGTGGGCTGGGTATGCTCAGACGTGAGTCCCAGGCTCTCCACACCACTGGAGTCAAGCTATCCAGGCTGATGAAGGCTGATAGCCAGAAACTGGTCCTTGGCTGCTTGATTCCGGTCTGGGAAAGACATGGCTTGGTAGTTCGGACTGGACTGTTCCCATGAGGCACAGGGTCAGAGCTGATTTGCATATAGTCAGTGTCTAACCCAGGGTGGTGTGGAGTGCAAAAAAACGATGGATTTAGGCCCAGATCCTTGTACTGGGGTGAATGTATGACATTGTTCTACATTCTGTCCATCAACTGTGTTTTTTGCAATTTTCACCCAGAGTGGGCTGGGTATGCTCAGACGTGAGTCCCAGGCTCTCCACACCACTGGAGTCAAGCTATCCAGGCTGATGAAGGCTGATAGCCAGGAACCGGTCCTTGGATGCTTGATTCCGGTCTGGGAAAGACATGGCTTGGTAGTTCGGACTGGACTGTTCCCATGAGGCACAGGGTAAGAGCTGATTTGCATATAGCCAGTGTCTAACCAAGGGTGGTGTGGAGTGCAAAAAAACGATGGATTTAGGCCCAGATCCTTGTACTGGGGTGAATGTATGACATTGTTCTACATTCTGTCCATCAACTGTGTTTTTTGCAATTTTCACCTCGAGTGGGCTGGGTATGCTCAGACGTGAGTCCCAGGCTCTCCACACCACTGGAGTCAAGCTATCCAGGCTGATGAAGGCTGATAGCCAGAAACCGGTCCTTGGATGCTTGATTCCGGTCTGGGAAAGACATGGCTTGGTAGATCGGACTGGACTGTTCCCATGAGGCACAGGGTCAGAGCTGATTTGCATATAGCCAGTGTCTAACCCAGGGTGGTGTGGAGTGCAAAAAAATAATGGATTTAGGCCCAGATCCTTGTACTGGGGTGAATGTATGACATTGTTCCACATTCTGTCCATCAACTGTGTTTTTTGCAATTTTCACCCCGAGTGGGCTGGGTATGCTCAGACGTGAGTCCCAGGCTCTCCACACCACTGGAGTCAAGCTATCCAGGCTGATGAAGGCTGATAGCCAGAAACCGGTCCTTGGATGCTTGATTCCGGTCTGGGAAAGACATGGCTTGGTAGTTCGGACTGGACTGTTCCCATGAGGCACAGGGTCAGAGCTGATTTGCTTATAGCCAGTGTCTAACCCAGGGTGGTGTGGAGTGCAAATAAACGATGGATTTAGGCCCAGATCCTTGTACTGGGGTGAATGTATGACATTGTTCTACATTCTGTCCATCAACTGTGTTTTTTGCAATTTTCACCTCGAGTGGGCTGGGTATGCTCAGACGTGAGTCCCAGGCTCTCCACACCACTGGAGTCAAGCTATCCAGGCTGATGAAGGCTGATAGCCAGAAACCGGTCCTTGGATGCTTGATTCCGGTCTGGGAAAGACATGGCTTGGTAGATCGGACTGGACTGTTCCCATGAGGCACAGGGTCAGAGCTGATTTGCATATAGCCAGTGTCTAACCCAGGGTGGTGTGGAGTGCAAAAACAACAAGGGATTTAGGCCCAGATCCTTGTACTGGGGTGAATGTATTACATTGTTCTACATTCTGTCCATCAACTGTGTTTTTTGCAATTTTCACCCCGAGTGGGCTGGGTATGCTCAGACGTGAGTCCCAGGCTCTCCACACCACTGGAGTCAAGCTATCCAGGCTGATGAAGGCTGATAGCCAGAAACCGGTCCTTGGATGCTTGATTCCGGTCTGGGAAAGACATGGCTTGGTAGTTCAACTGGACTGTTCCCATGAGGCACAGGGTCAGAGCTGATTTGCATATAGCCAGTGTCTAACCCAAGGTGGTGTGGAATGCAAAAAAACGATGGATTTAGGCCCAGATCCTTGTACTGGGGTGAATGTATGACATTGTTCTACATTCTGTCCATCAACTGTGTTTTTTGCAATTTTCACCCCGAGTGGGTTGGGTATGCTCAGACGTGAGTCCCAGGCTCTCCACACCACTGGAGTCAAGCTATCCAGGCTGATGAAGGCTGATAGCCAGAAACCGGTCCTTGGATGCTTGATTCCGGTCTGGGAAAGACATGGCTTGGTAGTTCGGACGGACTGTTCCCATGAGGCACAGGGTCAGAGCTGATTTGCATGTAGCCAGTGTCTAACCCAGGGTGGTGTGGAGTGCAAAAACAACAATGGATTTAGGCCCAGATCCTTGTACTGGGGTGAATGTATTACATTGTTCTACATTCTGTCCATCAACTGTGTTTTTTGCAATTTTCACCCCAAGTGGGCTGGGTATGCTCAGACGTGAGTCCCAGGCTCTCCACACCACTGGAGTCAAGCTATCCAGGCTGATGAAGGCTGATAGCCAGAAACCGGTCCTTGGATGTTTGATTCCGGTCTGGGAAAGACATGGCTTGGTAGTTCGGACTGGACTGTTCCCATGAGGCACAGGGTCAGAGCTGATTTGCATATAGTCAGTGTCTAACCCAGGGTGGTGTGGAGTGCAAAAAAACGATGGATTTAGGCCCAGATCCTTGTACTGGGGTGAATGTATGACATTGTTCTACATTCTGTCCATCAACTGTGTTTTTTGCAATTTTCACCCCGAGTGGGCTGGGTATGCTCAGACATGAGTCCCAGGCTCTCCACACCACTGGAGTCAAGCTTTCCAGGCTGATGAAGGCTGATAGTCAGAAACCGGTCCTTGGATGCTTGATTTCGGTCTGGGAAAGACATGGCTTGGTAGTTCAACTGGACTGTTCCCATGAAGCACAGGGTCAGAGCTGATTTGCATATAGCCAGTGTCTAACCCAAGGTGGTGTGGAATGCAAAAAAACGATGGATTTAGGCCCAGATCCTTGTACTGGGGTGAATGTATGACATTGTTCTACATTCTGTCCATCAACTGTGTTTTTTGCAATTTTCACCCCGAGTGGGTTGGGTATGCTCAGACGTGAGTCCCAGGCTCTCCACACCACTGGAGTCAAGCTATCCAGGCTGATGAAGGCTGATAGCCAGAAACCGGTCCTTGGATGCTTGATTCCGGTCTGGGAAAGACATGGCTTGGTAGTTCGGACGGACTGTTCCCATGAGGCACAGGGTCAGAGCCGATTTGCATATAGCCAGTGTCTAACCCAGGGTGGTGTGGAGTGCAAAAAAACAATGGATTTATGCCCAGATCCTTGTACTGGGGTGAATGTATGACATTGTTCTACATTCTGTCCATCAACTGTGTTTTTTGCAATTTTCACCCCGAGTGGGTTGGGTATGCTCAGACGTGAGTCCCAGGCTCTCCACACCACTGGAGTCAAGCTATCCAGGCTGATGAAGGCTGATAGCCAGAAACCGGTCCTTGGATGCTTGATTCCGGTCTGGGAAAGACATGGCTTGGTAGTTTGGACTGGACTGTTCCCATGAGGCACAGGGTCAGAGCTGATTTGCATATAGCCAGTGTCTAACCCAGGGTGGTGTGGAGTGCAAAAACAACAATGGATTTAGGCCCAGATCCTTGTACTGGGGTGAATGTATTACATTGTTCTACATTCTGTCCATCAACTGTGTTTTTTGCAATTTTCACCCCAAGTGGGCTGGGTATGCTCAGACGTGAGTCCCAGGCTCTCCACACCACTGGAGTCAAGCTATCCAGGCTGATGAAGGCTGATAGCCAGAAACCGGTCCTTGGATGTTTGATTCCGGTCTGGGAAAGACATGGCTTGGTAGTTCGGACTGGACTGTTCCCATGAGGCACAGGGTCAGAGCTGATTTGCATATAGTCAGTGTCTAACCCAGGGTGGTGTGGAGTGCAAAAAAACGATGGATTTAGGCCCAGATCCTTGTACTGGGGTGAATGTATGACATTGTTCTACATTCTGTCCATCAACTGTGTTTTTTGCAATTTTCACCCCGAGTGGGTTGGGTATGCTCAGACGTGAGTCCCAGGCTCTCCACACCACTGGAGTCAAGCTATCCAGGCTGATGAAGGCTGATAGTCAGAAACCGGTCCTTGGATGCTTGATTTCGGTCTGGGAAAGACATGGCTTGGTAGTTCAACTGGACTGTTCCCATGAAGCACAGGGTCAGAGCTGATTTGCATATAGCCAGTGTCTAACCCAAGGTGGTGTGGAATGCAAAAAAACGATGGATTTAGGCCCAGATCCTTGTACTGGGGTGAATGTATGACATTGTTCTACATTCTGTCCATCAACTGTGTTTTTTGCAATTTTCACCCCGAGTGGGTTGGGTATGCTCAGACGTGAGTCCCAGGCTCTCCACACCACTGGAGTCAAGCTATCCAGGCTGATGAAGGCTGATAGCCAGAAACCGGTCCTTGGATGCTTGATTCCGGTCTGGGAAAGACATGGCTTGGTAGTTCGGACGGACTGTTCCCATGAGGCACAGGGTCAGAGCTGATTTGCATATAGCCAGTGTCTAACCCAGGGTGGTGTGGAGTGCAAAAAAACAATGGATTTAGGCCCAGATCCTTGTACTGGGGTGAATGTATGACATTGTTCTACATTCTGTCCATCAACTGTGTTTTTTGCAATTTTCACCCCGAGTGGGTTGGGTATGCTCAGACGTGAGTCCCAGGCTCTCCACACCACTGGAGTCAAGCTATCCAGGCTGATGAAGGCTGATAGCCAGAAACCGGTCCTTGGATGCTTGATTCCGGTCTGGGAAAGACATGGCTTGGTAGTTTGGACTGGACTGTTCCCATGAGGCACAGGGTCAGAGCTGATTTGCATATAGCCAGTGTCTAACCCAGGGTGGTGTGGAGTGCAAAAACAACAATGGATTTAGGCCCAGATCCTTGTACTGGGGTGAATGTATTACATTGTTCTACATTCTGTCCATCAACTGTGTTTTTTGCAATTTTCACCCCAAGTGGGCTGGGTATGCTCAGACGTGAGTCCCAGGCTCTCCACACCACTGGAGTCAAGCTATCCAGGCTGATGAAGGCTGATAGCCAGAAACCGGTCCTTGGATGTTTGATTCCGGTCTGGGAAAGACATGGCTTGGTAGTTCGGACTGGACTGTTCCCATGAGGCACAGGGTCAGAGCTGATTTGCATATAGTCAGTGTCTAACCCAGGGTGGTGTGGAGTGCAAAAAAACGATGGATTTAGGCCCAGATCCTTGTACTGGGGTGAATGTATGACATTGTTCTACATTCTGTCCATCAACTGTGTTTTTTGCAATTTTCACCCCGAGTCGGCTGGGTATGCTCAGACGTGAGTCCCAGGCTCTCCACACCACTGGAGTCAAGCTATCCAGGCTGATGAAGGCTGATAGTCAGAAACCGGTCCTTGGATGCTTGATTTCGGTCTGGGAAAGACATGGCTTGGTAGTTCAACTGGACTGTTCCCATGAAGCACAGGGTCAGAGCTGATTTGCATATAGCCAGTGTCTAACCCAAGGTGGTGTGGAATGCAAAAAAACGATGGATTTAGGCCCAGATCCTTGTACTGGGGTGAATGTATGACATTGTTCTACATTCTGTCCATCAACTGTGTTTTTTGCAATTTTCACCCCGAGTGGGTTGGGTATGCTCAGACGTGAGTCCCAGGCTCTCCACACCACTGGAGTCAAGCTATCCAGGCTGATGAAGGCTGATAGCCAGAAACCGGTCCTTGGATGCTTGATTCCGGTCTGGGAAAGACATGGCTTGGTAGTTCGGACGGACTGTTCCCATGAGGCACAGGGTCAGAGCTGATTTGCATATAGCCAGTGTCTAACCCAGGGTGGTGTGGAGTGCAAAAAAACAATGGATTTAGGCCCAGATCCTTGTACTGGGGTGAATGTATGACATTGTTCTACATTCTGTCCATCAACTGTGTTTTTTGCAATTTTCACCCCGAGTGGGCTGGGTATGCTCAGACGTGAGTCCCAGGCTCTCCACACCACTGGAGTCAAGCTATCCAGGCTGATGAAGGCTGATAGCCAGAAACCGGTCCTTGGATGCTTGATTCCGGTCTGGGAAAGACATGGCTTGGTAGTTCGGACTGGACTGTTCCCACGAGGCACAGGGTCAGAGCTGATTTGCATATAGTCAGTGTCTAACTCAGGGTGGTGTGGAGTGCAAATAAACGATGGATTTAGGCCCATATCCTTGTACTGGGGTGAATGTATGACATTGTTCTACATTCTGTCCATCAACTGTGTTATTTGCAATTTTCACCCCGAGTGGGCTTGGTATGCTCAGACGTGAGTCCCAGGCTCTCCACACCACTGGAGTCAAGCTATCCAGGCTGATGAAGGCTGATAGCCAGAAACCGGTCCTTGGATGCTTGATTCCGGTCTGGGAAAGAAATGGCTTGGTAGTTCGGACTGGACTGTTCCCATGAGGCACAGGGTCAGAGCTGATTTGCATATAGCCAGTGTCTAACACAGGGTGGTGTGGAGTGCAAAAAAATTATGGATTTAGGCCCAGATCCTTGTACTGGGGTGAATGTATGACATTGTTCTACATTCTGTCCATCAACTGTGTTTTTTGCAATTTTCACCCCGAGAGGGCTGGGTATGCTCAGACGTGAGTCCCAGGCTCTCCACACCACTGGAGTCAAGCTATCCAGGCTGATGAAGGCTGATAGCCAGAAACCGGTCCTTGGATGCTTGATTTCGGTCTGGGAAAGACATGGCTTGGTAGTTCAACTGGACTGTTCCCATGAGGCACAGGGTCAGAGCTGATTTGCATATAGCCAGTGTCTAACCCAAGGTGGTGTGGAATGCAAAACAACGATGGATTTAGGCCCAGATCCTTGTACTGGGGTGAATGTATGACATTGTTCTACATTCTGTCCATCAACTGTGTTTTTTGCAATTTTCACCCCAAGTGGGTTGGGTATGCTCAGACGTGAGTCCCAGGCTCTCCACACCACTGGAGTCAAGCTATACAGGCTGATGAAGGCTGATAGCCAGAAACCGGTCCTTGGATGCTTGATTCCGGTCTGGGAAAGACATGGCTTGGTAGATCGGACTGGACTGTTCCCATGAGGCACAGGGTCAGAGCTGATTTGCATATAGCCAGTGTCTAACCCAGGGTGGTGTGGAGTGCAAAAACAACAATGGATTTAGGCCCAGATCCTTGTACTGGGGTGAATGTATTACATTTGTTCTACATTCTGTCCATCAACTGTGTTTTTTGCAATTTTCACCCCGAGTGGGCTGGGTATGCTCAGACGTGAGTCCCAGGCTCTCCACACCACTGGAGTCAAGCTATCCAGGCTGATGAAGGCTGATAGCCAGAAACCGGTCCTTGGATGCTTGATTCCGGTCTGGGAAAGACATGGCTTGGTAGTTCAACTGGACTGTTCCCATGAGGCACAGGGTCAGAGCTGATTTGCATATAGCCAGTGTCTAACCCAAGGTGGTGTGGAATGCAAAAAAACGATGGATTTAGGCCCAGATCCTTGTACTGGGGTGAATGTATGACATTGTTCTACATTCTGTCCATCAACTGTGTTTTTTGCAATTTTCACCCCGAGTGGGTTGGGTATGCTCAGACGTGAGTCCCAGGCTCTCCACACCACTGGAGTCAAGCTATCCAGGCTGATGAAGGCTGATAGCCAGAAATCGGTCCTTGGATGCTTGATTCCGGTCTGGGAAAGACATGGCTTGGTAGTTCGGACGGACTGTTCCCATGAGGCACAGGGTCAGAGCTGATTTGCATATAGCCAGTGTCTAACCCAGGGTGGTGTGGAGTGCAAAAAAACAATGGATTTAGGCCCAGATCCTTGTACTGGGGTGAATGTATGACATTGTTCTACATTCTGTCCATCAACTGTGTTTTTTGCAATTTTCACCTCGAGTGGGCTGGGTATGCTCAGACATGAGTCCCAGGCTCTCCACACCACTGGAGTCAAGCTATCCAGGCTGATGAAGGCTGATAGCCAGAAACCGGTCCTTGGATGCTTGATTCCGGTCTGGGAAAGACATGGCTTGGTAGTTTGGACTGGACTGTTCCCATGAGGCACAGGGTCAGAGCTGATTTGCATATAGCCAGTGTCTAACCCAGGGTGGTGTGGAGTGCAAATAAACGATGGATTTAGGCCCAGATCCTTGTACTGGGGTGAATGTATGACATTGTTCTACATTCTGTCCATCAACTGTGTTTTTTGCAATTTTCACCTCGAGTGGGCTGGGTATGCTCAGACGTGAGTCCCAGGCTCTCCACACCACTGGAGTCAAGCTATCCAGGCTGATGAAGGCTGATAGCCAGAAACCGGTCCTTGGATGCTTGATTCCGGTCTGGGAAAGAGATGGCTTGGTAGATCGGACTGGACTGTTCCCATGAGGCACAGGGTCAGAGCTGATTTGCATATAGCCAGTGTCTAACCCAGGGTGGTGTGGAGTGCAAAAACAACAATGGATTTAGGCCCAGATCCTTGTACTGGGGTGAATGTATTACATTGTTCTACATTCTGTCCATCAACTGTGTTTTTTGCAATTTTCACCCCGAGTGGGCTGGGTATGCTCAGACGTGAGTCCCAGGCTCTCCACACCACTGGAGTCAAGCTATCCAGGCTGATGAAGGCTGATAGCCAGAAACCGGTCCTTGGATGCTTGATTCCGGTCTGGGAAAGACATGGCTTGGTAGTTCAACTGGACTGTTCCCATGAGGCACAGGGTCAGAGCTGATTTGCATATAGCCAGTGTCTAACCCAGGGTGGTGTGGAGTGCAAAAACAACAATGGATTTAGGCCCAGATCCTTGTACTGGGGTGAATGTATTACATTGTTCTACATTCTGTCCATCAACTGTGTTTTTTGCAATTTTCACCCCGAGTGGGCTGGGTATGCTCAGACGTGAGTCCCAGGCTCTCCACACCACTGGAGTCAAGCTATCCAGGCTGATGAAGGCTGATAGCCAGAAACCGGTCCTTGGATGCTTGATTCCGGTCTGGGAAAGACATGGCTTGGTAGTTCAAGTGGACTGTTCCCATGAGGCACAGGGTCAGAGCTGATTTGCATATAGCCAGTGTCTAACCCAGGGTGGTGTGGAGTGCAAAAAAATAATGGATTTAGGCCCAGATCCTTGTACTGGGGTGAATGTATGACATTGTTCTACATTCTGTCCATCAACTGTGTTTTTTGCAATTTTCACCTCGAGTGGGCTGGGTATGCTCAGACGTGAGTCCCAGGCTCTCCACACCACTGGAGTCAAGCTATCCAGGCTGATGAAGGCTGATAGCCAGAAACCGGTCCTTGGATGCTTGATTCCGGTCTGGGAAAGACATGGCTTGGTAGATCGGACTGGACTGTTCCCATGAGGCACAGGGTCAGAGCTGATTTGCATATAGCCAGTGTCTAACCCAGGGTGGTGTGGAGTGCAAAAAAATAATGGATTTAGGCCCAGATCCTTGTACTGGGGTGAATGTATGACATTGTTCCACATTCTGTCCATCAACTGTGTTATTTGCAATTTTCACCCCGAGTGGGCTTGGTATGCTCAGACGTGAGTCCCAGGCTCTCCACACCACTGGAGTCAAGCTATCCAGGCTGATGAAGGCTGATAGCCAGAAACCGGTCCTTGGATGCTTGATTCCGGTCTGGGAAAGAAATGGCTTGGTAGTTCGGACTGGACTGTTCCCATGAGGCACAGGGTCAGAGCTGATTTGCATATAGCCAGTGTCTAACACAGGGTGGTGTGGAGTGCAAAAAAATTATGGATTTAGGCCCAGATCCTTGTACTGGGGTGAATGTATGACATTGTTCTACATTCTGTCCATCAACTGTGTTTTTTGCAATTTTCACCCCGAGAGGGCTGGGTATGCTCAGACGTGAGTCCCAGGCTCTCCACACCACTGGAGTCAAGCTATCCAGGCTGATGAAGGCTGATAGCCAGAAACCGGTCCTTGGATGCTTGATTTCGGTCTGGGAAAGACATGGCTTGGTAGTTCAACTGGACTGTTCCCATGAGGCACAGGGTCAGAGCTGATTTGCATATAGCCAGTGTCTAACCCAAGGTGGTGTGGAATGCAAAACAACGATGGATTTAGGCCCAGATCCTTGTACTGGGGTGAATGTATGACATTGTTCTACATTCTGTCCATCAACTGTGTTTTTTGCAATTTTCACCCCAAGTGGGTTGGGTATGCTCAGACGTGAGTCCCAGGCTCTCCACACCACTGGAGTCAAGCTATACAGGCTGATGAAGGCTGATAGCCAGAAACCGGTCCTTGGATGCTTGATTCCGGTCTGGGAAAGACATGGCTTGGTAGATCGGACTGGACTGTTCCCATGAGGCACAGGGTCAGAGCTGATTTGCATATAGCCAGTGTCTAACCCAGGGTGGTGTGGAGTGCAAAAACAACAATGGATTTAGGCCCAGATCCTTGTACTGGGGTGAATGTATTACATTTGTTCTACATTCTGTCCATCAACTGTGTTTTTTGCAATTTTCACCCCGAGTGGGCTGGGTATGCTCAGACGTGAGTCCCAGGCTCTCCACACCACTGGAGTCAAGCTATCCAGGCTGATGAAGGCTGATAGCCAGAAACCGGTCCTTGGATGCTTGATTCCGGTCTGGGAAAGACATGGCTTGGTAGTTCAACTGGACTGTTCCCATGAGGCACAGGGTCAGAGCTGATTTGCATATAGCCAGTGTCTAACCCAAGGTGGTGTGGAATGCAAAAAAACGATGGATTTAGGCCCAGATCCTTGTACTGGGGTGAATGTATGACATTGTTCTACATTCTGTCCATCAACTGTGTTTTTTGCAATTTTCACCCCGAGTGGGTTGGGTATGCTCAGACGTGAGTCCCAGGCTCTCCACACCACTGGAGTCAAGCTATCCAGGCTGATGAAGGCTGATAGCCAGAAATCGGTCCTTGGATGCTTGATTCCGGTCTGGGAAAGACATGGCTTGGTAGTTCGGACGGACTGTTCCCATGAGGCACAGGGTCAGAGCTGATTTGCATATAGCCAGTGTCTAACCCAGGGTGGTGTGGAGTGCAAAAAAACAATGGATTTAGGCCCAGATCCTTGTACTGGGGTGAATGTATGACATTGTTCTACATTCTGTCCATCAACTGTGTTTTTTGCAATTTTCACCTCGAGTGGGCTGGGTATGCTCAGACATGAGTCCCAGGCTCTCCACACCACTGGAGTCAAGCTATCCAGGCTGATGAAGGCTGATAGCCAGAAACCGGTCCTTGGATGCTTGATTCCGGTCTGGGAAAGACATGGCTTGGTAGTTTGGACTGGACTGTTCCCATGAGGCACAGGGTCAGAGCTGATTTGCATATAGCCAGTGTCTAACCCAGGGTGGTGTGGAGTGCAAATAAACGATGGATTTAGGCCCAGATCCTTGTACTGGGGTGAATGTATGACATTGTTCTACATTCTGTCCATCAACTGTGTTTTTTGCAATTTTCACCTCGAGTGGGCTGGGTATGCTCAGACGTGAGTCCCAGGCTCTCCACACCACTGGAGTCAAGCTATCCAGGCTGATGAAGGCTGATAGCCAGAAACCGGTCCTTGGATGCTTGATTCCGGTCTGGGAAAGAGATGGCTTGGTAGATCGGACTGGACTGTTCCCATGAGGCACAGGGTCAGAGCTGATTTGCATATAGCCAGTGTCTAACCCAGGGTGGTGTGGAGTGCAAAAACAACAATGGATTTAGGCCCAGATCCTTGTACTGGGGTGAATGTATTACATTGTTCTACATTCTGTCCATCAACTGTGTTTTTTGCAATTTTCACCCCGAGTGGGCTGGGTATGCTCAGACGTGAGTCCCAGGCTCTCCACACCACTGGAGTCAAGCTATCCAGGCTGATGAAGGCTGATAGCCAGAAACCGGTCCTTGGATGCTTGATTCCGGTCTGGGAAAGACATGGCTTGGTAGTTCAACTGGACTGTTCCCATGAGGCACAGGGTCAGAGCTGATTTGCATATAGCCAGTGTCTAACCCAGGGTGGTGTGGAGTGCAAAAACAACAATGGATTTAGGCCCAGATCCTTGTACTGGGGTGAATGTATTACATTGTTCTACATTCTGTCCATCAACTGTGTTTTTTGCAATTTTCACCCCGAGTGGGCTGGGTATGCTCAGACGTGAGTCCCAGGCTCTCCACACCACTGGAGTCAAGCTATCCAGGCTGATGAAGGCTGATAGCCAGAAACCGGTCCTTGGATGCTTGATTCCGGTCTGGGAAAGACATGGCTTGGTAGTTCAACTGGACTGTTCCCATGAGGCACAGGGTCAGAGCTGATTTGCATATAGCCAGTGTCTAACCCAAGGTGGTGTGGAATGCAAAAAAACGATGGATTTAGGCCCAGATCCTTGTACTGGGGTGAATGTATGACATTGTTCTACATTCTGTCCATCAACTGTGTTTTTTGCAATTTTCACCCCGAGTGGGTTGGGTATGCTCAGACGTGAGTCCCAGGCTCTCCACACCACTGGAGTCAAGCTATCCAGGCTGATGAAGGCTGATAGCCAGAAACCGGTCCTTGGATGCTTGATTCCGGTCTGGGAAAGACATGGCTTGGTAGTTCGGACGGACTGTTCCCATGAGGCACAGGGTCAGAGCTGATTTGCATGTAGCCAGTGTCTAACCCAGGGTGGTGTGGAGTGCAAATAAACGATGGATTTAGGCCCAGATCCTTGTACTGGGGTGAATGTATGACATTGTTCTACATTCTGTCCATCAACTGTGTTTTTTGCAATTTTCACCTCGAGTGGGCTGGGTATGCTCAGACATGAGTCCCAGGCTCTCCACACCACTGGAGTCAAGCTATCCAGGCTGATGAAGGCTGATAGCCAGAAACCGGTCCTTGGATGCTTGATTCCGGTCTGGGAAAGACATGGCTTGGTAGTTTGGACTGGACTGTTCCCATGAGGCACAGGGTCAGAGCTGATTTGCATATAGCCAGTGTCTAACCCAGGGTGGTGTGGAGTGCAAAAACAACAATGGATTTAGGCCCAGATCCTTGTACTGGGGTGAATGTATTACATTGTTCTACATTCTGTCCATCAACTGTGTTTTTTGCAATTTTCACCCCAAGTGGGCTGGGTATGCTCAGACGTGAGTCCCAGGCTCTCCACACCACTGGAGTCAAGCTATCCAGGCTGATGAAGGCTGATAGCCAGAAACCGGTCCTTGGATGTTTGATTCCGGTCTGGGAAAGACATGGCTTGGTAGTTCGGACTGGACTGTTCCCATGAGGCACAGGGTCAGAGCTGATTTGCATATAGTCAGTGTCTAACCCAGGGTGGTGTGGAGTGCAAAAAAACAATGGATTTAGGCCCAGATCCTTGTACTGGGGTGAATGTATGACATTGTTCTACATTCTGTCCATCAACTGTGTTTTTTGCAATTTTCACCCCGAGTGGGCTGGGTATGCTCAGACGTGAGTCCCAGGCTCTCCACATCACTGGAGTCAAGCTTTCCAGGCTGATGAAGGCTGATAGTCAGAAACCGGTCCTTGGATGCTTGATTTCGGTCTGGGAAAGACATGGCTTGGTAGTTCAACTGGACTGTTCCCATGAAGCACAGGGTCAGAGCTGATTTGCATATAGCCAGTGTCTAACCCAAGGTGGTGTGGAATGCAAAAAAACGATGGATTTAGGCCCAGATCCTTGTACTGGGGTGAATGTATGACATTGTTCTACATTCTGTCCATCAACTGTGTTTTTTGCAATTTTCACCCCGAGTGGGTTGGGTATGCTCAGACGTGAGTCCCAGGCTCTCCACACCACTGGAGTCAAGCTATCCAGGCTGATGAAGGCTGATAGCCAGAAACCGGTCCTTGGATGCTTGATTCCGGTCTGGGAAAGACATGGCTTGGTAGTTCGGACGGACTGTTCCCATGAGGCACAGGGTCAGAGCTGATTTGCATATAGCCAGTGTCTAACCCAGGGTGGTGTGGAGTGCAAAAAAACAATGGATTTATGCCCAGATCCTTGTACTGGGGTGAATGTATGACATTGTTCTACATTCTGTCCATCAACTGTGTTTTTTGCAATTTTCACCCCGAGTGGGTTGGGTATGCTCAGACGTGAGTCCCAGGCTCTCCACACCACTGGAGTCAAGCTATCCAGGCTGATGAAGGCTGATAGCCAGAAACCGGTCCTTGGATGCTTGATTCCGGTCTGGGAAAGACATGGCTTGGTAGTTTGGACTGGACTGTTCCCATGAGGCACAGGGTCAGAGCTGATTTGCATATAGCCAGTGTCTAACCCAGGGTGGTGTGGAGTGCAAAAACAACAATGGATTTAGGCCCAGATCCTTGTACTGGGGTGAATGTATTACATTGTTCTACATTCTGTCCATCAACTGTGTTTTTTGCAATTTTCACCCCAAGTGGGCTGGGTATGCTCAGACGTGAGTCCCAGGCTCTCCACACCACTGGAGTCAAGCTATCCAGGCTGATGAAGGCTGATAGCCAGAAACCGGTCCTTGGATGTTTGATTCCGGTCTGGGAAAGACATGGCTTGGTAGTTCGGACTGGACTGTTCCCATGAGGCACAGGGTCAGAGCTGATTTGCATATAGTCAGTGTCTAACCCAGGGTGGTGTGGAGTGCAAAAAAACGATGGATTTAGGCCCAGATCCTTGTACTGGGGTGAATGTATGACATTGTTCTACATTCTGTCCATCAACTGTGTTTTTTGCAATTTTCACCTCGAGTGGGCTGGGTATGCTCAGACATGAGTCCCAGGCTCTCCACACCACTGGAGTCAAGCTATCCAGGCTGATGAAGGCTGATAGCCAGAAACCGGTCCTTGGATGCTTGATTCCGGTCTGGGAAAGACATGGCTTGGTAGTTTGGACTGGACTGTTCCCATGAGGCACAGGGTCAGAGCTGATTTGCATATAGCCAGTGTCTAACCCAGGGTGGTGTGGAGTGCAAAAACAACAATGGATTTAGGCCCAGATCCTTGTACTGGGGTGAATGTATTACATTGTTCTACATTCTGTCCATCAACTGTGTTTTTTGCAATTTTCACCCCAAGTGGGCTGGGTATGCTCAGACGTGAGTCCCAGGCTCTCCACACCACTGGAGTCAAGCTATCCAGGCTGATGAAGGCTGATAGCCAGAAACCGGTCCTTGGATGTTTGATTCCGGTCTGGGAAAGACATGGCTTGGTAGTTCGGACTGGACTGTTCCCATGAGGCACAGGGTCAGAGCTGATTTGCATATAGTCAGTGTCTAACCCAGGGTGGTGTGGAGTGCAAAAAAACGATGGATTTAGGCCCAGATCCTTGTACTGGGGTGAATGTATGACATTGTTCTACATTCTGTCCATCAACTGTGTTTTTTGCAATTTTCACCCCGAGTGGGCTGGGTATGCTCAGACGTGAGTCCCAGGCTCTCCACACCACTGGAGTCAAGCTTTCCAGGCTGATGAAGGCTGATAGTCAGAAACCGGTCCTTGGATGCTTGATTTCGGTCTGGGAAAGACATGGCTTGGTAGTTCAACTGGACTGTTCCCATGAAGCACAGGGTCAGAGCTGATTTGCATATAGCCAGTGTCTAACCCAAGGTGGTGTGGAATGCAAAAAAACGATGGATTTAGGCCCAGATCCTTGTACTGGGGTGAATGTATGACATTGTTCTACATTCTGTCCATCAACTGTGTTTTTTGCAATTTTCACCCCGAGTGGGTTGGGTATGCTCAGACGTGAGTCCCAGGCTCTCCACACCACTGGAGTCAAGCTATCCAGGCTGATGAAGGCTGATAGCCAGAAACCGGTCCTTGGATGCTTGATTCCGGTCTGGGAAAGACATGGCTTGGTAGTTCGGACGGACTGTTCCCATGAGGCACAGGGTCAGAGCTGATTTGCATATAGCCAGTGTCTAACCCAGGGTGGTGTGGAGTACAAAAAAACAATGGATTTATGCCCAGATCCTTGTACTGGGGTGAATGTATGACATTGTTCTACATTCTGTCCATCAACTGTGTTTTTTGCAATTTTCACCCCGAGTGGGTTGGGTATGCTCAGACGTGAGTCCCAGGCTCTCCACACCACTGGAGTCAAGCTATCCAGGCTGATGAAGGCTGATAGCCAGAAACCGGTCCTTGGATGCTTGATTCCGGTCTGGGAAAGACATGGCTTGCTAGTTTGGACTGGACTGTTCCCATGAGGCACAGGGTCAGAGCTGATTTGCATATAGCCAGTGTCTAACCCAGGGTGGTGTGGAGTGCAAAAACAACAATGGATTTAGGCCCAGATCCTTGTACTGGGGTGAATGTATTACATTGTTCTACATTCTGTCCATCAACTGTGTTTTTTGCAATTTTCACCCCAAGTGGGCTGGGTATGCTCAGACGTGAGTCCCAGGCTCTCCACACCACTGGAGTCAAGCTATCCAGGCTGATGAAGGCTGATAGCCAGAAACCGGTCCTTGGATGTTTGATTCCGGTCTGGGAAAGACATGGCTTGGTAGTTCGGACTGGACTGTTCCCATGAGGCACAGGGTCAGAGCTGATTTGCATATAGTCAGTGTCTAACCCAGGGTGGTGTGGAGTGCAAAAAAACGATGGATTTAGGCCCAGATCCTTGTACTGGGGTGAATGTATGACATTGTTCTACATTCTGTCCATCAACTGTGTTTTTTGCAATTTTCACCCCGAGTGGGCTGGGTATGCTCAGACGTGAGTCCCAGGCTCTCCACACCACTGGAGTCAAGCTTTCCAGGCTGATAGTCAGAAACCGGTCCTTGGATGCTTGATTTCGGTCTGGGAAAGACATGGCTTGGTAGTTCAACTGGACTGTTCCCATGAAGCACAGGGTCAGAGCTGATTTGCATATAGCCAGTGTCTAACCCAAGGTGGTGTGGAATGCAAAAAAACGATGGATTTAGGCCCAGATCCTTGTACTGGGGTGAATGTATGACATTGTTCTACATTCTGTCCATCAACTGTGTTTTTTGCAATTTTCACCCCGAGTGGGTTGGGTATGCTCAGACGTGAGTCCCAGGCTCTCCACACCACTGGAGTCAAGCTATCCAGGCTGATGAAGGCTGATAGCCAGAAACCGGTCCTTGGATGCTTGATTCCGGTCTGGGAAAGACATGGCTTGGTAGTTCGGACGGACTGTTCCCATGAGGCACAGGGTCAGAGCTGATTCGCATATAGCCAGTGTCTAACCCAGGGTGGTGTGGAGTGCAAAAAAACAATGGATTTATGCCCAGATCCTTGTACTGGGGTGAATGTATGACATTGTTCTACATTCTGTCCATCAACTGTGTTTTTTGCAATTTTCACCCCGAGTGGGTTGGGTATGCTCAGACGTGAGTCCCAGGCTCTCCACACCACTGGAGTCAAGCTATCCAGGCTGATGAAGGCTGATAGCCAGAAACCGGTCCTTGGATGCTTGATTCCGGTCTGGGAAAGACATGGCTTGGTAGTTTGGACTGGACTGTTCCCATGAGGCACAGGGTCAGAGCTGATTTGCATATAGCCAGTGTCTAACCCAGGGTGGTGTGGAGTGCAAAAACAACAATGGATTTAGGCCCAGATCCTTGTACTGGGGTGAATGTATTACATTGTTCTACATTCTGTCCATCAACTGTGTTTTTTGCAATTTTCACCCCAAGTGGGCTGGGTATGCTCAGACGTGAGTCCCAGGCTCTCCACACCACTGGAGTCAAGCTATCCAGGCTGATGAAGGCTGATAGCCAGAAACCGGTCCTTGGATGTTTGATTCCGGTCTGGGAAAGACATGGCTTGGTAGTTCGGACTGGACTGTTCCCATGAGGCACAGGGTCAGAGCTGATTTGCATATAGTCAGTGTCTAACCCAGGGTGGTGTGGAGTGCAAAAAAACGATGGATTTAGGCCCAGATCCTTGTACTGGGGTGAATGTATGACATTGTTCTACATTCTGTCCATCAACTGTGTTTTTTGCAATTTTCACCCCGAGTGGGTTGGGTATGCTCAGACGTGAGTCCCAGGCTCTCCACACCACTGGAGTCAAGCTATCCAGGCTGATGAAGGCTGATAGTCAGAAACCGGTCCTTGGATGCTTGATTTCGGTCTGGGAAAGACATGGCTTGGTAGTTCAACTGGACTGTTCCCATGAAGCACAGGGTCAGAGCTGATTTGCATATAGCCAGTGTCTAACCCAAGGTGGTGTGGAATGCAAAAAAACGATGGATTTAGGCCCAGATCCTTGTACTGGGGTGAATGTATGACATTGTTCTACATTCTGTCCATCAACTGTGTTTTTTGCAATTTTCACCCCGAGTGGGTTGGGTATGCTCAGACGTGAGTCCCAGGCTCTCCACACCACTGGAGTCAAGCTATCCAGGCTGATGAAGGCTGATAGCCAGAAACCGGTCCTTGGATGCTTGATTCCGGTCTGGGAAAGACATGGCTTGGTAGTTCGGACGGACTGTTCCCATGAGGCACAGGGTCAGAGCTGATTTGCATATAGCCAGTGTCTAACCCAGGGTGGTGTGGAGTGCAAAAAAACAATGGATTTAGGCCCAGATCCTTGTACTGGGGTGAATGTATGACATTGTTCTACATTCTGTCCATCAACTGTGTTTTTTGCAATTTTCACCCCGAGAGGGCTGGGTATGCTCAGACGTGAGTCCCAGGCTCTCCACACCACTGGAGTCAAGCTATCCAGGCTGATGAAGGCTGATAGCCAGAAACCGGTCCTTGGATGCTTGATTTCGGTCTGGGAAAGACATGGCTTGGTAGTTCAACTGGACTGTTCCCATGAGGCACAGGGTCAGAGCTGATTTGCATATAGCCAGTGTCTAACCCAAGGTGGTGTGGAATGCAAAACAACGATGGATTTAGGCCCAGATCCTTGTACTGGGGTGAATGTATGACATTGTTCTACATTCTGTCCATCAACTGTGTTTTTTGCAATTTTCACCCCAAGTGGGTTGGGTATGCTCAGACGTGAGTCCCAGGCTCTCCACACCACTGGAGTCAAGCTGTACAGGCTGATGAAGGCTGATAGCCAGAAACCGGTCCTTGGATGCTTGATTCCGGTCTGGGAAAGACATGGCTTGGTAGATCGGACTGGACTGTTCCCATGAGGCACAGGGTCAGAGCTGATTTGCATATAGCCAGTGTCTAACCCAGGGTGGTGTGGAGTGCAAAAACAACAATGGATTTAGGCCCAGATCCTTGTACTGGGGTGAATGTATTACATTTGTTCTACATTCTGTCCATCAACTGTGTTTTTTGCAATTTTCACCCCGAGTGGGCTGGGTATGCTCAGACGTGAGTCCCAGGCTCTCCACACCACTGGAGTCAAGCTATCCAGGCTGATGAAGGCTGATAGCCAGAAACCGGTCCTTGGATGCTTGATTCCGGTCTGGGAAAGACATGGCTTGGTAGTTCAACTGGACTGTTCCCATGAGGCACAGGGTCAGAGCTGATTTGCATATAGCCAGTGTCTAACCCAAGGTGGTGTGGAATGCAAAAAAACGATGGATTTAGGCCCAGATCCTTGTACTGGGGTGAATGTATGACATTGTTCTACATTCTGTCCATCAACTGTGTTTTTTGCAATTTTCACCCCGAGTGGGTTGGGTATGCTCAGACGTGAGTCCCAGGCTCTCCACACCACTGGAGTCAAGCTATCCAGGCTGATGAAGGCTGATAGCCAGAAATCGGTCCTTGGATGCTTGATTCCGGTCTGGGAAAGACATGGCTTGGTAGTTCGGACGGACTGTTCCCATGAGGCACAGGGTCAGAGCTGATATGCATATAGCCAGTGTCTAACCCAGGGTGGTGTGGAGTGCAAAAAAACAATGGATTTAGGCCCAGATCCTTGTACTGGGGTGAATGTATGACATTGTTCTACATTCTGTCCATCAACTGTGTTTTTTGCAATTTTCACCTCGAGTGGGCTGGGTATGCTCAGACATGAGTCCCAGGCTCTCCACACCACTGGAGTCAAGCTATCCAGGCTGATGAAGGCTGATAGCCAGAAACCGGTCCTTGGATGCTTGATTCCGGTCTGGGAAAGACATGGCTTGGTAGTTTGGACTGGACTGTTCCCATGAGGCACAGGGTCAGAGCTGATTTGCATATAGCCAGTGTCTAACCCAGGGTGGTGTGGAGTGCAAATAAACGATGGATTTAGGCCCAGATCCTTGTACTGGGGTGAATGTATGACATTGTTCTACATTCTGTCCATCAACTGTGTTTTTTGCAATTTTCACCTCGAGTGGGCTGGGTATGCTCAGACGTGAGTCCCAGGCTCTCCACACCACTGGAGTCAAGCTATCCAGGCTGATGAAGGCTGATAGCCAGAAACCGGTCCTTGGATGCTTGATTCCGGTCTGGGAAAGAGATGGCTTGGTAGATCGGACTGGACTGTTCCCATGAGGCACAGGGTCAGAGCTGATTTGCATATAGCCAGTGTCTAACCCAGGGTGGTGTGGAGTGCAAAAACAACAATGGATTTAGGCCCAGATCCTTGTACTGGGGTGAATGTATTACATTGTTCTACATTCTGTCCATCAACTGTGTTTTTTGCAATTTTCACCCCGAGTGGGCTGGGTATGCTCAGACGTGAGTCCCAGGCTCTCCACACCACTGGAGTCAAGCTATCCAGGCTGATGAAGGCTGATAGCCAGAAACCGGTCCTTGGATGCTTGATTCCGGTCTGGGAAAGACATGGCTTGGTAGTTCAACTGGACTGTTCCCATGAGGCACAGGGTCAGAGCTGATTTGCATATAGCCAGTGTCTAACCCAGGGTGGTGTGGAGTGCAAAAACAACAATGGATTTAGGCCCAGATCCTTGTACTGGGGTGAATGTATTACATTGTTCTACATTCTGTCCATCAACTGTGTTTTTTGCAATTTTCACCCCGAGTGGGCTGGGTATGCTCAGACGTGAGTCCCAGGCTCTCCACACCACTGGAGTCAAGCTATCCAGGCTGATGAAGGCTGATAGCCAGAAACCGGTCCTTGGATGCTTGATTCCGGTCTGGGAAAGACATGGCTTGGTAGTTCCACTGGACTGTTCCCATGAGGCACAGGGTCAGAGCTGATTTGCATATAGCCAGTGTCTAACCCAAGGTGGTGTGGAATGCAAAAAAACGATGGATTTAGGCCCAGATCCTTGTACTGGGGTGAATGTATGACATTGTTCTACATTCTGTCCATCAACTGTGTTTTTTGCAATTTTCACCTCGAGTGGGCTGGGTATGCTCAGACATGAGTCCCAGGCTCTCCACACCACTGGAGTCAAGCTATCCAGGCTGATGAAGGCTGATAGCCAGAAACCGGTCCTTGGATGCTTGATTCCGGTCTGGGAAAGACATGGCTTGGTAGTTTGGACTGGACTGTTCCCATGAGGCACAGGGTCAGAGCTGATTTGCATATAGCCAGTGTCTAACCCAGGGTGGTGTGGAGTGCAAATAAACGATGGATTTAGGCCCAGATCCTTGTACTGGGGTGAATGTATGACATTGTTCTACATTCTGTCCATCAACTGTGTTTTTTGCAATTTTCACCTCGAGTGGGCTGGGTATGCTCAGACGTGAGTCCCAGGCTCTCCACACCACTGGAGTCAAGCTATCCAGGCTGATGAAGGCTGATAGCCAGAAACCGGTCCTTGGATGCTTGATTCCGGTCTGGGAAAGAGATGGCTTGGTAGATCGGACTGGACTGTTCCCATGAGGCACAGGGTCAGAGCTGATTTGCATATAGCCAGTGTCTAACCCAGGGTGGTGTGGAGTGCAAAAACAACAATGGATTTAGGCCCAGATCCTTGTACTGGGGTGAATGTATTACATTGTTCTACATTCTGTCCATCAACTGTGTTTTTTGCAATTTTCACCCCGAGTGGGCTGGGTATGCTCAGACGTGAGTCCCAGGCTCTCCACACCACTGGAGTCAAGCTATCCAGGCTGATGAAGGCTGATAGCCAGAAACCGGTCCTTGGATGCTTGATTCCGGTCTGGGAAAGACATGGCTTGGTAGTTCAACTGGACTGTTCCCATGAGGCACAGGGTCAGAGCTGATTTGCATATAGCCAGTGTCTAACCCAGGGTGGTGTGGAGTGCAAAAACAACAATGGATTTAGGCCCAGATCCTTGTACTGGGGTGAATGTATTACATTGTTCTACATTCTGTCCATCAACTGTGTTTTTTGCAATTTTCACCCCGAGTGGGCTGGGTATGCTCAGACGTGAGTCCCAGGCTCTCCACACCACTGGAGTCAAGCTATCCAGGCTGATGAAGGCTGATAGCCAGAAACCGGTCCTTGGATGCTTGATTCCGGTCTGGGAAAGACATGGCTTGGTAGTTCAACTGGACTGTTCCCATGAGGCACAGGGTCAGAGCTGATTTGCATATAGCCAGTGTCTAACCCAAGGTGGTGTGGAATGCAAAAAAACGATGGATTTAGGCCCAGATCCTTGTACTGGGGTGAATGTATGACATTGTTCTACATTCTGTCCATCAACTGTGTTTTTTGCAATTTTCACCCCGAGTGGGTTGGGTATGCTCAGACGTGAGTCCCAGGCTCTCCACACCACTGGAGTCAAGCTATCCAGGCTGATGAAGGCTGATAGCCAGAAACCGGTCCTTGGATGCTTGATTCCGGTCTGGGAAAGACATGGCTTGGTAGTTCGGACGGACTGTTCCCATGAGGCACAGGGTCAGAGCTGATTTGCATGTAGCCAGTGTCTAACCCAGGGTGGTGTGGAGTGCAAATAAACGATGGATTTAGGCCCAGATCCTTGTACTGGGGTGAATGTATGACATTGTTCTACATTCTGTCCATCAACTGTGTTTTTTGCAATTTTCACCTCGAGTGGGCTGGGTATGCTCAGACATGAGTCCCAGGCTCTCCACACCACTGGAGTCAAGCTATCCAGGCTGATGAAGGCTGATAGCCAGAAACCGGTCCTTGGATGCTTGATTCCGGTCTGGGAAAGACATGGCTTGGTAGTTTGGACTGGACTGTTCCCATGAGGCACAGGGTCAGAGCTGATTTGCATATAGCCAGTGTCTAACCCAGGGTGGTGTGGAGTGCAAAAACAACAATGGATTTAGGCCCAGATCCTTGTACTGGGGTGAATGTATTACATTGTTCTACATTCTGTCCATCAACTGTGTTTTTTGCAATTTTCACCCCAAGTGGGCTGGGTATGCTCAGACGTGAGTCCCAGGCTCTCCACACCACTGGAGTCAAGCTATCCAGGCTGATGAAGGCTGATAGCCAGAAACCGGTCCTTGGATGTTTGATTCCGGTCTGGGAAAGACATGGCTTGGTAGTTCGGACTGGACTGTTCCCATGAGGCACAGGGTCAGAGCTGATTTGCATATAGTCAGTGTCTAACCCAGGGTGGTGTGGAGTGCAAAAAAACGATGGATTTAGGCCCAGATCCTTGTACTGGGGTGAATGTATGACATTGTTCTACATTCTGTCCATCAACTGTGTTTTTTGCAATTTTCACCCCGAGTGGGCTGGGTATGCTCAGACGTGAGTCCCAGGCTCTCCACACCACTGGAGTCAAGCTTTCCAGGCTGATGAAGGCTGATAGTCAGAAACCGGTCCTTGGATGCTTGATTTCGGTCTGGGAAATACATGGCTTGGTAGTTCAACTGGACTGTTCCCATGAAGCACAGGGTCAGAGCTGATTTGCATATAGCCAGTGTCTAACCCAAGGTGGTGTGGAATGCAAAAAAACGATGGATTTAGGCCCAGATCCTTGTACTGGGGTGAATGTATGACATTGTTCTACATTCTGTCCATCAACTGTGTTTTTTGCAATTTTCACCCCGAGTGGGTTGGGTATGCTCAGACGTGAGTCCCAGGCTCTCCACACCACTGGAGTCAAGCTATCCAGGCTGATGAAGGCTGATAGCCAGAAACCGGTCCTTGGATGCTTGATTCCGGTCTGGGAAAGACATGGCTTGGTAGTTTGGACTGGACTGTTCCCATGAGGCACAGGGTCAGAGCTGATTTGCATATAGCCAGTGTCTAACCCAGGGTGGTGTGGAGTGCAAAAACAACAATGGATTTAGGCCCAGATCCTTGTACTGGGGTGAATGTATTACATTGTTCTACATTCTGTCCATCAACTGTGTTTTTTGCAATTTTCACCCCAAGTGGGCTGGGTATGCTCAGACGTGAGTCCCAGGCTCTCCACACCACTGGAGTCAAGCTATCCAGGCTGATGAAGGCTGATAGCCAGAAACCGGTCCTTGGATGTTTGATTCCGGTCTGGGAAAGACATGGCTTGGTAGTTCGGACTGGACTGTTCCCATGAGGCACAGGGTCAGAGCTGATTTGCATATAGTCAGTGTCTAACCCAGGGTGGTGTGGAGTGCAAAAAAACGATGGATTTAGGCCCAGATCCTTGTACTGGGGTGAATGTATGACATTGTTCTACATTCTGTCCATCAACTGTGTTTTTTGCAATTTTCACCCCGAGTGGGCTGGGTATGCTCAGACGTGAGTCCCAGGCTCTCCACACCACTGGAGTCAAGCTTTCCAGGCTGATGAAGGCTGATAGTCAGAAACCGGTCCTTGGATGCTTGATTTCGGTCTGGGAAAGACATGGCTTGGTAGTTCAACTGGACTGTTCCCATGAAGCACAGGGTCAGAGCTGATTTGCATATAGCCAGTGTCTAACCCAAGGTGGTGTGGAATGCAAAAAAACGATGGATTTAGGCCCAGATCCTTGTACTGGGGTGAATGTATGACATTGTTCTACATTCTGTCCATCAACTGTGTTTTTTGCAATTTTCACCCCGAGTGGGTTGGGTATGCTCAGACGTGAGTCCCAGGCTCTCCACACCACTGGAGTCAAGCTATCCAGGCTGATGAAGGCTGATAGCCAGAAACCGGTCCTTGGATGCTTGATTCCGGTCTGGGAAAGACATGGCTTGGTAGTTCGGACGGACTGTTCCCATGAGGCACAGGGTCAGAGCTGATTTGCATATAGCCAGTGTCTAACCCAGGGTGGTGTGGAGTGCAAAAAAACAATGGATTTATGCCCAGATCCTTGTACTGGGGTGAATGTATGACATTGTTCTACATTCTGTCCATCAACTGTGTTTTTTGCAATTTTCACCCCGAGTGGGTTGGGTATGCTCAGACGTGAGTCCCAGGCTCTCCACACCACTGGAGTCAAGCTATCCAGGCTGATGAAGGCTGATAGCCAGAAACCGGTCCTTGGATGCTTGATTCCGGTCTGGGAAAGACATGGCTTGGTAGTTTGGACTGGACTGTTCCCATGAGGCACAGGGTCAGAGCTGATTTGCATATAGCCAGTGTCTAACCCAGGGTGGTGTGGAGTGCAAAAACAACAATGGATTTAGGCCCAGATCCTTGTACTGGGGTGAATGTATTACATTGTTCTACATTCTGTCCATCAACTGTGTTTTTTGCAATTTTCACCCCAAGTGGGCTGGGTATGCTCAGACGTGAGTCCCGGGCTCTCCACACCACTGGAGTCAAGCTATCCAGGCTGATGAAGGCTGATAGCCAGAAACCGGTCCTTGGATGTTTGATTCCGGTCTGGGAAAGACATGGCTTGGTAGTTCGGACTGGACTGTTCCCATGAGGCACAGGGTCAGAGCTGATTTGCATATAGTCAGTGTCTAACCCAGGGTGGTGTGGAGTGCAAAAAAACGATGGATTTAGGCCCAGATCCTTGTACTGGGGTGAATGTATGACATTGTTCTACATTCTGTCCATCAACTGTGTTTTTTGCAATTTTCACCCCGAGTGGGTTGGGTATGCTCAGACGTGAGTCCCAGGCTCTCCACACCACTGGAGTCAAGCTATCCAGGCTGATGAAGGCTGATAGTCAGAAACCGGTCCTTGGATGCTTGATTTCGGTCTGGGAAAGACATGGCTTGGTAGTTCAACTGGACTGTTCCCATGAAGCACAGGGTCAGAGCTGATTTGCATATAGCCAGTGTCTAACCCAAGGTGGTGTGGAATGCAAAAAAACGATGGATTTAGGCCCAGATCCTTGTACTGGGGTGAATGTATGACATTGTTCTACATTCTGTCCATCAACTGTGTTTTTTGCAATTTTCACCCCGAGTGGGTTGGGTATGCTCAGACGTGAGTCCCAGGCTCTCCACACCACTGGAGTCAAGCTATCCAGGCTGATGAAGGCTGATAGCCAGAAACCGGTCCTTGGATGCTTGATTCCGGTCTGGGAAAGACATGGCTTGGTAGTTCGGACGGACTGTTCCCATGAGGCACAGGGTCAGAGCTGATTTGCATATAGCCAGTGTCTAACCCAGGGTGGTGTGGAGTGCAAAAAAACAATGGATTTAGGCCCAGATCCTTGTACTGGGGTGAATGTATGACATTGTTCTACATTCTGTCCATCAACTGTGTTTTTTGCAATTTTCACCCCGAGTGGGTTGGGTATGCTCAGACGTGAGTCCCAGGCTCTCCACACCACTGGAGTCAAGCTATCCAGGCTGATGAAGGCTGATAGCCAGAAACCGGTCCTTGGATGCTTGATTCCGGTCTGGGAAAGACATGGCTTGGTAGTTTGGACTGGACTGTTCCCATGAGGCACAGGGTCAGAGCTGATTTGCATATAGCCAGTGTCTAACCCAGGGTGGTGTGGAGTGCAAATAAACGATGGATTTAGGCCCAGATCCTTGTACTGGGGTGAATGTATGACATTGTTCTACATTCTGTCCATCAACTGTGTTTTTTGCAATTTTCACCTCGAGTGGGCTGGGTATGCTCAGACGTGAGTCCCAGGCTCTCCACACCACTGGAGTCAAGCTATCCAGGCTGTTGAAGGCTGATAGCCAGAAACCGGTCCTTGGATGCTTGATTCCGGTCTGGGAAAGACATGGCTTGGTAGATCGGACTGGACTGTTCCCATGAGGCACAGGGTCAGAGCTGATTTGCATATAGCCAGTGTCTAACCCAGGGTGGTGTGGAGTGCAAAAACAACAATGGATTTAGGCCCAGATCCTTGTACTGGGGTGAATGTATTACATTGTTCTACATTCTGTCCATCAACTGTGTTTTTTGCAATTTTCACCCCGAGTGGGCTGGGTATGCTCAGACGTGAGTCCCAGGCTCTCCACACCACTGGAGTCAAGCTATCCAGGCTGATGAAGGCTGATAGCCAGAAACCGGTCCTTGGATGCTTGATTCCGGTCTGGGAAAGACATGGCTTGGTAGTTCAACTGGACTGTTCCCATGAGGCACAGGGTCAGAGCTGATTTGCATATAGCCAGTGTCTAACCCAAGGTGGTGTGGAATGCAAAAAAACGATGGATTTAGGCCCAGATCCTTGTACTGGGGTGAATGTATGACATTGTTCTACATTCTGTCCATCAACTGTGTTTTTTGCAATTTTCACCCCGAGTGGGTTGGGTATGCTCAGATGTGAGTCCCAGGCTCTCCACACCACTGGAGTCAAGCTATCCAGGCTGATGAAGGCTGATAGCCAGAAACCGGTCCTTGGATGCTTGATTCCGGTCTGGGAAAGACATGGCTTGGTAGTTCGGACGGACTGTTCCCATGAGGCACAGGGTCAGAGCTGATTTGCATGTAGCCAGTGTCTAACCCAGGGTGGTGTGGAGTGCAAATAAACGATGGATTTAGGCCCAGATCCTTGTACTGGGGTGAATGTATGACATTGTTCTACATTCTGTCCATCAACTGTGTTTTTTGCAATTTTCACCTCGAGTGGGCTGGGTATGCTCAGACATGAGTCCCAGGCTCTCCACACCACTGGAGTCAAGCTATCCAGGCTGATGAAGGCTGATAGCCAGAAACCGGTCCTTGGATGCTTGATTCCGGTCTGGGAAAGACATGGCTTGGTAGTTTGGACTGGACTGTTCCCATGAGGCACAGGGTCAGAGCTGATTTGCATATAGCCAGTGTCTAACCCAGGGTGGTGTGGAGTGCAAAAACAACAATGGATTTAGGCCCAGATCCTTGTACTGGGGTGAATGTATTACATTGTTCTACATTCTGTCCATCAACTGTGTTTTTTGCAATTTTCACCCCAAGTGGGCTGGGTATGCTCAGACGTGAGTCCCAGGCTCTCCACACCACTGGAGTCAAGCTATCCAGGCTGATGAAGGCTGATAGCCAGAAACCGGTCCTTGGATGTTTGATTCCGGTCTGGGAAAGACATGGCTTGGTAGTTCGGACTGGACTGTTCCCATGAGGCACAGGGTCAGAGCTGATTTGCATATAGTCAGTGTCTAACCCAGGGTGGTGTGGAGTGCAAAAAAACGATGGATTTAGGCCCAGATCCTTGTACTGGGGTGAATGTATGACATTGTTCTACATTCTGTCCATCAACTGTGTTTTTTGCAATTTTCACCCCGAGTGGGCTGGGTATGCTCAGACGTGAGTCCCAGGCTCTCCACACCACTGGAGTCAAGCTATCCAGGCTGATGAAGGCTGATAGTCAGAAACCGGTCCTTGGATGCTTGATTTCGGTCTGGGAAAGACATGGCTTGGTAGTTCAACTGGACTGTTCCCATGAAGCACAGGGTCAGAGCTGATTTGCATATAGCCAGTGTCTAACCCAAGGTGGTGTGGAATGCAAAAAAACGATGGATTTAGGCCCAGATCCTTGTACTGGGGTGAATGTATGACATTGTTCTACATTCTGTCCATCAACTGTGTTTTTTGCAATTTTCACCTCGAGTGGGCTGGGTATGCTCAGACGCGAGTCCCAGGCTCTCCACACCACTGGAGTCAAGCTATCCAGGCTGATGAAGGCTGATAGCCAGAAACCGGTCCTTGGATGCTTGATTCCGGTCTGGGAAAGACATGGCTTGGTAGATCGGACTGGACTGTTCCCATGAGGCACAGGGTCAGGGCTGATTTGCATATAGCCAGTGTCTAACCCAGGGTGGTGTGGAGTGCAAAAAAACAATGGATTTAGGCCCAGATCCTTGTACTGTGGTGAATGTATTAAATTGTTTTACATTCTGTCCATCAACTGTGTTTTTTGCAATTTTCACCCCGAGTGGGCTGGGTATGCTCAGACGTGAGTCCCAGGCTCTCCACACCACTGGAGTCAAGCTATCCAGGCTGATAGCCAGAAACTGGTCCTTGGCTGCTTGATTCCGGTCTGGGAAAGACATGGCTTGGTAGTTCGGACTGGACTGTTCCCATGAGGCACAGGGTCAGAGCTGATTTGCATATAGTCAGTGTCTAACCCAGGGTGGTGTGGAGTGCAAAAAAACGATGGATTTAGGCCCAGATCCTTGTACTGGGGTGAATGTATGACATTGTTCTACATTCTGTCCATCAACTGTGTTTTTTGCAATTTTCACCCAGAGTGGGCTGGGTATGCTCAGACGTGAGTCCCAGGCTCTCCACACCACTGGAGTCAAGCTATCCAGGCTGATGAAGGCTGATAGCCAGGAACCGGTCCTTGGATGCTTGATTCCGGTCTGGGAAAGACATGGCTTGGTAGTTCGGACTGGACTGTTCCCATGAGGCACAGGGTAAGAGCTGAT
Source organism: Lissotriton helveticus (assembly GCF_964261635.1). Taxonomy (NCBI): domain Eukaryota; kingdom Metazoa; phylum Chordata; class Amphibia; order Caudata; family Salamandridae; genus Lissotriton; species Lissotriton helveticus. The sequence continues at coordinate 836,810,944 of NC_136072.1, read as the reverse complement.
TTGCATATAGCCAGTGTCTAACCAAGGGTGGTGTGGAGTGCAAAAAAACGATGGATTTAGGCCCAGATGCTTGTACTGGGGTGAATGTATGACATTGTTCTACATTCTGTCCATCAACTGTGTTTTTTGCAATTTTCACCTCGAGTGGGCTGGGTATGCTCAGACGTGAGTCCCAGGCTCTCCACACCACTGGAGTCAAGCTATCCAGGCTGATGAAGGCTGATAGCCAGAAACCGGTCCTTGGATGCTTGATTCCGGTCTGGGAAAGACATGGCTTGGTAGATCGGACTGGACTGTTCCCATGAGGCACAGGGTCAGAGCTGATTTGCATATAGCCAGTGTCTAACCCAGGGTGGTGTGGAGTGCAAAAAAATAATGGATTTAGGCCCAGATCCTTGTACTGGGGTGAATGTATGACATTGTTCCACATTCTGTCCATCAACTGTGTTTTTTGCAATTTTCACCCCGAGTGGGCTGGGTATGCTCAGACGTGAGTCCCAGGCTCTCCACACCACTGGAGTCAAGCTATCCAGGCTGATGAAGGCTGATAGCCAGAAACCGGTCCTTGGATGCTTGATTCCGGTCTGGGAAAGACATGGCTTGGTAGTTCGGACTGGACTGTTCCCATGAGGCACAGGGTCAGAGCTGATTTGCTTATAGCCAGTGTCTAACCCAGGGTGGTGTGGAGTGCAAATAAACGATGGATTTAGGCCCAGATCCTTGTACTGGGGTGAATGTATGACATTGTTCTACATTCTGTCCATCAACTGTGTTTTTTGCAATTTTCACCTCGAGTGGGCTGGGTATGCTCAGACGTGAGTCCCAGGCTCTCCACACCACTGGAGTCAAGCTATCCAGGCTGATGAAGGCTGATAGCCAGAAACCGGTCCTTGGATGCTTGATTCCGGTCTGGGAAAGACATGGCTTGGTAGATCGGACTGGACTGTTCCCATGAGGCACAGGGTCAGAGCTGATTTGCATATAGCCAGTGTCTAACCCAGGGTGGTGTGGAGTGCAAAAACAACAATGGATTTAGGCCCAGATCCTTGTACTGGGGTGAATGTATTACATTGTTCTACATTCTGTCCATCAACTGTGTTTTTTGCAATTTTCACCCCGAGTGGGCTGGGTATGCTCAGACGTGAGTCCCAGGCTCTCCACACCACTGGAGTCAAGCTATCCAGGCTGATGAAGGCTGATAGCCAGAAACCGGTCCTTGGATGCTTGATTCCGGTCTGGGAAAGACATGGCTTGGTAGTTCAACTGGACTGTTCCCATGAGGCACAGGGTCAGAGCTGATTTGCATATAGCCAGTGTCTAACCCAAGGTGGTGTGGAATGCAAAAAAACGATGGATTTAGGCCCAGATCCTTGTACTGGGGTGAATGTATGACATTGTTCTACATTCTGTCCATCAACTGTGTTTTTTGCAATTTTCACCCCGAGTGGGTTGGGTATGCTCAGACGTGAGTCCCAGGCTCTCCACACCACTGGAGTCAAGCTATCCAGGCTGATGAAGGCTGATAGCCAGAAACCGGTCCTTGGATGCTTGATTCCGGTCTGGGAAAGACATGGCTTGGTAGTTCGGACGGACTGTTCCCATGAGGCACAGGGTCAGAGCTGATTTGCATGTAGCCAGTGTCTAACCCAGGGTGGTGTGGAGTGCAAATAAACGATGGATTTAGGCCCAGATCCTTGTACTGGGGTGAATGTATGACATTGTTCTACATTCTGTCCATCAACTGTGTTTTTTGCAATTTTCACCTCGAGTGGGCTGGGTATGCTCAGACATGAGTCCCAGGCTCTCCACACCACTGGAGTCAAGCTATCCAGGCTGATGAAGGCTGATAGCCAGAAACCGGTCCTTGGATGCTTGATTCCGGTCTGGGAAAGACATGGCTTGGTAGTTTGGACTGGACTGTTCCCATGAGGCACAGGGTCAGAGCTGATTTGCATATAGCCAGTGTCTAACCCAGGGTGGTGTGGAGTGCAAAAACAACAATGGATTTAGGCCCAGATCCTTGTACTGGGGTGAATGTATTACATTGTTCTACATTCTGTCCATCAACTGTGTTTTTTGCAATTTTCACCCCAAGTGGGCTGGGTATGCTCAGACGTGAGTCCCAGGCTCTCCACACCACTGGAGTCAAGCTATCCAGGCTGATGAAGGCTGAAAGCCAGAAACCGGTCCTTGGATGTTTGATTCCGGTCTGGGAAAGACATGGCTTGGTAGTTCGGACTGGACTGTTCCCATGAGGCACAGGGTCAGAGCTGATTTGCATATAGTCAGTGTCTAACCCAGGGTGGTGTGGAGTGCAAAAAAACGATGGATTTAGGCCCAGATCCTTGTACTGGGGTGAATGTATGACATTGTTCTACATTCTGTCCATCAACTGTGTTTTTTGCAATTTTCACCCCGAGTGGGCTGGGTATGCTCAGACGTGAGTCCCAGGCTCTCCACACCACTGGAGTCAAGCTTTCCAGGCTGATGAAGGCTGATAGTCAGAAACCGGTCCTTGGATGCTTGATTTCGGTCTGGGAAAGACATGGCTTGGTAGTTCAACTGGACTGTTCCCATGAAGCACAGGGTCAGAGCTGATTTGCATATAGCCAGTGTCTAACCCAAGGTGGTGTGGAATGCAAAAAAACGATGGATTTAGGCCCAGATCCTTGTACTGGGGTGAATGTATGACATTGTTCTACATTCTGTCCATCAACTGTGTTTTTTGCAATTTTCACCCCGAGTGGGTTGGGTATGCTCAGACGTGAGTCCCAGGCTCTCCACACCACTGGAGTCAAGCTATCCAGGCTGATGAAGGCTGATAGCCAGAAACCGGTCCTTGGATGCTTGATTCCGGTCTGGGAAAGACATGGCTTGGTAGTTCGGACGGACTGTTCCCATGAGGCACAGGGTCAGAGCTGATTTGCATATAGCCAGTGTCTAACCCAGGGTGGTGTGGAGTGCAAAAAAACAATGGATTTATGCCCAGATCCTTGTACTGGGGTGAATGTATGACATTGTTCTACATTCTGTCCATCAACTGTGTTTTTTGCAATTTTCACCCCGAGTGGGTTGGGTATGCTCAGACGTGAGTCCCAGGCTCTCCACACCACTGGAGTCAAGCTATCCAGGCTGATGAAGGCTGATAGCCAGAAACCGGTCCTTGGATGCTTGATTCCGGTCTGGGAAAGACATGGCTTGGTAGTTTGGACTGGACTGTTCCCATGAGGCACAGGGTCAGAGCTGATTTGCATATAGCCAGTGTCTAACCCAGGGTGGTGTGGAGTGCAAAAACAACAATGGATTTAGGCCCAGATCCTTGTACTGGGGTGAATGTATTACATTGTTCTACATTCTGTCCATCAACTGTGTTTTTTGCAATTTTCACCCCAAGTGGGCTGGGTATGCTCAGACGTGAGTCCCAGGCTCTCCACACCACTGGAGTCAAGCTATCCAGGCTGATGAAGGCTGATAGCCAGAAACCGGTCCTTGGATGTTTGATTCCGGTCTGGGAAAGACATGGCTTGGTAGTTCGGACTGGACTGTTCCCATGAGGCACAGGGTCAGAGCTGATTTGCATATAGTCAGTGTCTAACCCAGGGTGGTGTGGAGTGCAAAAAAACGATGGATTTAGGCCCAGATCCTTGTACTGGGGTGAATGTATGACATTGTTCTACATTCTGTCCATCAACTGTGTTTTTTGCAATTTTCACCCCGAGTGGGTTGGGTATGCTCAGACGTGAGTCCCAGGCTCTCCACACCACTGGAGTCAAGCTATCCAGGCTGATGAAGGCTGATAGTCAGAAACCGGTCCTTGGATGCTTGATTTCGGTCTGGGAAAGACATGGCTTGGTAGTTCAACTGGACTGTTCCCATGAAGCACAGGGTCAGAGCTGATTTGCATATAGCCAGTGTCTAACCCAAGGTGGTGTGGAATGCAAAAAAACGATGGATTTAGGCCCAGATCCTTGTACTGGGGTGAATGTATGACATTGTTCTACATTCTGTCCATCAACTGTGTTTTTTGCAATTTTCACCCCGAGTGGGTTGGGTATGCTCAGACGTGAGTCCCAGGCTCTCCACACCACTGGAGTCAAGCTATCCAGGCTGATGAAGGCTGATAGCCAGAAACCGATCCTTGGATGCTTGATTCCGGTCTGGGAAAGACATGGCTTGGTAGTTCGGACGGACTGTTCCCATGAGGCACAGGGTCAGAGCTGATTTGCATATAGCCAGTGTCTAACCCAGGGTGGTGTGGAGTGCAAAAAAACAATGGATTTAGGCCCAGATCCTTGTACTGGGGTGAATGTATGACATTGTTCTACATTCTGTCCATCAACTGTGTTTTTTGCAATTTTCACCCCGAGTGGGTTGGGTATGCTCAGACGTGAGTCCCAGGCTCTCCACACCACTGGAGTCAAGCTATCCAGGCTGATGAAGGCTGATAGCCAGAAACCGGTCCTTGGATGCTTGATTCCGGTCTGGGAAAGACATGGCTTGGTAGTTTGGACTGGACTGTTCCCATGAGGCACAGGGTGAGAGCTGATTTGCATATAGCCAGTGTCTAACCCAGGGTGGTGTGGAGTGCAAAAACAACAATGGATTTAGGCCCAGATCCTTGTACTGGGGTGAATGTATTACATTGTTCTACATTCTGTCCATCAACTGTGTTTTTTGCAATTTTCACCCCAAGTGGGCTGGGTATGCTCAGACGTGAGTCCCAGGCTCTCCACACCACTGGAGTCAAGCTATCCAGGCTGATGAAGGCTGATAGCCAGAAACCGGTCCTTGGATGTTTGATTCCGGTCTGGGAAAGACATGGCTTGGTAGTTCGGACTGGACTGTTCCCATGAGGCACAGGGTCAGAGCTGATTTGCATATAGTCAGTGTCTAACCCAGGGTGGTGTGGAGTGCACAAAAACGATGGATTTAGGCCCAGATCCTTGTACTGGGGTGAATGTATGACATTGTTCTACATTCTGTCCATCAACTGTGTTTTTTGCAATTTTCACCCCGAGTCGGCTGGGTATGCTCAGACGTGAGTCCCAGGCTCTCCACACCACTGGAGTCAAGCTATCCAGGCTGATGAAGGCTGATAGTCAGAAACCGGTCCTTGGATGCTTGATTTCGGTCTGGGAAAGACATGGCTTGGTAGTTCAACTGGACTGTTCCCATGAAGCACAGGGTCAGAGCTGATTTGCATATAGCCAGTGTCTAACCCAAGGTGGTGTGGAATGCAAAAAAACGATGGATTTAGGCCCAGATCCTTGTACTGGGGTGAATGTATGACATTGTTCTACATTCTGTCCATCAACTGTGTTTTTTGCAATTTTCACCCCGAGTGGGTTGGGTATGCTCAGACGTGAGTCCCAGGCTCTCCACACCACTGGAGTCAAGCTATCCAGGCTGATGAAGGCTGATAGCCAGAAACCGGTCCTTGGATGCTTGATTCCGGTCTGGGAAAGACATGGCTTGGTAGTTCGGACGGACTGTTCCCATGAGGCACAGGGTCAGAGCTGATTTGCATATAGCCAGTGTCTAACCCAGGGTGGTGTGGAGTGCAAAAAAACAATGGATTTAGGCCCAGATCCTTGTACTGGGGTGAATGTATGACATTGTTCTACATTCTGTCCATCAACTGTGTTTTTTGCAATTTTCACCCCGAGTGGGCTGGGTATGCTCAGACGTGAGTCCCAGGCTCTCCACACCACTGGAGTCAAGCTATCCAGGCTGATGAAGGCTGATAGCCAGAAACCGGTCCTTGGATGCTTGATTCCGGTCTGGGAAAGACATGGCTTGGTAGTTCGGACTGGACTGTTCCCACGAGGCACAGGGTCAGAGCTGATTTGCATATAGCCAGTGTCTAACCCAGGGTGGTGTGGAGTGCAAATAAACGATGGATTTAGGCCCATATCCTTGTACTGGGGTGAATGTATGACATTGTTCTACATTCTGTCCATCAACTGTGTTTTTTGCAATTTTCACCTCGAGTGGGCTGGGTATGCTCAGACATGAGTCCCAGGCTCTCCACACCACTGGAGTCAAGCTATCCAGGCTGATGAAGGCTGATAGCCAGAAACCGGTCCTTGGATGCTTGATTCCGGTCTGGGAAAGACCTGGCTTGGTAGTTTGGACTGGACTGTTCCCATGAGGCACAGGGTCAGAGCTGATTTGCATATAGCCAGTGTCTAACCCAGGGTGGTGTGGAGTGCAAAAAAACAATGGATTTAGGCCCAGATCCTTGTACTGGGGTGAATGTATTACATTGTTTTACATTCTGTCCATCAACTGTGTTTTTTGCAATTTTCACCCCGCTCAGACGTGAGTCCCAGGCTCTCCACACCACTGGAGTCAAGCTATCCAGGCTGATGAAGGCTGATAGCCAGAAACTGGTCCTTGGCTGCTTGATTCCGGTCTGGGAAAGACATGGCTTGGTAGTTCGGACTGGACTGTTCCCATGAGGCACAGGGTCAGAGCTGATTTGCATATAGTCAGTGTCTAACCCAGGGTGGTGTGGAGTTCAAAAAAAACGATGGATTTAGTCCCAGATCCTTGTACTGGGGTGAATGTATGACATTGTTCTACATTCTGTCCATCAACTGTGTTATTTGCAATTTTCACCCCGAGTGGGCTTGGTATGCTCAGACGTGAGTCCCAGGCTCTCCACACCACTGGAGTCAAGCTATCCAGGCTGATGAAGGCTGATAGCCAGAAACCGGTCCTTGGATGCTTGATTCCGGTCTGGGAAAGAAATGGCTTGGTAGTTCGGACTGGACTGTTCCCATGAGGCACAGGGTCAGAGCTGATTTGCATATAGCCAGTGTCTAACACAGGGTGGTGTGGAGTGCAAAAAAATTATGGATTTAGGCCCAGATCCTTGTACTGGGGTGAATGTATGACATTGTTCTACATTCTGTCCATCAACTGTGTTTTTTGCAATTTTCACCCCGAGAGGGCTGGGTATGCTCAGACGTGAGTCCCAGGCTCTCCACACCACTGGAGTCAAGCTATCCAGGCTGATGAAGGCTGATAGCCAGAAACCGGTCCTTGGATGCTTGATTTCGGTCTGGGAAAGACATGGCTTGGTAGTTCAACTGGACTGTTCCCATGAGGCACAGGGTCAGAGCTGATTTGCATATAGCCAGTGTCTAACCCAAGGTGGTGTGGAATGCAAAACAACGATGGATTTAGGCCCAGATCCTTGTACTGGGGTGAATGTATGACATTGTTCTACATTCTGTCCATCAACTGTGTTTTTTGCAATTTTCACCCCAAGTGGGTTGGGTATGCTCAGACGTGAGTCCCAGGCTCTCCACACCACTGGAGTCAAGCTATACAGGCTGATGAAGGCTGATAGCCAGAAACCGGTCCTTGGATGCTTGATTCCGGTCTGGGAAAGACATGGCTTGGTAGATCGGACTGGACTGTTCCCATGAGGCACAGGGTCAGAGCTGATTTGCATATAGCCAGTGTCTAACCCAGGGTGGTGTGGAGTGCAAAAACAACAATGGATTTAGGCCCAGATCCTTGTACTGGGGTGAATGTATTACATTTGTTCTACATTCTGTCCATCAACTGTGTTTTTTGCAATTTTCACCCCGAGTGGGCTGGGTATGCTCAGACGTGAGTCCCAGGCTCTCCACACCACTGGAGTCAAGCTATCCAGGCTGATGAAGGCTGATAGCCAGAAACCGGTCCTTGGATGCTTGATTCCGGTCTGGGAAAGACATGGCTTGGTAGTTCAACTGGACTGTTCCCATGAGGCACAGGGTCAGAGCTGATTTGCATATAGCCAGTGTCTAACCCAAGGTGGTGTGGAATGCAAAAAAACGATGGATTTAGGCCCAGATCCTTGTACTGGGGTGAATGTATGACATTGTTCTACATTCTGTCCATCAACTGTGTTTTTTGCAATTTTCACCCCGAGTGGGTTGGGTATGCTCAGACGTGAGTCCCAGGCTGTCCACACCACTGGAGTCAAGCTATCCAGGCTGATGAAGGCTGATAGCCAGAAACCGGTCCTTGGATGCTTGATTCCGGTCTGGGAAAGACATGGCTTGGTAGTTTGGACTGGACTGTTCCCATGAGGCACAGGGTCAGAGCTGATTTGCATATAGCCAGTGTCTAACCCAGGGTGGTGTGGAGTGCAAAAACAACAATGGATTTAGGCCCAGATCCTTGTACTGGGGTGAATGTATTACATTGTTCTACATTCTGTCCATCAACTGTGTTTTTTGCAATTTTCACCCCAAGTGGGCTGGGTATGCTCAGACGTGAGTCCCAGGCTCTCCACACCACTGGAGTCAAGCTATCCAGGCTGATGAAGGCTGATAGCCAGAAACCGGTCCTTGGATGTTTGATTCCGGTCTGGGAAAGACATGGCTTGGTAGTTCGGACTGGACTGTTCCCATGAGGCACAGGGTCAGAGCTGATTTGCATATAGTCAGTGTCTAACCCAGGGTGGTGTGGAGTGCACAAAAACGATGGATTTAGGCCCAGATCCTTGTACTGGGGTGAATGTATGACATTGTTCTACATTCTGTCCATCAACTGTGTTTTTTGCAATTTTCACCCCGAGTCGGCTGGGTATGCTCAGACGTGAGTCCCAGGCTCTCCACACCACTGGAGTCAAGCTATCCAGGCTGATGAAGGCTGATAGTCAGAAACCGGTCCTTGGATGCTTGATTTCGGTCTGGGAAAGACATGGCTTGGTAGTTCAACTGGACTGTTCCCATGAAGCACAGGGTCAGAGCTGATTTGCATATAGCCAGTGTCTAACCCAAGGTGGTGTGGAATGCAAAAAAACGATGGATTTAGGCCCAGATCCTTGTACTGGGGTGAATGTATGACATTGTTCTACATTCTGTCCATCAACTGTGTTTTTTGCAATTTTCACCCCGAGTGGGTTGGGTATGCTCAGACGTGAGTCCCAGGCTCTCCACACCACTGGAGTCAAGCTATCCAGGCTGATGAAGGCTGATAGCCAGAAACCGGTCCTTGGATGCTTGATTCCGGTCTGGGAAAGACATGGCTTGGTAGTTCCGACGGACTGTTCCCATGAGGCACAGGGTCAGAGCTGATTTGCATATAGCCAGTGTCTAACCCAGGGTGGTGTGGAGTGCAAAAAAACAATGGATTTAGGCCCAGATCCTTGTACTGGGGTGAATGTATGACATTGTTCTACATTCTGTCCATCAACTGTGTTTTTTGCAATTTTCACCCCGAGTGGGCTGGGTATGCTCAGACGTGAGTCCCAGGCTCTCCACACCACTGGAGTCAAGCTATCCAGGCTGATGAAGGCTGATAGCCAGAAACCGGTCCTTGGATGCTTGATTCCGGTCTGGGAAAGACATGGCTTGGTAGTTCGGACTGGACTGTTCCCACGAGGCACAGGGTCAGAGCTGATTTGCATATAGCCAGTGTCTAACCCAGGGTGGTGTGGAGTGCAAATAAACGATGGATTTAGGCCCATATCCTTGTACTGGGGTGAATGTATGACATTGTTCTACATTCTGTCCATCAACTGTGTTTTTTGCAATTTTCACCTCGAGTGGGCTGGGTATGCTCAGACATGAGTCCCAGGCTCTCCACACCACTGGAGTCAAGCTATCCAGGCTGATGAAGGCTGATAGCCAGAAACCGGTCCTTGGATGCTTGATTCCGGTCTGGGAAAGACCTGGCTTGGTAGTTTGGACTGGACTGTTCCCATGAGGCACAGGGTCAGAGCTGATTTGCATATAGCCAGTGTCTAACCCAGGGTGGTGTGGAGTGCAAAAAAACAATGGATTTAGGCCCAGATCCTTGTACTGGGGTGAATGTATTACATTGTTTTACATTCTGTCCATCAACTGTGTTTTTTGCAATTTTCACCCCGCTCAGACGTGAGTCCCAGGCTCTCCACACCACTGGAGTCAAGCTATCCAGGCTGATGAAGGCTGATAGCCAGAAACTGGTCCTTGGCTGCTTGATTCCGGTCTGGGAAAGACATGGCTTGGTAGTTCGGACTGGACTGTTCCCATGAGGCACAGGGTCAGAGCTGATTTGCATATAGTCAGTGTCTAACCCAGGGTGGTGTGGAGTTAAAAAAAAACGATGGATTTAGTCCCAGATCCTTGTACTGGGGTGAATGTATGACATTGTTCTACATTCTGTCCATCAACTGTGTTATTTGCAATTTTCACCCCGAGTGGGCTTGGTATGCTCAGACGTGAGTCCCAGGCTCTCCACACCACTGGAGTCAAGCTATCCAGGCTGATGAAGGCTGATAGCCAGAAACCGGTCCTTGGATGCTTGATTCCGGTCTGGGAAAGAAATGGCTTGGTAGTTCGGACTGGACTGTTCCCATGAGGCACAGGGTCAGAGCTGATTTGCATATAGCCAGTGTCTAACACAGGGTGGTGTGGAGTGCAAAAAAATTATGGATTTAGGCCCAGATCCTTGTACTGGGGTGAATGTATGACATTGTTCTACATTCTGTCCATCAACTGTGTTTTTTGCAATTTTCACCCCGAGAGGGCTGGGTATGCTCAGACGTGAGTCCCAGGCTCTCCACACCACTGGAGTCAAGCTATCCAGGCTGATGAAGGCTGATAGCCAGAAACCGGTCCTTGGATGCTTGATTTCGGTCTGGGAAAGACATGGCTTGGTAGTTCAACTGGACTGTTCCCATGAGGCACAGGGTCAGAGCTGATTTGCATATAGCCAGTGTCTAACCCAAGGTGGTGTGGAATGCAAAACAACGATGGATTTAGGCCCAGATCCTTGTACTGGGGTGAATGTATGACATTGTTCTACATTCTGTCCATCAACTGTGTTTTTTGCAATTTTCACCCCAAGTGGGTTGGGTATGCTCAGACGTGAGTCCCAGGCTCTCCACACCACTGGAGTCAAGCTATACAGGCTGATGAAGGCTGATAGCCAGAAACCGGTCCTTGGATGCTTGATTCCGGTCTGGGAAAGACATGGCTTGGTAGATCGGACTGGACTGTTCCCATGAGGCACAGGGTCAGAGCTGATTTGCATATAGCCAGTGTCTAACCCAGGGTGGTGTGGAGTGCAAAAACAACAATGGATTTAGGCCCAGATCCTTGTACTGGGGTGAATGTATTACATTTGTTCTACATTCTGTCCATCAACTGTGTTTTTTGCAATTTTCACCCCGAGTGGGCTGGGTATGCTCAGACGTGAGTCCCAGGCTCTCCACACCACTGGAGTCAAGCTATCCAGGCTGATGAAGGCTGATAGCCAGAAACCGGTCCTTGGATGCTTGATTCCGGTCTGGGAAAGACATGGCTTGGTAGTTCAACTGGACTGTTCCCATGAGGCACAGGGTCAGAGCTGATTTGCATATAGCCAGTGTCTAACCCAAGGTGCTGTGGAATGCAAAAAAACGATGGATTTAGGCCCAGATCCTTGTACTGGGGTGAATGTATGACATTGTTCTACATTCTGTCCATCAACTGTGTTTTTTGCAATTTTCACCCCGAGTGGGTTGGGTATGCTCAGACGTGAGTCCCAGGCTGTCCACACCACTGGAGTCAAGCTATCCAGGCTGATGAAGGCTGATAGCCAGAAACCGGTCCTTGGATGCTTGATTCCGGTCTGGGAAAGACATGGCTTGGTAGTTCGGACGGACTGTTCCCATGAGGCACAGGGTCAGAGCTGATTTGCATATAGCCAGTGTCTAACCCAGGGTGGTGTGGAGTGCAAAAAAACAATGGATTTAGGCCCAGATCCTTGTACTGGGGTGAATGTATGACATTGTTCTACATTCTGTCCATCAACTGTGTTTTTTGCAATTTTCACCTCGAGTGGGCTGGGTATGCTCAGACATGAGTCCCAGGCTCTCCACACCACTGGAGTCAAGCTATCCAGGCTGATGAAGGCTGATAGCCAGAAACCGGTCCTTGGATGCTTGATTCCGGTCTGGGAAAGACATGGCTTGGTAGTTAGGACTGGACTGTTCCCATGAGGCACAGGGTCAGAGCTGATTTGCATATAGCCAGTGTCTAACCCAGGGTGGTGTGGAGTGCAAATAAACGATGGATTTAGGCCCAGATCCTTGTACTGGGGTGAATGTATGACATTGTTCTACATTCTGTCCATCAACTGTGTTTTTTGCAATTTTCACCTCGAGTGGGCTGGGTATGCTCAGACGTGAGTCCCAGGCTCTCCACACCACTGGAGTCAAGCTATCCAGGCTGATGAAGGCTGATAGCCAGAAACCGGTCCTTGGATGCTTGATTCCGGTCTGGGAAAGACATGGCTTGGTAGATCGGACTGGACTGTTCCCATGAGGCACAGGGTCAGAGCTGATTTGCATATAGCCAGTGTCTAACCCAGGGTGGTGTGGAGTGCAAAAACAACAATGGATTTAGGCCCAGATCCTTGTACTGGGGTGAATGTATTACATTGTTCTACATTCTGTCCATCAACTGTGTTTTTTGCAATTTTCACCCCGAGTGGGCTGGGTATGCTCAGACGTGAGTCCCAGGCTCTCCACACCACTGGAGTCAAGCTATCCAGGCTGATGAAGGCTGATAGCCAGAAACCGGTCCTTGGATGCTTGATTCCGGTCTGGGAAAGACATGGCTTGGTAGTTCAACTGGACTGTTCCCATGAGGCACAGGGTCAGAGCTGATTTGCATATAGCCAGTGTCTAACCCAAGGTGGTGTGGAATGCAAAAAAACGATGGATTTAGGCCCAGATCCTTGTACTGGGGTGAATGTATGACATTGTTCTACATTCTGTCCATCAACTGTGTTTTTTGCAATTTTCACCCCGAGTGGGTTGGGTATGCTCAGACGTGAGTCCCAGGCTCTCCACACCACTGGAGTCAAGCTATCCAGGCTGATGAAGGCTGATAGCCAGAAACCGGTCCTTGGATGCTTGATTCCGGTCTGGGAAAGACATGGCTTGGTAGTTCGGACGGACTGTTCCCATGAGGCACAGGGTCAGAGCTGATTTGCATGTAGCCAGTGTCTAACCCAGGGTGGTGTGGAGTGCAAATAAACGATGGATTTAGGCCCAGATCCTTGTACTGGGGTGAATGTATGACATTGTTCTACATTCTGTCCATCAACTGTGTTTTTTGCAATTTTCACCTCGAGTGGGCTGGGTATGCTCAGACATGAGTCCCAGGCTCTCCACACCACTGGAGTCAAGCTATCCAGGCTGATGAAGGCTGATAGCCAGAAACCGGTCCTTGGATGCTTGATTCCGGTCTGGGAAAGACATGGCTTGGTAGTTCGGACGGACTGTTCCCATGAGGCACAGGGTCAGAGCTGATTTGCATATAGCCAGTGTCTAACCCAGGGTGGTGTGGAGTGCAAAAACAACAATGGATTTAGGCCCAGATCCTTGTACTGGGGTGAATGTATTACATTGTTCTACATTCTGTCCATCAACTGTGTTTTTTGCAATTTTCACCCCAAGTGGGCTGGGTATGCTCAGACGTGAGTCCCAGGCTCTCCACACCACTGGAGTCAAGCTATCCAGGCTGATGAAGGCTGATAGCCAGAAACCGGTCCTTGGATGTTTGATTCCGGTCTGGGAAAGACATGGCTTGGTAGTTCGGACTGGACTGTTCCCATGAGGCACAGGGTCAGAGCTGATTTGCATATAGTCAGTGTCTAACCCAGGGTGGTGTGGAGTGCAAAAAAACGATGGATTTAGGCCCAGATCCTTGTACTGGGGTGAATGTATGACATTGTTCTACATTCTGTCCATCAACTGTGTTTTTTGCAATTTTCACCCCGAGTGGGCTGGGTATGCTCAGACGTGAGTCCCAGGCTCTCCACACCACTGGAGTCAAGCTTTCCAGGCTGATGAAGGCTGATAGTCAGAAACCGGTCCTTGGATGCTTGATTTCGGTCTGGGAAAGACATGGCTTGGTAGTTCAACTGGACTGTTCCCATGAAGCACAGGGTCAGAGCTGATTTGCATATAGCCAGTGTCTAACCCAAGGTGGTGTGGAATGCAAAAAACGATGGATTTAGGCCCAGATCCTTGTACTGGGGTGAATGTATGACATTGTTCTACATTCTGTCCATCAACTGTGTTTTTTGCAATTTTCCCCCCGAGTGGGTTGGGTATGCTCAGACGTGAGTCCCAGGCTCTCCACACCACTGGAGTCAAGCTATCCAGGCTGATGAAGGCTGATAGCCAGAAACCGGTCCTTGGATGCTTGATTCCGGTCTGGGAAAGACATGGCTTGGTAGTTCGGACGGACTGTTCCCATGAGGCACAGGGTCAGAGCTGATTTGCATATAGCCAGTGTCTAACCCAGGGTGGTGTGGAGTGCAAAAAAACAATGGATTTATGCCCAGATCCTTGTACTGGGGTGAATGTATGACATTGTTCTACATTCTGTCCATCAACTGTGTTTTTTGCAATTTTCACCCCGAGTGGGTTGGGTATGCTCAGACGTGAGTCCCAGGCTCTCCACACCACTGGAGTCAAGCTATCCAGGCTGATGAAGGCTGATAGCCAGAAACCGGTCCTTGGATGCTTGATTCCGGTCTGGGAAAGACATGGCTTGGTAGTTTGGACTGGACTGTTCCCATGAGGCACAGGGTCAGAGCTGATTTGCATATAGCCAGTGTCTAACCCAGGGTGGTGTGGAGTGCAAAAACAACAATGGATTTAGGCCCAGATCCTTGTACTGGGGTGAATGTATTACATTGTTCTACATTCTGTCCATCAACTGTGTTTTTTGCAATTTTCACCCCAAGTGGGCTGGGTATGCTCAGACGTGAGTCCCAGGCTCTCCACACCACTGGAGTCAAGCTATCCAGGCTGATGAAGGCTGATAGCCAGAAACCGGTCCTTGGATGTTTGATTCCGGTCTGGGAAAGACATGGCTTGGTAGTTCGGACTGGACTGTTCCCATGAGGCACAGGGTCAGAGCTGATTTGCATATAGTCAGTGTCTAACCCAGGGTGGTGTGGAGTGCAAAAAACGATGGATTTAGGCCCAGATCCTTGTACTGGGGTGAATGTATGACATTGTTCTACATTCTGTCCATCAACTGTGTTTTTTGCAATTTTCACCCCGAGTGGGTTGGGTATGCTCAGACGTGAGTCCCAGGCTCTCCACACCACTGGAGTCAAGCTATCCAGGCTGATGAAGGCTGATAGTCAGAAACCGGTCCTTGGATGCTTGATTTCGGTCTGGGAAAGACATGGCTTGGTAGTTCAACTGGACTGTTCCCATGAAGCACAGGGTCAGAGCTGATTTGCATATAGCCAGTGTCTAACCAAGGGTGGTGTGGAGTGCAAAAAAACAATGGATTTAGGCCCAGATCCTTGTACTGGGGTGAATGTATGACATTGTTCTACATTCTGTCCATCAACTGTGTTTTTTGCAATTTTCACCCCGAGTGGGTTGGGTATGCTCAGACGTGAGTCCCAGGCTCTCCACACCACTGGAGTCAAGCTATCCAGGCTGATGAAGGCTGATAGCCAGAAACCGGTCCTTGGATGCTTGATTCCGGTCTGGGAAAGACATGGCTTGGTAGTTTGGACTGGACTGTTCCCATGAGGCACAGGGTCAGAGCTGATTTGCATATAGCCAGTGTCTAACCCAGGGTGGTGTGGAGTGCAAAAACAACAATGGATTTAGGCCCAGATCCTTGTACTGGGGTGAATGTATTACATTGTTCTACATTCTGTCCATCAACTGTGTTTTTTGCAATTTTCACCCCAAGTGGGCTGGGTATGCTCAGACGTGAGTCCCAGGCTCTCCACACCACTGGAGTCAAGCTATCCAGGCTGATGAAGGCTGATAGCCAGAAACCGGTCCTTGGATGTTTGATTCCGGTCTGGGAAAGACATGGCTTGGTAGTTCGGACTGGACTGTTCCCATGAGGCACAGGGTCAGAGCTGATTTGCATATAGTCAGTGTCACAGGGTGGTGTGGAGTGCAAAAAAACGATGGATTTAGGCCCAGATCCTTGTACTGGGGTGAATGTATGACATTGTTCTACATTCTGTCCATCAACTGTGTTTTTTGCAATTTTCACCCCGAGTCGGCTGGGTATGCTCAGACGTGAGTCCCAGGCTCTCCACACCACTGGAGTCAAGCTATCCAGGCTGATGAAGGCTGATAGTCAGAAACCGGTCCTTGGATGCTTGATTTCGGTCTGGGAAAGACATGGCTTGGTAGTTCAACTGGACTGTTCCCATGAAGCACAGGGTCAGAGCTGATTTGCATATAGCCAGTGTCTAACCCAAGGTGGTGTGGAATGCAAAAAAACGATGGATTTAGGCCCAGATCCTTGTACTGGGGTGAATGTATGACATTGTTCTACATTCTGTCCATCAACTGTGTTTTTTGCAATTTTCACCCCGAGTGGGTTGGGTATGCTCAGACGTGAGTCCCAGGCTCTCCACACCACTGGAGTCAAGCTATCCAGGCTGATGAAGGCTGATAGCCAGAAACCGGTCCTTGGATGCTTGATTCCGGTCTGGGAAAGACATGGCTTGGTAGTTCGGACGGACTGTTCCCATGAGGCACAGGGTCAGAGCTGATTTGCATATAGCCAGTGTCTAACCCAGGGTGGTGTGGAGTGCAAAAAAACAATGGATTTAGGCCCAGATCCTTGTACTGGGGTGAATGTATGACATTGTTCTACATTCTGTCCATCAACTGTGTTTTTTGCAATTTTCACCCCGAGTGGGCTGGGTATGCTCAGACGTGAGTCCCAGGCTCTCCACACCACTGGAGTCAAGCTATCCAGGCTGATGAAGGCTGATAGCCAGAAACCGGTCCTTGGATGCTTGATTCCGGTCTGGGAAAGACATGGCTTGGTAGTTCGGACTGGACTGTTCCCACGAGGCACAGGGTCAGAGCTGATTTGCATATAGCCAGTGTCTAACCCAGGGTGGTGTGGAGTTCAAATAAACGATGGATTTAGGCCCATATCCTTGTACTGGGGTGAATGTATGACATTGTTCTACATTCTGTCCATCAACTGTGTTTTTTGCAATTTTCACCTCGAGTGGGCTGGGTATGCTCAGACATGAGTCCCAGGCTCTCCACACCACTGGAGTCAAGCTATCCAGGCTGATGAAGGCTGATAGCCAGAAACCGGTCCTTGGATGCTTGATTCCGGTCTGGGAAAGACCTGGCTTGGTAGTTTGGACTGGACTGTTCCCATGAGGCACAGGGTCAGAGCTGATTTGCATATAGCCAGTGTCTAACCCAGGGTGGTGTGGAGTGCAAAAAAACAATGGATTTAGGCCCAGATCCTTGTACTGGGGTGAATGTATTACATTGTTTTACATTCTGTCCATCAACTGTGTTTTTTGCAATTTTCACCCCGCTCAGACGTGAGTCCCAGGCTCTCCACACCACTGGAGTCAAGCTATCCAGGCTGATGAAGGCTGATAGCCAGAAACTGGTCCTTGGCTGCTTGATTCCGGTCTGGGAAAGACATGGCTTGGTAGTTCGGACTGGACTGTTCCCATGAGGCACAGGGTCAGAGCTGATTTGCATATAGTCAGTGTCTAACCCAGGGTGGTGTGGAGTTCAAAAAAAACGATGGATTTAGTCCCAGATCCTTGTACTGGGGTGAATGTATGACATTGTTCTACATTCTGTCCATCAACTGTGTTATTTGCAATTTTCACCCCGAGTGGGCTTGGTATGCTCAGACGTGAGTCCCAGGCTCTCCACACCACTGGAGTCAAGCTATCCAGGCTGATGAAGGCTGATAGCCAGAAACCGGTCCTTGGATGCTTGATTCCGGTCTGGGAAAGAAATGGCTTGGTAGTTCGGACTGGACTGTTCCCATGAGGCACAGGGTCAGAGCTGATTTGCATATAGCCAGTGTCTAACACAGGGTGGTGTGGAGTGCAAAAAAATTATGGATTTAGGCCCAGATCCTTGTACTGGGGTGAATGTATGACATTGTTCTACATTCTGTCCATCAACTGTGTTTTTTGCAATTTTCACCCCGAGAGGGCTGGGTATGCTCAGACGTGAGTCCCAGGCTCTCCACACCACTGGAGTCAAGCTATCCAGGCTGATGAAGGCTGATAGCCAGAAACCGGTCCTTGGATGCTTGATTTCGGTCTGGGAAAGACATGGCTTGGTAGTTCAACTGGACTGTTCCCATGAGGCACAGGGTCAGAGCTGATTTGCATATAGCCAGTGTCTAACCCAAGGTGGTGTGGAATGCAAAACAACGATGGATTTAGGCCCAGATCCTTGTACTGGGGTGAATGTATGACATTGTTCTACATTCTGTCCATCAACTGTGTTTTTTGCAATTTTCACCCCAAGTGGGTTGGGTATGCTCAGACGTGAGTCCCAGGCTCTCCACACCACTGGAGTCAAGCTATACAGGCTGACGAAGGCTGATAGCCAGAAACCGGTCCTTGGATGCTTGATTCCGGTCTGGGAAAGACATGGCTTGGTAGATCGGACTGGACTGTTCCCATGAGGCACAGGGTCAGAGCTGATTTGCATATAGCCAGTGTCTAACCCAGGGTGGTGTGGAGTGCAAAAACAACAATGGATTTAGGCCCAGATCCTTGTACTGGGGTGAATGTATTACATTTGTTCTACATTCTGTCCATCAACTGTGTTTTTTGCAATTTTCACCCCGAGTGGGCTGGGTATGCTCAGACGTGAGTCCCAGGCTCTCCACACCACTGGAGTCAAGCTATCCAGGCTGATGAAGGCTGATAGCCAGAAACGGGTCCTTGGATGCTTGATTCCGGTCTGGGAAAGACATGGCTTGGTAGTTCAACTGGACTGTTCCCATGAGGCACAGGGTCAGAGCTGATTTGCATATAGCCAGTGTCTAACCCAAGGTGGTGTGGAATGCAAAAAAACGATGGATTTAGGCCCAGATACTTGTACTGGGGTGAATGTATGACATTGTTCTACATTCTGTCCATCAACTGTGTTTTTTGCAATTTTCACCCCGAGTGGGTTGGGTATGCTCAGACGTGAGTCCCAGGCTCTCCACACCACTGGAGTCAAGCTATCCAGGCTGATGAAGGCTGATAGCCAGAAACCGGTCCTTGGATGCTTGATTCCGGTCTGGGAAAGACATGGCTTGGTAGTTCGGACGGACTGTTCCCATGAGGCACAGGGTCAGAGCTGATTTGCATATAGCCAGTGTCTAACCCAGGGTGGTGTGGAGTGCAAAAAAACAATGGATTTAGGCCCAGATCCTTGTACTGGGGTGAATGTATGACATTGTTCTACATTCTGTCCATCAACTGTGTTTTTTGCAATTTTCACCTCGAGTGGGCTGGGTATGCTCAGACATGAGTCCCAGGCTCTCCACACCACTGGAGTCAAGCTATCCAGGCTGATGAAGGCTGATAGCCAGAAACCGGTCCTTGGATGCTTGATTCCGGTCTGGGAAAGACATGGCTTGGTAGTTTGGACTGGACTGTTCCCATGAGGCACAGGGTCAGAGCTGATTTGCATATAGCCAGTGTCTAACCCAGGGTGGTGTGGAGTGCAAAAAAACAATGGATTTAGGCCCAGATCCTTGTACTGGGGTGAATGTATTACATTGTTTTACATTCTGTCCATCAACTGTGTTTTTTGCAATTTTCACCCCGAGTGGGCTGGGTATGCTCAGACGTGAGTCCCAGGCTCTCCACACCACTGGAGTCAAGCTATCCAGGCTGATGAAGGCTGATAGCCAGAAACTGGTCCTTGGCTGCTTGATTCCGGTCTGGGAAAGACATGGCTTGGTAGTTCGGACTGGACTGTTCCCATGAGGCACAGGGTCAGAGCTGATTTGCATATAGTCAGTGTCTAACCCAGGGTGGTGTGGAGTGCAAAAAAACGATGGATTTAGGCCCAGATCCTTGTACTGGGGTGAATGTATGACATTGTTCTACATTCTGTCCATCAACTGTGTTTTTTGCAATTTTCACCCCGAGTGGGCTGGGTATGCTCAGACGTGAGTCTCAGGCTCTCCACACCACTGGAGTCAAGCTATCCAGGCTGATGAAGGCTGATAGCCAAGAACCGGTCCTTGGATGCTTGATTCCGGTCTGGGAAAGACATGGCTTGGTAGTTCGGACTGGACTGTTCCCATGAGGCACAGGGTAAGAGCTGATTTGCATATAGCCAGTGTCTAACCAAGGGTGGTGTGGAGTGCAAAAAAACGATGGATTTAGGCCCAGATC
The DNA here is from genome assembly GCF_964261635.1 of Lissotriton helveticus. Classification (NCBI taxonomy): domain Eukaryota; kingdom Metazoa; phylum Chordata; class Amphibia; order Caudata; family Salamandridae; genus Lissotriton; species Lissotriton helveticus. Next base: position 836,790,784 of record NC_136072.1, on the reverse strand, counting down.
CTTGTACTGGGGTGAATGTATGACATTGTTCTACATTCTGTCCATCAACTGTGTTTTTTGCAATTTTCACCTCGAGTGGGCTGGGTATGCTCAGACGTGAGTCCCAGGCTCTCCACACCACTGGAGTCAAGCTATCCAGGCTGATGAAGGCTGATAGCCAGAAACCGGTCCTTGGATGCTTGATTCCGGTCTGGGAAAGACATGGCTTGGTAGATCGGACTGGACTGTTCCCATGAGGCACAGGGTCAGAGCTGATTTGCATATAGCCAGTGTCTAACCCAAGGTGGTGTGGAATGCAAAAAAACGATGGATTTAGGCCCAGATCCTTGTACTGGGGTGAATGTATGACATTGTTCTACATTCTGTCCATCAACTGTGTTTTTTGCAATTTTCACCCCGAGTGGGTTGGGTATGCTCAGACGTGAGTCCCAGGCTCTCCACACCACTGGAGTCAAGCTATCCAGGCTGATGAAGGCTGATAGCCAGAAACCGGTCCTTGGATGCTTGATTCCGGTCTGGGAAAGACATGGCTTGGTAGTTCGGACGGACTGTTCCCATGAGGCACAGGGTCAGAGCTGATTTGCATATAGCCAGTGTCTAACCCAGGGTGGTGTGGAGTGCAAAAAAATAATGGATTTAGGCCCAGATCCTTGTACTGGGGTGAATGTATGACATTGTTCCACATTCTGTCCATCAACTGTGTTTTTTGCAATTTTCACCCCGAGTGGGCTGGGTATGCTCAGACGTGAGTCCCAGGCTCTCCACACCACTGGAGTCAAGCTATCCAGGCTGATGAAGGCTGATAGCCAGAAACCGGTCCTTGGATGCTTGATTCCGGTCTGGGAAAGACATGGCTTGGTAGTTCGGACTGGACTGTTCCCATGAGGCACAGGGTCAGAGCTGATTTGCTTATAGCCAGTGTCTAACCCAGGGTGGTGTGGAGTGCAAATAAACGATGGATTTAGGCCCAGATCCTTGTACTGGGGTGAATGTATGACATTGTTCTACATTCTGTCCATCAACTGTGTTTTTTGCAATTTTCACCTCGAGTGGGCTGGGTATGCTCAGACATGAGTCCCAGGCTCTCCACACCACTGGAGTCAAGCTATCCAGGCTGATGAAGGCTGATAGCCAGAAACCGGTCCTTGGATGCTTGATTCCGGTCTGGGAAAGACATGGCTTGGTAGTTTGGACTGGACTGTTCCCATGAGGCACAGGGTCGGAGCTGATTTGCATATAGCCAGTGTCTAACCCAGGGTGGTGTGGAGTGCAAAAACAACAATGGATTTAGGCCCAGATCCTTGTACTGGGGTGAATGTATTACATTGTTCTACATTCTGTCCATCAACTGTGTTTTTTGCAATTTTCACCCCAAGTGGGCTGGGTATGCTCAGACGTGAGTCCAAGGCTCTCCACACCACTGGAGTCAAGCTATCCAGGCTGATGAAGGCTGATAGCCAGAAACCGGTCCTTGGATGTTTGATTCCGGTCTGGGAAAGACATGGCTTGGTAGTTCGGACTGGACTGTTCCCATGAGGCACAGGGTCAGAGCTGATTTGCATATAGTCAGTGTCTAACCCAGGGTGGTGTGGAGTGCAAAAAAACGATGGATTTAGGCCCAGATCCTTGTACTGGGGTGAATGTATGACATTGTTCTACATTCTGTCCATCAACTGTGTTTTTTGCAATTTTCACCCCGAGTGGGCTGGGTATGCTCAGACGTGAGTCCCAGGCTCTCCACACCACTGGAGTCAAGCTATCCAGGCTGATGAAGGCTGATAGCCAGAAACCGGTCCTTGGATGCTTGATTCCGGTCTGGGAAAGACATGGCTTGGTAGATCGGACTGGACTGTTCCCATGAGGCACAGGGTCAGGGCTGATTTGCATATAGCCAGTCTCTAACCCAGGGTGGTGTGGAGTGCAAAAAAACAATGGATTTAGGCCCAGATCCTTGTACTGGGGTGAATGTATTAAATTGTTTTACATTCTGTCCATCAACTGTGTTTTTTGCAATTTTCACCCCGAGTGGGCTGGGTATGCTCAGACGTGAGTCCCAGGCTCTCCACACCACTGGAGTCAAGCTATCCAGGCTGATGAAGGCTGATAGCCAGAAACTGGTCCTTGGCTGCTTGATTCCGGTCTGGGAAAGACATGGCTTGGTAGTTCAGACTGGACTGTTCCCATGAGGCACAGGGTCAGAGCTGATTTGCATATAGTCAGTGTCTAACCCAGGGTGGTGTGGAGTGCAAAAAAACGATGGATTTAGGCCCAGATCCTTGTACTGGGGTGAATGTATGACATTGTTCTACATTCTGTCCATCAACTGTGTTTTTTGCAATTTTCACCCAGAGTGGGCTGGGTATGCTCAGACGTGAGTCCCAGGCTCTCCACACCACTGGAGTCAAGCTATCCAGGCTGATGAAGGCTGATAGCCAGGAACCGGTCCTTGGATGCTTGATTCCGGTCTGGGAAAGACATGGCTTGGTAGTTCGGACTGGACTGTTCCCATGAGGCACAGGGTAAGAGCTGATTTGCATATAGCCAGTGTCTAACCAAGGGTGGTGTGGAGTGCAAAAAAACGATGGATTTAGGCCCAGATCCTTGTACTGGGGTGAATGTATGACATTGTTCTACATTCTGTCCATCAACTGTGTTTTTTGCAATTTTCACCTCGAGTGGGCTGGGTATGCTCAGACGTGAGTCCCAGGCTCTCCACACCACTGGAGTCAAGCTATCCAGGCTGATGAAGGCTGATAGCCAGAAACCGGTCCTTGGATGCTTGATTCCGGTCTGGGAAAGACATGGCTTGGTAGATCGGACTGGACTGTTCCCATGAGGCACAGGGTCAGAGCTGATTTGCATATAGCCAGTGTCTAACCCAGGGTGGTGTGGAGTGCAAAAAAATAATGGATTTAGGCCCAGATCCTTGTACTGGGGTGAATGTATGACATTGTTCCACATTCTGTCCATCAACTGTGTTTTTTGCAATTTTCACCCCGAGTGGGCTGGGTATGCTCAGACGTGAGTCCCAGGCTCTCCACACCACTGGAGTCAAGCTATCCAGGCTGATGAAGGCTGATAGCCAGAAACCGGTCCTTGGATGCTTGATTCCGGTCTGGGAAAGACATGGCTTGGTAGTTCGGACTGGACTGTTCCCATGAGGCACAGGGTCAGAGCTGATTTGCTTATAGCCAGTGTCTAACCCAGGGTGGTGTGGAGTGCAAATAAACGATGGATTTAGGCCCAGATCCTTGTACTGGGGTGAATTTATGACATTGTTCTACATTCTGTCCATCAACTGTGTTTTTTGCAATTTTCACCTCGAGTGGGCTGGGTATGCTCAGACGTGAGTCCCAGGCTCTCCACACCACTGGAGTCAAGCTATCCAGGCTGATGAAGGCTGATAGCCAGAAACCGGTCCTTGGATGCTTGATTCCGGTCTGGGAAAGACATGGCTTGGTAGTTCGGACTGGACTGTTCCCATGAGGCACAGGGTCAGAGCTGACTTGCATATAGTCAGTGTCTAACCCAGGGTGGTGTGGAGTGCAAAAAAACGATGGATTTAGGCCCAGATCCTTGTACTGGGGTGAATGTATGACATTGTTCTACATTCTGTCCATCAACTGTGTTTTTTGCAATTTTCACCCCGAGTGGGCTGGGTATGCTCAGACGTGAGTCCCAGGCTCTCCACACCACTGGAGTCAAGCTATCCAGGCTGATGAAGGCTGATAGTCAGAAACCGGTCCTTGGATGCTTGATTTCGGTCTGGGAAAGACATGGCTTGGTAGTTCAACTGGACTGTTCCCATGAAGCACAGGGTCAGAGCTGATTTGCATATAGCCAGTGTCTAACCCAAGGTGGTGTGGAATGCAAAAAAACGATGGATTTAGGCCCAGATCCTTGTACTGGGGTGAATGTATGACATTGTTCTACATTCTGTCCATCAACTGTGTTTTTTGCAATTTTCACCTCGAGTGGGCTGGGTATGCTCAGACGCGAGTCCCAGGCTCTCCACACCACTGGAGTCAAGCTATCCAGGCTGATGAAGGCTGATAGCCAGAAACCGGTCCTTGGATGCTTGATTCCGGTCTGGGAAAGACATGGCTTGGTAGATCGGACTGGACTGTTCCCATGAGGCACAGGGTCAGGGCTGATTTGCATATAGCCAGTGTCTAACCCAGGGTGGTGTGGAGTGCAAAAAAACAATGGATTTAGGCCCAGATCCTTGTACTGGGGTGAATGTATTAAATTGTTTTACATTCTGTCCATCAACTGTGTTTTTTGCAATTTTCACCCCGAGTGGGCTGGGTATGCTCAGACGTGAGTCCCAGGCTCTCCACACCACTGGAGTCAAGCTATCCAGGCTGATGAAGGCTGATAGCCAGAAACTGGTCCTTGGCTGCTTGATTCCGGTCTGGGAAAGACATGGCTTGGTAGTTCGGACTGGACTGTTCCCATGAGGCACAGGGTCAGAGCTGATTTGCATATAGTCAGTGTCTAACCCAGGGTGGTGTGGAGTGCAAAAAAACGATGGATTTAGGCCCAGATCCTTGTACTGGGGTGAATGTATGACATTGTTCTACATTCTGTCCATCAACTGTGTTTTTTGCAATTTTCACCCAGAGTGGGCTGGGTATGCTCAGACGTGAGTCCCAGGCTCTCCACACCACTGGAGTCAAGCTATCCAGGCTGATGAAGGCTGATAGCCAGGAACCGGTCCTTGGATGCTTGATTCCGGTCTGGGAAAGACATGGCTTGGTAGTTCGGACTGGACTGTTCCCATGAGGCACAGGGTAAGAGCTGATTTGCATATAGCCAGTGCCTAACCAAGGGTGGTGTGGAGTGCAAAAAAACGATGGATTTAGGCCCAGATCCTTGTACTGGGGTGAATGTATGACATTGTTCTACATTCTGTCCATCAACTGTGTTTTTTGCAATTTTCACCTCGAGTGGGCTGGGTATGCTCAGACGTGAGTCCCAGGCTCTCCACACCACTGGAGTCAAGCTATCCAGGCTGATGAAGGCTGATAGCCAGAAACCGGTCCTTGGATGCTTGATTCCGGTCTGGGAAAGACATGGCTTGGTAGATCGGACTGGACTGTTCCCATGAGGCACAGGGTCAGAGCTGATTTGCATATAGCCAGTGTCTAACCCAGGGTGGTGTGGAGTGCAAAAAAATAATGGATTTAGGCCCAGATCCTTGTACTGGGGTGAATGTATGACATTGTTCCACATTCTGTCCATCAACTGTGTTTTTTGCAATTTTCACCTCGAGTGGGCTGGGTATGCTCAGACGTGAGTCCCAGGCTCTCCACACCACTGGAGTCAAGCTATCCAGGCTGATGAAGGCTGATAGCCAGAAACCGGTCCTTGGATGCTTGATTCCGGTCTGGGAAAGACATGGCTTGGTAGTTCGGACTGGACTGTTCCCATGAGGCACAGGGTCAGAGCTGATTTGCTTATAGCCAGTGTCTAACCCAGGGTGGTGTGGAGTGCAAATAAACGATGGATTTAGGCCCACATCCTTGTACTGGGGTGAATGTATGACATTGTTCTACATTCTGTCCATCAACTGTGTTTTTTGCAATTTTCACCTCGAGTGGGCTGGGTATGCTCAGACGTGAGTCCCAGGCTCTCCACACCACTGGAGTCAAGCTATCCAGGCTGATGAAGGCTGATAGCCAGAAACCGGTCCTTGGATGCTTGATTCCGGTCTGGGAAAGACATGGCTTGGTAGATCGGACTGGACTGTTCCCATGAGGCACAGGGTCAGAGCTGATTTGCATATAGCCAGTGTCTAACCCAGGGTGGTGTGGAGTGCAAAAACAACAATGGATTTAGGCCCAGATCCTTGTACTGGGGTGAATGTATTACATTGTTCTACATTCTGTCCATCAACTGTGTTTTTTGCAATTTTCACCCCGAGTGGGCTGGGTATGCTCAGACGTGAGTCCCAGGCTCTCCACACCACTGGAGTCAAGCTATCCAGGCTGATGAAGGCTGATAGCCAGAAACCGGTCCTTGGATGCTTGATTCCGGTCTGGGAAAGACATGGCTTGGTAGTTCAACTGGACTGTTCCCATGAGGCACAGGGTCAGAGCTGATTTGCATATAGCCAGTGTCTAACCCAAGGTGGTGTGGAATGCAAAAAAACGATGGATTTAGGCCCAGATCCTTGTACTGGGGTGAATGTATGACATTGTTCTACATTCTGTCCATCAACTGTGTTTTTTGCAATTTTCACCCCGAGTGGGTTGGGTATGCTCAGACGTGAGTCCCAGGCTCTCCACACCACTGGAGTCAAGCTATCCAGGCTGATGAAGGCTGATAGCCAGAAATCGGTCCTTGGATGCTTGATTCCGGTCTGGGAAAGACATGGCTTGGTAGTTCGGACGGACTGTTCCCATGAGGCACAGGGTCAGAGCTGATTTGCATGTAGCCAGTGTCTAACCCAGGGTGGTGTGGAGTGCAAATAAACGATGGATTTAGGCCCAGATCCTTGTACTGGGGTGAATGTATGACATTGTTCTACATTCTGTCCATCAACTGTGTTTTTTGCAATTTTCACCTCGAGTGGGCTGGGTATGCTCAGACATGAGTCCCAGGCTCTCCACACCACTGGAGTCAAGCTATCCAGGCTGATGAAGGCTGATAGCCAGAAACCGGTCCTTGGATGCTTGATTCCGGTCTGGGAAAGACATGGCTTGGTAGTTTGGACTGGACTGTTCCCATGAGGCACAGGGTCAGAGCTGATTTGCATATAGCCAGTGTCTAACCCAGGGTGGTGTGGAGTGCAAAAACAACAATGGATTTAGGCCCAGATCCTTGTACTGGGGTGAATGTATTACATTGTTCTACATTCTGTCCATCAACTGTGTTTTTTGCAGTTTTCACCCCGAGTGGGCTGGGTATGCTCAGACGTGAGTCCCAGGCTCTCCACACCACTGGAGTCAAGCTATCCAGGCTGATGAAGGCTGATAGTCAGAAACCGGTCCTTGGATGCTTGATTTCGGTCTGGGAAAGACATGGCTTGGTAGTTCAACTGGACTGTTCCCATGAAGCACAGGGTCAGAGCTGATTTGCATATAGCCAGTGTCTAACCCAAGGTGGTGTGGAATGCAAAAAAACGATGGATTTAGGCCCAGATCCTTGTACTGGGGTGAATGTATGACATTGTTCTACATTCTGTCCATCAACTGTGTTTTTTGCAATTTTCACCTCGAGTGGGCTGGGTATGCTCAGACGCGAGTCCCAGGCTCTCCACACCACTGGAGTCAAGCTATCCAGGCTGATGAAGGCTGATAGCCAGAAACCGGTCCTTGGATGCTTGATTCCGGTCTGGGAAAGACATGGCTTGGTAGATCGGACTGGACTGTTCCCATGAGGCACAGGGTCAGGGCTGATTTGCATATAGCCAGTGTCTAACCCAGGGTGGTGTGGAGTGCAAAAAAACAATGGATTTAGGCCCAGATCCTTGTACTGGGGTGAATGTATTAAATTGTTTTACATTCTGTCCATCAACTGTGTTTTTTGCAATTTTCACCCCGAGTGGGCTGGGTATGCTCAGACGTGAGTCCCAGGCTCTCCACACCACTGGAGTCAAGCTATCCAGGCTGATGAAGGCTGATAGCCAGAAACTGGTCCTTGGCTGCTTGATTCCGGTCTGGGAAAGACATGGCTTGGTAGTTCGGACTGGACTGTTCCCATGAGGCACAGGGTCAGAGCTGATTTGCATATAGTCAGTGTCTAACCCAGGGTGGTGTGGAGTGCAAAAAAATAATGGATTTAGGCCCAGATCCTTGTACTGGGGTGAATGTATGACATTGTTCCACATTCTGTCCATCAACTGTGTTTTTTGCAATTTTCACCCCGAGTGGGCTGGGTATGCTCAGACGTGAGTCCCAGGCTCTCCACACCACTGGAGTCAAGCTATCCAGGCTGATGAAGGCTGATAGCCAGAAACCGGTCCTTGGATGCTTGATTCCGGTCTGGGAAAGACATGGCTTGGTAGTTCGGACTGGACTGTTCCCATGAGGCACAGGGTCAGAGCTGATTTGCTTATAGCCAGTGTCTAACCCAGGGTGGTGTGGAGTGCAAATAAACGATGGATTTAGGCCCAGATCCTTCTACTGGGGTGAATGTATGACATTGTTCTACATTCTGTCCATCAACTGTGTTTTTTGCAATTTTCACCTCGAGTGGGCTGGGTATGCTCAGACGTGAGTCCCAGGCTCTCCACACCACTGGAGTCAAGCTATCCAGGCTGATGAAGGCTGATAGCCAGAAACCGGTCCTTGGATGCTTGATTCCGGTCTGGGAAAGACATGGCTTGGTAGATCGGACTGGACTGTTCCCATGAGGCACAGGGTCAGAGCTGATTTGCATATAGCCAGTGTCTAACCCAGGGTGGTGTGGAGTGCAAAAACAACAATGGATTTAGGCCCAGATCCTTGTACTGGGGTGAATGTATTACATTGTTCTACATTCTGTCCATCAACTGTGTTTTTTGCAATTTTCACCCCGAGTGGGCTGGGTATGCTCAGACGTGAGTCCCAGGCTCTCCACACCACTGGAGTCAAGCTATCCAGGCTGATGAAGGCTGATAGCCAGAAACCGGTCCTTGGATGCTTGATTCCGGTCTGGGAAAGACATGGCTTGGTAGTTCAACTGGACTGTTCCCATGAGGCACAGGGTCAGAGCTGATTTGCATATAGCCAGTGTCTAACCCAAGGTGGTGTGGAATGCAAAAAAACGATGGATTTAGGCCCAGATCCTTGTACTGGGGTGAATGTATGACATTGTTCTACATTCTGTCCATCAACTGTGTTTTTTGCAATTTTCACCCCGAGTGGGTTGGGTATGCTCAGACGTGAGTCCCAGGCTCTCCACACCACTGGAGTCAAGCTATCCAGGCTGATGAAGGCTGATAGCCAGAAACCGGTCCTTGGATGCTTGATTCCGGTCTGGGAAAGACATGGCTTGGTAGTTCGGACGGACTGTTCCCATGAGGCACAGGGTCAGAGCTGATTTGCATGTAGCCAGTGTCTAACCCAGGGTGGTGTGGAGTGCAAATAAACGATGGATTTAGGCCCAGATCCTTGTACTGGGGTGAATGTATGACATTGTTCTACATTCTGTCCATCAACTGTGTTTTTTGCAATTTTCACCTCGAGTGGGCTGGGTATGCTCAGACATGAGTCCCAGGCTCTCCACACCACTGGAGTCAAGCTATCCAGGCTGATTAAGGCTGATAGCCAGAAACCGGTCCTTGGATGCTTGATTCCGGTCTGGGAAAGACATGGCTTGGTAGTTTGGACTGGACTGTTCCCATGAGGCACAGGGTCAGAGCTGATTTGCATATAGCCAGTGTCTAACCCAGGGTGGTGTGGAGTGCAAAAACAACAATGGATTTAGGCCCAGATCCTTGTACTGGGGTGAATGTATTACATTGTTCTACATTCTGTCCATCAACTGTGTTTTTTGCAATTTTCACCCCAAGTGGGCTGGGTATGCTCAGACGTGAGTCCCAGGCTCTCCACACCACTGGAGTCAAGCTATCCAGGCTGATGAAGGCTGATAGCCAGAAACCGGTCCTTGGATGTTTGATTCCGGTCTGGGAAAGACATGGCTTGGTAGTTCGGACTGGACTGTTCCCATGAGGCACAGGGTCAGAGCTGACTTGCATATAGTCAGTGTCTAACCCAGGGTGGTGTGGAGTGCAAAAAAACGATGGATTTAGGCCCAGATCCTTGTACTGGGGTGAATGTATGACATTGTTCTACATTCTGTCCATCAACTGTGTTTTTTGCAATTTTCACCCCGAGTGGGCTGGGTATGCTCAGACGTGAGTCCCAGGCTCTCCACACCACTGGAGTCAAGCTATCCAGGCTGATGAAGGCTGATAGTCAGAAACCGGTCCTTGGATGCTTGATTTCGGTCTGGGAAAGACATGGCTTGGTAGTTCAACTGGACTGTTCCCATGAAGCACAGGGTCAGAGCTGATTTGCATATAGCCAGTGTCTAACCCAAGGTGGTGTGGAATGCAAAAAAACGATGGATTTAGGCCCAGATCCTTGTACTGGGGTGAATGTATGACATTGTTCTACATTCTGTCCATCAACTGTGTTTTTTGCAATTTTCACCTCGAGTGGGCTGGGTATGCTCAGACGCGAGTCCCAGGCTCTCCACACCACTGGAGTCAAGCTATCCAGGCTGATGAAGGCTGATAGCCAGAAACCGGTCCTTGGATGCTTGATTCCGGTCTGGGAAAGACATGGCTTGGTAGATCGGACTGGACTGTTCCCATGAGGCACAGGGTCAGGGCTGATTTGCATATAGCCAGTGTCTAACCCAGGGTGGTGTGGAGTGCAAAAAAACAATGGATTTAGGCCCAGATCCTTGTACTGGGGTGAATGTATTAAATTGTTTTACATTCTGTCCATCAACTGTGTTTTTTGCAATTTTCACCCCGAGTGGGCTGGGTATGCTCAGACGTGAGTCCCAGGCTCTCCACACCACTGGAGTCAAGCTATCCAGGCTGATGAAGGCTGATAGCCAGAAACTGGTCCTTGGCTGCTTGATTCCGGTCTGGGAAAGACATGGCTTGGTAGTTCGGACTGGACTGTTCCCATGAGGCACAGGGTCAGAGCTGATTTGCATATAGTCAGTGTCTAACCCAGGGTGGTGTGGAGTGCAAAAAAACGATGGATTTAGGCCCAGATCCTTGTACTGGGGTGAATGTATGACATTGTTCTACATTCTGTCCATCAACTGTGTTTTTTGCAATTTTCACCCAGAGTGGGCTGGGTATGCTCAGACGTGAGTCCCAGGCTCTCCACACCACTGGAGTCAAGCTATCCAGGCTGATGAAGGCTGATAGCCAGGAACCGGTCCTTGGATGCTTGATTCCGGTCTGGGAAAGACATGGCTTGGTAGTTCGGACTGGACTGTTCCCATGAGGCACAGGGTAAGAGCTGATTTGCATATAGCCAGTGTCTAACCAAGGGTGGTGTGGAGTGCAAAAAAACGATGGATTTAGGCCCAGATCCTTGTACTGGGGTGAATGTATGACATTGTTCTACATTCTGTCCATCAACTGTGTTTTTTGCAATTTTCACCTCGAGTGGGCTGGGTATGCTCAGACGTGAGTCCCAGGCTCTCCACACCACTGGAGTCAAGCTATCCAGGCTGATGAAGGCTGATAGCCAGAAACCGGTCCTTGGATGCTTGATTCCGGTCTGGGAAAGACATGGCTTGGTAGATCGGACTGGACTGTTCCCATGAGGCACAGGGTCAGAGCTGATTTGCATATAGCCAGTGTCTAACCCAGGGTGGTGTGGAGTGCAAAAAAATAATGGATTTAGGCCCAGATCCTTGTACTGGGGTGAATGTATGACATTGTTCCACATTCTGTCCATCAACTGTGTTTTTTGCAATTTTCACCTCGAGTGGGCTGGGTATGCTCAGACGTGAGTCCCAGGCTCTCCACACCACTGGAGTCAAGCTATCCAGGCTGATGAAGGCTGATAGCCAGAAACCGGTCCTTGGATGCTTGATTCCGGTCTGGGAAAGACATGGCTTGGTAGTTCAACTGGACTGTTCCCATGAGGCACAGGGTCAGAGCTGATTTGCATATAGCCAGTGTCTAACCCAAGGTGGTGTGGAATGCAAAAAAACGATGGATTTAGGCCCAGATCCTTGTACTGGGGTGAATGTATGACATTGTTCTACATTCTGTCCATCAACTGTGTTTTTTGCAATTTTTACCCCGAGTGGGTTGGGTATGCTCAGACGTGAGTCCCAGGCTCTCCACACCACTGGAGTCAAGCTATCCAGGCTGATGAAGGCTGATAGCCAGAAACCGGTCCTTGGATGCTTGATTCAGGTCTGGGAAAGACATGGCTTGGTAGTTCGGACTGGACTGTTCCCATGAAGCACAGGGTCAGAGCTGATTTGCATATAGCCAGTGTCTAACCCAGGGTGGTGTGGAGTGCAAAAAAACGATGGATTTAGGCCCAGATCCTTGTACTGGGGTGAATGTATGACATTGTTCTACATTCTGTCCATCAACTGTGTTTTTTGCAATTTTCACCTCGAGTGGGCTGGGTATGCTCAGACGTGAGTCCCAGGCTCTCCACACCACTGGAGTCAAGCTATCCAGGCTGATGAAGGCTGATAGCCAGAAACCGGTCCTTGGATGCTTGATTCCGGTCTGGGAAAGACATGGCTTGGTAGATCGGACTGGACTGTTCCCATGAGGCACAGGGTCAGAGCTGATTTGCATATAGCCAGTGTCTAACCCAGGGTGGTGTGGAGTGCAAAAAAATAATGGATTTAGGCCCAGATCCTTGTACTGGGGTGAATGTATGACATTGTTCCACATTCTGTCCATCAACTGTGTTTTTTGCAATTTTCACCCCGAGTGGGCTGGGTATGCTCAGACGTGAGTCCCAGGCTCTCCACACCACTGGAGTCAAGCTATCCAGGCTGATGAAGGCTGATACCCAGAAACCGGTCCTTGGATGCTTGATTCCGGTCTGGGAAAGACATGGCTTGGTAGTTCGGACTGGACTGTTCCCATGAGGCACAGGGTCAGAGCTGATTTGCTTATAGCCAGTGTCTAACCCAGGGTGGTGTGGAGTGCAAATAAACGATGGATTTAGGCCCAGATCCTTGTACTGGGGTGAATGTATGACATTGTTCTACATTCTGTCCATCAACTGTGTTTTTTGCAATTTTCACCTCGAGTGGGCTGGGTATGCTCAGACGTGAGTCCCAGGCTCTCCACACCACTGGAGTCAAGCTATCCAGGCTGATGAAGGCTGATAGCCAGAAACCGGTCCTTGGATGCTTGATTCCGGTCTGGGAAAGACATGGCTTGGTAGATCGGACTGGACTGTTCCCATGAGGCACAGGGTCAGAGCTGATTTGCATATAGTCATTGTCTAACCCAGGGTGGTGTGGAGTGCAAAAAAAACGATGGATTTAGGCCCAGATCCTTGTACTGGGGTGAATGTATGACATTGTTCTACATTCTGTCCATCAACTGTGTTTTTTGCAATTTTCACCCCGAGTGGGTTGGGTATGCTCAGACGTGAGTCCCAGGCTCTCCACACCACTGGAGTCAAGCTATCCAGGCTGATGAAGGCTGATAGTCAGAAACCGGTCCTTGGATGCTTGATTTCGGTCTGGGAAAGACATGGCTTGGTAGTTCAACTGGACTGTTCCCATGAAGCACAGGGTCAGAGCTGATTTGCATATAGCCAGTGTCTAACCCAAGGTGGTGTGGAATGCAAAAAAACGATGGATTTAGGCCCAGATCCTTGTACTGGGGTGAATGTATGACATTGTTCTACATTCTGTCCATCAACTGTGTTTTTTGCAATTTTCACCCCGAGTGGGTTGGGTATGCTCAGACGTGAGTCCCAGGCTCTCCACACCACTGGAGTCAAGCTATCCAGGCTGATGAAGGCTGATAGCCAGAAACCGGTCCTTGGATGCTTGATTCCGGTCTGGGAAAGACATGGCTTGGTAGTTCGGACGGACTGTTCCCATGAGGCACAGGGTCAGAGCTGATTTGCATATAGCCAGTGTCTAACCCAGGGTGGTGTGGAGTGCAAAAAAACAATGGATTTAGGCCCAGATCCTTGTACTGGGGTGAATGTATGACATTGTTCTACATTCTGTCCATCAACTGTGTTTTTTGCAATTTTCACCCCGAGTGGGTTGGGTATGCTCAGACGTGAGTCCCAGGCTCTCCACACCACTGGAGTCAAGCTATCCAGGCTGATGAAGGCTGATAGCCAGAAACCGGTCCTTGGATGCTTGATTCCGGTCTGGGAAAGACATGGCTTGGTAGTTTGGACTGGACTGTTCCCATGAGGCACAGGGTCAGAGCTGATTTGCATATAGCCAGTGTCTAACCCAGGGTGGTGTGGAGTGCAAAAACAACAATGGATTTAGGCCCAGATCCTTGTACTGGGTGAATGTATTACATTGTTCTACATTCTGTCCATCAACTGTGTTTTTTGCAATTTTCACCCCAAGTGGGCTGGGTATGCTCAGACGTGAGTCCCAGGCTCTCCACACCACTGGAGTCAAGCTATCCAGGCTGATGAAGGCTGATAGCCAGAAACCGGTCCTTGGATGTTTGATTCCGGTCTGGGAAAGACATGGCTTGGTAGTTCGGACTGGACTGTTCCCATGAGGCACAGGGTCAGAGCTGATTTGCATATAGTCAGTGTCTAACCCAGGGTGGTGTGGAGTGCAAAAAAACGATGGATTTAGGCCCAGATCCTTGTACTGGGGTGAATGTATGACATTGTTCTACATTCTGTCCATCAACTGTGTTTTTTGCAATTTTCACCCCGAGTCGGCTGGGTATGCTCAGACGTGAGTCCCAGGCTCTCCACACCACTGGAGTCAAGCTATCCAGGCTGATGAAGGCTGATAGTCAGAAACCGGTCCTTGGATGCTTGATTTCGGTCTGGGAAAGACATGGCTTGGTAGTTCAACTGGACTGTTCCCATGAAGCACAGGGTCAGAGCTGATTTGCATATAGCCAGTGTCTAACCCAAGGTGGTGTGGAATGCAAAAAAACGATGGATTTAGGCCCAGATCCTTGTACTGGGGTGAATGTATGACATTGTTCTACATTCTGTCCATCAACTGTGTTTTTTGCAATTTTCACCCCGAGTGGGTTGGGTATGCTCAGACGTGAGTCCCAGGCTCTCCACACCACTGGAGTCAAGCTATCCAGGCTGATGAAGGCTGATAGCCAGAAACCGGTCCTTGGATGCTTGATTCCGGTCTGGGAAAGACATGGCTTGGTAGTTCGGACGGACTGTTCCCATGAGGCACAGGGTCAGAGCTGATTTGCATATAGCCAGTGTCTAACCCAGGGTGGTGTGGAGTGCAAAAAAACAATGGATTTAGGCCCAGATCCTTGTACTGGGGTGAATGTATGACATTGTTCTACATTCTGTCCATCAACTGTGTTTTTTGCAATTTTCACCCCGAGTGGGCTGGGTATGCTCAGACGTGAGTCCCAGGCTCTCCACACCACTGGAGTCAAGCTATCCAGGCTGATGAAGGCTGATAGCCAGAAACCGGTCCTTGGATGCTTGATTCCGGTCTGGGAAAGACATGGCTTGGTAGTTCGGACTGGACTGTTCCCACGAGGCACAGGGTCAGAGCTGATTTGCATATAGCCAGTGTCTAACCCAGGGTGGTGTGGAGTGCAAATAAACGATGGATTTAGGCCCATATCCTTGTACTGGGGTGAATGTATGACATTGTTCTACATTCTGTCCATCAACTGTGTTTTTTGCAATTTTCACCTCGAGTGGGCTTGGTATGCTCAGACGTGAGTCCCAGGCTCTCCACACCACTGGAGTCAAGCTATCCAGGCTGATGAAGGCTGATAGCCAGAAACCGGTCCTTGGATGCTTGATTCCGGTCTGGGAAAGAAATGGCTTGGTAGTTCGGACTGGACTGTTCCCATGAGGCACAGGGTCAGAGCTGATTTGCATATAGCCAGTGTCTAACACAGGGTGGTGTGGAGTGCAAATAAACGATGGATTTAGGCCCAGATCCTTGTACTGGGGTGAATGTATGACATTGTTCTACATTCTGTCCATCAACTGTGTTTTTTGCAATTTTCACCTCGAGTGGGCTGGGTATGCTCAGACATGAGTCCCAGGCTCTCCACACCACTGGAGTCAAGCTATCCAGGCTGATTAAGGCTGATAGCCAGAAACCGGTCCTTGGATGCTTGATTCCGGTCTGGGAAAGACATGGCTTGGTAGTTTGGACTGGACTGTTCCCATGAGGCACAGGGTCAGAGCTGATTTGCATATAGCCAGTGTCTAACCCAGGGTGGTGTGGAGTGCAAAAACAACAATGGATTTAGGCCCAGATCCTTGTACTGGGGTGAATGTATTACATTGTTCTACATTCTGTCCATCAACTGTGTTTTTTGCAATTTTCACCCCAAGTGGGCTGGGTATGCTCAGACGTGAGTCCCAGGCTCTCCACACCACTGGAGTCAAGCTATCCAGGCTGATGAAGGCTGATAGCCAGAAACCGGTCCTTGGATGTTTGATTCCGGTCTGGGAAAGACATGGCTTGGTAGTTCGGACTGGACTGTTCCCATGAGGCACAGGGTCAGAGCTGACTTGCATATAGTCAGTGTCTAACCCAGGGTGGTGTGGAGTGCAAAAAAACGATGGATTTAGGCCCAGATCCTTGTACTGGGGTGAATGTATGACATTGTTCTACATTCTGTCCATCAACTGTGTTTTTTGCAATTTTCACCCCGAGTGGGCTGGGTATGCTCAGACGTGAGTCCCAGGCTCTCCACACCACTGGAGTCAAGCTATCCAGGCTGATGAAGGCTGATAGTCAGAAACCGGTCCTTGGATGCTTGATTTCGGTCTGGGAAAGACATGGCTTGGTAGTTCAACTGGACTGTTCCCATGAAGCACAGGGTCAGAGCTGATTTGCATATAGCCAGTGTCTAACCCAAGGTGGTGTGGAATGCAAAAAAACGATGGATTTAGGCCCAGATCCTTGTACTGGGGTGAATGTATGACATTGTTCTACATTCTGTCCATCAACTGTGTTTTTTGCAATTTTCACCTCGAGTGGGCTGGGTATGCTCAGACGCGAGTCCCAGGCTCTCCACACCACTGGAGTCAAGCTATCCAGGCTGATGAAGGCTGATAGCCAGAAACCGGTCCTTGGATGCTTGATTCCGGTCTGGGAAAGACATGGCTTGGTAGATCGGACTGGACTGTTCCCATGAGGCACAGGGTCAGGGCTGATTTGCATATAGCCAGTGTCTAACCCAGGGTGGTGTGGAGTGCAAAAAAACAATGGATTTAGGCCCAGATCCTTGTACTGGGGTGAATGTATTAAATTGTTTTACATTCTGTCCATCAACTGTGTTTTTTGCAATTTTCACCCCGAGTGGGCTGGGTATGCTCAGACGTGAGTCCCAGGCTCTCCACACCACTGGAGTCAAGCTATCCAGGCTGATGAAGGCTGATAGCCAGAAACTGGTCCTTGGCTGCTTGATTCCGGTCTGGGAAAGACATGGCTTGGTAGTTCGGACTGGACTGTTCCCATGAGGCACAGGGTCAGAGCTGATTTGCATATAGTCAGTGTCTAACCCAGGGTGGTGTGGAGTGCAAAAAAACGATGGATTTAGGCCCAGATCCTTGTACTGGGGTGAATGTATGACATTGTTCTACATTCTGTCCATCAACTGTGTTTTTTGCAATTTTCACCCAGAGTGGGCTGGGTATGCTCAGACGTGAGTCCCAGGCTCTCCACACCACTGGAGTCAAGCTATCCAGGCTGATGAAGGCTGATAGCCAGGAACCGGTCCTTGGATGCTTGATTCCGGTCTGGGAAAGACATGGCTTGGTAGTTCGGACTGGACTGTTCCCATGAGGCACAGGGTAAGAGCTGATTTGCATATAGCCAGTGTCTAACCAAGGGTGGTGTGGAGTGCAAAAAAACGATGGATTTAGGCCCAGATCCTTGTACTGGGGTGAATGTATGACATTGTTCTACATTCTGTCCATCAACTGTGTTTTTTGCAATTTTCACCTCGAGTGGGCTGGGTATGCTCAGACGTGAGTCCCAGGCTCTCCACACCACTGGAGTCAAGCTATCCAGGCTGATGAAGGCTGATAGCCAGAAACCGGTCCTTGGATGCTTGATTCCGGTCTGGGAAAGACATGGCTTGGTAGATCGGACTGGACTGTTCCCATGAGGCACAGGGTCAGAGCTGATTTGCATATAGCCAGTGTCTAACCCAGGGTGGTGTGGAGTGCAAAAAAATAATGGATTTAGGCCCAGATCCTTGTACTGGGGTGAATGTATGACATTGTTCCACATTCTGTCCATCAACTGTGTTTTTTGCAATTTTCACCTCGAGTGGGCTGGGTATGCTCAGACGTGAGTCCCAGGCTCTCCACACCACTGGAGTCAAGCTATCCAGGCTGATGAAGGCTGATAGCCAGAAACCGGTCCTTGGATGCTTGATTCCGGTCTGGGAAAGACATGGCTTGGTAGTTCAACTGGACTGTTCCCATGAGGCACAGGGTCAGAGCTGATTTGCATATAGCCAGTGTCTAACCCAAGGTGGTGTGGAATGCAAAAAAACGATGGATTTAGGCCCAGATCCTTGTACTGGGGTGAATGTATGACATTGTTCTACATTCTGTCCATCAACTGTGTTTTTTGCAATTTTTACCCCGAGTGGGTTGGGTATGCTCAGACGTGAGTCCCAGGCTCTCCACACCACTGGAGTCAAGCTATCCAGGCTGATGAAGGCTGATAGCCAGAAACCGGTCCTTGGATGCTTGATTCAGGTCTGGGAAAGACATGGCTTGGTAGTTCGGACTGGACTGTTCCCATGAAGCACAGGGTCAGAGCTGATTTGCATATAGCCAGTGTCTAACCCAGGGTGGTGTGGAGTGCAAAAAAACGATGGATTTAGGCCCAGATCCTTGTACTGGGGTGAATGTATGACATTGTTCTACATTCTGTCCATCAACTGTGTTTTTTGCAATTTTCACCTCGAGTGGGCTGGGTATGCTCAGACGTGAGTCCCAGGCTCTCCACACCACTGGAGTCAAGCTATCCAGGCTGATGAAGGCTGATAGCCAGAAACCGGTCCTTGGATGCTTGATTCCGGTCTGGGAAAGACATGGCTTGGTAGATCGGACTGGACTGTTCCCATGAGGCACAGGGTCAGAGCTGATTTGCATATAGCCAGTGTCTAACCCAGGGTGGTGTGGAGTGCAAAAAAATAATGGATTTAGGCCCAGATCCTTGTACTGGGGTGAATGTATGACATTGTTCCACATTCTGTCCATCAACTGTGTTTTTTGCAATTTTCACCCCGAGTGGGCTGGGTATGCTCAGACGTGAGTCCCAGGCTCTCCACACCACTGGAGTCAAGCTATCCAGGCTGATGAAGGCTGATACCCAGAAACCGGTCCTTGGATGCTTGATTCCGGTCTGGGAAAGACATGGCTTGGTAGTTCGGACTGGACTGTTCCCATGAGGCACAGGGTCAGAGCTGATTTGCTTATAGCCAGTGTCTAACCCAGGGTGGTGTGGAGTGCAAATAAACGATGGATTTAGGCCCAGATCCTTGTACTGGGGTGAATGTATGACATTGTTCTACATTCTGTCCATCAACTGTGTTTTTTGCAATTTTCACCTCGAGTGGGCTGGGTATGCTCAGACGTGAGTCCCAGGCTCTCCACACCACTGGAGTCAAGCTATCCAGGCTGATGAAGGCTGATAGCCAGAAACCGGTCCTTGGATGCTTGATTCCGGTCTGGGAAAGACATGGCTTGGTAGATCGGACTGGACTGTTCCCATGAGGCACAGGGTCAGAGCTGATTTGCATATAGTCATTGTCTAACCCAGGGTGGTGTGGAGTGCAAAAAAACGATGGATTTAGGCCCAGATCCTTGTACTGGGGTGAATGTATGACATTGTTCTACATTCTGTCCATCAACTGTGTTTTTTGCAATTTTCACCCCGAGTGGGTTGGGTATGCTCAGACGTGAGTCCCAGGCTCTCCACACCACTGGAGTCAAGCTATCCAGGCTGATGAAGGCTGATAGTCAGAAACCGGTCCTTGGATGCTTGATTTCGGTCTGGGAAAGACATGGCTTGGTAGTTCAACTGGACTGTTCCCATGAAGCACAGGGTCAGAGCTGATTTGCATATAGCCAGTGTCTAACCCAAGGTGGTGTGGAATGCAAAAAAACGATGGATTTAGGCCCAGATCCTTGTACTGGGGTGAATGTATGACATTGTTCTACATTCTGTCCATCAACTGTGTTTTTTGCAATTTTCACCCCGAGTGGGTTGGGTATGCTCAGACGTGAGTCCCAGGCTCTCCACACCACTGGAGTCAAGCTATCCAGGCTGATGAAGGCTGATAGCCAGAAACCGGTCCTTGGATGCTTGATTCCGGTCTGGGAAAGACATGGCTTGGTAGTTCGGACGGACTGTTCCCATGAGGCACAGGGTCAGAGCTGATTTGCATATAGCCAGTGTCTAACCCAGGGTGGTGTGGAGTGCAAAAAAACAATGGATTTAGGCCCAGATCCTTGTACTGGGGTGAATGTATGACATTGTTCTACATTCTGTCCATCAACTGTGTTTTTTGCAATTTTCACCCCGAGTGGGTTGGGTATGCTCAGACGTGAGTCCCAGGCTCTCCACACCACTGGAGTCAAGCTATCCAGGCTGATGAAGGCTGATAGCCAGAAACCGGTCCTTGGATGCTTGATTCCGGTCTGGGAAAGACATGGCTTGGTAGTTTGGACTGGACTGTTCCCATGAGGCACAGGGTCAGAGCTGATTTGCATATAGCCAGTGTCTAACCCAGGGTGGTGTGGAGTGCAAAAACAACAATGGATTTAGGCCCAGATCCTTGTACTGGGTGAATGTATTACATTGTTCTACATTCTGTCCATCAACTGTGTTTTTTGCAATTTTCACCCCAAGTGGGCTGGGTATGCTCAGACGTGAGTCCCAGGCTCTCCACACCACTGGAGTCAAGCTATCCAGGCTGATGAAGGCTGATAGCCAGAAACCGGTCCTTGGATGTTTGATTCCGGTCTGGGAAAGACATGGCTTGGTAGTTCGGACTGGACTGTTCCCATGAGGCACAGGGTCAGAGCTGATTTGCATATAGTCAGTGTCTAACCCAGGGTGGTGTGGAGTGCAAAAAAACGATGGATTTAGGCCCAGATCCTTGTACTGGGGTGAATGTATGACATTGTTCTACATTCTGTCCATCAACTGTGTTTTTTGCAATTTTCACCCCGAGTCGGCTGGGTATGCTCAGACGTGAGTCCCAGGCTCTCCACACCACTGGAGTCAAGCTATCCAGGCTGATGAAGGCTGATAGTCAGAAACCGGTCCTTGGATGCTTGATTTCGGTCTGGGAAAGACATGGCTTGGTAGTTCAACTGGACTGTTCCCATGAAGCACAGGGTCAGAGCTGATTTGCATATAGCCAGTGTCTAACCCAAGGTGGTGTGGAATGCAAAAAAACGATGGATTTAGGCCCAGATCCTTGTACTGGGGTGAATGTATGACATTGTTCTACATTCTGTCCATCAACTGTGTTTTTTGCAATTTTCACCCCGAGTGGGTTGGGTATGCTCAGACGTGAGTCCCAGGCTCTCCACACCACTGGAGTCAAGCTATCCAGGCTGATGAAGGCTGATAGCCAGAAACCGGTCCTTGGATGCTTGATTCCGGTCTGGGAAAGACATGGCTTGGTAGTTCGGACGGACTGTTCCCATGAGGCACAGGGTCAGAGCTGATTTGCATATAGCCAGTGTCTAACCCAGGGTGGTGTGGAGTGCAAAAAAACAATGGATTTAGGCCCAGATCCTTGTACTGGGGTGAATGTATGACATTGTTCTACATTCTGTCCATCAACTGTGTTTTTTGCAATTTTCACCCCGAGTGGGCTGGGTATGCTCAGACGTGAGTCCCAGGCTCTCCACACCACTGGAGTCAAGCTATCCAGGCTGATGAAGGCTGATAGCCAGAAACCGGTCCTTGGATGCTTGATTCCGGTCTGGGAAAGACATGGCTTGGTAGTTCGGACTGGACTGTTCCCACGAGGCACAGGGTCAGAGCTGATTTGCATATAGCCAGTGTCTAACCCAGGGTGGTGTGGAGTGCAAATAAACGATGGATTTAGGCCCATATCCTTGTACTGGGGTGAATGTATGACATTGTTCTACATTCTGTCCATCAACTGTGTTTTTTGCAATTTTCACCTCGAGTGGGCTTGGTATGCTCAGACGTGAGTCCCAGGCTCTCCACACCACTGGAGTCAAGCTATCCAGGCTGATGAAGGCTGATAGCCAGAAACCGGTCCTTGGATGCTTGATTCCGGTCTGGGAAAGAAATGGCTTGGTAGTTCGGACTGGACTGTTCCCATGAGGCACAGGGTCAGAGCTGATTTGCATATAGCCAGTGTCTAACACAGGGTGGTGTGGAGTGCAAAAAAATTTATGGATTTAGGCCCAGATCCTTGTACTGGGGTGAATGTATGACATTGTTCTACATTCTGTCCATCAACTGTGTTTTTTGCAATTTTCACCCCGAGAGGGCTGGGTATGCTCAGACGTGAGTCCCAGGCTCTCCACACCACTGGAGTCAAGCTATCCAGGCTGATGAAGGCTGATAGCCAGAAACCGGTCCTTGGATGCTTGATTTCGGTCTGGGAAAGACATGGCTTGGTAGTTCAACTGGACTGTTCCCATGAGGCACAGGGTCAGAGCTGATTTGCATATAGCCAGTGTCTAACCCAAGGTGGTGTGGAATGCAAAACAACGATGGATTTAGGCCCAGATCCTTGTACTGGGGTGAATGTATGACATTGTTCTACATTCTGTCCATCAACTGTGTTTTTTGCAATTTTCACCCCAAGTGGGTTGGGTATGCTCAGACGTGAGTCCCAGGCTCTCCACACCACTGGAGTCAAGCTATACAGGCTGATGAAGGCTGATCGCCAGAAACCGGTCCTTGGATGCTTGATTCCGGTCTGGGAAAGACATGGCTTGGTAGATCGGACTGGACTGTTCCCATGAGGCACAGGGTCAGAGCTGATTTGCATATAGCCAGTGTCTAACCCAGGGTGGTGTGGAGTGCAAAAACAACAATGGATTTAGGCCCAGATCCTTGTACTGGGGTGAATGTATTACATTTGTTCTACATTCTGTCCATCAACTGTGTTTTTTGCAATTTTCACCCCGAGTGGGCTGGGTATGCTCAGACGTGAGTCCCAGGCTCTCCACACCACTGGAGTCAAGCTATCCAGGCTGATGAAGGCTGATAGCCAGAAACCGGTCCTTGGATGCTTGATTCCGGTCTGGGAAAGACATGGCTTGGTAGTTCAACTGGACTGTTCCCATGAGGCACAGGGTCAGAGCTGATTTGCATATAGCCAGTGTCTAACCCAAGGTGGTGTGGAATGCAAAAAACGATGGATTTAGGCCCAGATCCTTGTACTGGGGTGAATGTATGACATTGTTCTACATTCTGTCCATCAACTGTGTTTTTTGCAATTTTCACCCCGAGTGGGTTGGGTATGCTCAGACGTGAGTCCCAGGCTCTCCACACCACTGGAGTCAAGCTATCCAGGCTGATGAAGGCTGATAGCCAGAAACCGGTCCTTGGATGCTTGATTCCGGTCTGGGAAAGACATGGCTTGGTAGTTCGGACGGACTGTTCCCATGAGGCACAGGGTCAGAGCTGATTTGCATATAGCCAGTGTCTAACCCAGGGTGGTGTGGAGTGCAAAAAAACAATGGATTTAGGCCCAGATCCTTGTACTGGGGTGAATGTATGACATTGTTCTACATTCTGTCCATCAACTGTGTTTTTTGCAATTTTCACCTCGAGTGGGCTGGGTATGCTCAGACATGAGTCCCAGGCTCTCCACACCACTGGAGTCAAGCTATCCAGGCTGATGAAGGCTGATAGCCAGAAACCGGTCCTTGGATGCTTGATTCCGGTCTGGGAAAGACATGGCTTGGTAGTTTGGACTGGACTGTTCCCATGAGGCACAGGGTCAGAGCTGATTTGCATATAGCCAGTGTCTAACCCAGGGTGGTGTGGAGTGCAAAAAAACAATGGATTTAGGCCCAGATCCTTGTACTGGGGTGAATGTATTACATTGTTTTACATTCTGTCCATCAACTGTGTTTTTTGCAATTTTCACCCCGAGTGGGCTGGGTATGCTCAGACGTGAGTCCCAGGCTCTCCACACCACTGGAGTCAAGCTATCCAGGCTGATGAAGGCTGATTGCCAGAAACTGGTCCTTGGCTGCTTGATTCCGGTCTGGGAAAGACATGGCTTGGTAGTTCGGACTGGACTGTTCCCATGAGGCACAGGGTCAGAGCTGATTTGCATATAGTCAGTGTCTAACCCAGGGTGGTGTGGAGTGCAAAAAAACGATGGATTTAGGCCCAGATCCTTGTACTGGGGTGAATGTATGACATTGTTCTACATTCTGTCCATCAACTGTGTTTTTTGCAATTTTCACCCCGAGTGGGCTGGGTATGCTCAGACGTGAGTCTCAGGCTCTCCACACCACTGGAGTCAAGCTATCCAGGCTGATGAAGGCTGATAGCCAGGAACCGGTCCTTGGATGCTTGATTCCGGTCTGGGAAAGACATGGCTTGGTAGTTCGGACTGGACTGTTCCCATGAGGCACAGGGTAAGAGCTGATTTGCATATAGCCAGTGTCTAACCAAGTGTGGTGTGGAGTGCAAAAAAACGATGGATTTAGGCCCAGATCCTTGTACTGGGGTGAATGTATGACATTGTTCTACATTCTGTCCATCAACTGTGTTTTTTGCAATTTTCACCTCGAGTGGGCTGGGTATGCTCAGACGTGAGTCCCAGGCTCTCCACACCACTGGAGTCAAGCTATCCAGGCTGATGAAGGCTGATAGCCAGAAACCGGTCCTTGGATGCTTGATTCCGGTCTGGGAAAGACATGGCTTGGTAGATCGGACTGGACTGTTCCCATGAGGCACAGGGTCAGAGCTGATTTGCATATAGCCAGTGTCTAACCCAAGGTGGTGTGGAATGCAAAAAAACGATGGATTTAGGCCCAGATCCTTGTACTGGGGTGAATGTATGACATTGTTCTACATTCTGTCCATCAACTGTGTTTTTTGCAATTTTCACCCCGAGTGGGTTGGGTATGCTGAGACGTGAGTCCCAGGCTCTCCACACCACTGGAGTCAAGCTATCCAGGCTGATGAAGGCTGATAGCCAGAAACCGGTCCTTGGATGCTTGATTCCGGTCTGGGAAAGACATGGCTTGGTAGTTCGGACGGACTGTTCCCATGAGGCACAGGGTCAGAGCTGATTTGCATATAGCCAGTGTCTAACCCAGGGTGGTGTGGAGTGCAAAAAAATAATGGATTTAGGCCCAGATCCTTGTACTGGGGTGAATGTATGACATTGTTCCACATTCTGTCCATCAACTGTGTTTTTTGCAATTTTCACCCCGAGTGGGCTGGGTATGCTCAGACGTGAGTCCCAGGCTCTCCACACCACTGGAGTCAAGCTATCCAGGCTGATGAAGGCTGATAGCCAGAAACCGGTCCTTGGATGCTTGATTCCGGTCTGGGAAAGACATGGCTTGGTAGTTCGGACTGGACTGTTCCCATGAGGCACAGGGTCAGAGCTGATTTGCTTATAGCCAGTGTCTAACCCAGGGTGGTGTGGAGTGCAAATAAACGATGGATTTAGGCCCAGATCCTTGTACTGGGGTGAATGTATGACATTGTTCTACATTCTGTCCATCAACTGTGTTTTTTGCAATTTTCACCTCGAGTGGGCTGGGTATGCTCAGACGTGAGTCCCAGGCTCTCCACACCACTGGAGTCAAGCTATCCAGGCTGATGAAGGCTGATAGCCAGAAACCGGTCCTTGGATGCTTGATTCCGGTCTGGGAAAGACATGGCTTGGTAGATCGGACTGGACTGTTCCCATGAGGCACAGGGTCAGAGCTGATTTGCATATAGCCAGTGTCTAACCCAGGGTGGTGTGGAGTGCAAAAACAACAATGGATTTAGGCCCAGATCCTTGTACTGGGGTGAATGTATGACATTGTTCTACATTCTGTCCATCAACTGTGTTTTTTGCAATTTTCACCCCGAGTGGGTTGGGTATGCTCAGACGTGAGTCCCAGGCTCTCCACACCACTGGAGTCAAGCTATCCAGGCTGATGAAGGCTGATAGCCAGAAACCGGTCCTTGGATGCTTGATTCCGGTCTGGGAAAGACATGGCTTGGTAGTTCGGACGGACTGTTCCCATGAGGCACAGGGTCAGAGCTGATTTGCATGTAGCCAGTGTCTAACCCAGGGTGGTGTGGAGTGCAAATAAACGATGGATTTAGGCCCAGATCCTTGTACTGGGGTGAATGTATGACATTGTTCTACATTCTGTCCATCAACTGTGTTTTTTGCAATTTTCACCTCGAGTGGGCTGGGTATGCTCAGACATGAGTCCCAGGCTCTCCACACCACTGGAGTCAAGCTATCCAGGCTGATGAAGGCTGATAGCCAGAAACCGGTCCTTGGATGCTTGATTCCGGTCTGGGAAAGACATGGCTTGGTAGTTCGGACTGGACTGTTCCCATGAGGCACAGGGTCAGAGCTGATTTGCATATAGTCAGTGTCTAACCCAGGGTGGTGTGGAGTGCAAAAAAACGATGGATTTAGGCACAGATCCTTGTACTGGGGTGAATGTATGACATTGTTCTACATTCTGTCCATCAACTGTGTTTTTTGCAATTTTCACCCCGAGTGGGCTGGGTATGCTCAGACGTGAGTCCCAGGCTCTCCACACCACTGGAGTCAAGCTATCCAGGCTGATGAAGGCTGATAGCCAGGAACCGGTCCTTGGATGCTTGATTCCGGTCTGGGAAAGACATGGCTTGGTAGTTCGGACTGGACTGTTCCCATGAGGCACAGGGTAAGAGCTGATTTGCATATAGCCAGTGTCTAACCAAGGGTGGTGTGGAGTGCAAAAAAACGATGGATTTAGGCCCAGATCCTTGTACTGGGGTGAATGTATGACATTGTTCTACATTCTGTCCATCAACTGTGTTTTTTGCAATTTTCACCTCGAGTGGGCTGGGTATGCTCAGACGTGAGTCCCAGGCTCTCCACACCACTGGAGTCAAGCTATCCAGGCTGATGAAGGCTGATAGCCAGAAACCGGTCCTTGGATGCTTGATTCCGGTCTGGGAAAGACATGGCTTGGTAGATCGGACTGGACTGTTCCCATGAGGCACAGGGTCAGAGCTGATTTGCATATAGCCAGTGTCTAACCCAGGGTGGTGTGGAGTGCAAAAAAATAATGGATTTAGGCCCAGATCCTTGTACTGGGGTGAATGTATGACATTGTTCCACATTCTGTCCATCAACTGTGTTTTTTGCAATTTTCACCCCGAGTGGGCTGGGTATGCTCAGACGTGAGTCCCAGGCTCTCCACACCACTGGAGTCAAGCTATCCAGGCTGATGAAGGCTGATAGCCAGAAACCGGTCCTTGGATGCTTGATTCCGGTCTGGGAAAGACATGGCTTGGTAGTTCGGACTGGACTGTTCCCATGAGGCACAGGGTCAGAGCTGATTTGCTTATAGCCAGTGTCTAACCCAGGGTGGTGTGGAGTGCAAATAAACAATGGATTTAGGCCCAGATCCTTGTACTGGGGTGAATGTATGACATTGTTCTACATTCTGTCCATCAACTGTGTTTTTTGCAATTTTCACCTCGAGTGGGCTGGGTATGCTCAGACGTGAGTCCCAGGCTCTCCACACCACTGGAGTCAAGCTATCCAGGCTGATGAAGGCTGATAGCCAGAAACCGGTCCTTGGATGCTTGATTCCGGTCTGGGAAAGACATGGCTTGGTAGATCGGACTGGACTGTTCCCATGAGGCACAGGGTCAGAGCTGATTTGCAT
This sequence comes from Lissotriton helveticus, assembly GCF_964261635.1. Taxonomy (NCBI): domain Eukaryota; kingdom Metazoa; phylum Chordata; class Amphibia; order Caudata; family Salamandridae; genus Lissotriton; species Lissotriton helveticus. Next base: position 836,763,236 of record NC_136072.1, on the reverse strand, counting down.
ATAGCCAGTGTCTAACCCAGGGTGGTGTGGAGTGCAAAAACAACAATGGATTTAGGCCCAGATCCTTGTACTGGGGTGAATGTATTACATTGTTCTACATTCTGTCCATCAACTGTGTTTTTTGCAATTTTCACCACGAGTGGGCTGTGTATGCTCAGACGTGAGTCCCAGGCTCTCCACACCACTGGAGTCAAGCTATCCAGGCTGATGAAGGCTGATAGCCAGAAACCGGTCCTTGGATGCTTGATTCCGGTCTGGGAAAGACATGGCTTGGTAGTTCAACTGGACTGTTCCCATGAGGCACAGGGTCAGAGCTGATTTGCATATAGCCAGTGTCTAACCCAAGGTGGTGTGGAATGCAAAAAAACGATGGATTTAGGCCCAGATCCTTGTACTGGGGTGAATGTATGACATTGTTCTACATTCTGTCCATCAACTGTGTTTTTTGCAATTTTCACCCCGAGTGGGTTGGGTATGCTCAGACGTGAGTCCCAGGCTCTCCACACCACTGGAGTCAAGCTATCCAGGCTGATGAAGGCTGATAGCCAGAAACCGGTCCTTGGATGCTTGATTCCGGTCTGGGAAAGACATGGCTTGGTAGTTCGGACGGACTGTTCCCATGAGGCACAGGGTCAGAGCTGATTTGCATGTAGCCAGTGTCTAACCCAGGGTGGTGTGGAGTGCAAATAAACGATGGATTTAGGCCCAGATCCTTGTACTGGGGTGAATGTATGACATTGTTCTACATTCTGTCCATCAACTGTGTTTTTTGCAATTTTCACCTTGAGTGGGCTGGGTATGCTCAGACATGAGTCCCAGGCTCTCCACACCACTGGAGTCAAGCTATCCAGGCTGATGAAGGCTGATAGCCAGAAACCGGTCCTTGGATGCTTGATTCCGGTCTGGGAAAGACATGGCTTGGTAGTTTGGACTGGACTGTTCCGATGAGGCACAGGGTCAGAGCTGATTTGCATATAGCCAGTGTCTAACCCAGGGTGGTGTGGAGTGCAAAAACAACAATGGATTTAGGCCCAGATCCTTGTACTGGGGTGAATGTATTACATTGTTCTACATTCTGTCCATCAACTGTGTTTTTTGCAATTTTCACCCCAAGTGGGCTGGGTATGCTCAGACGTGAGTCCCAGGCTCTCCACACCACTGGAGTCAAGCTATCCAGGCTGATGAAGGCTGATAGCCAGAAACCGGTCCTTGGATGTTTGATTCCGGTCTGGGAAAGACATGGCTTGGTAGTTCGGACTGGACTGTTCCCATGAGGCACAGGGTCAGAGCTGATTTGCATATAGTCAGTGTCTAACCCAGGGTGGTGTGGAGTGCAAAAAAACGATGGATTTAGGCCCAGATCCTTGTACTGGGGTGAATGTATGACATTGTTCTACATTCTGTCCATCAACTGTGTTTTTTGCAATTTTCACCCCGAGTGGGCTGGGTATGCTCAGACGTGAGTCCCAGGCTCTCCACACCACTGGAGTCAAGCTATCCAGGCTGATGAAGGCTGATAGTCAGAAACCGGTCCTTGGATGCTTGATTTCGGTCTGGGAAAGACATGGCTTGGTAGTTCAACTGGACTGTTCCCATGAAGCACAGGGTCAGAGCTGATTTGCATATAGCCAGTGTCTAACCCAAGGTGGTGTGGAATGCAAAAAAACGATGGATTTAGGCCCAGATCCTTGTACTGGGGTGAATGTATGACATTGTTCTACATTCTGTCCATCAACTGTGTTTTTTGCAATTTTCACCCCGAGTGGGTTGGGTATGCTCAGACGTGAGTCCCAGGCTCTCCACACCACTGGAGTCAAGCTATCCAGGCTGATGAAGGCTGATAGCCAGAAACCGGTCCTTGGATGCTTGATTCCGGTCTGGGAAAGACATGGCTTGGTAGTTCGGACGGACTGTTCCCATGAGGCACAGGGTCAGAGCTGATTTGCATATAGCCAGTGTCTAACCCAGGGTGGTGTGGAGTGCAAAAAAACAATGGATTTAGGCCCAGATCCTTGTACTGGGGTGAATGTATGACATTGGTCTACATTCTGTCCATCAACTGTGTTTTTTGCAATTTTCACCCCGAGTGGGTTGGGTATGCTCAGACGTGAGTCCCAGGCTCTCCACACCACTGGAGTCAAGCTATCCAGGCTGATGAAGGCTGATAGCCAGAAACCGGTCCTTGGATGCTTGATTCCGGTCTGGGAAAGACATGGCTTGGTAGTTTGGACTGGACTGTTCCCATGAGGCACAGGGTCAGAGCTGATTTGCATATAGCCAGTGTCTAACCCAGGGTGGCGTGGAGTGCAAAAACAACAATGGATTTAGGCCCAGATCCTTGTACTGGGGTGAATGTATTACATTGTTCTACATTCTGTCCATCAACTGTGTTTTTTGCAATTTTCACCCCAAGTGGGCTGGGTATGCTCAGACGTGAGTCCCAGGCTCTCCACACCACTGGAGTCAAGCTATCCAGGCTGATGAAGGCTGATAGCCAGAAACCGGTCCTTGGATGTTTGATTCCGGTCTGGGAAAGACATGGCTTGGTAGTTCGGACTGGACTGTTCCCATGAGGCACAGGGTCAGAGCTGATTTGCATATAGTCAGTGTCTAACCCAGGGTGGTGTGGAGTGCAAAAAAACGATGGATTTAGGCCCAGATCCTTGTACTGGGGTGAATGTATGACATTGTTCTACATTCTGTCCATCAACTGTGTTTTTTGCAATTTTCACCCCGAGTGGGCTGGGTATGCTCAGACGTGAGTCCCAGGCTCTCCACACCACTGGAGTCAAGCTATCCAGGCTGATGAAGGCTGATAGCCAGAAACCGGTCCTTGGATGCTTGATTCCGGTCTGGGAAAGACATGGCTTGGTAGTTCGGACGGACTGTTCCCATGAGGCACAGGGTCAGAGCTGATTTGCATATAGCCAGTGTCTAACCCAGGGTGGTGTGGAGTGCAAAAAAACAATGGATTTAGGCCCAGATCCTTGTACTGGGGTGAATGTATGACATTGTTCTACATTCTGTCTATCAACTGTGTTTTTTGCAATTTTCACCCCGAGTGGGCTGGGTATGCTCAGACGTGAGTCCCAGGCTCTCCACACCACTGGAGTCAAGCTATCCAGGCTGATGAAGGCTGATAGCCAGAAACCGGTCCTTGGATGCTTGATTCCGGTCTGGGAAAGACATGGCTTGGTAGTTCGGACTGGACTGTTCCCACGAGGCACAGGGTCAGAGCTGATTTGCATATAGCCAGTGTCTAACCCAGGGTGGTGTGGAGTGCAAATAAACGATGGATTTAGGCCCAGATCCTTGTACTGGGGTGAATGTATGACATTGTTCTACATTCTGTCCATCAACTGTGTTTTTGCAATTTTCACCTCGAGTGGGCTGGGTATGCTCAGACATGAGTCCCAGGCTCTCCACACCACTGGAGTCAAGCTATCCAGGCTGATGAAGGCTGATAGCCAGAAACCGGTCCTTGGATGCTTGATTCCGGTCTGGGAAAGACCTGGCTTGGTAGTTTGGACTGGACTGTTCCCATGAGGCACAGGGTCAGAGCTGATTTGCATATAGCCAGTGTCTAACCCAGGGTGGTGTGGAGTGCAAAAAAACAATGGATTTAGGCCCAGATCCTTGTACTGGGGTGAATGTATTACATTGTTTTACATTCTGTCCATCAACTGTGTTTTTTGCAATTTTCACCCCGCTCAGACGTGAGTCCCAGGCTCTCCACACCACTGGAGTCAAGCTATCCAGGCTGATGAAGGCTGATAGCCAGAAACTGGTCCTTGGCTGCTTGATTCCGGTCTGGGAAAGACATGGCTTGGTAGTTCGGACTGGACTGTTCCCATGAGACACAGGGTCAGAGCTGATTTGCATATAGTCAGTGTCTAACCCAGGGTGGTGTGGAGTGCAAAAAAACGATGGATTTAGGCCCAGATCCTTGTACTGGGGTGAATGTATGACATTGTTCTACATTCTGTCCATCAACTGTGTTTTTTGCAATTTTCACCCCGAGTGGGCTGGGTATGCTCAGACGTGAGTCCCAGGCTCTCCACACCACTGGAGTCAAGCTATCCAGGCTGATGAAGGCTGATAGCCAGGAACCGGTCCTTGGATGCTTGATTCCGGTCTGGGAAAGACATGGCTTGGTAGTTCGGACTGGACTGTTCCCATGAGGCACAGGGTAAGAGCTGATTTGCATATAGCCAGTGTCTAACCAAGGGTGGTGTGGAGTGCAAAAAAATGATGGATTTAGGCCCAGATCCTTGTACTGGGGTGAATGTATGACATTGTTCTACATTCTGTCCATCAACTGTGTTTTTTGCAATTTTCACCCAGAGTGGGCTGGGTATGTTCAGACGTGAGTCCCAGGCTCTCCACACCCCTGGAGTCAAGCTATCCAGGCTGATGAAGGCTGATAGCCAGAAACCGGTCCTTGGATGCTTGATTCCGGTCTGGGAAAGACATGGCTTGGTAGTTCGGACTGGACTGTTCCCATGAGGCACAGGGTCAGAGCTGATTTGCATATAGCCAGTGTCTAACCAAGGGTGGTGTGGAGTGCAAAAAAACGATGGATTTAGGCCCAGATCCTTGTACTGGGGTGAATGTATGACATTGTTCTACATTCTGTCCATCAACTGTGTTTTTTGCTATTTGGAAGGCAGCAGGTAAATAGCAAGGAAACTTTACTGTTACCCTGCTGCCGCTTATATATTATCAATTATGTACTATCTGGCTAGTGGACAGGCAGAGAGCAAAGAAACGTAACTATGTGCAAGACCACTGACTACATTGCAGAGATTATGCATGGTTTTCTTACCGTCATGGATAGCTCTGATACGTACCACTTGCACTTTGCCACAATTTTTACAGTTGGTAACATTTGTGAAGAAATGGTCTGAAAACTGTATTTTCATTAGAAGATAGGGCGTTTGCTAAAGAACCCTAAAGTCATTAAGGGGCCGATTATGATTGCGGTTTTTCCGCATCCCCCGAGCCGGCGGAAGTTTCCGCCGGCCCAGAGGATGCGGAAAAACCGCTGCGGAGCATTCAAAGACCCCCCGCCAGATTAGGATGGCTGGGGGGTCAGGAAGATAAACCGCAGCTTTTCCGCCGCGGTCGCCTTCCGATCGCGGCGGAAAAGCTCTAACATGGCTGGCCAGACACATTAGGATGTCTGGAGTAGTATGCCTTTCCACGGCGGCATTTCCGCCGTGGAAAGGCATACGGACTTTTGTTTGGGGGCCCGATACAGGCCCCCAGGGGTGAAGGGGGAGTGGGGGGTGCACATGGGGGGTACATATGGTACCCTCCTGCCTTTGCGTGCGCAAAGCGTCAGGCACCGCGCGGTGCCTGCCGCTTTGTGCATGCAAATGCACTGCTTACATTTTTAACATGGCGGCCGGTGCTGCTTCAAGCAGCACCCGCCGCAATGTTAAAAATACAGGATGTGACAGCCAGGCCAGGAAAAGGCTTCAATATGGTGGCGGTGTCTGTCAGACACCACCAGCCATATTTGGATGAGTGCAGGGACATGCCTTTCCATAGAGGCATTGCTGCCACGGAAAGGCATGCGGAGTCTGCCTGCGGGGGGCCCGTTGCAGTCCCCCAGGTACTCTGGGGAGTTGGGGGGTGCACATGGGGGGTACCTATGGTGCCCCCCTTACTTCCATGCACAACATGGCAGGCACCGCGCGGTGCCTGCCATGTTGTGCATGGAAATGCACAATATGCCTTCCTGGCATTGTGGTGGGCGGTGCTGAGTGCACCGCCCGCCACAATGTCAGGAATGCAGGATGCGCCCGCCACTGTGGTGGGCGCATCCTAATCTCTGTAACGGGACCCTCGCACCTATGGTGGGCAGTCCCATTCCACGGGAGGATGGCGGGTGTACAAAGTCTTCCCACCATCTTAAAGAACCCCATAGTTACCAGTTGATGCCTTGAAAAGTAGGCAATCCCTGGGTTGATTTGTTTGAACTTCTGAGGAAACTTCAAGACCCACGATCTTCGAAACCACTTGACACAGTTGACATTTTCTGTTGCTTGTAGAAGCCTGTAGGGTCCTTGTGGGTGCCAAAAGATCTTGAATTTTCACATTGTGAATGGAACTGGGCAGGGTGGTGTAATATAAAGTCAGACATTCTGATTTGGTTAGATCTACTGATGAAATATCAAAACCCAACATCTTAGAGACCACGTGACAGAGTAGAAAGACTCTTTTACTTGTGGATCCCTATGGATCTTTGAGGTTTTGGAGTGGGAATGAAACTGGGCAGGGATGTGTAATTTAAAGGCATTAGTGTCAGACCTTCTACTATCTCTCAAGTTAATCAATTCTCATTTTTTAGAGGACACAAATGTAAGCTGGTCACCTAAATCCACTTCATCACAGACATTGTTTCCAGCCCCAGTCTGTTATTAGGCTTCTGATGCATTCTGGATTTGGTAGATTTATTTGGATTTTATTTAAATAGCACGACTAACAGCATCTCCCATGGCTGAGACTGGAAGCAGTGTGTGTGATGACATAAAGTAAGCCAGTGGGAGTGTCCCTCACAAAGAGAACAAATGCTACTCACGCTGAAGCATTGCAAGCTTTCTTCATAGATACCAAGTGCATCACTTGCAGCATTGCATTCTTCCCTCCGATGTCCTTCACACAGCGAGCACTGAATTAGGAGAAGCAGTACAATTGTCTAGGAAACACCAGCACAATCTTCCCTCCCACAATACGTCCAGGACATTAAATGCAGTGCAAGCATGGAACAAAAAACTTGGACGAGCTGGCTACACAAAGAATCCATGATTCTTTGGTGTTGACCATAGCCCTCTTGTTGGGGTGCGGTAGAATATCTCATACAGAAATGTTGTTGCATAAATACTGTGTGTCTTCACAGAAATATCCGCCCATAGGGAGTAGATTTTTTACTTTTAAATTCAATAGGATGGTAAAAGGACAATATTTTTGTAGACTATAGTTAGGAAACAAAATATACAGCAAACAGTACTCTGAAAATGATATTCTGGTACCACAAACTCCCGCCAACATTAAAAAAAACAGGGTCTACCCTAAATACCCCCAAAGGGTGAGGGGTTGGATCTGAAGCTAATGGGTTAAAAAACAATATCTACAATTGGAATTTGGTCTACAATGTTAGGAGTTTCTGTGCTTTGAGTGGAGAAGGTGGGCTGATTCCCTATTGGTGAAATCTAGCTTTCTCTAAGGTAATTGTCTCCTGCATGTGACCCAGATACATGCTTTGCTATGTGTGCCCTAAGTCGGGATGTTTCATAATGCTCTGTATGCTCTATATGATGCGCAACAATAACATATGTTTGAGGCTTGTTAGGATGATTTGGCTGATTTAAATAGAGGCCCTATGATACAGAAACCTGTCATGGTTTAATGCTCTCTTTCTTTACTCTTCCATAGGTCGGTGAAAGTGATAGAATCTCACCCTCAGAAATCACCAGGGAGACAGAGAGAAGGAGAGCCAGGAAGATTCAGAGCTTTTATCGTCCACTGGACTCCACAATAAACTTCCCATCAGTAGAAGTCGAAGCAGAGGTAAAGCCCTTGGTGGCTGCTCTTTAGCCAGCCACCAGATCGATAGTTCCATTTTGCTGCTATTTTTAGTGTGCTACTTGTTAGTTCACTGACACTTTATACTATTTGCCAAGTAAAGTCTATAAAAGAGAGACAGGGGGTGAATGAACGTCCAGCATACATGCCCCCAATCCAGTGAGTTCCATCAGAAGTCTGCATCAGTTCCTAAGAAAAGGGTAGGGGGAGGTCGGAGGCACCCTATGTGTCAGGGGATCCGCTTTAGAAGCAAAAGCCCTCACATACCCAGAGGGGTGTCATGCTTCATCATCAGGCAGCTCCTTGTTGGGCCAGTACTGCAATGGCCAACACGCCCTGCAGGGGGGCTCTATGCTGGGGTTCTTTTAATGTTTTGCTGATGTAAAGTGTGAGGTGCAGTGTGAATGTGATGAAGTGAGTATGCTATTGTTTGGTGAATTAAAAATAACTAAAGTCAGTAGAGGTTGACATGTTTCTTGCCCATTAAATGTCAGAAAAATAATCAAAGCAATTTTTCAGGACCAAAATAGCTTGACTACTCAGGGGTGGGTCGATCAAAGTGTGTGCTTTTTAAAACCGTACCCCACACCAATCACAAAAGTATATATTATACCTCGGGTTAATAAACTGACCAGAAAGAAAAAAGGGGCAAACAGACACAAAGCAGAGACCTTGAGTTAACATACATCTACTGGCATGCTATACAAGTGAGGCTCTGCCTGCAGAGGTCGGTAGCTCCTCAAGAATGTGGGAGGATAAAACAAACAAGGACTGCTATGTGTTGTCAGGTGGGAGCGCGAGGTAAGGAGGCCAGACAATAAGTGAGCGTACTTACAGTTCGTTGCAAGCAGGTCTGGCATTCGACCCAGAACTCTGCTACTGTGTGGATAAACAGTAAGCAGAACGGGTGGTGTAAAAAAGCAGAGACACATCTCGAGTATGTGGAAGCCGGGACTTTCAGGACCACATCGCTAGACAGAGTCTAAAATGCCAGAGTGTTTAAACAGGTGCCATTGATCCAGCGGTCATATCACGGTAATTTCTCAATGCAAAACATCATTTACCTCTAATTTACTGCTTTAAAGGTGATGGACCTTTGCCACCGTGTATCACCTTCAGGAGACTGTACATAAACATGAAAAATCAAAATGCAATTAATATTTAAGCCAATAATGAGAGTTGTGAATTGTTTTAAAGGGTTTTATTTTCTAGTCACAAGTTAAGTTGCTCTGATTCTTTATTCATTAATCAGTTTTCAATCAGGTTACAGAATTGGAAAATAGGAAAAATAGAATTAATACAGAACATATTATAGGTTGCATACAAAGCACTCCATAGAGGAGGGGAAACCCCTAATTCTATGACAGTCAGAACTCTTTAAGAGTTTCAGGAAAAATATAATTCAAGAGTGAGTTTTGCAAGCCTAATCAATAATTAATCATTGGCAAAAATCTCCCATAAAGAGAAATAAATGCATAAGACAAATAAATCTTTTCAAAACCAGTTAGTCAAAGCATAAAACTTAAAGTTTTAGCATCAAAATCTGTCCTGATCTCTCAGCTACGCTTTCTCTGTTCTCGTCTGTTCATTTCTGCTCCTCTGTGTCTGACACAGAGAAACTGCTCCTTGAAGTGGCCCTCCCTTCACAAGACCACAGAAGAATGCGAACTGCCAAAAAGCAAGGCCAGCCCACACTTCCCTAAAATATGTGAACAAAGCCCCCTCCTCCCTTTGTGTCTCCTCGGACGCAACCTACACCCAGTCTGCACCAGGACGTTCAGGTACCTAACCCGAATGATGCCTGGTCAGATCTGCTCCTGCTCCTCATCTCTCCTAATCTCTCTTGACATGCCCCCTAAGGGGGGTCATTATTTATACCCTAATTCTTGGCTGATTATAATATCAATATTGCAGTTGCAGTAGAAACTCGCACTGTGATTGGTTGGCCCAGGTGACATAGGGATCTTAGCATCCTGTTCTCATCGTAAGTCCAACCCATACCGGTCCTGACAATAGGGGCTTAATACTAAGATCAATATACATAACATGTATCAATAAGAACATTTCTTGCAACAAAGTGTATCAATCAATTTCCAACTCGCTTTCACATGGCACACAGGGATGACACCTCCCACAAACACTGGTACATTGGCACAGTGACAAGAGTGTGCAGATCACTGTGGCCTTGACCTGTATGTCTTCACTTGAGGCACCTTTGAGGTTCATGCAGCTTGCACATTCTTCTGCGCATGCGTCTCCCATTCAGCACACTGCTGACAATTCTTAGCCATGCTGGATTCCTAGGCAGACATTTTATTGTGGGCCCAAAAGCAAAACAAACACAAAAGAATATTATTCTATGAAGTAAAGCCCATTATGTTCACCCCCCACCGTTCTAATACCCTGTATGAATTATTACCTAGCAAAAGTTATTAATTTACAGCAGCTTTTCTATTATTTGTGCACAACATGCAAAATGTGCAATGCACAACATAGCATAAACATGCACTAGTGCACATTTTCAAAGCGCAAACAGTTAATACATGCTCATGGCAACATGCTCTAATGTATTAGATAGCTTTTCATGCAAAATGTGTTTGACCCACATGCAGTGTTAGTGCATGTTTGATTAATTAATACACATTATGAGAAAGATGTGTTATGAACTGAATATGCATGGTCTAAATATGCAATAAAGCCAAGGTCTCTTGAGACGGGAACAGAGGAACAAAGGTCTTTCACGGAGAGGAGATGGGAGGAAACATTCCATTGCCTATCTCAAGCTTAAAGCAAACTGAAGTCACATGCTTCTCTACACTGCAAAATGCCTGTTATTTCAGCACAATTATGTGCTACTTTAAAAGTAAAAAAAAAACATTTCTTAAATTGAATGTGCGTTCTATAGTGAGGTTAAATCTAAACTAAACACATTTTTCCACCCTGGATTAATTAATTGAGCATGGCTTTAAATGAAAGCATTTCAGACTGAAAGCATTTTGACCAGACCACATTTCATGTCTTTCACTTTAAATGCACCAAAAGTGCCATTTTAAAATGCAGTCTGTCTGAAATACAGAAATAAAGCAATGCCTGAATCCAGATGAAATCTGAGCTACATCACCATCTCTGATGGGACAACATGCCGCATACGTCCTGAGTTAACAGTAGGAAAAGGAATGGCATTTTATGCCATGAAACCGGACACAGAAAAAATAAAAATTTGGATTTTATAGTTAAGGTTATTCAAGGACTGTGAACAGCAGTGAGGTGGCAGAATTCGAAAGGTGCCACGAGGGTAGAATTGGGTGTGACGTGGTGCCATTATCACCATGTCAGGTGGTCCAATCACAAAATAGAGAAAGGGCCATAGGGTCCCCAGACTGAAAAGAGTGGCAACAGGTGGGCCCCAACCAAGGTAAATCTTGTGGTGACGGCCCTGTATGGATGGTAAACACGTAGAGTAGTAGTTAAAGGGAGGGTTTGTATTCAGTACTCCTGCTAGAGTGTTAAACAGACATCTCTCCCCAGGATATATCATCGTTGAGCCCTGTCAAGTGTGTGGCCAGACGAAAAATCTATTTTTGTTCTCTACAGAACAGGTTACTCTTAGTTTTGTGTGGGTGAGTGCTTCAAGCCCTGTCCAATGTAGGTCATCCATGGAATGTCGTGCATCTAGGTAGTGTGTACTCATTGTGGTATTGGTCGGACATGTACGGAACACGATTTCTGAAACGTGTCTGGCTGACGATACTCTTGGATGCCTGAATTTCAGCGCGGTGACTGCTGGCAAGTCACCGAAAATTGAAGAAACTATTTAAGGAAATTCCTGCTGCCTCCCTTCTTAGTGCTACCTGTTTCAGTGGATTTATTCGGCTTTGCACAGCCTCGGAGCGAGGCCCACTGCTGGTAAGCAGGTCCGTTCTGGCTCCATTTTGGAGTTAGATTTACCGGGAGGAAAAGATGCTAAGGCGACAGTTGCAGGGCTGTCGCCTGCATTGAGTTTCATTCAGCTTCTACAAAGCAGGGCAGACTCCGCGCTGGGATCAGCGCACCATCCCACGTGGGTTTGAATCTGTAACACTTGAAGGATTGAAAGCGAACCCACTTGGTCAATATCCTACAGCGGACTACAGCAACTATGAGGCTGTGTTTACAGCCACGCCCACTGGGGCGGCTTGTTGGAACTTATCATTGTACGCGAGTAGCGTGACTTTCACTCATTCTGCATCTGCCACTTATGAAAGGAACACGATTTCTGAAACGTGTCTGGCTGACGATACTCTTGGATGCCTGAATTTCAACGGGGTAACTGCTGGCAAGTCGCCGACAATTGAAGAAACTATTTAATGAAATTCCTGCGGCCTCCCTTCTTAGTGCTACCTGTTTCAGTGGATTTATACGGCTTTGCACAGCCGCGAAGCGAGGCCCACTGCTGGTAAGCGGGCCCGTTCTGGCTCCATTTTGGAGTTTGATTTAACAGGAGGAAGAGATGCTAAGGCGGCAGTTGCAGGGCCGTCGCCTGCATTGAGTTTCATTCAGCTTCTACAAAGCAGGGCAGACACCGCACTGGGATCAGCGCACCATCCCACGTGGGTTTGAATCTGTAACACTTGAAGGATTGAAAGCGCACCCACTTGGTCAATATCCTACAGCGGACTACAGCAACCATGAGGCTGTGTTTACAGCCACGCCCACTGGGGCGGCTTGTTGGAACTTATCATTATACGTGAGTAGCGCGACTTTTACTCATTCTGCATCTGCCACTGATGAAAGGCAGTGGGAAGCTTTGGAGTGGATATATATATATATATATGCTTCACCAAACACGCCAAGGAAAACACGCACTCCACGGACCTTGAAGTTAACGATTTATTTCAGTGCCATTCCCCCTTCACCAACGCGTTTCACCCGACAGGGCTTGTTCACAGTGCAATCTGAACAAGCCCTGTCGGGTGAAACGCGTTGGTGAAGGGGGAATGGCACTGAAATAAATAGTTAACTTCAAGGTCCGTGGAGTGCGTGTTTTCCTTGGCGTGTTTGGTGAAGCATTTTTTACGAGGTCTGGTTCGACCTCGAAGCATGCACCGGCTGTGAGAGAGAGAGCATTTCTTTTTAAAGGACAAATTGGTAAAAAAAAAAAAAAAAATATATATATATATATATATATATATATATATATATATATATATATAAATATAATTGAAGGAGGCCGAGTCCAAACGTCTCTTTATCGAAAAGAGACGGCAGGAAATTCTATCCTGTTTGCAAGTAGTGCCCACCCACCGAAGCTCGTCAAGAGTATCCCTTATGGTGAACTCTTGAGAATCAAAAGGAACAGCACCCAAGATAAGGATTTCGAGGCGGCTGCCTCGGAATGTCTTTCTCGCTTTCGATCCAGAGGTTATGATGAGCCACTTTTGTCTAATGCATTGAAAAAAGTGAGAACGATTTCGAGAGTTGAGCTGCTAGCTGAGAAAGTAAGGCCGCCTGATAAGAACACTGGGAATGTCTTTAGAATGATTACCCCCTACTCTGCAGGTGCTGACAGACTGAGGAGCTTGATGCGCAAGAATTGGCACATCTTGCTCACAGACGAGGTACTCAGAGAGGATATGCCTGCACATCCCCAGGTGACCTTTAGCAAGGCGAGGTCTCTGGGAGATGCGCTAGTACACAGCCATTTAGAACCCCTACCCACTCAAAGTAATACCAACACTTTGAAAACCATGAGTGGTTTTTTCCCATGCGGGAAATGTAAAGCGTGTAGCAACAGCCGTAGGGTCCTGCAATACGATATCCCTGATGCAGGAAAGACTAAGAAAATCAATAAGTTTATCACCTGCAGTACCACCTACGCTGTGTACTGTCTGATATGCCCATGCGGTCTCAGATATATTGGCAGTACCATCAACCAACTTAAACTGAGAGTGCTTGAACATCAGAGGGCTATCGACAAAGTGGATCCCGCTTACCCAGTAGCGAGGCATTTTGCCGAGTATCATCAAAGGGATAGAACGAAATTGCGCTACTTTGGCTTGGATCATGTCCCATCCAATCCCCGGGGTGGAGACAGGTTAAGGAGGCTCAGGCGTCTTGAGTCCAGATACATAATCGATCTGTCTACTAAGTTCCCCAAGGGTATGAATAGTGGTGAGGATATGGTGGTTCATTTGGGGAAATAATAGAGCAGAAAATAAGTATGTAGTCATTCCGTTATGCCTTTATACCATCTGTATGCTAGAACATCTTGCATATCTATTCGAAAGCATGGTCAACTTATGAAAATGTGAAAATGTATAAATGTAAATATATGTATATATGTACATATTGTGCTTTGATCACATGGTATATTATATACTCAGGCTGATTAACAGTTTCTGTAAAGTATTGTGTGCATATTCATATACACATGGGTATATATATATATATATATATTTTTCCATAACCAATAGCATACTGTGTGTACATATATCATATATCTCGTATCGAATCTCACTCCTCTTAGACTGTGCTAGTATCTGTATGTTTGTGTATGTAATTTGACTTAGATCATTCTCTACACTTATCAAATTTTGATTTAATGGACTCTATTAACTCGTCCATTCCTCACTGTATAGTTATGATCATTTTGTATATAGCCTTTTGCTTATCTCCCGCCGGACGGACGTTGGGTGTTTGTTTTACTGTGGTGCAGGACTGATCATTTAACCACTTTTTCTATATTACTTAATTATGGTTGAATCATAGTACCCAACACTGTTCACTTTGACTGCGCATATGAAGTAGGCCACTTCCTTTTTGCACATATTTATGTATAATTTTAGCACCTGATTGTATGTGGTCATGAATTTGTTTATCCTCCTCATCCAAGGGACCTTTGCCGATCCACGGCTATACTTCTTTTGTGTAATTATTGGAACGCATTATTGAATTTTGCCCTCTGCGTATTTGATTTAACCAATTCATGGTTTAGATCTGTATGGTTTTTTGACTCTTAGAAAACCACTCTAAGATGGCGCTTATGGTATTGCTGAGGGTTTAGTCCCTTGTTGATGTTTATGACTAACCACATGATTGGATTTAAGGTGTGTTTTTGAATTATGGGTTGTGACACCGACGAAGGCTTTTTGCCGAAACGTTTGTCTGTGCTGAATAAACTGCACGCTGCTAGTAACTCTCCTGAGTGCTGCCCTCTTCTTTTTCACGGAGAAGTTTTTTGAGCGCAATATATATATATATATATATATATCCAACATTCGCAGGACACCCCTTTGAAGAAGGCCACAGGAAGGATCTGGAATTATCACATTCTTTAATGGCAGCATGCAAGCAGGCGACATGAAAGAGCACGCATCAAAAAGTCAATACGCCAGACGCGTTTCGAGAGTCTCTGCCTCCCTTCTTCTGTGGCGTGCAGTTTGAACAAAATGAAAGCGCTGTTACACTGCGCACCTTAAATTAAAACACCTGCCGAGGTGGGCGTTGCCGACTGCACGGCCTTCTGGTTGTTGTGGTGCGCTGTGTTAGTTCTCAAGTGAGCACGCTATTCACTGTCCCAATAAAACACAATTGTTGTCCCAAGTGGGTTGATGAGGGCACCAACAGTCACCTGCCCCGCTTTTTTGCTGTCACTGTGAAAAGGCGGGCACCACCCTGCAGAGGCGCCTGCACATCTTCCTCCTCGCACTTCAAACACCATAGTAGGCACTTGACAAGAACCGCGCCACGGCGGTGGGCCTTCCTTCACGACCGGGACCGGCCGTTAATAAATCCAACATTCGCAGGACACCCCTTTGAAGAAGGCCACAGGAAGGATCTGGAATTATCACATTCTTTAATGGCAGCATGCAAGCAGGCGACATGAAAGAGCACGCATCAAAAAGTCAATACGCCAGACGCGTTTCGAGAGTCTCTGCCTCCCTTCTTCTGTGGCGTGCAGTTTGAACAAAATGAAAGCGCTGTTACACTGCGCACCTTAAATTAAAACACCTGCCGAGGTGGGCGTTGCCGACTGCACGGCCTTCTGGTTGTTGTGGTGCGCTGTGTTAGTTCTCAAGTGATGTGATTTGAGATGTCATCAGTGATGTCACTGACCATGTCATGAATGATCTAATATGTGACATCATCAGCAGTGGATTGCGGGTGCGCGAAATATAGTTAGTACAACTAACTATATAGGAGCAATTTCATTGGTTTTGTATGAGTAAAATGTCCAGCTAACTATAACACCACTAAAACTTATAGTTTTTTGAGTGAATTTCAAAGGTTTTTTAAAAACGAATTCCTAACTATATAACTCCTGAAACCTATGGTTTTTTCAGTGAATTTCAAAGGTTTTTTTAAATGCTAATTCCTAACTATATAAGGCCTGAAACCTATGGTTTTTTCAGTGAATTTCAAAGGTTTTTTGAATGCTGATTCCTAACTATATAAGGCCTGAAACCTATGGTTTTTTCAGTGAATTTCAAAGGTTTTTTAAATGCTGATTCCTAACTATATAAGGCCTGAAACCTATGGTTTTTTCAGTGAATTTCAAAGGTTTTTTAAATGCTAATTCCTAACTATATAAGGTCTGAAACCTATGGTTTTTTCAGTGTTTTTAAAAAAAAAATTGATTGGTTAACTGGCTTATTAAGTGTATCTTAGTGAATACATATATTAGAGAGTAATGTTTAAATATTTTAATATATGCATGAGTGATGTAATATGTGACGTCATCAGCAGTGCATTGAAGACGTGCAAGTTATAGTGAGTCCAACTAACTATAACGTGGGAATTTCAATGGTTTTATGCGAGTAAAATTTCCAGCTAACTATAACTGGTGTGAAACCTATGGTTTTTTCAGTGAATTTCAAAGGTTTTTTAAATGCTAATTCCTAACTATAACTGGTGTGTAACCTATGGTTTTTTCAGTGAATATATATATATATAACATTTCTATGGCAAAATGAAACCCCTCATTTTGTTCCTTTTCAAATTAAATGTATTAAGTGTTACCACTTTATTCCAATCAAGATGACTTCAGGTGTGCCATACTTTTGTCATAAGTAAGACTGTTAGCGTTCTAGTTGTTCTTTAGAACACTCTGGGACATTCTGTCATTGGGCTATAGTTGGGCTACATCTGGCTGATATTTGGGCTACATTTTGGCTCTTTTGTCTCTGGTGGCCATTTTGGGAGACTGCATATCAGAATTTTTTTAATGAAATATAAGAGGATTTGAGAAGTCACTCAAAATGTGCCCTAATTTTTCTTTCTTCAGCACTAACCATAATTTCTATGGCAAAATGTACCCCCTCATTTTGTTCCTTTGCAAATTAAATGTTTTAAGTGTTAACACTTTATTCCAATCAAGATGACTTCAGGTGTGCCATACTTTTGTCATAAGTAAGACTGTTAGCGCTCTAGTTGTTCTTTAGAACACTCTGGGACATTCTGTCATTGGGCTATAGTTGGGCTACATCTGGCTGATATTTGGGCTACATTTGTTTTTTTTGTCTCTGGTGGCCATCTTTGGGCTACATTGGGCTACATTGGGCTACATTGGGCTACATTTGGGCTTTTACATATATATAGCCCAATGTAGCCCAATATATATTTTTTCAAAGTTAATTTTCGTAAAAACCACTGGAGCACATGTCTTGAGACATAGCAAAGGCACATCGGGCTACCAGTCCCTACAATTTTGCCAAGTTTGGTGGAAAACCATTCAGCCGTTCGGGCTAAAAGTGAGTCCAACTGCCCTATGGAAATTAACATGGGGAAAACACGTTTTGGGACCCCCCTTTTATCTCGGCCCCCGCTTGACGAATCCCCCCCAAGCTTTCAGGGAAGGAGCGGAGCGCCGCGAGGCAAAGTTAAGGAAAATTCCAGGAAGATTCCTCAACCGGCGCCAAAGTTATTCCCAATAGAATGTTGCGATTTCCCTATGGTAGGTAATATATATATATATATATATATATATATATATATATATATATATATATATTCACTGAAAAAACCATAGGTTATAGACCATATATAGTTAGGAATTAGCATTTACAAAACCTTGAAAATTCACTGAAAAAACCATAGGTTATAGACCATATATAGTTAGGAATTAGCATTTACAAAACCTTGAAAATTCACTGAAAAAACCATAGGTTAGAGACCATATATAGTTAGCTGGACATTTTATTGACATAAAACCAATGAAATTCCATATATAGTTAGTTGCACTAAATATATATCGCGCACCCGCAATCCACTGCTGATGATGTCACATATTACATCATTCATGACATGGTCAGTGACATCACTGATGACATCACTGATGACATCTCAAATGACATCACTGATGACATCACTGATGACATCACTGATGACATCACTGATGACATCTCAAATGACATCACTGATGACTACATCCAGTGACTGTATAAGTCTGTAAAGTTAAAATATGTCTTCCATATTGAAGAATTAGTGGATGTATAAGTGTCTGGACGAAGGATTTAGTAGGTGCATGACTGAATGTATGAGTGAGTGATTAAATGTGTCTCACTGAGTGCATGGGTTAGTGACTAAACTGTCTTAATTTGTGCATCATTATGTCTGTTGTTCTGTAAACTGCTGCATGTGTTGATCAGTAGCTATATGAGTAACTATATGGGTTATTGATTGATTGCCCAAGTATTTGTATGGGAGACTGAGTGTGTGTGTGGCTAGCTGGGAGGTGTGTGACTCTGTGCAGATCAATCTGTACTTGTATCAATGATTGTATAAGAAACTAAGTATGTGTTAGTACATGTTTGAAAATGTAAGGTGCTCTATGTTTAACTGTATAGACAAGAAAATGGAAGTCTCATTGATTCTTTACAGGACTGACTAGGTGTGTAAGTAACTCCATGGATGAGTGGCAGACTGTGAGTGTCTGTATAGGTGTATGAGTGCATATGATAGTGTTGTAAAGATGAGTGATTGTATGTATGAATGATTGTATGGGTGAATGAGTGAAGGTGTGTGTAGACGTAGCAATCAGTGAGTGCGTATGTAGTAACTAGTATTGGTGTGTCAATGGTTTCAAAAATTATACTCTTTTTAACACTGGGTGAAACAGAGGTTATATTAAAATGTGAGGAGATGCATTGTATTGTCACATGAATGATATCATCAGTGATGTGGTCATTGATGTCAAATGAGATGTCATCAGTGATGTCATTTGAGATGTCATCAGTGATGTCACTGACCATGTCATGAATGATGTAATATGTGACATCATCAGCAGTGGATTGCGGGTGCGCGATATATAGTTAGTGCAACTAACTATATATGGAATTTCATTGGTTTTATGTCAATAAAATGTCCAGCTAACTATATATGGTCTCTAACCTATGGTTTTTTCAGTGAATTTTCAAGGTTTTGTAAATGCTAATTCCTAACTATATATGGTCTATAACCTATGGTTTTTTCAGTGAATTTCAATGGTTTTTTAATAGCAAATATCATAAGCTGTCGAATGTCAAGTACGTGGTAAGTAAAAACATTTTCGTGTTTATGCACACTGATCTGCTTTGAATGCTGCCCCCCACCCCTCATTTCTATTAGGAGTACTCTCTCTTTGCAGATAGTGAAGGGTAGTTAACGCAGCCCTTTGCCCCCTTTGTAATCCGTCGTGCCTGCTTCTCTCTCCATTTGATTGCTTGTTCTCTTTGGTTCATTCTCTATTTACAAACAAGCACAGAGTCGCAATACTCTGTTTAGTCTTTGCAGATAGCGAAAAACCGTGTAAAAAAACAAAAGGAATCGAGCAAAATCAGTAGGCCACTAATGGGATCTCTTTTTGACCTCGGTAAAATAGAAACATTAGGAACAACCTGTTGAAAATAGCAATGCGTATGTACATAAGCGGCGTTCATTTGTGTTCACAGTACCCCTTGTTGATTGTTTGAATCGAGCATTGAATTGTTCGAAGTTGGTTGTCTTAAGGATCTTCTCTGCCTGCAAACGAGGAAGAATAGGAATATTCTCTCTCCCTTTGCAGATAGTGAAGGGTAGGTAACGCAAGCCTTTAACACGTCGTACCTATTTCATTCCTCATTGATTGATTGATTGTCCGAACATTGACTGTTTGGGAATTAGTTCTTTTTGGAGGTATTCCCTGTTTGCAAATAAACGTAGGAAAATCTTTGCAAGTAGTGAAAGGGTACGTAATGCGGACCTTTCTCCCCCGTTGTAATCTGTCATGCCTATCTACTCCCCACTGATTGATGCACCTGTTTCACCCGGACCATTTACTAGACATACGTCATCTGGCCCGACCAGAGAGCACCCCTAGTGAAAAGGACATATGCAATAATAACGAAGTGATCACTGTATCCTGTTAACAGAAACTTTAGCATGAAACAACCTAGAAAGAAAAGAATAGGAAAACGAAAATCAGTAGGCCACTGATGAACATGAACTTTTATTAAACAACGAACAAAGAAACGATAACATAACGTAATGATAAAACCTGTTAATGTCCTAGAAACAAGAAAACGTTAAAATATGCCATTGGTGAGAGACCAGAAAAACAGTAAGAGAAACCAAATCACCCCTCGCTGTCCCACCGCCTGCCACGCCAAAAAAATCGATAGACTAGGGAAAATGCAAGTCAGTAGAACATCCGCCCCCACTCTGGAAACTTCCAAGGTGGAGCAGGGTTCCGGCTACGCCCAGCCGGGAGCAGCCCATATAAGGCAGGTCCTGCTGCCACGCCTCGGCCAGGAGATCCTAACGTAGGGTGTAGCCAGAGGAGAGGCCGAGACCAGCGGGACCCGGCCAGGGGATTGCCTTTACAACGCTGAACAGTTGCAGGGGGGGGGGAGAATGTCTCCTCGACCCTCCCCTCTCTCTCCCAGTCCGGCCGCGGTGGCCCTTGAGAGTTGCAGGTAGTCCCGCCACATGCTCTTCCGGTCCGGCCACCAACGGTCGGGGGGCCGAGGCCGACGGGATCCGGCTGCAGCTGATAAACCAAGAAACCCGTTCATGGGGCCAGAGCCAGGGGCGTCCGGCCGACATCTACCGGAAGCCCGGCCCGAAGACAGACGGGACACTTCTTCTTTCTTGTATAATTGCTGCAACAACCCTGGGGGGGATGTCTTGCACATGCCTCCGACCCCCCCCCCCTCGTCCTCATCGCCTGGTCCGGCCATAACAAATATCAAGCGAGACGCCGTGGGGTGCACTGGGAGGGAGAGACGGTGCGAACAGGCCTCTCCCGCCTCCCCAGTGGAGGCTTCCCAGCTGCACCCTCACCGCTCCAGGAAAAGAGTTCTTCCACTGTGGCCATGCTGCAACGTCTCGCCCGGCAGGGTGGAGCCCGTCCGCTCATTTGACCCCGCGATCGCCAGTAGCTACCGAACTCTCAAAATGGCGGTCGACCTGGCAAGAGCGGGCCCAGCATAAAGAAATGGCCCGGTCACTGGTTGACTCCACCACCGTAGTCCTCCACGACCTTGAAGATTCTAGAGGAGCCGCGGGAGTCTCCGACCCCCGATGGGGAATGACTGCCATGATCACCCGTGGAGTGACGAAACTGTATTCGCGGGACGTCGGCGCCAGCCTCACTTTGAATTACTAGAATCCTGCAGACCTCACTTCCGGTAAAAGCACAGTGTGACCCGGTAGGAAAAATTGTTGCACCCCCTCCCCTTTTTGACTGATAGTTCAAACCACCGATCCTTTCCTTTGCCCTTTTAACGGAACTTTGGACTGCCTCCCCCTCTTTTACATTTTCTAGAGAAAACAAAACATTAACCACTACATTAGCATAGCAGTTGACACCAGAACTGTTTTCAAATTGAAAACCAACAACATCTTCAACAGAATCCTTTTTGTTTCTGCTGTGACCCTGCTACAGCACAGGCATTGTCCCCAGCAGTAATTCTGCAATGCCGGTAAGAATAGCTGTGGTGCCTACTGGACTCACTCACCCCCGCGGCGCCCCACGCCGTTATGTGCTGGGCGGCAACTTGCTAGACATCACTTTAGTGCCATCTAGATTTCAGCGCGTTCTGCTGCCTTGGAACTATTCGCACAACAGACCGCTACTGACAAGAATATTTCATTATTGGTGCTGTCAATTTCAATAAATCTATTGGATAATTCAAAAGAAATTGCCACGGTCTCTTCGTTGTTTAAATGTTTTTACTGTTTTTGTTTTGTTGTGTATATTTATATGTTATTAAAGTTTTATATTCCTACTACTTTGTTGGAGTGCTATATATTTTTAATGTGAGACATAATTGTAAAAACTTTGATGTACAAAGAGTCATTCCTGGAATCTTCCGCTTCAGGCTCGATCCCCTCCCCAATCACAATACAGGATAGTTTTCAGATAGTAGGAACACGTGTGGTGTGACGGATCTCATCGGGTGTGGGCCTTGATCTACTATAACTCCTTTGAAGAGGGGTGATTCTTTACAGCTGAGGCCATAAACTACATCTGCAGGGCTAGCTGATAGCCTGGACAATCGGACACAGAGGAAGAGGAGTGTCAGAGGGTGCGGTAGTGAATAGGGCGAAAGGGAGGTGTCGGGCGGGCACAGAGTGTGATTCTCAGGGAAGAGCAGCGCAGATGGGGGGAGGTTTATTGCCCATGCATAAGACAGAGAGCGGGGGTGACCAGTGCCTGGGGAAGATGCTTGCGAGGGTGAGGAGCCATGCTACGAATCGACAGCGTGCAGAGAGTGGGTCTGGTCAAGACATCTAAAATGGCTGCCGTGCACGACAAAAGTGTGGCATTTCAAAAAAGGCAAGATGGCGCAGACAATGTTTTTCAACACTTCCTCATTTCCTTCGAATCGAACGTTAACAGACGTTGGGGCATATTACCAAAGTTAAGCGATATTTATCGCTAACGATGCTTACCAACGAATTTTTTACCGCTAAGCATCGTCAGAAATTATCAAAGATAAACCTTGCTATTATCAAGGTTTATCACAAATGCGATAATAAACGGCCGCAATGCATGAATATCGCTAAAAACTCAGCGATATTCATACATTACCGAGCTAATGCTCTTAGCCATGTTATCCACCTCCCATTGGATAACATGGCTAAGAACTGCTCAGGGCAGGTGTTACTTTTTGGAGATATTCGCGCTTAGCGCGAATATCTCCAAAAGTTGGTAATAGGAGATAGATATCTTGCATGTTGTAATGCAAGTTATTGTGGTATATGGAACTCATACCATAATCTCTCAGGAAAGCAGAAACTGATCCTTTTGGGACCGCCTAAAAAGGCCTAGGGGGTGAGGAGTACTCTACTTTGCCCCCTTTTCACGTTCCGAACTATTTTATTTTACTCTCTTCTGTAATTACACAAAATAGCACCGATGAGATGCATCGGAGACACACAGTGAGAGAAAGGAGGCCGGAGATGAAGAAGAGATGTCAAATACACATTGGAGATAATATAGTGGCAGAAGGGAAGTAAATATGAGTAAACTTACCATGTAACATAAAAATGTTGCACTCTATACTATAAGTCTCATTTTATACTACAATCACTTCGCTACAACCTCATAAATTAAAAATAAAAATGAATAATGTCTCAAACAATTTTTGATTTCTAAATATAAATTTATTCTTCAGAATTTTCTAAATTTGAAAGAACTAGTAACATGTCCTCATCAGCAATGTCCTCATGAAAAGTCTGCAATAATGATTCTTGTAACTCTATCGTCTCCAAACACTCGATAAATTCGCCATCAAGAGATTGATCAAAAAAATCATTCAAGTCATCTCCTCCTTCTGACAATATTTCATTATTGGTGCTGTCAATTTCAATCAATGTAGTGGAATCATTCAAGTCATCTCCTCGTGACAATATTTCATTATTGGTGCTCTCAATTTCAATCAATGTAGTGGAATCATTCAAGTCATCTCCTCCTTGTGACAATATTTCATTATTGGTGCTGTCCATTTCAATCAATCTAATGGAATCATACAAGTCATCTCCTCCTTGTGACAATATTTCATTATTGCTGCTCTCAATTTCAATCAACGTAGTGGAATCATTCAAGTCATCTCCTTGTGACAATATTTCATTCTTGGTGCTGTCCATTTCAATCAATCTAATGGAATCATACAAGTCATGTCCTCCTTGTGACAATGTTTCATTATTGGTGCTCTCAATTTCAATCAATGTAGTGGACAATTCAAAAGAAATTGCCACGGTCTCTTCATTGTGAGCCATTTTATTTTGAAATTGCTTGCTGTAAATTGCAGAAAAAAATAATCACTTTCATTTATCGTTTTTAGTAATACATAATATAAAACTAACTTTATCAAGTATTTAGTATAACAGAAGGACTGCAAATAAATAACAGAAAACATTTTTCAAATTATCTTCAAGTGTACAACATAGTTCCCCTTACAAATTAACAACTCACCTTTTCAAAAGTAGGAAAAGTGTTAGTACTGTGTAAATCAAACACCAGAAATTCACCACCAAAAATTCCTCACAAATGTACCTCAGACAGTAGTATCACAAAATGGCTGTGGTTTCCTCTCATTTGACATATATACATAACCAATTAACTTTCATCACACACAAATACAAAACCAAAGTAACATTTTAATTGGTTCTAAATTTCAACACTTTCAAATGTGTTTTCCCCATGCAATTTTCCATAGGACATTTACATACGTCTACAGCCTGAATGGCTGAACGGAATTACACCAAACTTGGCAAAATGGTACATCAAACCTAAGAGGTCAGGAAGGATCTACTATGCCCCCTTATGGTCATTTCCCCCTTCGCTTTGGCCTCCTCTTGTCTCTCAATCCTACCGAGAGACAAGATGGCGGCCGCTACGGACTGTATGGAATGTTGACAGACGCCGGAGAACCAATCAGCTTCGCAAAGCTCCGTAACGCGAAAAGTACGCGAAGCGGAGCGCTGTTACAGATATATATCTTTTTTTGAACGTTAATTTCTCAAAATCCACTGGAGCACATATATTGAGACCTAGCAAAGGCACATCGGGCTACCAGTCCCTAATATTTTACCAAGTTTCGTGCAAATCCATTCAGCCGTTCGATTATTATTATTATTTTTTTTTTTTGCCCCGCGGGGCCCTTTTAAAACCTCCACATCAAACCTAGGGGGTCAGCGAGGATCTACTATTCCCCCTTATGGTCATTTGCCCCTTCGCTTTCGCCTCCTCTTGTCTCTCGATCCTACCGAGAGACATGATGGCGGCCGCTACGGACTATTTGGAATGTTGACAGACGCCGGAGAACCAATCAGCTTCGCTTCACAAAGCTCCGTTGCGCGAAAAGTCCGCGTCCTGGGCCGCTGCCCAGTCCGCTGTTACAGATATATATCTTTTTTTAAACGTTAATTTCTCAAAATCCACTGCAGCACATATATTGAGACCTACAAAAAGCACATCGGGCTACCAGTCCCTACAATTTTGCCAAGTTTCGTGCAAATCCATTCAGCCGTTCGGGCTAAAAGTGAGGCCAACCGCCCTATGGAAATTAACATGGGAAAAACGCGTTTTGGAACCCCCTTTTTTCCCGGCCCCCCCTTGACGAACCCCCCCAAAATTTTCAGGGGCTGCTCAGAAACAAAATGTGCCATTTTCCTGAAAATTTCAGCCAATTCCGTCCACAAACGCCAAAGTTATTAGACATAGAATTTTCAAAAAACCCATAGAGAAAAAATCCTAACTATATATACCTACTGGCGACCGCCAGTAGGATATATGTAGGATATATATATATATATATATATATATATATATATATATATATATATATATATATATATATACTCCAAACACACCGGAACCGTGGGTCACTCTTGGTGTTGGGTGCTGTCAGAACGCGGCGGTGTACCGCGTTATTAGATGCAAGCTCCAAACTTCATTTCCATACCCAGCCGGGTCGGAAAATACAGAAAACAGCACTCCCGGGCTCAGAAAGATGCAGCAGTATTTTTTATTCCTTAAGCAAACGCGTTTCGGGACAGCGTCCCTTCGTCAGTGATTCAACATTGTGCCTCGCGCAGCGCCATTATTTAAAACCACAATTAGTTATTGAAATAAACAACGGACTGGCAACCTGACTCCAAACGGCAGCGCCATTTTGAAATGGTCTATGTGGTCACAGCAAATAGACAATAGTAAACATGATTCACATTAGGTTTACAACTACATTTTCATGCTATTGCTTCAAACAAGTCACTTGTTTGAAGCAATAGCATGAAAATGTAGTTGTAAACCTAATGTGAATCATGTTTACTATTGTCTATTTGCTGTGACCACATAGACCATTTCAAAATGGCGCTGCCGTTTGGAATCAGGT
Organism: Lissotriton helveticus; assembly: GCF_964261635.1. Classification (NCBI taxonomy): domain Eukaryota; kingdom Metazoa; phylum Chordata; class Amphibia; order Caudata; family Salamandridae; genus Lissotriton; species Lissotriton helveticus. Next base: position 836,737,311 of record NC_136072.1, on the reverse strand, counting down.
TGCCAGTCCGTTGTTTATTTCAATAACTAATTGTGGTTTTAAATAATGGCGCTGCGCGAGGCACAATGTTGAATCACTGACGAAGGGACGCTGTCCCGAAACGCGTTTGCTTAAGGAATAAAAAATACTGCTGCATCTTTCTGAGCCCGGGAGTGCTGTTTTCTGTATTTTCCGACCCGGCTGGGTATGGAAATGAAGTTTGGAGCTTGCATATATATATATATATGCAGTTTTTAGAGTTGCAGTTTGTATGGAACTTCTGCGTCTATACCTGGGTTTGGTCAAGCTGAATTTTCAGTTAGAGCACAGACCTCGCATGATCCACAAGGGAAATGTCCTTCAAGTGGAGAGGAAACCCCATAGATGCTGTTGCGTGGATCTAGTGGTGACCCTGGGTTTGGTATGGACAATGGCATCTTGTATATTGTTAGTGCGTTTGAAGGCAAACCGTGGGATTGGTAGTTTGAGACGCCCTGTTCCTAAAATTTCCCAGTGTTTCTTGATGATTTTCTTAATTTTATTCGATTGTGGGGTGAAAGATGTCACATAAGTTAAGGTATCATCTTGGGTCAGTGGTTCGCGTAGTGCTGCTCTGTTGTTATTTTTTAGCCCTCTTGCTAGCCACCTTAACCACATGGGGTGGGTAATGGTGTGCTTTTAGGTTGGCAGTTAAAGAGAGTGCTTGGGAATCTTAGTCACCGGTGAAGCTACAATTACGGCACAATCGTAAAAATTGCTCAAACAATAGGTTGCCCTCTGGTGTTTGAGATGGTGGCTGTCATAATGGAGTAGAATGTTATAGTCTGTGGGTTTTTCGTAAGTTGTTGTATGTAGGTGGCCTCGTTCTCAAGAGATCAACAAGTCCAGGAAAGGAAGATTGTTCGTGGAAATGTTTCTAGTGAATCTTAGAAAAGGGTTCAGGGTGTTTACCCACTTGCAGAAGGAATTACATATGTCCATGTCCCTTGCCATAAAACAAGTATGTAGTCAATATAACTGCACCATACAAAGATGTGGGTGGAGTAAGGGTTATTGTTGCATATAATACTGTCTTGCTCGGACATGGACATGTAAAGACATGCCAGGCGGGGGACGAAAGTACGGCCCCTCAAAGTCCCCTGTGTTTGATGATACAGCTGATCTTGGAACTGGAGGAAATTCTCTTTTAAGGGCTAAGATGGCGCTGTCGAGAATAAAACTCACTGGGTAGATGAAGTCCAGGATTCAGAGATTAGGGTATGTTCTATCACTTCCAAGGTGGCATCCTCTGTGATTTTGATGTATAGAGCATCCACACCTAGGGTGACCAGGAGGTCAACTGGGGTCATGGTGTCATTGATCTCATCAATGAGGTGAAGGACATGTTCTTCACAAAAGAGGGTGTCCTGGTGACTAAGGGTTGTAAGAAATGTTAACAAAATATGGAACGTCGCCGCCAAGACCTGGAACGCCCTCCCCATCCTCCTAGGCCGACCCAGGACATACTAACCTTCAAGAGGTTACTCAAGACCTGGCTATTCGAGCAGTTGCAGCACCCCCCGCCCCTCCCAGCGCCTTGAGACCAACACGGGTGAGTTGTGCGCTTTACAAATGTTCTGATTGATTGATTGATTGATTGAAAGGGGCTTGATTTGAAACCCTATCGCTGATACGATATGCTTACCAGGTGGGGGTACAATACCCTTATGTATTTTGGGGAGAAGTTAAAAATAAAGAATCCTGGGGTTGGTATCCACCAGAAAGTCAGCCTTATTTTTACTGAGCCATCCTTGTACTTCAGCAGAAGTTACTTGTGAGTTAATGATGGTGCTCAATTTTCTTAGTGGGGGTCCTGTGTGATGGGTGTGTACTACCGTCTGTCTGAAAGTTGTTGGTGGCATTCATGATCATAGTCAGTAGGTGTCATCACTGCGATGGCCCCTCCCCTGTCAGCTGGTTTTTTGGTAATAAGGCTGTCATTTGCCAGAGACCGCATGGCTGTCTGTTCTGAAAGGGAAGCTTATTTGGCAAGTACCACGCAAATAACAAAGAAACCTCACTATTTACCTGGGCGCTGGATCAATGGAAAATGATATGCTAATTGCTCAGCAGCCAGGAAATAGCAAATAAACGTTGCTATTTGACCAGCTCCTAATTAAATCAAAGAGAATTCATAGCTATATGACCCTTTTTTTTTACATTTGGATGTGCTTAGAGCTCAGTTTGGGGCCAAGAGTAAAGTGTTCCTTGGACAGCAGAGGCAAAAGATACCAGTTGGAGCCCAGTAAGTCCTGACTGAGCAGGAACGCCTTCAACTGAGGTCCTGCATCCCCACATGAACTGCAATGGAGGTGCATTGTTATTGCCCACTGCTCTAGAAGAAACCAGGACTGCTACTCTTCCTCGCCCTTAAGCATCCCTTGCAATAGCACTGCAAGCGCCATCAACTGCATTGCCATTCACTACTGGTAATGCACGCCATGCTGCATTGTGCCAGTGGCAACAGGGCTGGTACAACACAGCATGATGCTTTATTGATTCCTAGCTCTGGAGATGGTTGCCACTACAAACATAACAGTGAGATACCAAATTAAGTTGGTTGGTGTGAAATAAATAAATGGCAGATATGCTGTGGTGTGCTTTCCACCCCCTATTTCAGCAGTTCTTACATAGTATATTGCTTTTAACACTACACAACCCCTCTATTTCAGAGAGCAATAACAACAGTGGATGGGGGTCTGAGCATCGCACTCTCTGGTGCATTTTCGAGTATGTGCTCTTCTGAAATAGCTGTGTACATCAAGCCCACTGTGCTTTACATGTACCCTATGCATGACAGATACTTTGCTGCACATATGCACTATATGTGTGTGCACACTGTAAAACTGGAGTGGCTTGGGGTTGGTTCAATGAGATTTTATCTGCTTGGGAAAGCAGCTACCAGGAAACTGTTGTGAAGCTGTTCATGTGGTGCTAGAGGCAGAGTTACATAGCAGACGAGTGTTTGAGAAAACCTAGGGACTGAGATTGTTCACTGGTGTACCTGATGTTTGGCAGTGACTGTAAACTTAGCTAGTTGTGCACATGGTGTGAGGGTTGGTGGTTCTTGTGAAATAGTTTGTGTCTGGGGGTATCTTGACAGTTTAACTAAGCAAGGATTGGGGATTGAGGAGAGGGTGTAGCCTTATGGCTAGAGCGGCCGACCTCGACGGTGGGGAAACAGGTTCGAATCTTGGTAGGGGTGCTCAACATTCTGTGATTCTGGGCACATCACTTAATCTCCTGGTGCCTAACAAAAATTAATGTGTCCATCTGTAATGCAACTGATGCTAAGGTAAAGCGCTCTGAAATACAACATTAGATAAATGGAAGGCCTGGGTCATTAGTACAAAATTCATTAGTAATTATAATCATTACAATACATGAGATTCAGGAATCTCTGTATAAAAACCTGTCTCTAATTTCTTCATAAGAGGCGACTTGTGAAGCACCCAGTCACCTATTATTTAGAAATGACCACAGAACTCAACTGTAATAAATTACTATGGTTTAATTCTGATATCACAATGCCTGCTGGATATTTTTTTTACTCCTTAGGTAATTATAAAAAAAGTTAAGATCTTTCTGCATTGTTCAATCTTTCACACAATCCGAGCTACTGCGCTTTTTTTTAAACTGACTTGTATTAAACTGATTCTAATATCTTTTAGCAACAAATATCACACAGCTTTTTGACATTTTTCATTTTGCACTAGAGATTATGGGGCACATTAGGAAAGTCCGCCTGCCATTCTGTCGTACAAAGGGACCACCCGCCATAAGGGCGGGGGTCCAGTGGCTGCCATTAGGATGCGCCCGCCACAGTGGCGGACGCATCCAGCATTCCTGAAATTGTGGCGGGCGGTGCACCCAGCCTCGCCCGCCACAATGCCAGAAAGGCATGTCGTGCACTTCCATGCACAACATGGCAGGCACTGCGCGGTGCCTGGCATGTTGTGCATGTAAGTGCAGGGGGGTACCATAGGTACCCCCCATGTGCACCCCACAACCCCCGAGTCCCTGGGGGCCCGCAACGGGCCCCCCAAGCAGACTCCGCATGCCTTTCTGTGGCGGCATTGCCGAAAGACATTTCAAACCCCACATCATAATATGGCTGGCGGTGCCTTTCAGACACCACCACCATATTAAAGCCTTTTCCGCCCGGTCGACTTCTGTACCGGGTGGAAAAGCAGCAGACAGTCTTTCCGTCCGAAGTGGACCCCCGTCATGGTAATATGGCGGGGGTCTTTAATGTGAGGTTGGCGGGTGGATGTCACCCACTGTGCCGGCGGTGGCTACCGCCGGCCCGGCGGGGGCGATCCGCCCGTTATCCTATGTTGTTATTCTTTATGTTTTCAAACATTCACTTTTTCATGTGAAAGAGCTACACACCAAGGATTCAACTGGTTTGTGGGAAAGATGATAGTGTAACCATGTATTTTAAAGAATAATAGTGCCCCCTGCTGTTCATGATAGTGATATTGCCAGTCAGCATGGAACTATATAGCCTTATGAAGGAACTTGGCCCTGGTGACTTCCAATATTTTTATAATGAATGGTGGGGGTATTTTATTCCATACATCATACTTAATAATGAAATAATAATACTAATCAACAAACTATAGCTTGATTATTAATCTACCATAGTAAAGTAAAAATATAGACAAATATGTTTTTAATCTACTGACTTCATTTATAAATAAAAGCTCCTTACTAGCTGATAACCCAACATGCTTCCAAGTGGTTTATAGCACTGAACCACAATATTGAAAGTACTCAATGGCATATATCAGATTATTGATGAATGTGATTTGTGCCTTCTCATATTACTTAACTTGTCAGTAACATTCAACACAGTTGATCACCAGAAACTGGTTCTTCCCTTGGAGCAAAGAATGGGCTACCACCTCAAATTTGTGAAGTCCCTCAATATCCATCTTTTCACCAATTCTATTCAGTTTTTTCTTGAAACCCCAAAGCGCCCATCTGGTGACTCAGGAACCAAAATTCAGCAGGAAAGGATATCTTAAGATTTAAACATTTCAGGATATTAACACTCTTTAGTAATGCCTCAGCAAACTATACAACTCGATAACAGAAAATGTCTGAATGTTAAACTAAATAAAAACGAATACTTCCTCAACTTACGCAAACCTAAAGTCAAATACGCTCTTATATGGTGAATGATCTAAGGGCAAACAGCTTTTCCCCAAATGTATTAACCACAGTAAAATCTCTTGGATTTACTCTGGATAAATTGCTATCTCATATACTAAATATATAAAGCTTATTGTTAATTAGCCAATTTGTACCAAATCAGCTAAAAACAACTGCACATGCTTTAGTATTTATTATCAAGGCTTAAATGTGGTAGCGCGTTTTCAATAGGAATTCCGGACTCCTTCTTGAAACCAATGAAGATGCTCTCCCAATACATTGTTTGCGTAATATCAAGCGCAACATCGTTAACCATAGATGACCATCACTAAAAGATCTTCACTGGTTACCAGTGGAAGCTGGGATCAAGCTGAACATCAGATGACTACCTCTAAAGCCATGAAATTCAGAAAGATGAGTATTCTGATTAAGCTACTGAAAATATCAGTCGGCAAATGATCATGCACAAACAAAAACTCTCTTTAGCATGAGACACCCAAAGTCAGAACATTCAAGAATTAAAGCAGTCTTTTTTATCACAGCAGCTTATATTTGGAATTCTTTACACAGTAAACTAAAAACGCAATCTTCCTTGATATCCTTTAGGAATGGTCTAAAACATTGGCTGTACAAACTGTATTTAAGCTTGTCGCTAATATACGGACACTTTAGTTAATTTACTTCTCTAATGTATATTTAATAATATCCTTTTATCATCCCTTCCCCATGATTCCCTTCACTTAGTGGCAATCATACAGTTTGTGTGCTAATTTTTGTGGCTTTGTCCCTTTTCTCCCTTTGTTTCCTTCAAAGATATTTGAAACCATTTCCTCTGTTCTAGTTATTCTCTTAGCCTTCTGCACTTTGTAATTGTTGTTGCTGTGACGTAAAGCACCATAATACTACATTGCCAGATGCACTTTTATAATACTGTAAATAAAATAAAATATAAACAGACAGGGATGCGGGCCCTTTTTGTCCCCTCCGATTCTGATCTTTTTAGAGCTGAGGAATAAAAGACTTTCATTTCAATTCAAAATCACATATAAAGTGCAATCCATCTGGCTCGCATGTTGGAAAACATAGATTTATTACAAATTCAAAGCCAACTTACTTGTGGTAAATAAATAAATAATACCCTATTTTTGACTAGGCATATAGCATAACAGATAGCTCAATAAATAAGAGTCAAGATTCGAGGTAGTAGGAGTTTCTGCAGGTTTATTACAGCATAAGGACAGGATCAGGACGACCTGCATAGGAATAGGACAATAAGGCCCGGCAGCTGCCGGGGCTGGGTCTGGGATGAGCGCGCTAATATTCAATAACAAAACACAGGCATATATACATAGCGCGAACACATATCATTACATTGCAGTAGGCGTAGCAGTGGGTGGAGCAGAAGGCGTGACGCGTAACAGTCGCGAGAGATAACAGTAAAAGTAGGTGTAACTGGGAGTATACATAGACATGTGATGCAAACGTAACAGAATATGTCATGAATGGGGCGGAAACATTGGAGGGGGCTACCTAAGGAGCCGGGACCTCTAACCTGGTGGTGCGCGTAAACTGGCAATGACGTATTACTAGGAGAAGCTGGGGGCTATGAACTCTGTGCTAGGAGCGGAGACTAAAGTCTGGAGGGTCGGAGCGACATGTACCTAAACCCTATCTAGTATCTGATGTTTTAGGGAACATGTTGATATAAACTAGAAGTCATGGGGGGAAAAGCTAACTTGATTCTAAGACTGGACCATGCATTATTCTACATGTAGTGCGTGATGAAGAATATTAAATGACCATTTAAATACAGTATTTCTCTAACGTGGAGACGTGAAGGCTAGACAATGACGGAGACCATTGATACAGTTCAGTAGCTTAGGAATGCAGAGAAGGAGGACTGAACTGATAACTGGAACTATAACATACTTTTGGCAGACTCAGAGGCAGAGCCAAGCTGCACCGGGCACTGCGAGGCAGGAAGTAAGTGAAAGGTCGAGGATACAGGTGGGGGCTGTATCGCTCCTCAGCGAGGCTTTCAGGAGACAGGAGCTGAATCTAGTGTCCGGGCCCTGTTGAGGCCTGGAAACGGGGACTTTATAATGGAATAACGTGCACACTGGGAAACGTGGCAACGTAGCTTTACATAGGCCTAATATTCGTAGTATTCACGAGGACTGGAAACTAACATACTAAAGGTGGACACAACTGTAATTGCGTCATTAATCAGACATGGGGAATAACATATGCATATTAGTCATGCACACATAACATATGATGGATGAGGCGTAGGGACACAGAACATGGCAAAATTTACTTTTCCACATTCCCTCCTTGTCACTACGTTTCCATCAGGAAACATCAATATTCATGATACCATCTATCATTTCATACAGTACCATTTGCTCGTCTCGAATTGTCTTGGAACGGGATTTAGAACGGGGCTTAGGACTAGGAATACAAGAGGTAGCACACATGCTGCAAATCGCAGGGCCATATTGTATACAGAGGCAGCAGCCAAATATGATCGCTACTGCTATACTTAGAAAGGACAGGACTTTCCATCCCCATGCGGAAATTATATTCCAGAACCAACCGGACCATGTCCAGGTGCCTGGGTCTTGATGTAACAGATGGGCAATTTTATGGAGTCTGGTTATAGCTGAATAAACAGACGGCGCGTTATTTGGAATGAAAATGCAGCAACTGGATCCGAGAACTCTACAGGCCCCGCCCCTATCGGCCAGTATGACGTCAAGGACGAGACGATTCTGTAAAACGACAATTCTCATAAAGGATTGCTCTTCGGTTAAGTTACCTAGAGCGGAGGCAGTCTCATCTACCACTGCTTCAAGGGTTCTTGTTAACCTACGGATTAGTTTACTATTTACAACTGTACCTAAATAAGGGAAAACACCTTTATCTATATCAATGAATTGTTCTGCGGCGGTTTCAGTATAATCGACAATCGGGAGATTTCTCTTGTGTCTAGTATGTACTAGGAAGGAATTCCTATGGTAGTCAGGTGGGGCTAGGAAAACAGGTGGCAGTAGGAAGGCAATGTAACAGGTTCCCTCCCAATCGAGGGGCAGACGAACATATGCGGTTTGACCACAAACAAAATAAGAATGACGTGAAGCTTTAAAAATAGATTTCCCACTGTCACTATACTTGATAACAGTAGTACATTCACTATGACCTACATGTACAGAACCATAACTACGGACACATAATTCGCCTTTGACTGGTAGTACTGAAATAGCAGGTGAGTCTGGAGTAGTATCAGACTGAACATTCAGGACCATGAAATTCGACGAATAATTACCTAAATTATAAACTTCATTTTCTAGATCTAAACCTGTTCTGTGGGGGAAACCTTGCTTATCTGGAAAACATGTACTGTTAAGAAAAGACATATCTGTTGCGGATGACGTTAACGTGGACCATGCTCCACACGAACCATTATGTGAAAATGGATAAGGAAAGAGTGGCAGAACTCCCTTCGGTGTCTGGAAAGGGGGGAGTCGACCACACACCCAACAATTAGTGGCATTGCTGGTCTGGTGTGAGTAATGTAACATACGGATAAATGAGTTGTTGCGCATAGCGAGGCGGTAAGAATATTCGTGAGGAGGCAGATCACTAAACGTGTGCTCTACTGTAGCATTAGCAGACATATTTACATGAGGAACTGGAAAATATAGGAAAAAGGCATAACTGGTGCAGGAAATCATTATGCTGATGAATAATATGAAACTTAGAAAAACGATACATCTGATTGAACTTTGACTGACTCTCTCACTATGGGGGTCTATTTTATACATGTCAGAAACAGTCTAACCGTTTCACCTAGGGGAGGACTTATACAATCAAACTGACTGACTTATTTTGCTAGACCTGAGCTTTAACTTATACTCCTGCTGCGGAGTTTTCTCTAACAAGGGAGGGGTTGTAGTAATGTCTTTTGCGGGACAGTCCTTTAAAACAATGTCTTGGCAGTCTTTAGAATCTTGGGAATCCTTGGAAATGTTCTTGGAGACTGGTTTCAATCCATTGAAAAGTTTTACATGAGAAAGATGGACCCACCCCTTCCTGCCTTCCAGCTTGACGGCAGTGCGGGTGGTCAAGAGGACCTGACGTGGCTCTTTCCAACGAGGCTCCAGCGGACTTGATCTGTCAAAATTGCGGACCATCACAAGGGAACCTGGAACGATTTCATGCGGTGCCACCTCGGTGTTGTCTGGAAAGGCGGCGGCAACCTGTGAACGACATGAGTTGAGGGCAGACATCAAGGAAGCTAGGTAATCTGTCAACATATTACATGAAACATCGGTAATACTTCGGGGTCTAGGAGTACCCCACATGTTAGGGGGGCGGCCGAATACGACCTCATACGGGGACAGACCTGATCTGGAATGTGCGACCATGCGCATATAAAATAAAGCGACTGGCAGAGCTACTAGCCAGTCCACACCTTTTTCTTTACAAACTTTGGCAATACGGATTTTCAGGGTCTGGTTATGTCTCTCGACCAGACCGGCTGCTTCAGGATGGCGTACACAATGGAACTTCCACTGGTACCCTAACAACAGGGAAACGTGCTTCATTAACTCTGAGGAGAATGGCTGACCGTTATCAGAATATACGACTCTAGGGAGTCCATATCTAGGGAAAAATTCACGAACCAACTGCTTGGCAGTGGTCGCGGCTGTGTAATCTGGGACTGGATATGCTTCTGTCCACCTGGACAAAGCGCATACTACTACAAGGACATACTTGAAACCTCGACATCGCTCCATTTGAATATAATCCATCTGGAGGACCTCAAAAGGGTGGTCAGGGGGCTGGAAACCACCTTGTTCCACCGAGACACTTTTACCTGGATTAAACTGACAACATATCATACAGGTACGGACTTTCTGTTTGGCTGCAGCTCGTAAATGCTTATTGAACCAAATATTCTGGATACTGTCTAACATAGCTTTTTCTCCTAAATGTGCTGGACTATGTGCGGTATTGATAATGACTTGAACCATAGAGTCGGGGAGAAACCATGTGGCTCTACCCTTCGTTAACCATCCTTGATCTGTCTGGACCCCTCCTTGTTCAGACCATTTCTTGATTTCTTCGGGAGTAGCATGTAACTGGATATCTATGACATCTTGTGTAGGGTCCTTAACTGTCATGCATGTAGTCGGATCTGGAGTATGTGTCTGATTAACTGGAATGTCTGGAGTCTGTGCTGTAAGCTTGGCTGTGCGATCTGCTAGATCATTACCTTGGGAAATAATGTCAGTAATTTTCGTATGTGCTTTGCATTTCATGATAGCAATGGATGTCGGTAAATGTATGGCATCTAACAGGGCTTGAATAAGGAGACCATGCTGAATCTTGGTTCCATGAGAAGTCATGAAACCTCTCTCCTGCCAGAGCACTCCGAAGTCGTGTACAACTCCGAATGCGTAACGTGAATCTGTGTAAACATTAACTTTCAGGTTCTTGGCGTGTATACAGGCTTGTGTCAGAGCGACTAGCTCTGCTGCTTGAGCGGACAGGGTATCAATACGGTGTGTTTCAATAACTTCAGTGTCAGTAGTTACTGCATACGCGGCGACTAGTTCTCCTGTACTAGTTCTCATACATGAACCATCCACATAGAGTGTCAGATCGGGATTTGGTAACGGAATGTCTGTCAGGTCTTGTCTTGGCTTTGTCGTAATGTTAATTACTTCCACACAGTCATGTGGGTCAGAATTTGAACTAACTGATGGTAACAGTGTAGCAGGATTCAGGACGTTGCAGCGTCTAATTTCTATGTGTGGCTGGAACAGTGTCAATTCATAACCTGTTAAACGTGCAATTGTCAAGTGCTGAGTTTGTGTTCGGTTTAAAAGAACTTCTACGGAGTGTGGAACCTGTACTGTCAGGGAGTGTCCTAAAACTATGGAATCACTTTGTCTGATAGCTAGTGCTGTGGCTGCAACTGACTTGAGGCACACAGGCAACGCCTGGGCGACTGGATCTAATGTGCTCGAAAAATAAGCACAGGGCTTGGATTGTCCTGCTTGATCTTGTGTGAGAACAGATAATGCTGTACCTTCACGTTCAGTAACGAAAAGTGTAAAAGGCTTACTGTAGTTCGGTGTAGCTAGAACTGGAGCTTGGCATAGGGCTTTCTTTAACTCGTTGAAACTAAGTGTATGTTCAGATGTCCAAAGGAGGACAGTCGATACGGCTGCCTCCTGTGTCGTTAACTGTATCAGTGGCTTGGCTAGAAATGCATACTGGGGAATCCATTGTCTACAATAAGAAGTAAGGCCGATAAAGGCACGTACCTCCTTCTGGGTTCTGGGCTGGGGAAGACTCGCTATTAACTGGATACGGTCGGGTGTCAACTGCCTACCCCTCTTGGACAGCAAGTGTCCTAAGTATACCACTTGCTGGACACAGAATTGAAGCTTCGAAGGTGACACCTTGTGCCCCATCTCGGCTAGGAAATACAGAACCGTCAGTGACGCTCGCTCGCAGTCACGTTCAGAACGGGCTGTGATCAGTAGATCATCGACATACTGGAGCAGGGCAGTGTCAGTTGGCATATGAACGTTGTCTAGTTGTCTCTTGAGTGCTTGACTGTAAATACTAGGGCTTTCTGTGAAACCTTGAGGAGCGCGTGTGAACATATAGCTCCTTCCATTTAAACAAAATCCGAAAAGAAACTGGCTGTCTGGATGAATTGGAACACTAAAAAATGCATTCTTGAGGTCTATGACAGTGAAAAACGTGGCTTCGGAATCAATGGCTGTTAATAGGGAAGAGATATCTGGGACTACTGGGTACTGAGGAATAATACATTTATTAAGCTCTCGTAAATCAATCACTAATCGATATACTGGGGGTGCATTTGGATCAGTACGTTTCATGACTGGAATGATCGGAGAATTACATACATTGGAGTCAGTTTCTACAACTACTCCTTGAGCCATGAGCTCGTCAATAATTTTGGATAAGGCTGCTACAGCCTCAGGTGGCAATCTGTACTGTCTGATTCGTGGTAACACTACACCTGGTTTGAGAGTCACACGATGGGGTGTGATTTGCATGTAACCTACATCAGTTGGACCTTGCGCCCATAAGTGCTGCGGAACTTTAGACAATCTCGAATCAAAATCTCGTAGTACATAGTGACCCTTGAAGTCACGTAGGAACAATCGTATTCCCTCTGGGGAACAGCAAATGACTGCACCTAACTCTTTCAGTGTCTTAATGCCTAACAGATTTTCTGGGCATGACTTAGTAAGTAACAGATCAGTAGTGCGGGACAATGGACCTACTTCTAGAGTAACTGGCTTAGATATCTCATTAACTATTGGCTTTCCTGAAAATCCAAGGGAAACATTTCTTGAGCCTGAGAGCGGAGCCCCTGGAACTTCGGCATGACTAATTGTGGTCCTACTTGCCCCTGTATCGATCAAAAACTTTCTGTCTTTCCCTAATACTTGACTATGAACATAAGGACCTTCTTGATCTACAGGTATCTCGATGAGAGGCAAGCCTACCTCCCTCTCTAGGCTGTTTCATGAATATGGCTGGTACTCTGGATACTCGGACTGTGCATACTGGTACATCTGTGATGTAACATGCTGTGTTGCAGCGATAGGCTGCGGTACTGTAACTGTCTGTGGTGCATTCTGTAACTGAGGAGTCTGTGAAACTTGTTCTTGTCTAGGCGGACGTGGTCTTTCTTTAGTCTTACCAGTAGCTATGTTGTGTTTCAGAACTGCACACTCGTTTATAAAATGACCTGGCTGTTTACAATAATTGCAGTTCCCTTTAACGGGAGCTGCAGGATGACTGACTTGATTCGGACCCCTCTTCTGACTGTCTTGAGGAACAGATTGTGCAACTAGCACTTTCATTTTCGTGTCTTTCATACGTTTTCTCTCGTGTTCTTGCTCTTCCCTGATTCTATTCTGGTGATACTGGAGCATCTGGAGCATCTGGGACGGAGTATTTGCTTGCCAGGTGCTTTCGACTTTCAAGACTCGATTTTTAATTTGTGGACTCGAATTCTCGACTAATTTAGTAACGAAAAGGTGAGGGTATGACTCACTACTTGTCTTGAGACCACTGTTAATACTGAAACATTTTTTAAACCTAGAATAAAAATCACTAATATCTTCATCTTGTTTCTGTTTACAGGCTGAGATTGCATCCCAGTCTTCTTTTCTCGTTGTCAATAATCTGGGTAAAACTTGAATCAATAATTCTGGTAATTCTTTACATTTATCTCCAAGACCGGTACCTGGTACTCGTGCCTTGTCTTCAGCTTCTAGAGCTGCCCAATCGATCTTTTTCTCTCCCACCTCCCATTCTTTTTCCTTTAACTTTTCATACACCCCTGCGGGCAACAGGACTTTTAACATTTTAATGATATCTGGGTAAGTGTATTCTCCCATACGGAGCATGTCTTTTAATTCTCGATGGAACCCCGCTGGATCTTTGTCATGACAGGGAATTAATTTCTTCATTTCAAGAAGTTCCATCTTTGATATTGGAGTGTATACAAACACTCGTTGCATTTCGCCACCCGTCCCTTGGACTGGGTGGACTTCTCGTAACGGATTCTGTCTGTCTATGTAAAACGGTTTACTTTCTGGGGGTGAGACATGAACAAAATGCGGGTTCAAGAACGTTCTATATTTGTGACGCTGTTCTAGAATTACACTAATTAAATCGGTACCTAGACCTCTCCATTTGTACTGGAGTAACTCGTTCAGAACATCATGTAACGGACCTGGATCAGAGTGCTGACCCTCGTACAGAGTAATGAGGTGCTGAATCATATACATACCCACCAGTCGTTGCTCGGCTGGGGGCAGTTTCAGAAACATTTGTGCCACTATTTCGTCTGGAAAAGTGGTAGAATCAGTAATCCATCGGACTGCTGATCGAGCTAGTTCTTGTTCATGCATAGTACTTAACTCACTGTAACCGACTCGTGATTTCAAAATGTGATCGGTAGCTTGAAATACTTGTTCTAGAGAACCTTGTTCTGGTGCTGAATGATGAAAAATAGACTTGTGTTCTAGGCGTAAATGGCGATCTGGAAATCTAGATTTTCCTACATACGCTATTCTGGCGGGATTCTCGTCGTCTACCTCTTCAGTATCAGAGTTACTTTCTTTCTCACTTATTTGTGCTGCTTTACGTTGTTCGTGTATCTTTATTATTTCTTTACGGATTTTCTTGTACATACTCTCCATAGCACCGACGGTCTTGTGCTTACCCTCGGCTATATTATCACTCCACCTTGTCAGGATTCTCATTTCGGCGGAATCTTTAGACGGGTAATCTTGTTCTCTTATTAGACAATTGATCAGGAACTTTAATATCATGAGCTGGATCTCGGCTTTCCTTTGAGACATAGTCTCGCTAATACTTTCTGGATCATCCCCTGTACGGATGAAACGATATATTCTGTCTAGATCTTCTTTCATATTCGGTAAGGTGACTAGATACTCGGCCACCTTTCTTACGCGAAATGAATATAAAACCATATTATCCTCGCCTGGGACTGGATCATAGCAACATTCGGCAAGGGATTTTCTTATTTCTGCAACAGACTGATACCTAGGCGTACGCTGTAATGCTTGTGCATGTAATTCGGCTAACGTTAAACGCTTGTGTGGCGGCGGGGTTTGAGGAGGACCTCCTCCTGCGGCCCCTAAACTGGAGTCATCGACGGACATTCTTCGTGGCGGAGCGGGAAGTTGAAATGCTGGCTGGACCGGGGGTACCGTAGCAGGTACTCCGATGTCTGGAAGAGCGGGAAGTGCCTGATTTACAGGGACTGGCGGAGCGCGAACAGGATTTGCATATTCGGGGACTGTGTCGTCCAAATAGGACGAAATAAAAATATCAGCTGCGGTCGGTTTGTGACGTAGCTTGGTCGGAACTAATGGTGGCGGGAAATTACTGGATGCCTCTGGGGTCGCTTTTGGCAAACCTTCGGCAAGAAGAGGATACATACCCTTAATGAGGGCATGCCTCTGTCTGTCTGACTGTTCGGCTTTGACTTGTTCACCTATCTCGATTAATTCTCTTTCTTGGGCTCGTTCTTGGGATTCTCTACTTAACTCTGACTTTCTGACTTCCTTTTCGGTTCTTCTATGCGCTTCTTTACGCCATAACTCGATGGCATCTTTCTGTGACTGTCTGGCTTTCTTTTTCCATAATGCTTCTTCTACTCGCATGATACATTCGGCATCCCATGTACCCGATACGGGCCATCTATACTTTTCTTCTAACTGTTTGGTATACTCTACCCATAAATCTAGATATAATATGGCGCTTATGCCATGTTTCTGATACATAAAGTGACCTGGACTGTCCCTAGTCGGAACAGGAACTGCTGCTTCCAGCAGACCCTTTCTAGTTTTTAACTGACGTAACTTGGAAAATATAGGCATGACTGAACTGTAATCTGGACACAATACAATATACAATGAAAACACGAAATCACATCACACTCATACCACAACATTAAAATACATAAAGAACATTATAAATAACAGTTCGAACAGAATATTACCTGAAATACTGAGAACAGAAATACAAGAATTTTCTCGAGAACGGAACAGACTAGAGTTACTAGATGCACTGCTATAACAGTACGGAACATACCGGTCCCATAAAGGGACACATCAAGACCCGTATCCACCTAGGTGAACACTTCGTTTGTGAGTCTGGGCACCACCAACCCACGGACCAGGAGTCAATTTAGATTGGTCCTGTCTAGATACTACCCCAGCAATGGTACTCACCGGGCAGCACGGAACGGAAGGCCTCGGACTGGACTGGATTTCTACGACGACGAACTTCGGACTTCAGTTACGGGTGGGCCTCCGGATACCTCGGACCTTGGACTCTCGGCTTGGGCTCTGGTCGGGACTCGCCGCGTTCCTCCACCGTCTCGTTCGGATGCTGGACCGCCTCCTCCGTCTCCTCCGTGGGCCTGAGGGATACTTGGAGCAGAAATATCTGCCAGTGCACGGTATGGTTCCGTCACGACTGCAGAGGGTCAGGGGGTCGGCGTGGCTTCACCGACGCGTGGGGAAAGGGCAAGTCCCTATTCGGGCGCCATTATGTGGTAAATAAATAAATAATACCCTATTTTTGACTAGGCATATAGCATAACAGATAGCTCAATAAATAAGAGTCAAGATTCGAGGTAGTAGGAGTTTCTGCAGGTTTATTACAGCATAAGGACAGGATCAGGACGACCTGCATAGGAATAGGACAATAAGGCCCGGCAGCTGCCGGGGCTGGGTCTGGGATGAGCGCGCTAATATTCAATAACAAAACACAGGCATATATACATAGCGCGAACACATATCATTACATTGCAGTAGGCGTAGCAGTGGGTGGAGCAGAAGGCGTGACGCGTAACAGTCGCGAGAGATAACAGTAAAAGTAGGTGTAACTGGGAGTATACATAGACATGTGATGCAAACGTAACAGAATATGTCATGAATGGGGCGGAAACATTGGAGGGGGCTACCTAAGGAGCCGGGACCTCTAACCTGGTGGTGCGCGTAAACTGGCAATGACGTATTACTAGGAGAAGCTGGGGGCTATGAACTCTGTGCTAGGAGCGGAGACTAAAGTCTGGAGGGTCGGAGCGACATGTACCTAAACCCTATCTAGTATCTGATGTTTTAGGGAACATGTTGATATAAACTAGAAGTCATGGGGGGAAAAGCTAACTTGATTCTAAGACTGGACCATGCATTATTCTACATGTAGTGCGTGATGAAGAATATTAAATGACCATTTAAATACAGTATTTCTCTAACGTGGAGACGTGAAGGCTAGACAATGACGGAGACCATTGATACAGTTCAGTAGCTTAGGAATGCAGAGAAGGAGGACTGAACTGATAACTGGAACTATAACATACTTTTGGCAGACTCAGAGGCAGAGCCAAGCTGCACCGGGCACTGCGAGGCAGGAAGTAAGTGAAAGGTCGAGGATACAGGTGGGGGCTGTATCGCTCCTCAGCGAGGCTTTCAGGAGACAGGAGCTGAATCTAGTGTCCGGGCCCTGTTGAGGCCTGGAAACGGGGACTTTATAATGGAATAACGTGCACACTGGGAAACGTGGCAACGTAGCTTTACATAGGCCTAATATTCGTAGTATTCACGAGGACTGGAAACTAACATACTAAAGGTGGACACAACTGTAATTGCGTCATTAATCAGACATGGGGAATAACATATGCATATTAGTCATGCACACATAACATATGATGGATGAGGCGTAGGGACACAGAACATGGCAAAATTTACTTTTCCACATACTACAAATCAGTCTCAGAAACATCGCATAGAAATGCAGAAATGTTGAATTATCAAAGGACTTCCGACCCTGCAAACGAAATTAATTCACAATAGTGAATAACCAATGAGAACCTCATAAAACCTGCACTGTGCCCACTCCAGGATAAACTTTCTTGCATATGTATTACCAAGAGACAGCCAACACGCTTTGTAGTTTTGTGGTCGATGTTGGCTGCAGTTTATTACCTTTATATGCTTACTAATTTTTGCAATCCCCTGGTCATTATTTTATGGCCAGGGTCATAACTCATTTTCATGAACAATTATAAAATTGGGTGTCATAAATCATTTGTGTTGCTTGTCATAAATCATTTGCCATAAATCAATTTTATCATGACAGTTATAAATTGGGTGTCATAAATCATTTGCGCTGCTTGTCATAAGTCATTGGTCATAAATCATTTGTTGGTCATAAATCATTTGTTTGTCATAACTCATTTGCACATCATAGAATTGTAAATCTCCCTGACAGTTCATTATTCTGCTCTTTTGTTAGCCGTATCTCCTTTCTTACCACTTTTGGGGTAACAAATTGATCTGTTGGTTTGCACGCTCCCTTACGTGTAGCTGCCCCCCAGAGTTATGCTGCAACTCGCTACCGTGCTAGTCTCTTTTTGTGTCCTGCCATTTTGCGGGGACTAGGCTGTGAGCGCCATCTCCATTTGCTACCCCCTTTTTGTTTGGCCTACTCACCCTGCAGTAAGGCATCCCAAAGTGAGTCGCCCTCCTTCTATATACCGCCCTGTCAGTGTGCCTCCACAACCAACCATTGTATCCCTCTTATCCGCCAGCACTGCAACACTGCTGCTTGTAGGTGTGGGTGGGTGGGACTGGAAAATCCTGCTATGCCGCTCCCCAGCTCCACGGTGCAGTAATGAGCCACAGTATGGGGAGCGGTACCTTATAATCCCCCCACAATTTTCCCACCTGAGAAGGCAGTTGCTGCTATTGGGAAGCTCAAGCCTAACCTGCCCCCACCCCCTCCAATTAGCCAGGTGAATCAGCGCCTCTCTGGCATGAGTTTAATCACAAAGGAAGCACCCCTTCTGCTCACCTGCGGCTAGAACCAGATCCCTCCTGTGCTCTGGCATCCATTATGGTGCCGGCACTGGAGGCCCCCTTCGGGGGCGGCCTCTGCAAATAGAGATGCACAAAATAACAGAAGCACTGCCGAATGAGAGGATTGAAAAGTCAAATCCTCCTGTCTATGATGCATGAAGAATTCTAATTCCCCAATTAAGTTACACTAAAAATGATAAACTAAGCTTCAATTAGATCCATAAAATAAAGAGTAAGGTGCCAATGTGAAACTTCAGTAAACATTTCTAAATTAAAGTATTGCATAGCATGAAGCCATACAACAGGAATAAGGCATGAAAAGTAAGGCACAGAGGATTAAATCTCCCCTATCATAAAGAAGTCTCTGTGTAATGTGTGTTTAAAGCCACAGTACATTGCCTAGTTATACTCTTGAAGACCCTCCTAAATTTTTGTCATGGACCCAAATAAAGCCCACCTTCAAATAATACTCTCTATAGCAAAACACAGTCGTAATTTTCAAAAAGCCGCGTTACATGACGAGCTCAGCTCGTCATCAGTGTGCGAGCGGCGCAACTGATGACGAGCTCAGCTCGTCATCAGCGCCGAAGGGGTTAAAGCCACAGTACATTGCCTAGTTATACTCTTGAAGACCCTCCTAAATTATTGTCATGGACCCATGGACGGTAACGAGACAGTGGCAGTGTCTCCCAACCCGCTTGGAGCCTTCTCGGCAGCGTTACCGATTGACTTTTATGATTTGGTTAAATTGTGATTTTGTGTGCTACTTTTAACCATCTTTTGTTATGCAGGTTATGAAGTTTTAATCTCGCCGCATTATTTTAAAAACTGACTGGGTGCATTATCACTTTATTTACATAGCACTTCCGTGGGGAAAACGCCGACTTACCCGACTTTGGGATTGTGTGTTTGACCCTCCCCGCCCCGTTGTGACTCGGGTGCGATAGGCAGAGCCAGGGACCTCCCCCACTCACGAGCGGTTAGCGCTCTAGATTCAGGACGCAGAGGCTACTTAAGCCGGAAATAGTCTCGGGCCCAGCGCGGTAAAAAGTCAGTGGCAGTGTCTCCTAACCCGCTTGGAGCCTTCTCGGCAGCGTTACCGATTGACTTTTATGATTTGGTTAAATTGTGATTTTGTGTGCTACTTTTAACCATCTTTTTTTTTATGCAGGTTATGAAGTTTTAATCTCGCCGCATTATTTTAAAAACTGACTGGGTGCATTATCACTTTATTTACATAGCGCTTCCGTGGGGAAAACGCCGACTTACCCGACTTTGGGATTGTGTGTTTGACCCTCCCCGCCCCGTTGGGACTCGGGTGCGATAGGCAGAGCCAGGGACCTCCCCCACTCACGAGCGGTTAGCGCTCTAGATTCAGGACGCAGAGGCTACTTAACCCTCCCTCTACAGTGAGCGTGCAGCGATCGCGCACAGGAGAGCGCCAAAGAGCGCGCCAAAGACAAGCCTAAGAGAAGCCCGTCTGCGCCCGGACGGGGCGAGGGGCTGGGGGCTATGATTATGTTAGGAAATGAAGGCGACACTCCGGTATGTAGAGTGAGTTACTCATCCCAATCCCTTTATAATATAAGAGCTACTTTTGCGAATGCATGTACGTTTAAAAATGATATACCCCCTGAAGGGTCCTTTTCATGCAGATACTGCTATTTTCAGTCTCTAATAGATTGTTCTTTGAGGAAAAAAGCTCTTCCATCTGGTATGTGTTTGGCCAAAGATGACACTTCTCCCGTTTGGAGAAATATGTTATGTAACGTCAGATTTTTATCTAAGCACCACACTGAGGTCTGGGATACTATCTCCTCATACAAACCTGACTTATGTTTCCTCACCGAAACATGGCTTAAGCCTCATTCCCTTCCAATCATCACCTTGGGCATTCCAGAGGGATACAAGATTGTTAGAATGGACCGGCTGACCAAAGGGGGTGGAGGCATAGCTATTGTCCATAAAAGTAATATTACTATCTCGATTTTAGACCAATATAATAATCTTGACTTGGAAATGATAGTGTTCAAAATGGGCACCTCACCTAAGACCTCTAGGAAAGGGGCGCTAGTTTATCGTCCCCCTGGCCCTACATTAAATGTCTCCAGGGTTTTGTTGGAAATATTGGCACCTCACATTGACATGGACGAAGACTTCCTACTGCTTGGGGATTTTAACATTCATAGCGAGTTGAGAGGAAATGTGGAGGCTCAATCGCTGTTGGACAATTTGTCCTTGCTTGGTCTGAAACAATGTAATATTGGTCCCACACATCAGGCGGGGCATACTTTGGACCTGATTCTATCTAATTCCTTACAGACAATATGCTCTCAGCCGAAACATGTTAGCTGGACTGACCATTACATCCTTGAATTTACTACACCTGAGCAAGAGGCTATAGCATACTGCTCTTCAAGGATTCCGCTTTTGCGTAGACCATGGCGTAAAGTTTCGTATGATGCTTTTAAAGGGATATTTGTCGCACCTCAATCAGCAAATACTGATACCATTGACTTGTCGCTTAACAATTATGAAGAGGCTGTCTATAGAGCGGTTGAAATAATAGCCCCATATAAACGGTTCAAAGAAAAGCCAGCCCGGAAACAGGAGGTCTGGTTCTCTGAGGAGTTGCGGGTTCTAAAACAAAAGGTCAGGAAAAAGGAGAAAGTATGGAGAACTTCTCATTTGGAACTGGATAAATCCAGCTATCATAGCTATGAATATTTACCAGAAAGCCATCAAAGTTGCCCGTAAGAACTACATCACAGTGCAACTAGATAAGGCAGGGAATGCCCCTAAAGCCCTATACCAGGTCCTTCCTTAAACCTGTGGCATGTGAAAGCTTAGACATCTCATCACAGCAACTTTGTGATAATGTCTCAGTTTTCTTCACTGAGAAGATCAAAAAAATTTACAGCAAAATCATGGTGTCAAATTCTCCTATTGACCCAGGTACTGTTTTCTCCAAGGCCAATAGTAGCGCTCGTCAGATTACCCTCTCTAGTTTTCCTAACATAACCTTGTTGGAGGTGGAGAAATTGATCGAGCTGATCAAAAGTGGTAGTCCGTCCGATTTAATCCCAGGACGTGTTATGGGTGTAGTTGGCAAAGTCTTGAGTCCTGAAATTGTGAAATTGGTGAACCTCTCGTTAGATACTGGGTGTGTACCAAGAGAATGGAAAAACGCCTTGGTTAAGCCTATTAGAAAAAATCCTTCCGTACCTTGGTCTGATCTTGCCAACCTATGTCCTATCTCTCTGCTCCCTTTTTTGGGTAAGCTAATCGAAAAGCATGTGAACAAACATCTTTCCAACTTCCTGGAACAATCTGGAAGTCTGGATCCCTCTCAGTCTGGCTTTAGGCCGAACTTTAGCACCGAATCTGCCTTGCTGTCGATAACGGACGATCTCCGCATGTACCAGGACAGGGGAGTCTCGGTCGTCCTGGTGCTGCTGGATTTATCGGCAGCATTCAATACGGTATCTCATTCTATTCTTATCGATCGCCTGGCTGAGAGTGGACTGGAGGACATTGCACTGGACTGGTTGAAGAGTTTCCTCTCTGAACGTTCTCAGCGTGTCAGTATGGGGGAATTTTATTCTTCTGAAGCCATGATCTCAAAGGGGGTGCCACAGGGCTCCTGTCTAAGCCCCACTCTTTTTAACATCTACGTGGCCCCCCTTGCTAAGATCATGAGAGCTTTTGGCTTCAGTTTAGTCTCATATGCTGACGACACTCAGCTGCTTTTTCCCTTTACTACTCTAGCTACAGAGGTGAAACGATCTTTCTCTGAAGGGATGAAAGCAGTGTCGGGCTGGATGTCGTCAAACTTCCTCCAGTGTAATGTTACAAAAACGGAATTAATGCTTTTCGGCGAGGCCAAGCTACTATGGGGACCTGACTGGTGGCCCATTGAGTTAGGCCCATTACCCGAGCCAAAACCTCTGATCAAGAACCTGGGTGTACGGCTGGAGCAGGAACCAACTTTTAAACAACAGGGAAACCACATAGTTGGGACATGTTTTCACATGATTGGCCTTCTTCGCAAGGTTTTTCCTCTCTTACCTGATTCTACTAAGAAGACCCTGGTGCAGGCGCTGGTATTAAGTCGTATTGACTACTGTAATGGCCTGTTAGCATCTGCTAATGAAGGAGTATTAGACAGACTCCAAGTAGTTCAGAATGCTGCCGCCAGACTGGTCTTAAATGCCCCCCCTAGAACTCCTTCAAAGCCCCTTCTGACCAAGCTTCACTGGTTGTCTATCCGTCAGAGGATTACATTTAAGGTCTGCTGTATTGTCCACAAAGGAATAAATGGTTTAGGGCCCTCATATTTAGCAGAAAAATGTGTTTCTTACGCTCCTATGAGGTGTCTACGTTCTAGCAATCAGCTGCTTTTGAAGGTGCCTAGGATAAAAAATGCAAGACAGGGCGGCAAAGCACTGTCTGTCATTGGTCCTACACTTTGGAATGATATTCCCCTTTCTCTGAGACAATGTGTGAACTACTCCAGTTTCAGAAGTAAATTGAAAACTTTTCTGTTGCAGGGTTGATTTGATGATCGATGATCTATTTTCTGTTTTTTTTTTTAATTTCTTGGGCTTTTTGACCCTTTATGATTTTTTTTCTCTCTCCTGTTTTTCCTTTTCCTTTCTCTCTGTGCTCTTGTTCTCGGTCCTTCGTATGCATTACTACCATTTTTTGAAAGCTCCACAGCGCAGAGATACTCCCCTGTGGAGTAGATTCCAGCGCTTTACAAACCCGCTAATAATAATAATAAAATAAAGCCCACCTTCAAATAATACTCTCTATAGCAAAACACAGTCGTAAATCCTTCACACATACCTCAAGATGACAATGCATTTATGCCTTCATTCCACACATACAGTAAGGCTCCCCTCTTGTTGTATTTTCTTTCACCCTTGACTCCCTTCTCGCTTCCTTATCTGTTTCACACAAAATAGCCTTTTTTCCATTAATTTGGACCGTCAGTCAGTCAATCATTGTTACTTTATTTCGGCAATAAAAAATGGCATACAAAGTATACTATATACAATAAGGATAAAAGAGATCCAAACATAAAATTGCATTAAAAAACAAATAATTCATTGAGAAAACCAATTATGATTTACCATTTCACTATAAATTTCATTTTAGATACATAATCAATTTAAACACAGCAGTATGGCACATAAGGGACACTATAATCATAATCATACTGTCACACAGCACAGGTTCTGTTTCTTCTTTTTTAGAGCATACTGAGGAAAACTAGCCACACAATAGCAGGTAAAAGGATCCATTAATAATTAATAAAAATATATAAAGCTGGGCATCATTGTCGGAGATTCAACGTACACAATAAAGGGACAATATAAGTCAGCCTTTCCTCAATATACAAACTACAAAATAATAGAAAATGAAGATCAAATTGAAGAGAGCAGGAATCACATAGACAAGGATTGAGGGCATCAATGAAATATGTACCTGATGGATAAATCAGTATAAGGGGAATATAATTGAAACCTTGTTAGTAAAAATCTGTGCCTAGGATGCGTTACAAATGTCTAATGCGGGGAAACAGTATAATTCATTCTTTGGGGTCCATTAGGATTACGGGCGGACTTTGTCCGCCCGCCATCCCATCGTGGACAGGGACCACCGCCATAAGGGCGGGGAACCCGTTGGTGGCATTAGGATGCGCCCGCCACAGTGGTGGGCGCACCCAGCATTCCTACCATTGTGGCGGGCCGGTGCACTCAGCACCGCCCGCCACAATGCCAGGAAGGCAGGCTGTGCACTTCCATGCGCAAAATGGCAGGCACCGCGCGGTGCCTGCCATGCTGGGCATGGAACTGCTGGGGGTTACCATAGGTACCCCCCATGTGCACCCCCACCCCCCTGGAGTCACTGGGGGCCCGCAACGGGCCCCGGCAGGGATTCTCCACATCTGCCACGGAAAGGAATTCACATTTGCCCATCATAATATGGCTGGCAGTGTCTGATAGACACCGCCTCCATATTATACCTTTTCCGCCCCGGTCGCCTTGCGAACGGAGCAGAAAAGCGGTGGACGGTATTTCCATCCGCCGCGGACCCCCCCGCCATACTAATATGGCGGGGGTCTTTAGAGCAAGGATGGCGGGCGAATCGCCATCCTAATGGGCCCCTTTGTGTTGTCAAATATAGATTAACACTGGGCTTAGTATGATTGGATAGCCATCTGTCTTTCCTATGCTTTTCTAGCACTAGGTCTTTTAGGGCTGTCCTTGAGTTTGACTTACATGTAATTGAATCATCAAATAATTTGGCCAAGTCAATACTATAAAAATTGCTCTTAACAAATGGAAGCCACTTTGCTTTAGATAAACCATCAAGCTTTAAAGAATCTTTTAAAATATCTTGTGTGAGCTGCCACTCATCCCTCTTCCTTACTGAGTGCCACAAAAGGGGAGGGGCGATACGAATATGATCCTATACTTTTTTCCACTGATGTCCCCCTATTACCCACCATATTTTTCCATGTGTTTTTAGAGTCAAATAGTACCCCTAAGTAGCAGAAAGAATCCAGCCCCTCAATCTTCCTCCCTTCTATATTCCAATTAGGGGTTAATATCAGCCTTTCTCCTGCCGCAAGTATAAATGATTTTGCTTCATTTACTCTGAGTTCAAGATGTATCATAAATCTTGTGTACGCCTCTATCAGAGACTGAAGAGCCTTGCCAGTCTGGCTAGCAACACCGCATTGTCTGCGTAAAGAAGTAAGGGCAATGGGATAAAATTAATAATAGGTACGTCAATAGTAGGCTCGATCAGAGCAGCTTCCACCCCATTAATGTAAAGTGAAAATAGGAAGGATGCAAGTACGCACACTTGCCTCGCGCGACCGGTGATACCAAAAGAACCAGTGCATTCGCCCTCTCTCCCGTAACGGACACAAGCCGTAGCACCTGAACACATCTCACGGATGAAATCAATTATAGGTTTCTCTATACCAGTACCTTCCAATAAAGACCATAATTTCTCATGTACCACGCAGTCAAAAGTGGCTGACAGGTCCATAAAAGCCATATAAAGTTGGCGCTTCTTGATCATAGTGTATTTAGAAATTAATATGTCTAGATTAAGGCATAGGTCGATCGTCCCTTTTCCCTTTCTGAAGCCGTACTGAGCATGTGATAAAATAGTTCTTTCTTGGACCCAGACCTCTAGTTTGTTCAAGAGCAAACGCCCCATTAATGTTGTGGTGCTATCAAGTAGCACAATAGGTCGGTAATTGCTTAGCCTGGCCTTATTCCCCTTTTTAAAAATTGGAATATTAGCAGTTTTTTCCAGGATGTGGGAACGCCAAATAGGTAATAATGTTAAAAACGTTAATATGAAGTGAAGCCCATAATTCTTGGTTAGTTTGAAAAAAATCTAACGGGACCAGGTGCTCTTGCTGTGCTGCATTGGTTCAGGGCAATCTTCATTTTGTCCAGGGTAAAGGCTAGGAATTCTTCCTATGTAGTCAGAGAAGGGCTTAATGGAAAGGATACAGCCACATTTTGTTGCCAAAAAACTTCTCCGAAATAGGGTACCCAGGCCGCCTCACTGACATGTAAATCGGTAGTAACGTCCGAATCTTCTTTGAGTTGATT
Organism: Lissotriton helveticus; assembly: GCF_964261635.1. Classification (NCBI taxonomy): domain Eukaryota; kingdom Metazoa; phylum Chordata; class Amphibia; order Caudata; family Salamandridae; genus Lissotriton; species Lissotriton helveticus. The sequence goes on along the minus strand of NC_136072.1, from coordinate 836,711,036 downwards.
ATACTCCCTGCTGTTCTTGAGGACTGCTGCCTGAGTAAGCTTAGTCCAAGCCTCATTTTTCAGGACCCCTAATCTATTGGTTCCTGCTATTTGATACAAAAAGCGTAACCGTTTTACCATAACTACGTCTCTTGGTTTGTCTGTTAACGCTACGTGAAGACTCTTCAATTCCTTAGGGCAGGTACCGTCAAACCAGCGAGCTACTCCAGGAGCCTTATTGCACGGGCATTGTAATTCATTACGAATTTTAACATTGGGGGTTCTCTAAGCAGATAGAAATTTCCTTGAACATTTTCACAACAATAATACATATGAAATTTGGTGCGTCAACCTTACCCCATTTCAAAACTATCCCATTCTTCCTAGCAATAATAGGTTTCGGAAATCTTTTCCTGAGAGGATAATACTAGAACCCCAATATATTTAACAAGTTAACGCGGCATGATCACTAAATACATAAAATCTATTCTTGGTTTGTAAAATTTGATTTCTTATTGGTTCCAAGACCAAGATGTAATCTATTGTTGAAATATAGGATCAAGAGGAAAAGGTATGTTCTAATTGTCGTGTGTCAGTAGGATAAGTTATTGCAAGATTATTGATCACTAGTAACCTGTTTATTGCATTGCCAAAGCCAATATGACAGAAATTGTACATTGGGTCCCCCGCCCCCACAGTGATCAATCATACCACACACCCCAGTATCTATTCTACTGCAATTATGAGGGTACAAATCACCCAACCATTTGATATCAAGGGGTCTAGGATGGGAATGTATTAGCTGGTCAATGTCCTTTTCAATTAGTTCTGTAACAGAGACCCTACTTCCAGCAAAATTATTATTATAAATATTTATTAAAAGCTAGTCTCTTCCCTTATGACCTTCATTTAAGAGAACTTGGTAGTAGGGTGAAGTATTAACCCCTTCGCTGCGGGGGGTAATTCCCCCGCTGTGCTGGGGGGTGGGGAGCACGCAGCAGCGCCCCCATGCTCATGACGAGCTCAGCTCGTCATGAGGCACGGCGCTCCGGTGCTCATGACGAGCTGAGCTCGTCACAGCTGCACCCGTTCCCGTGGAACGCTCAGCACAGCAGGGGAATTATCCCCGCGTGTGAGTGTTCCACGGCTCATGACGAGCTGAGCTCCTCATGAGCACCAGAGCGCCGTGCCTCATGACGAGCTCAGCTCGTCATGAGCATCGATGGTGTTAAGGAAAGACATTACTTTAATCCTAGCTGCATTAGCTAATAAAGTGACCATACCTTCACTTTAGCGACCTGCTCTTGGTGGAAAAGCGTCTGAGGGAAATGTCCAATATCCGTTGGTATGGTTTTTGGCAATCTCCCATGTTTCTTGAAAATAAAGAGTATACTTTGAGACAAGGGTTAGCCAATCATGATTATGCCTCTTGTGATTATAATCCTCTATATTCCAATAAATAATACTTAGGGTGGCCATATCTACTCCAAGCTTGGCTGTTTCTTCCTGCCTAAGGTTTAAGGTGGTAACACCCTTACGTTTAGATAGATGAGGCATATGGGGGGAGGCAGGTAGTCAATCACATGCTTCGGGATCGGTAAATGGTGCATACCTGTTTCTAGTAGGGATAGATGGACTAGCCAGTCCATTACATGAATTGGAGATGGGAGTGGGTCTCAAGCAGGGCCTCGCTATGTTGCTACAAATAGGCCTTAGTGGTTTGTAAAAGAAGCCCAATAGAAGAACCAAGATCTGAGTGTCAATGTATGGGGTATCAGGCAGAATATTCAAAAGAAACTCAACCAGTCGCTGGTGATTAAAATTTACGAATACACAATCCCCTTTAGTTGATTTTGGCACATGGCCCACCCAGGTCACACGTCTGCCCATAATGATGTGGTTATAAAGCTTAGGGTAGCCCATATAAAGTTTTGAGAGCTAATGTAGAATCTTGTCCATCAGCTTCTCTGTAGTTTCCGGTTGATTCCCTTTCAGTTCAGGAATATTGGCAAGTACAATAACAAAAGGGCAAGCTGCAGGGGTGAGATCTGAACGTCCACCTTGCACAATATTCAAACTACGTTGAGAGCTTTTAAGGGGGTAGTATGAGTTTCCCGCAGCTCCACTGATATCCTTTGTGTAATTGGTTCCATAGTTATAGTCGGACCCTGTTTTTCTCGAATTGCAGACCACTGCAAATTGATGGGATTGTGTAGAGGGGGACTATTAGAGACCAAACTGCCAGGCGCACTACAGAAAAAACCTTGGGCTCCAGCTGGCACATCTAGGATCGAATCTGGTGGAGTTATTGAACGTCAAGCGGTTTGAACTGAAACAGTACGATGGGTCGTGTTTTCAAGCTGTGTTTGTAAATATCCATGAGGTTGTGGGTGACTTGAGCTACCCTCTTGCGTAGTCCCTCACCTGGGCCACTCATACCTTGCTTAATTATCAAGGATTAGTTTTCTATTCTCCTCTATTTTGGACAGTCTAGTAAAGATGGGCTAGAAGAAGGTATTAAATAATTGTTCTACCTTTTGGCACAAAAGAAAATTGTCAAAAGGCAGTTGATGTACAGGGGGAGTAAAAGGCGCATGCGATGCCTAAGGTGAAGCCGTTGGTATATTTCTCTGTGTTTCAGTGGACTTTGTCACTGGGGCAGTTTTTGATCTCCCTTTTTACCTTTTGATTAGGGGTTCCTCTGAGGTGCTAATGACTGGTCTATGGGATTTGATAACCAGGTCCAAAGTGGATGGAACTTCATTATAAGCATACTCACGTGCTGACTCCTTTTCCGTATTATCCACTCCTGGATTATCAGAGGATAAAATAGCACGTCTTACCTCCTCTACGGAGAGACGGCGCTCTGTGATCTCGATCTTCTTAGACAGCACGTCCGCTGCCCTGGTCAGGAAAGAATCCAAGGTGTTAATAATGTTTCCCTGGTCTCTGATGCCCTTGTTTCCTTTTTACCATAAGTTAGCTATGAACACACTGCCATTTATTTTGCGCCAGATAAAAGGGGGTGGCCCAACCTACTCCAAGTGATGACGCTGTGGGCCAATGTCTTGCTTTTATGCTTGTTCAGGGTGCAGGAGTGATGGGATGTGAAGTCTACCACAGCGCCCAGGTATGTGGTGCAACTTCCCCCAGCAAATAACAGGCAGTTCTAGCAGTCCGGAATCAAGCGCGGCAACATCCTCCGCAGGCCAACGTCATGCTTTTATGTGCTTTCAAGGCGCGGAGAGTGATAGTCTTCCGTGGCACCCAGGTATGTGGTGCAACTTCCCCCAGCAAAGCACAGGCAGATCCAGCAGACCGTAGTCAAGCGTGGCAACGTCCACCATGGGCCGATGTTGCACTTTTATGCGTGTTCAGGGCACGAGGAGTGATGGGACATGAAATCTCCAGTGGCACCCAGGTATGTGGTGCACCTTCCCCAGCAAAGAACAGGCAGATCCAGCTGTCCTGTGTCAAGCGTGGCAACATTCATTTGGTCATCATACCAGACCCTTGGAGAGGGGAGAAAAACACTCCATCCGAGAAAACACTAGTCACATTGAAAGTTAGACGTTGTAAAACCCTAATGCTTAAGACCTTTGGTCAAGTTAACAAATTTAAAACTTCAATACACGTTATAACTAAATAAATGCACACATAACAATCTCTCACACTCATCGTTTCAACATACTCATACAGCAACCGAAAATACATGTTTCAATCATAATCTCCTCTTGACATATTTAGCATTTTAGTTCCTCATATTTGTACTTTATTGTCATCAGAATGTGATGTAGTTGATTCAACTGTTGAAATAATTTCTCCTGGCCTATATGTAGCTGGAGACAACCCTATAAATATTGTTGTTATTTATACTACTACTATGATTATCAGTATGCCAGTTATGATGCATCTATGTCTGTTTGAATTAGTACTCGGTGTAACATCGGCTATACAATTTAGTTTGGTATTGGCTTCCATTTATTCACTAAAATCTAAGCTCTGCTGGCACAAATTCAAAGTTTCAGGCCAACGCGATGGAGATCTGGCCAGATACACTAAGCGGGAGGCCCTGGTCAAAATGTTACCTTCACACTTACAAACTTTTCTGGAGTTTTTGTTCCCCCGAAGTTCAACAAATTCTTCCAAACTTCAGGAGGTGTTTCCTGAAGGTCTCCTTGTGGGTTCAAAGTCCCTAAATCACAAATCCAAGGGTCTGAAATCTCCTTGATGGTCCTTGGAAGGTTGGGATCACAATTCCCACAATGCCAAATCCTTAAAGGTCCAGTCGAGGCACTCCAGGCTAGGTATTCTTGGTGATGTTGGTGCAGGGGAGCTCTGTTAACCTGTCACTTGCAGACAGTCCACTTTTTAATGTGTTTGAAACAAGGTACATCCACAGGGCTGTAGTTCTAGGTAGTGTAGCAGGCGCAGTCAGTCAGAATGCAGGGCCCGGAGGTGCAAACCAGATTTCCAGCATCTTCTTCTCTTAGTTTCAAGATGCAGAACTGAGAGACCCTTCATCTCTCACATATTTATTCAGTGTTCTTTGGGGTCAAGCAGGAGAGACCTCCTGTCCAACGAGGTGCAAGGCAACACCCCAGAGCATTATAACTTCCTCCAAAGTTGTCCCGGAAAGCACTATTATTCTTCCAAAATTCATGATGGCTGAAATCTCAACAGAGGCGAAAGAACTAGCTAAGCCAACCTCCAGTGTGGCTCATTTCCGTAGCTCTCCTCCCCCCTAACATCTGCAAATTCCTTCATTAAGTCTGCTATCTGGCTTGGTCAGAGGAAATTGGGGTAGGTAGGCCAGGCATTCCCTGCATGTCCTGTTCCTGTTTTGAAGCCTCATGCTTTACGTCCCCTCCCCCTGCTCTGGAATTCCTGTGTAGCAGAGCTGCCTCCAGCAGATAGCCTCTCCCCTGGTCAGCCACTTATCACTTCATCAAAGCTGACTGGCTACTCCGGTTAATTCTGATCAATCAGGGAAGACTGTAGAAAGGCTGAATTTTGGTTTACAGACAGGAAAGTCTTACAACTTCTTTTCTGTACAATTTAGGATAAATTCAGCAATAGCATATTTATCAATATCATTCTTCTAAGTCTTTGTATTATATTTATTCAATTCCTAGCAACATTTATGTGTTCATAAACTATTTCAATGTTAATCTATGTGTCTTGATATATACAATCAGGAACATGAAATGTGCAATTTCTCCATCATCAGGCATATAAATCATCTTTGATAAAGGCCCTGCTTATAGTTACCTGACTCCTCCCTCATCCCTGTGACACCTAGGGGAGACCTGGGGGTCCTGAATATGCAAAAATAATGTAGATACTCACTCCACAGTGCTCATAGCACAAACGTCAATTTTGGTAAGAACTTTACTACAGTGAGGGAAGTAAAATGTACTTTTTCCTCCATCCCCATGGCATATAAAACATATTTTATAAGGACCCTGCTTATAACTACATGACCCCCCCCCCCCACCCTAGGGACACCTAGGGGAGACCAAGGGAGGGGTACCTGATATATAAAAAATCATGTAGATTATCACTTTTTAAGTGCCCCTGCCACCAAAGTTGAGTTTGGGCACAATTCGATGCCTAAGGTGGGCTAGAAGAAGGTATTGCTACAGGGGAAACATCGGTTACATCGCAGTTTTCACACCTCACTACCTTTACAATGACTTGCGCTGGATGGCGCTCTAAGCTAAGGAATAGTATGATTTACTATTCCAACACCTTCCCTACTGTAACGTAGGCTGGAGTTGGAATAATAAATCATACTATTCCTAAATCCAGTGCCCTCCAGCGCAAGTCGGTGTAACGAATTGCGTTGTAATGCCTGTGTTGTAAAGGTATCACGGTGTGAAAATGGCAATGTAAAATCACATATTCGTGCTACAGAGCAGGACGGCTTTTGAAATTACCTCAGGCACTCAGCGGTGCACACATGCAAGTGTAACAAAGGCTGTTGACCTTTATACTTCCATGCCCTATCATGTACTAGAGTCTTATAGGTAGTTTCAGTCCCCCTGCCCTATTCTAACTAAGGACCTATGGGATAGGTCATGCCAATTAAAGCTGTCCCCTAGCGCATAGTGTACCCTACTGCATGTGTATGTTTTCACTTGTGTTTTCAACATAGCACTGGCCTGGGCCTGTAAACAGAGCCCAGCACACAGTCAGAGTCAGTTACCACCAGTATCCCTGAGCAAAAAATCAGGGTGCACAGGACACACAAGATGACTTTGCAACAGTAAAGTTCAAAGTGCAAGACTATCTAGCTAAATGTAAACCTTCTACACACTATTTATCCTGTTGCCACATAAATTTACATAGCCTCTGCTATGTTAACACTAGCAAGCGGCCAGATAAGTACTTACCCTTTTTTCTTGCTACCTTGCAGAAATTAAGTATTATTTTGCAAGTGGCCAGGCAAACAACCAGTTCCAAAGTCTTTCATTCTAGATATTTTAACACACACAGATTGATATTTCCATAGCTTTTTACTAATCTCATCTGTCTGATTGTGTGTTTGTACTTGCACGCCTCGATCAGTGTATGATTTCTGTGAATAGCTCACTATGCCCACAATAATAGTGGGTGTGGGAGATGAAGTTGGGAGTCACATTTTCAGTGTGGAGAAAATGCTAAAAGGATCATGGCCAATTTTTCGCCTTGATGGCCCCGCACTCAATTGGCTTAAAGCATGAAACACTGCTTCCTGTATTATGCACTGAAACAGCTATTTCTTGTCACCAATCCCCCTGGGGAAAGTGAAAGTGAGTTATGCCTGATTGGGCAACAGAATTGCTAAGAGTTAATCCTGACCTTAACCCCTGCTTTCTTCTTGAGACACAAATAAGTTTGTATATTGCGCTGAGTTATTAGTATGCTCAGGTATGGAGGGAGTATCCCACACATGCCTACCGGAACCAGGGAAACTGCTCTGAACTTGATACATTTAACCTGTCCTCATATTTGAATCTTTTAAAACAGCACAATCCCAAGGAAATAAGGACTCTCGCCTTTAGACCCTAGACATTTCCAGCTCCATTATTGTGTGTTTTCTGTGAGTGGATGACTGTTGTATTTTGCAGGTCTAAATATGTTGAGTGTTCATATTCCAAATGTGGGTTTATTATAGTCCCCATCACAAGGGATGTAAAACCTGTGGTGACAAGGGTGAAGGTGTGAAAGGCTCTCCCCTGTTTTCAATAAGACAGATGAGACCTGCTTTGTGGTGAAACTCTTCAGCTGGATCTGGATTTTGGGGGCCCTGTGAATCTTGGTGTAAGCAAAACAGGGTCTAGCTACAAAACAGATTCACACGAATATTATAATAATGATAAAAAGCATGCAAATAAATCACAACCATGAGTAAACTTCTATGAACGTATAAATACTTAAATACTTCGCTAGAGATTGGGTTTATCGTAAAATGAATGAGTGTCCACCAGCATCTACACCATGTATCTGGTCTCCAATGTTAGGCATGTGCCATGGTAAAGGTGAGCGGATAGTTCTTTGGTGACATATGAGATCCACCTGTCTAAGGTAGTTGGTTGTTTTCACTACTAAAAAGTGTACTTGGTTTCTTCTGCTTGTGTCCCTAAAGGTGTACTACTAGAATGTTGAATTTGTAATTTTGAAAACTTATAGTAATACTACATTTTTAACCTACCAGTACACTATGTAGTTAAGCTAAGTTTAGACAGGCAAGTACACACTTATTAACTCCACTTCTTCATGCAGAGAACACTCAATTGTCGATCTCTGTGGACCACAAACAGAAGATATTTCCAATAGTATTCAAGGAGTGTAGAGATGAATTGGATAATTTACACATTCAATTACAAGTCTTCATGATCTCAGTATTTTATTTTCATGAACCCTACCGTCTGAGTACTGGCCAGAGCAATTAGGACCGCCTCCTTCTCTGCCCTTGATGTTTCGGACTTAGGCTTTCAAAATGACCAAGATTGGACTTTATCCTGTGAGGTTTATAAGGTATCTTTAACTAAATTAGAGTGGTGTAGAAATTTCATTTTTTTTTTAAGGCGCAGACTAGACCATTGGTAGTGTGAACAATTGAGTTGTCTTGCCTACTATAATTCTTTATTTCTGGTCTCATCACAATGTGGTCCATCAGCTGCAGCGGTTTCAAAATGCTGCAGCCCACTTGGCCCTCAATATACCGAAACAATCCTCACTTCTCGGGCTCTAAGATCCATGCAATGGCTTCCAGTACCCAGGCGGATTCTACTCAAAGCAATGTGTACTGTGCTTAAGGAATTTCATCAGATGGATCCTCAATATCTGTGAGAATATGTTCCTTCTTTATCTTATCACCTTTTCCTTGAGATCTGTTGAAGCTCGCTCTCTGATGGCTCCTACGGTTAACTTGAACTGTATTGGGGGGAGCTTTTTCTGTTAGGGCAGCTAAGTTATGGAACTCCTTGCCCTTTTACCTTAGGATGCACGATTCACTGTTTGAAAGCTTTGATTCACAATTAAGCTACATTCTGTTCCCTAGACCAGTTAGTGCCTGGATACCGTCTCTGAATTAGAGTGCTTTATACCTGGATATTACATTACATGACATGACTTAAAGATATATAGAACTATCAGGTCCATAGATGTGGAGTTAAGAATATTCTGACATACAACGGTTCCAAAAGCAGGTGGTTTACTAGGTGCACTGTTAGGAGACTTCTTTATGTTCTCTGTATGAAAAGTTTGTTGGTTTTACTGAGCTAGTCTAAGCTGTAAGAACCTGTAATGGTGAATTGCGCTGTTTACTTTGATTTCGCAGGAGGCTGAAAACGATAGAATTTCACCCACAGAAATTTCCAGGGAGGTTGAAAGGAGACGAATCAGGAGGATGCAGAGCTTTTATCGTCCAGAGGACATCAGTTTGTCACACTTGCCATCAATGGCTGCTACACAGCAGGTAAACCACAGCATGCCTGGCAGTTCTCTATGTCTCTGCCCCCCATGAGAAGCCACGGGGGCATAAGATTTTTGCTGAATGTGGTACATACAGCACAATAAGTCACATTATTTCGAGTGTGTGTGTGGCTGTGTGGTCTTAGGTCGGCTTCACTATGGGATCAGTGGCAAATCAAGGACATCATGGGTCCTAATGCAAGTAAGGAAGCTAGACACCCATCCCCTGGGTTGGCAGTAAAAAGCATCTGCTATGTGGGTTCCGGTCACACCCTTAATCTCTAGTGCCACTGCACCTGATACTCTATTGATAGCTACACCCTTATTGGGAACTGATTAAAATGGGATTTAGTCGCAGACTATCTTTGTTGAGACTTGAGCTCACAGTGGATTCTGTCACCATAGCGCTTTCCCAAAATGTCCCCACTTAAACGTCTGTTTTCTGTAAAAGATTTAATACAGAAAACTATTTTGATTAATTTTATAACTATAATTGTGATCCAAGTGACCACGGAGCTAGAATAGTAAAACACATCTCCAGCATGTGAAATCCCAAACCCATTGGCAAGCTTAGACTGAATTCTGCTGGGGGGGGGGAGGGGCAGGGGGGTCAGATTTCTTTGCATGCTAAGCAGGGTGTAGTGATCGACTCCTCCCAGGAAAGAGAAGGAACAAAACATCAAAATAACACAGTTGGGGCATATTTACAAAGACTTTGCATAGGGCAGCGCCGCAAGTAATTTTGCTGCATTGCCCTACGCCAATTCGAAAGGACAGAAATGCACCATATTTACAAGATTCTGTGCATTCATGTCCTTTTAGCCAACTCTGGCACAAAGATTGCACTTGTGAACTAAAGCAGGCACAGTTGCTCCATGGTGCAAGGGTGGCTGTGTTGTTGGCACAAATGTTTTTGTGCAAGAAGGAGCACCTTCCATCACAAAACCAATCACATGCGGTGTTTTCCCCATTCTATGTGTGCTGCAGAATGCCGCATACAGGCACAGAGGAAAAAAGAGGAGAAATGTAAACATTTCTCCTTGTTATGCCTGCTCTAGAGACGGGTACGTTTTTGGCGCTGCCCCAGTTTCACGCTTGTTGTAAATCTGGAGCAGTGTCAAAATCCATGGGTGTTGCATGGGAACATCCACAGCAACTCACATGGCATGCCACCTGTCGCAATGTAGGGGAACACAGTGACTTGCGCTGCGTGGCCTTACACCTTATTTACAAGGCCATGAAAAGCCACGCTGGGTGGCTTTGCGTAGCCTTATAGATATAGGCCTGCACTGTATGCCACTAGAGCGTCAAAAAAAGTGACACACTGGTGGCGCAAGAGACTGGTAAATATGCCCCTAAACTTCAATGAACTATGCAATTTCCAGGTCTATAAATTCAGATAAAAAGAAAGCACCACTTCAAATCTAGTTAATTAAGACTGTGTTGGAAAAAGAGGGGCATATTTACAAGTCCCTTGAGCCACCAGAGCATCACTTTTCCGACGTTCCAGTGGCGCACAGCGCATGCCCATATCTACAAGGCCATGCAAAGCCACCCTGCATGGCTTTTTATGGCCTTGTAGATAAGGTGTAAGACCAGACAGCGCAAGTCGCTGCGCTGCCTTACATTGTGGCAGGGAGGCATGCCATATGTATTGCTGTGGATGTTCTCACGCAATACCCATGGATTCTGACACTGCTCCAGAATTACAACAAAAATGTACACCTCCCTTGAGCAGGCATAATGAGGAGAAACATTACATTTCTCCTCGTTTTTTTCTCTTTCCAAATGTGTTGCATTCTGCAGCACACATCGAACTAGGAGAACGCCTCTCATGATTGTTTTTGTGCAGGGAGGTGCACTTTCCTGCACAACATCAATCATGCCACCAACACAGACACCCTTGCACCATGGATGCCTGCATTGGCACGCAGCTACCATTTCTGCAACGGCGCTGGCTTATAGGACAGGAATGCACTCTATATTTTAAATATGGTGCATTTCTGTCCTTTTGTCAGTTCTTTGTAAATATGCACCAGAGATTCTGGCTTCGATGGGACGAAAGCGAAAGCTTGTGGTGAGACTATTCTATAGCATGGACAAGCAAAAAAAAATCTTTCAAGGAGTCCTGTAAGCTAAAAATGCAAGGATTGGTTCCTCAAAGTTTTCGTGCACTCTGTGTGTGTGTGTGTGTGTGTGTGTGATAGAGGGGAGGTGGAGGGGAGGATACCCTAAAATTAACAGAGTGATAGGTTTAAGGGTCTCTCTAGAGTGGAGAATAAAGTTAATCGCAAATGCACTTTTGAAGAAAATCCGTTCAGTAGTTTCTGAGAACATTACAATTAAAAGTACATATATATATAGGTCGAGGAAAAACGGGCCGCACTCAAAAGGTGAAATTTTGAAAAGGGTATTTATTTTTGATACATCAAATTAAATTAAGGGTTTGACCACGTTCCTTGATCAACGTGTTTCAGTGTTTCACCACACCTTGTTCACGATCGTGAACAAGGTGTGGGGAAAGTGAGGTGATGTGAAGCGGCGTGGTTCAGCCGCAGGAGAATGCACCGGCACAGAGCGCTGCAAACCTGAGAAAATGAACCAAATGGAGGCATATATATGGCCTTGGTGGATCTGCGCATCTTGCGTGCACTATAAGCGCACCGCCCAGATCACGTGCTGAATGCTAACATTCAAAACCAGGAAATGTTGGCAGCCATTTTGTGCCTCGGTAGAAGCGGGGGTCTAGCTATGGGCGTGGTCCCGTTGTGAGCTATATGAGAAATCAACTGATTCGGGTGTCCGTGTTGTAGTGCTGCCGTCACCCAGGTCTTACAGGCAAATGTGTCATTATGTCTGTAAAGTCCCACAATATGGCTAACATGGAAGGTATAGGGTATCACTAACCCTATATTCATTCATAGTTGCACACATAAAAGATGGTGGATATGACATATTTCTGCTAATATGAATGTTTGTTGTACATTCAGTGGAGTGTTGTAGTTGTAGTAATACATGGCTGTGAAAGGTTTAAGTTGCAGTTTTTGGCACATGAAAGGCAGATAATATATATACGTATGTGGTCATTCAGGTATACTGTTGAACTTGGTGCTGTAAATCAGTGTTTGAGGCTCGGAGTTGTGTTCACATCCTGTTATTGTAGAGTAATGACGTAATCTATGCGTGCCTGAAAATGTACTGTAAATACGGTACTCATGTAAATGCTGATATAGTTTTGGATTGACTTTGCACTATATGAATATGCTAAAAAAATAAATTAAAAAAAAAGGAATAGCCTACACTTACTGTCAGAGGTAAGATGGTTGTATACACTATTTATAGCACAATATAATGTGGTAGGGCGCAGGAGCAGCATTTTACAAACATAATAAATACACAGACACAGATAGATAGTTGAAGTGCGTACGGGCACATGTGCTCAACTCCATTTTATTACGTTGCTGTTGGTAGCAAGTAGAATAGTAATCATGATATCATACATAGATAATCAATCGTAAACGGTTTATGACTTCTGCTTTACAAAGGTAGTAGGAGCACTACATGTGAAATAATACACAGAAGATTCTATCGTAAAGGGTTCATAAGTTGTGGTGCACTAAGTTAAGGTCGGTTTGTGTGGAAGCTGCGATGATGCGTGGTTCAGGCAGACTGCAATGGTAAGAATGTCTTTTGGCTACTGAATTTTGCCTTAATAAGGCCTCGTGGCAATTATTTATGATGCCCTGAGTTAGTAGTACGTATGGTACTCAGCGTGTTGCCTACTGGACTGCATGATCTGTAATCACGATTGAAATAAAAGATGAAACATGTATGGAATACATTGTCGAAATATGTATGTTTTGGAGATATTATAGTTCAAGTTGTGACCTGAGCTGTCCGTAGTGTAGACTACCATTGAGTGTGCCTTTGCACTTGCAGCGTGAATTTTGTTTTTCACTGAACCTAGAACTGATATAAAATACGTTTTTAAAGGAAGGTTACTACAGGGATATTGTGTAAGTTTGAGGGACGGTATACTTTGTTTGGTACTGCACTCTATAAATAATGAATGAAGAATCAGTCGAATTCTGACTGAATACGGCCATGTGGCAATGAATTATAGTGCACTGAGTTAGTATTAACTTTGGGACTGAGCATTGAGTGTAACTTTGCATTTGCAGCCTGAATTTTGTTTTTCACTGAACCTAGAACTGATATAAAATACATTTTTAAAGGAAGGCTACTAAAGGGATATTGTGTAAGTTTGAGGGACGTTATACTTTGTTTGGTACTGCACTCTATAAATAATGAATGAAGAATCAGTTGAATTCTGACTGAATATGGCCATGTGGCGATGAATTATAGTGCACTGAGTTAGTATTAACTTTGGGACTGAGCGTTTACATAACCTGTGATCATGCGTGGTCCAGGCAGGCCGTACTGGGGATAATGTTTTTTGACTACTGAATTTTGCCTTAATAAAGCCTTGTGGTGATTATTTATGGTGTACTCAGTTAGTGGTACGTCTGGTGTTTAGTGTGTGCTCACCTGCCTGCGATGATGCTTGGCCTGAACGGGCTGCACTCAAAGTATTGACTGGTGCATACTGGACTGCATGTACTTTGAGGGGAAAAGAAATACCATGGATGGTTATCAATTCTTCAGCAACAAAATGATCAGAATCAGATGATTCTTCCAGTGGTGTAGCCATTTTTGTCTCCAAAAAAGAAATTCAGGTTTCCAATGAAGAACAAGTGAGGTTCAAATTGTGACATATGCTGTCCATAGTGTAGACTGTCATTAAGTGTGCCTTTGCACTTGCAGCGTGAATTTTATTATTCAACTACATCTATAAGTGATATAAAATAAGTTCTTAAAGGAAGCATACTAAAGGGATATTGTATAGGGTTTGATAAATGTTATACTTAGTTTGGTATTGTACTCTGCAAATAATGAATCAACAGTCTAATTCATTGTGAGCTCTGATGACCACAGTGTAAGCAGGAGGCAGCGGTTAGCAAGAGCCCAAGGCCACGTGGCATTGAGTAGAGCTGCACAGTATTGGTAATTTAGTGTGTGTGCAGCCAGTGATGATAAGTGGTGCACAGAGTTAGTGGCACCAGAAGCAACAAGGTTCTTTGGAGTCTGCGATGATGCGTGGTCGGAGCAGGCCACGGGGAGATGACTTGTGGTGCAGTGAGTTAGTGGTACATGAAAAACTCAGTGTGTGCGCACCCTGCGATGATTCGTGGTTCGGGCGGTTGGCACTGGTACAATGTCTCTTGCCTACTGGAATGCGTCATGTTCAATCACCATTCCACCTGAATCGTGAGCCCTCACAATGTAGATCGAAGGCAGTAGTCATCACAAACATCAAGAAATTCTTTTTGTCATATCGTTTAACAAAATTTGAAGACATAAAGTACAATTATCTCTACCTTAAATAAAACAAGGCTAAATTTCATGCTGTCCGTAGTATAGATTCAAAAGCTGAATTGAAGTTGTGAACCCTGCTGTCCGCACTGTATATCAAAGGCAGTACTAAGCACAGATATGGATGAATGATTTTTGTCTCTTATTTTAACAAAAGCTGAACACATACAGTACAATTGTCTCTGCATTAAATAAATGAAGGGTGAATTCCCTACTGTCCGTAGTGTAAATGCAAAGTTGAATTCAAGTTGTGAACCGTGCTGTCCACAGTGTACATCGAAGGCAGTAGTCAACACAAACATCGATGAATGCTTTTTTGTCACAGTTAACGAAATCTGAGGACACAGTACAATTGTCTCTGCCTTAAATAAATCGAGAATGAATTTAATATTGTCTGTAGACCTGATGCGCTCCTGCTATCAAGTAGTGAACTCTGTTGATCACAGTGTACATTTGAAGGCAGTACTCAGTACAGACATTGAGGAATGTTTTTTTGTTGCATCACTTAACAAAATTGTCTCTGCCTTACATAAATCAAGGCTAATATCAATGCTGTCCATAGTGTATATGGAAAGCTGAACTCAAGTTGTGAACCCTGCTGTCCGCAGTGTAGATCGAAGGCAGTAGTTGACACAGATATCGGGGAATGCTTTTTTGTCACATACTTTAACAAAATCTGACGACGTAGTACAATTGTCTCTGCCTTAAAAAAAAATCGAGACTGAATTCAATGTTGTCTGTAGTGCATATCCGCAACTGGTATCAAGCTGTAAACTCTACTGACCGCACTGTAGATCGAAGGCAGTAGTCAGCACAGATATTGACGAAGAATTTTTGTCACTTATTTTAACAAAGTCTGAGGACATATAGTGCAATTGTCTCTGCCTTACATAAATCAAGGCTAACTTCAATGCTGTCCGTAGAGTAGATCCAAAGCTGAATTTTAGTTGTGAACCCTGCTGTCTGCACTGTAGATCGAAGGCAGTAGTCGATACAAACATAAGTCTGCGGTGCTGTGACGCTGAGTTCGCAATGTGTCTGTATCAAGGAGGCACGTGGTCATGGCAGCAGCCACTTGGCAGGGTGAGGACCTTCGCTGTGGTGGAGTCTCTTCTCTTTGCAGAAGTGAACCATGTCCAAGGCGTAGCCTAATTATTTATAGTCTTACGCTGATGTTACGTACGTTGGACCAGCCCACTCCACTGAGATAATATGGCTGCGTCCACTATGCAGTACAGTATATGTATCAATAGTATATCTACACACAGAAAAGTTTTTGGTTCCTATAGTGAGTTGTTTATAGCATTTCACCGGTAGTCTTGGCATTGTGTAAATTATTGTTGATGTGCGAGTTCCTTCCCTTATACATAGTTGGTTGCCACATCTCTGAACATTGAGCTAGTGTGCTGTTGAGGGGATATATTATTTTGGGAAGGTCCGTTGTCCTGTTTTGCGCTGACTCTGAGGTACTAGAGGGGAAGGGAGTATGCGGGGTGGTTGTAGTGGTGGTGGCGCTGGGTATTGTGATTTTGTCTGGTGTCAGAAGTGTATAAATAGTACCTGTATCACAAATTGCTCTTTAAATATGGGTGTGAGATGGATGTATTTCACGCAATACATAGTCGACGTCCTTATACTAGTTAAATGTTGATGGTAATTTGTTAGTGGTAAGTAGCATTGCAGATTTGGTTTCTTGTTGAAAATATGGAGAAGCGGTCAATATTATAATTAGGGATTGTCATTTAAAAAATCCTTTGAAATTCACTGAAAAAAAACATAGGTTTCAAGCAGGTTATAGTTAGGAATTATCCTTTAAAAAACCTTAGAAATTCATAGAAAAACCATAGGTTTCCGGGGTGTTATAGTTAGCTGGACATTTCACTCATACAAAACCATTGAAATTCCTCTGTTATAGTTAGTTGTACTAACTGTAACTCTCACGCCCGCGATCCACTGGTGATGATGTCACATATTACATCATTCATGACATGGTCAGTGACATCACTGATAACATCACTGATGACATAATTTATGACTTCATCTACGTGACTATCAGATACACCTCATCATACACTAGTATAACCTTTCATCACTCACTGAAAAATACAGAGTATTATATTTGAATCCATTGACACTCCAATACAAGTAGATCTAGATCTACACACACATCTAATCATTTACCTATAGATTAACTCATACATGCTGTCAATGATCAATAGAACACTATCAAATATACTTATATTGACATTACACACCAGCACACATCCTATTCACTTACGCAGTCATCCTACTCACTTTTGGAAATAATGTATCATATTTACATTTACTCAGCTACACACTTAGACTAATAGCAATTCATTTATTCATATAGATAGTAACTGATACTTAGTGTGTTATGAAATCACTATTACAAGTATATAGTTATCTATACAGTCACTCGTGCAACTAATGAGTGACTTATGTAGCTAGTAACTAACTGGTGCAGCAGTTTACACAACAACTGACAAAATAATACAGATATTCACACAGTTTAGTCACTAGTCAAATGAACAGTCAATCACACTGCTACTAAATCCTCCCTCAAGATAGGTATATATTCACAGATTCTTAATTGCAGATTGCTATATATCCATACTAATATAATAAAGAGAGAGCCCAAACCTTTGAGGCGGGTAATCTCAGGAACCACAGCACCAATCACAACACCCAATACAGCGTTTGATAGGGCAGTTGCAGCAGAAGGACATAGGCTATGCAGACGCCCACCATATACATTTAAAAGGTAAAAGAACCGTGCCAGCAAAGTAGTCCCTTGTGGGCGTGTCTGAGTTGTGCTCTGGGCGTGTGCTGGAGGCGTGTGGTACGTTCCGCCCTTCATGCCATGTCTCATATCGTGTGCTGTGGGCGTGTGCTGGGGGTGTGTGCGGGGGACGAGATTACGGAAAAAAAAGCGAGCATTGTGCCCAATATTTCATTGTTTTTTCTTCCCAGGTTCTGTACATTCCAGCTCCGGGTGTCCACCCTGCTCCCTTTAAATACCCCAGCACCCCATAATCATAACCCACCCTTACTCCTTAAAATACCCCAACACCCTTAAGCACTAACCCATCTTAACCCTATAAATATACCCTGTACCCCAAAACCCAAACCTATCCCTAAACCCTAAAAATACCCCTGTACCCCAAAACCCAAACCAAGCCCTGAAACCTATAAATACCCCTGAACCTCAAAACCCAAACCTACCCCTGAACCCTAAAAATACCCCTGTACCCCAAAACCCAAACCTAGCCCTGAACCCTAAAAGTGCCCCTGTACCCCAAAACCCAAACCTACCCCTAAACCCTAAAATGCCCCTGTACCCCAAAACCCAAACCTAGCCCTGAACTCTCAAAATACCCCTGTACCCCAAAACCCAAACCTAGCCCTGAACCATAAAAATAACCCTGTACCCAAAACACAAACCTACCCCTGAACTCTAAAATACCCCTGTACCCGATAACCTAAAAGTAGCCCCGAACCCTTAAAACACCCCTGTACCCCAAAACCCAAACCTACCCTTGAACCCTAAAAATACCCCTATACCCCAAAACCCAAACCTAGCCCTGAACCCTAAAAATACCCCTGTACCCCAAAACCCATACCTATCCCTAAACCTTAAAACTACCCCTGTACCCCATAACCCAAAACTATATCTGAACCCTTAAAATACCCAAACACCCCAAACATATACCTCAGTACCCCAAAACATATCCCCTATACCCATACTTACCTTATCCAAACATTAAAAAAAACATGCTTTTACCATTCATGCATTTACAGCGAATTTCGTTGTAAATGTATGCGTGGTAAAAACATATAAAATGTAATGCCATGCGTTATAATGGCATTGCGGAGTCATGGTACTTTCGTAATGAAAGTATGCGGAGTGATGGTATGCGGAAAAAAAGTTGCGGAATAATGGGTGTTTACCCTCCCCCAGTAAGTACATTGGTGGCATGGCGGCCCACATCTCCAGCAACATACTCATATTTTTTCACCACCGATTTGAAAAATGCACAGGTCTCTCTCATTGATAGCCAGGACCGTCATACACTTTTAGACACACCTCCTGCCACAAGTTCTAGAATTGCGAACTTTAGAGCTGGGGAGCTACGTTTGAATCTCGGCATCAGCTCAACAGTCTGTGATTCCAGGCAAATCGCTTTGTCTCCCCGTGCCTAACACAAATTAATGTGTACTTCTGTAATGTAAATTGTGCTCATGCCATGTTGTCGAGTTCGCGCTATATAATATTGCAAGGAAAAATAAAGTAGGGAAACTCGAGTTCACACACTACTGAACGCGCACTCTTAAGTGCATCAGCAGTGCACTGTGAATCGGAGCGTTTCACAGGCCTGTCACAGATGAGAAATTACTATCAAAACGAAATCCTACAAAACAATATACTGCTGGCCGGCAGCAATTCATACCCGGACAATGTCGGGATGGGCTGCTAGTATAATATATATTTAAATAGCAAACCAAACTACATTCACTGGATGATGTCATCAGTGATGTCATCAGTGATGTCATCAGTGATGTCGCTGACCATGTCATGAATGATGTAATATGTGACATCATCACGAGCGGATTGCGGGCGCAAGAGTTACAGTTAGTACAACTAACTATAACGGAAGAATATATATATATATATATATATATCTCGACACGCGACCTAAGTTATTTCTATCCCCAATCCTTACTGACTAATCCTCTAAGACCCCGGAATCCATATATGTGTAATACAGCAGGCCCTAGTTCTAACATTCCTACCTTTAATCGTTTTGCCATGCTCTCTGGGTTGGAAGGGGTAGACTGACTCACTAATAAGGCGCTCAGGGACCGCTACGAACCTAAACACACAGAAATATTAGCGGCCCCTAAGGGAGTGCACGAAGGTGAACAGATCAATCCAATGGATTATAGTAAATCCCATGTGGAACCGAAATCCATTGAACAGGATGGTTTAAAGAGAGGGACCCGGGTTAGGCAATAACACATAAGCCACAAAGATAAGGTCAGATTACCCAACATCAACTTTGCAATGACCCTAGGTACTCATGATGAACTTGTGGAAAATACTATTACGTGGGGGCTGAGTAAGAGGGTACAACAACATAAACAGCTTAACCGGATACTGAATGAACCACATAAGTTAATGGGAAAGGATCTCGTAAATACCCCGCACATAAATATGGTCACTAACATCTTTCCTACAACCTGCGAGTCTATTGATCCGAATACCCCACAGCCAGTTAATACACCCATAATCAAGCCCTCAATACATCAAAAGGAACTGCACCTAAGCCCCATACCAGCCCCAGGCACCTTGAAGGGTGCAATAGCAAGGGCTGATAGTCTCGTCTCCATCACAGAGGCTCAGTCCATTAATAACATCTTATGTTGGAACGTGGCGGGGCTGTCTGATAAAATTACTAATCCCCTATGGCTGGAAACTGTGACCCAATATAGCATCGTATGCATACATGAAACATGGACCATTAATGAGTCACACCTCTTGCGTTACATGACTTTTCATACACCAGCCGCGCCTAGTGTGCATGGCAGAAACAAGGGGGAATTATGTACATACATTTCAACTAATATAGGAACCTCGGACGCAAAGTTTACATCCACAGAGTTCTACCAAATCATTGTCACCTCTTGGGGAGCTCTAAAAATGTTTACATTGGTAAACTTTTATAACAATATTCCAACTTCATTAACTGAAACAGTTGTTAACAACCTTAGGCCAAACCTATTAAAAATAGAGGAGCAGATGGACGGAGACATGGCCCTCTTATGGGCAGGGGATTTCAACTGCCCTCTGTGTCCCCGTGGCAAGGTGGGCATTTGTGGTTTGGGAGACAACAAGGATAACGCTCCTACCCATTTTTGTCATTCCAAATTAGGGGATCTTCTAAATAGTCTGACCTCCCATTTTGTTCTGTCATACGTTAATGAATTGTGCTCTCCAATTAACCGCATGCGTGCGGGCGGAATTCCGCTCGTACGCTGAGATTTTTCAAAGCGCACTTTACGTGACGAGCTGGGCTCGTCATCAGCGTAGCAGGAGGCTACCTCATGACGAGCCCAGCTCGTCATCAGCGTCGAAGGGGTTAAGCCCTTTCGACCCACTTTTAACGGGAGAGGCTGCAATTCAATTATTGATTTTATACTTTTATCATCAAGGTACTCTGGGACAATACTTGACTGGGATACATTAGATATCGCCCTAAGTGACCACTATCCCATTTCTGCGATTTTAAAATTTAATGACACAGCAGCAAATAAAATGAATAACATTCTACATAATCCGCCACTAAAACTTGCCAGTACAATGAGTACTGCATAAAATGGGACAAAGTGGTGCCTGCAGATTTTTTACAAAGTCTAGTTAAAAATACTTATGAGGACATCCAGATATGCCTCTCGAATAATGATGAGCACCGGATAGTTATTAACTTGTTCATTAAAATCTTATTAGAGATAAAAAAAGACTTTTAACAAGGGCATCTAGATACGCTCCACAAAATAGACAAGGCTGTTTCAATGAGAGCTGCACTAAGGCACTTACCGCATTAAAAGAGGCCTTACATATTTCCCCAAGATCTCAGGTAAAAATCCAGATAGCTAGGCATACTTATCGTGCTGCTTTATCAAGCAGGAAAAAACAACTAAAGAAGGATGCATGGCTCGCCCTACAGGAAGCATCCGAGAGGAGGGACAACATAGCTTGTTGGAAGGCAGTAAATGCCCCTTTCCTGCAAAGTAAGCAGGCTGCCCAAATAGATCTAGTAATCCCGGATGACATTTGGATCACACACTTTAGTACCCTATATGATAAAGTGGAACCTGTGGACTCCGGATATACGCAGAGAACTGACCAGGGTGCATCTATGGGGCATGAAATACCTAGTGCATTTCCGTTAGGCATAATAATTGAAGGAAAGCCCTTCGGGGAAGGCTCCCGGCCCGGACTGTGTCCCTATAGATGTGAACAAATCGAAGATTGATCTATGGGTACCCCTGCTCACCAACATGCTCAATTCTTTAAATACCTCCGGATTTATTTCAACCTGGCCAGAGGCTATTGTAGTGCCATCTTTAAGAAAGGTGACAGGAATGACCCTTCCTGTTACCGCCCAATATCACTACTCGATGCCCTGATGAAGGTTGCCGGGAGGATTATTTTAAACAGAATTCAGGAGTGGACAGAAGAGCACGATGTAATCACAAATTTACAATATGACTTTGGAGCAGGCAAAGGCACCATAGAACAAGGTTTAAACCTAGCCCTAATAATAGCTAAATCTACTCAGGCAAAAAAAGGAAACCTCTTTGTGACCTTCGTGGACTTAAGTTCCGCATTTGATTGCGTAGACCATGAGCTGCTCTGGGCGATACTTTCCAAGATCGGCTTAGATAAACAAATCCTCATGTTCATAAAACAACTCTACAGGGGGGTAGGAGCAAGAGTCAGATACGGAAGGGGGGCGAATGCTCTGATAAGTTCCAGATCCGCAGAGGAGTAAGACAGGGGTGCATCTAAGCACCTCTGCTCTTTACCCTATACATAAATGCGGTTGGTCAACATCTTAACGAAAAATATCATGACTACCCTACAATTAATGGGATTCCAATACCCATACTTTTAAACGCGGATGATGCCGCTATAATGTCACAAACAAGGGTAGGACTGCAAAGGGCAGTAGGGAAGTTCACCGAGTTCATGAAAAATAGAGGTTTACATGTAAATGTCACCAAAACTTTCACCATGTCCTGTGGAACTGGGACTAGAAAGAATCAATGGCCACTTTTCCTGGACAGGAGAAAAGTGGAGAATACAGATAGGTTTTCATATCTTGGTATCAACTTTGATAGAAGGGGCACCTGGCAGGCAGCTGTAAAGGCAAGGGGCCTAGCATTCTCTAGGGCCACGGGTGCACTGATTAATTTTGCTAAAACAACTGGGAGGTAGGCCGGTTAGGGCCCTCTTACAGATTTATAAAATCAAATGCATATCAAACCGACACATACGGAGCTGGGATTTGGGGGATTGAGCATGCAGATACTCTGCAACGCTCTGAGAATTCTTTCCTCCGTTACTTACTGGCAGCCCCTCGGGGCACAAGGAATTAGGTCTTTCACATATTACGGACACTATAAATTCCTCACCTATCCTACTGTGGCACAACATTTGGGCAAAGCAGGAGACTAGCTGGAACAGAGAAATTATAAAAGATTGTCTCAGCTTGGCCGGTGCTGATAATATCAAGTGGCTTAAATACGTGAGAAATATGTTCAACGATATTGGGCACCCGGAATTTTTTTCCAACCCGGTAAGCATGAAGACCGTGCCCAGAGCTACTCTTAAAAAACTGGTCTTACAGTACCTGGATAGCAAAAGATGGTCTGTAGAAAAGGGTAAGCGCACAGTCATGGAGCACCAATTGACTATTAACATTGAAGGGGTACAACAGTATTTAATTTTAGAACCATCCCCCTTCACTCGCATGCTCTTGACACGCTTTCGCACCAATACATTTTTAGATTAATTACTTTCCCACAATGTAACGATTGGACCAGAAACATAGACACTTGTCCGTGTGATAACATCTCACCCCAGTCCAACATCCACTGTATATTAGTCTGCAGGTTCTATTTGCTCCAGAGGAAAAGTTTTTTGAAACCTCTACTGAAGTTTTGAGGCATACGAACCTGCAGAGTGGCCTACAATAAATTGAAAACCCTAGAAAACGCACACCTCATCAAAGTTGTATCTACTTATCTAAAAGCAGTTGTTAGGCTCAGGACCTCAATGGAATTTTAGAACAATTGGTAAATAACTAGATTAGCAAATGTCATTATCTGTTTTTTATATCAATTTACCTTGCTTTTGTGAGTGAATGTCCCGAGTACTGTATCATTTTTTAGTTACTCTCAAATGTATCAACTTTTATATGTCTACGGCATTTTATCACGTTGTTCTTATGCTTTTATGATTCTGTTTTTACAAATTTTACAAATCGAATAAAGCTTAATGAATTAAAGGAATTATATATATATATATATATATATATATATATATATATATATATATATATATATATATATTTGTGCTGAAACTCCGTGTTACCACCTCCAATCCCCCAGGACCGGCGAAGCAGGAGACAGACCACGAACTTTTCAGGTAACTGATATTTTTAGTTGCAGATGTTAGTGGTACAACCAACCATGACGCGTTTCGGGCTATGCAGCCCTTGTTCACATGCAAGGAGTAGCTGAGTTCAGTGATATTTAAAGTGCATTATGCCCCGCCTGCTGCCCACCCCATGAGAGGTCATGTGACCTACAAACACAAATAACAGACCAAATTCGTCTGAGTTTAATGTTGCAAAGCTTAGTTGTTTTCAAATACTTATATTGCACAAGATTGAAAGCAATTATGTAATAAAACAACAAATATTTAAAATTATAGCACAATAAATACTGTGCATGAATGCATATTGAAATTGTACCCACCATGTAATATTGTTTTCAAATAACTGGATAAATCCGTTATGTCACTATAAAGAAGATCAAACTTCCTTGTTTACAACCGGTGATTGTGCTAATGATTACAGCTTATATCTCTGCACCATAGGTCAGAGGAACGGACAGCTAAGTGTGCAAATGAGCAAAAAAAAGTGCTATAGTGTCAACAACCAAAAGCTGGAACAACCTTGCCTAGTGTGCAAAGAGGCTATAGATAAAGTGCAGATATTCACATCACAAAGATAATAAAATTCATGATATACATCTTACTGATTAAAAGGAATGCATGTAAACAACGTTACCCATATTAAAATAAGGTCAAAGCCATATTATTTGATCAAAGGTAAGTTAAAAACTGCTATTCTAAAAACAGTAATTCATCATGATTTTAAAAAAAAATAAGAAATAAGTGAAGTGATCAAATATGTAGTGATAAAATAAGATGGTGAATAGGGAGAAAAAATGCCACTGATGTATGATGGCCGGAGGACAGAGTCAAAAAGGAAAAGGGAGCAACAAAATCCGATAGATAACAGCGAACCTGACTATCTATTACATGTCATAAATAGTGTTAGTTCAATCCTTCTATCATATCCAGAAAAGTAGATGGGCAACAGGGAACCTGACTACCCAACTAAATCAAGCTCTATCATAATAGACCTAGCTCGAACGACAATGCTGACTGTTTGGATCTAATGTTATATAGGACATCAAAGTAAATACAGGGCACAACTGCTTTAAATTACTGAAAAATGGATACACAAATTACTTAGAGTCCAATCCAACACTATAGAAAGTTGTGAATATCCTCAGTGTTATTGAGGCCGTTAGGCCACTTGCTGTCGAACTCCAAAATGAAGCGTGTTTCTAGCTGCCTTAATAGCAGCTCCCTGTTACCCCCTCTGCGTGAGGGCGGTACCGATCCCACCACATAATACGTCAGGCACTCTAGATTTTCGTTGTGCCTTAACGCGAAGTGTGGCGCTACTGGGTAGGCCGGATCATTGTGCAGTATTGCCCTGAGATGTTGAAGAATTCTGACGTGCACCTGGGCTTTGTTGCTTCCAATGTAGTTTAGTCCACAGGTGCACGTCAGAACATACACTGCAAAATCAGTTTTGCAATCATGGCTGCCTTTGTTGGGGATATCTGTCGTGCAAAATGGTGTACTGTAATGTGTTCTGTTCACACCGAATTTGCACGCCCTGCAGTGTGTACATTTGCGAAATCCTGATTTAGTTTTTACCCACGTGCCCTTTTGTTTTAGCTCGGGGCTACTGACAGCCAAAGAGGCCCCCATGCTTCTGGCTCTGTGAAAGGTGACTATGGGTTTGCGGGGCAATGTGGAATTAAGGATGTTATCTGTGAGGACTATCGACCAGTTTCTTTGAATAATTTTTTGGATGACATTCTCTTCACTGCTGTAAGCAGTGATGAATCTAGGGCACTTGGTGCTTTTTAGACTCGGATCAGCAAGAGAATTAGCATTATCAGAGACTGAGCCAGGTTTTGACAATAGGCTCTCTCTACTTCTCAACCTTGCTTTAGCCAAAGCTTGGTTGAAAGTGCGATCTGAGTAGCCGCGTTCTTTAAGACGGGCCCTAAGGTTAGTAATACAGCCTTCAAAATCTGTAGTAGAACTGCAGATTCGTTTGATCCTTAGGATTTCTCCATAAGGGATACTGCATTTTGTATGTCTAGGGTCGAGACTTGAGGCATGTAGTGTAGTGTTGCCTGATGTGGGTTTGCGGTACAGAGTAGATTCAAGTCTGTTCGCATTCACATAGACCTTGACGTCCAAAAATTCTATCTGGTTGGGGCTGATGTGTGAGGTAAAGTGAAGATTGAGGGAGTTCACATTGATTTCATTCACAAATAATTGTGCCTCATCTGCACTGCCCTGCCAAACAATTAAAATATCGTCAATATATCCAAGATATTTGACGATCTTCTCTCTGACCCACACTTTGGGGTCGATTAGGATCGCGGACGGACTTGAGTCCGTCCGCGACCCCTGAGGAGGAGGGAACGTCCGCATGGGCTGCGGCGTTCCCTCCGATCTGATTAGGATGTGACCGCCAGGGTGGCGGTCACATCCTCTATCTCTAACATTGCGGCGGGTGCAGCTTCAAGCTGCACCCGCCCCAATGTAAAAAATGCATGCACAGCATTTGCGTGCACAAAGCGGCAGGCACCGCGCGGTGCCTGCTGCATTGTGCACGCAAATGCAGGGGGGTACCATAGGTACCCCCCATGTGCACCCACCACCACCCCTTCACCCAGGGGGCCCGCAACGGGCCCCCGAAGTGAAGGTCCGTATGCTTTTCCATGGCGGCAATGCCGCCGTGGAAAAGCATATTTACACACACATCATAATATGGCGGACGGTGTCTCATAGACACCGCCTGCCATGTTATAGCTTTTCCGCCGCGGTCGGATGCCGACCGCGGCGGAAAAGCGGCGGACGGATTTCCAGACCCACCAGCCATCCTAATTTGGCGGTGGGTCTTTGGAGTCTCCGCCGCGGTTTTTCCGCATCCTCCAGGCCGGCGGACACTTCCGCCGGCCCGGAGGATGCGGAAAAACCGCCATCCTAATCGGCCCCTTTATGTGTGACACTAAGAACCTGCTCCTCCCACCAGCCTACGTGCAAGCACGCATAGCTGGGGGAGAAGCAGGATCCCATTGCCACACCTCGAAGTTGTCTCCACAAGTCCTTACCAAAGGCAAAATAATTGTTATTTAAACACCAATTCATTAAATCAAGAATAACTTTGTTGTGTTCATATAATTCTGCCGATCTTTTGCCCAAGAAATGCTTAGTAGCTCTGAGTCCCTCTTTGTGTCCGATACTTGTATAAAGGGACTCTACGTCCAGCGTAATGAGCAACATGTCCTCTTGCCATTCTAATTCCATAATTTTCAATAGAAAGTCACTGGTGTTGCGCACGTAGCTGGGCAACTTGATAACCAAATCTTGCAAAAAGTAGTCGATATAACGACCTACATTTTCTCCAGCACTGTCTATAGCCGAAATAATCGGTCTTCCAGGAGTGGGCAATGTTCCTTTATGTATTTTGGGTATCAGGTAGAAAACCGGGAGGACTGGAAATTCTTTGTTCATAAATTTGTATTCCTCTCCGGAAATCAGTCCCTCTCGCCGGTATTTACCCAAAAGTTTTTCCAGAGTGACTTTAGCATTAGTATATTCTTTGTTGTTGGATTTAATATAGCAAGAAGTGTCCTGCAGCTGTCTTAGCGCTTCTGTTACATAGTCATTTCTAGCCCAGATTACTAAATTACCACCCTTATTGGCCGTTTTTACTATAATATCGGGGTTAGTACTGAGCTTCTTCATTAAAGCAATGTAATCAGCCTGTTTGTAATCATAGGTTTTACGATTACGCTTGCATGACTTAGTATACAGCTGCTTGATCTCATTGACTATGCAGTCTTGAAAAGTATCTATGGCATCTTTTACCATCAAAGGAGTGAATTTAGACTTGTTCTTGAATGGTGTAATGCCTGCTCCCTTTTGGATAATGTTAATTTTAGATAGTATGGTTTGGGTATTGTCAACACTGTCCTGACCCATCGGTTTATATATATATATATATATATATATATATATATATATATATATATATACACACACACATATATACATGTCCAAACACACCCCTCCGCATTGGAAGAATCAGAGGCTGCCACGGGGAAATCGGAGGGAACACTTCTTTATTGTTGAATTAAGGCATAATGCATTTCGGCCTGGCATAGGCCTTCCTCAGATGCCGTCATGAATGTTCTGGCGACTGTGCTGCTCGCTTAAATGTTACCTGCCACTGTCCCATTGGTTACGGGGCGCCACACCTTCAAGTGGAGTGAAGTCACACAGCCTCTGTCCATCTCCTGGACCTCCCGTTTCCAACGCTGTATTGGGTGTTGTGATTGGTGGTGTACTTTTCGAGTTTACCCGCCTCAAAGGTTCCCAGTTCTCGCTTTATAATAGTAGTATAGATATAGATTTCCAATCCCCAACAATTTCCAAATCCAGAAATCACACGGAAACCTTGAGTGGATTTGCAGGTAATTTATTCCATGACTGCCCAGCAACGCGTTTCGACTTACGTCTTGATCACACCAACAAGACAGGCAGCATTAACACACATATACATAGTCTTTCAGAAATCAAAAACGGACTTATAATTACACCCAGTGAAAAGTATATTCCAAAATGTAGTGAGAATGCGGTGGCCATCTTATCACTGGCATTACATTACATGATTTAGTAACACAATCCTGATATTTACACAATTGATCATCATCACTTCATTTTTTAATTAGAGTCGAAAAATATACATGATGGTTTTAAACAAAATTATTAAACCAAGTTTCATCATGCTAAAATACCAATTCGATTTCCATGAATTATTGCACATTTAATTAATTTGAGAATTTTTACAATTCAGCCTGTTTGGAAAAACTGTTAAGAAGATTGGAAACTCAAATGATAGTTGAGTTAGACAGTAAGAATCCCAATGGGTTAAATAACACAGAAGATCTGCATCAATGTTTATAGAACTCCAGTGAAAGCACAAATTAGAGCCAGGAT
This sequence comes from Lissotriton helveticus, assembly GCF_964261635.1. Classification (NCBI taxonomy): domain Eukaryota; kingdom Metazoa; phylum Chordata; class Amphibia; order Caudata; family Salamandridae; genus Lissotriton; species Lissotriton helveticus. The sequence goes on along the minus strand of NC_136072.1, from coordinate 836,682,475 downwards.
TGAGCACAATAAAATCCAGTAAAGTAAAATCTAAAAGGATGAATAATTGGATATATAGAACAATGTGAATAAAATAATCATCCTCCTACACAGCTAAATGAATTTTAACAGAAAGATTATTTTTTGGGTATTTTTTTAGGATTTAGTATTGTACCACACTTTAAGCACTTTATAATTCACAAGCACTTTAAGCAGCCTCCATTATGTTCTAACAGTGTGTAGCGTATTGCATTCATGCAGAAATAATGACTCTCGATTTATACAATAGGTTGTAACTCCAAGGGATTAAGGTTTTCTGATATATTGCACTTTTGAAATATGTATAGACTCTTATGAAGAGTCAGGAAGCTTTGAGGATTTGCTTACATAATTTTACAGAAATGTATATATTTATGGTTTTACAATATAAATTATATTTATGGAATTTTTAGTAATGAGCAAAATGTACATATTTTAAGGGGTTTATATAATTTGGAATGTTGTGTATTGGTCTATTTATTGCGGAGTTTTGCACAAGGATTTCTGAAGTAATATGGAGCTAGTGCAACAAGGCATTTAAGCCGATTATGAGAGTCTATGTTTACATATTTATATCAATGTATGACGAGTGAACAATCACAACTTGTTTCACTGCACTGAGAAAACAAGAGGCAAATTGCACCAGTATGTTTTTTATGTCTATGCTTAAATACATCACATGATCATGTGCACTGTGGGCGGGCAGTTTGTAAGAATTAAAAAATACCTCATTGCTGCTAAACCTTTGTGTGAGCAAGAGCACTGCTGTGCTCGAAACGCGTCGCAGCAGAGCGGGGAAACATTATATAACTTCCTGCCTGGTTCCTTGTGGTCCACCTCCTTCATTTTTTCTGAAATGGTTGTTTGGAGGATTGTTGTTGTAAAATATATATATGAAAGAAAGAACCCTCCGAGTAGGGAGCCTCCAACCCTGCAGGGCAGCCTCTTCCAAGACGGGCACGGAGCTGCCCACCAATTCCGCTCTCCGAAAACAAACACATAAGAGGCCCACTTCAAAGGACACAAAGCTTTTATTCAGGAATTAGGCAGAGCGTTTCCAAAGTCCAACTAGTTTCGGGCATGCTCCCTTGATCACTGACAGAAAGTAACGCACACTACATCTGTGCTTGCTTATGTGTAGTTTTTCAATGCACCCGACTGGTTGTGGCCTGCATCTCCAATAGTGCTCCAATCTATGCAGGTAAGTGTGGATCTTGAGGAAAATGCTCATTATGCTGGCGAAAAAAATCATCCACTCAGCTACCTGATGCACTTTGTTATTTGGGGTGTTTTCAGCAGTCAAGTGTCTCATAAAAGCGTAGTGCAAAATTGAATACCTTTCACAGAATGCCAGCTACAGTCCGAAGTACGATTGGAAAGGGAGTCATCCCCAACCGAATCCCTTTCAGCGCTGCCATTGTTTTTGCCATATTGGCATCTCCTTCGTAGATTTGGCGGCAGCTTGCGGGTCATGCTCCCTTATCATATAACAAAGAAAGAACCGTCCAAGTGGGGAGCCTCCGACCCTGCAGGGCAGCCTCTTCCAAGAAGGGCATGGAGCCGCCCGCCTATTCCACTCTCCGTGAACAAACACATAAGAGGCCCACTTCAAAGGACACAAAGCTTTTATTCAGGAATTAAGTCCAGCGTTTCCAAAGTCCAACTATTTTCAGCCATGCTGCCTTCATCACGGACAGGAAGTGACGCACAATGCATCTGTGCTTGCGTATTTCTAGTTTTTCAGAGCACCCGACTGGTTGTGGCCCGCATCTCCCATAGTGCACCAATCTATGCAGGTAAGTGTGGATCTTGAGGAAAATGTTCATTATGCTGGCGAAAAAAAACCTCTGCTCAGCTACCTGATGCACTTTGTTATTTGGGGTATTTTCAGCAGTCAAGTGTCTCGTAAAAGCGTAGTGCAAAAATGAATACCTTTCACAGAATGCCGGATTCAGTCCAAAGAACGATTGGAAAGGGAGTCATCCCCAACCAAATCCCTTTCAGCGCTGCCGTTGTTTTTGCCATATTGGCATCTTTTTCATACTTATATATTACCTACTGGAGGCCGCCAGTAGGTAGTTATAGTTCAGTTATAGTTAGAACCTAGTTTCCACAGGAAAAGCGTTTTTTGATTTGCCACTATCTTTAAAGCCATTTGATGAATCTTTGTGAAAATTTCCAATAAACAGGGTTGGACCCCTCGGTTTGTGTATTGAAAGTTTCGGGGCGATTCGTCTAGCGGGGGCTGAAGAAAAAGAGCGGGTTCCAAAGCATGTTTCTCCATGTTAAGTTCCATAGGAACTATATTACAGGCTACACCCCGAACTGTTGAACGGAATTACACAAAATTTGACAAAAAGGTAGGTCTTGGTTTAGACTGCACCCTTTTTGTTAAATGGTGTAAATCCGTTCAGTAGTTCCTGAGAAATTTAAAAAAGAAAAATATTGATATCTGAGCACCGAGGAGGGCTCTCGAACCCTCCCGAGCTTTACTCTGATTGGCTGCCAACACTCCAAACCAGGAACTCTTGGCAGCCATCCTGTGACTCAGTAACCGCGTCACAAGAAAAAGGATGAAAGAAAGTGAAAAATGAAGAAAACGGGAGGGGCAGGGTAGAAACACTCTGACCCCCAAGGCCCAGGCCTGCTCAGGGGGGTCTCACAAGGACCCCAAAGCCCAAAAAATGTTTTTCTGTTTTTTTTAAAACCGACCAAATTTGCGCTGGGGTCACGAATCGGGGCAATGTTTTTTTTAAAAACGAAGCACAGACTCCTGCGCTTCACTGTATTAAAGCCCCCGGGTGGGCAAGGTCCCGGGGGCATTCACTAAATAATTTTGCTGGGGGCCCCCACAGCCCCGGGGATCGTTATGAACCTCAAGCGAAATCTAATAAAATCAGATAATTCATGACATTCAGCCATAATCATTAATATATAGTTTAGTACAAAGCGAGAAATACATAACAAGAAATCTTGAATAAAATAAAATTGAAATCCCAACCCAAAATTATTTTTCCCGGTGACCCTCTAAGTAGCTCGGTGATCTTGAGTAGGGGTGTGATATCATCTACTATCAGGCCATAATAGTTTATAAAATTTAAGACCATCCCATTCAGTTTGGCCTCAACCCAAAGCCATCACCTTAGCGGATCTCTCCTAATTTGCCCAAATTCCCAAGGAAGACTACGGCAAAAATATATAGCTACCCCTCTTTTAGCCAGCCCAGCAGAGGCAAAAATACATGAGAAAAACACCTAGGAATATATAATTTAGGAAAGTTTGTTTTCAAATGGGTTTCCTGAAAGAATAATACCTGTGGTGAACAGAATACTAGCCACCTTATTAAAGCTCCATATTTGTCCTTGTTTAGTATCCCATTAACATTAATAGATATAGTGCGACACTTATTAATAATTTTTTATCCTGGTTTCAAATACATAAACATCAATAGAAAACCTACCATTTTAAACGTGCTTGGCCATTTTCTTAAAAACATTTGCTCCAATGCCCCTGCTACTGCTCCTTTTAATGCTAATCACTTTAACCCCCCTAAACCTCCCCCTACCCTCTCGGACCACCCCCCAGAAGAGGTGTGCCCATACACCCTCCACACCAACCACCTCTTACCCCCCCAGCTACTCTAAAGGGTGCCATGGATCTGCACCTAGGTTGCCCCCCTGTGGCACATATATATTGTAGATAATCTTGCTGATAAAAATAAAAACAGATGAACTGTAATACATTCAATGATTCATATTTCATCCACAGCCAAATTCTCCTTTTCCTTCCTCTCACCCCACTTCCTCCTCACCCTCTTCCCTAAAAAACAAAATCCTATGTCTAACCTAAACTCTAGGGAAAAAAACAATAAAGCAAAGAGAGAGAGAGAGAAGAAAAAGGGAGAAACCTTCAAAACCATTAATCACAAGAATAGACAAATATCAGTCCCCGGACTTATTGAGGCCCTGAAATCTCCTTGAGAAGATCCTGTGCATCCTCTATATTAGCGAACATATGGAATTTCCCTTTTACAAGCACACGCAGTTTTGACTGTTGGGCAGTGGATACCTGGGCGCCTTGTGCCTTGAACAAGAAAAGCAGCTTGACAAACTCCTTATGCCTCCGTGCTGCAGCTGCAGACATGTCAGAGAAAAATCTACAATTAGAAGTATCATTCACCGGGAATTGCCTTTGTTGTATGGCCGTGGCCAGGATCTTCTCCTTTATATGATAGTCTGAGAAATTAACTAGGATTGTATGTGGGCCACTCGTGCTTGGCAGAGGATGGAAAGGAACTCTCTGGGCCCTGGTAATTGGACCCCCAAGCCAAAAAAATGTTTTGTTTTTTAAACTGACTGAATTCGCGCTGGGGTCATGAATCCGGACAATTTTCTTTTTTTTAAAACGAAGCACAGACTCCTGCGCTTCATTGTATTAAAGCCCCTGGTGGGCAAGGTCCTGGGGGCATTCACCAAATAATTTTGCAGGGGCCCCCACAGCCCCGGAGACCCCTATCTCCCTGGGGCTAATATGAATGTATGCAGGAGCACTGTGGCCCCCTGCAGCCCCGGGGGCCGCCACCTTCCCGGGCCTTTGAAAATTAACCACAATGGCACACGCCCCCCCCCCCACAGCCCTGGGGACTGCCAACTCCCCAGGGCTCTGATTTATGTAATAAATGATGTGTGGGGAGAAGAGCCCCCCCACACGCCTGGGGGACCACCACCTCCCCGGGGCACTAAATATGGAAATTGGGGGTTTTGTTATGAACCCCCAAGCCCCAGGGACCACCACCTCCCCGGGGCTTTCAAAATGAAGGGAGGGGTGCAGCGCGGCCCCCCTCAAAGAGGCCTCGATTACCCTGGGGACCTCCACCCCCCAGGACCGGCTCCTGCAATGCCCTGGGATATTACTGTTTGCTATGGCAGGGCGGGGGCCATGCGGCTCCCTCCCTGTCATACCAAACTCTGCGTTGCTTCCTTGAAGCAAGAGCAGGGAAACCTGCTCTTGCTTCAAGGACGCAAGGCAGAATTGCTTTTGAGCAAGGGGAGCTGCATGTCAGCAGCTCCCCTTGCTTAAAAGCAATGCCGGCTCCCGTTGGAGGCGGGGAGCTGGCGGGACCGTGAGGGCATTGGGCCTCCCCCCATGGTCCCAATCACATAGGCAGGCCCTGGGGGATGGGGTCCCTGGGGCCAAAAGTGGCCCGGGAGGGGGGCCCAGCACCCTTTGTCCACCACTCTGCAAATGCGACTACTAGTTAAAGAAGTGTTTGCAATGTATTGGTTTCGCATGTGCAAGAATTGGAGCTATTGGCATTGTAAATGCAAAAGTTTTTTACTAATGTTTTTTAGAGTGGAGTGGATGTACGTTGTGTGTAGTGGAACTATGTGGTATGTTGTGCAGTGAAATTATTTGGATATATAGTATGTGGTATTTAGTGTATAGGAATTATGTAGAGTGGGATTATGTGTTATGGAGAGTAATTATGTGGTATGGTAGTTTGTATTGTATAGTAGTAACATCAGGTTTAGTCTTCCTCGTTTCCATAGAAGCTCAACTATGAACTCAATGAGACAAAAAAAGATGGAATCACTGAGGAGCACTTGTGGACCTAGTCAGAGGTATGAGCAAGGCCACTGGAATTATGTGACTGTTTGGCTGCACCGACTTTCACACAATTATACATTTTCTGCATTAGCCACATAATTCATAATCTGCACCCTAATCTGCAGATTTGAACAAAAAAAGCCTTGTTTCAAGCTGAAACGAGTCAAACGTTACCAAAAATGCAATGACATGTTTTACAGCGCGGTGGAAGGCCCTTTGCAAACCTAGAATGGTTTACCTGTTACTTATTGCTAAATGTGGTACTTATTGATAAATTGATACTAATGGTGTGCAAGCCACTATTGCTTCCCTCTGTGTCTCTCTTGCCTCTTTCTGCATTTCTGTTGCTTCTTTCTACCCGTTTGTTTCTTTTTCTGCCCTTCTCTTGACCTCATTCTGTAAATCTCATATAGTTTCTGCACCTCTCTTCCCTCTTTCTGCACGTCTGTTGCCTCTTTCTGCACCTCATTTGCTTCTTTCTGCACTCCTGTTATCTCTTTCTCCACGCGTCTTCCCTCTTTCTGTCCCTATCCTACCAGTTTTTGATCTCACTTGCCTCTTTCTGCACTGTTCTTGCTTCTTTCTACACCTCTGTTGCTTCTTTCAGCAATTCTCTTGCCTCTTTGTGCACTTCTCTTGCCTGTTTCTGCACCTCTCTTGCTTCATTCTGCACTTTCCATGCTTTATGCACCTAAATTGCTTCTTTCTGCACCCCTGTTGTCTCTTTATGTACCTCTTTTGCCTCTTTCTGCACTTTTTTCTGCCTTTTTCTGCACCTCTCTTCCCTCTTTCTGCACATCTGTTGCCTTTGTATCCACCTCATTTGCTTCTTTCTGCACCCTTTTTGCCTCTTTCTGCACTCATCTTCCCTCTTTCTGTACCTTTCCTACCTGTGTTTGCATCTCATTTGCCTCTTTCTGCACTTTTCTTGCTTAGTTTTACACCTCTGTTGCTTCTTTTAGCAATTCTTTTGCCTCTTTGTGCACTTCTCTTGCCTGTTTCTGCCCTTCTTGTGCCTCTTTCTGCACCTGTGTTGCTTCATTATGCACTTTCCATGCTTCATTCTGCACCTGTCTTGCTTCTTTCTACACCCCTGTTGTCTCTTTATGTAACTCGTTTGCCTCTTTCTACACTTTTCTTGCCTTTTTCTGCACCTCTCTTCCCTCTTTCTGCACCTCGGTTGCCACTTTCTGCACCTCATTTGCTTCTTTCTGTACTCTGTTGTCTCTTTCTGCACTCGTCTTCCCTCTTTCTGCACCTTTCCTGCCTATTTTAGCATCTCACATGCCTCTTTCTGCACGTTTCTTGCTACTTTCTACACTTCCATGCTTCTTTCTGCACCTGTCTTGCTTCTTTCTGCACCCCCGTTGTCTCTTTATGTACCTCTGTTGCCTCTTTCTGCACTTTTTCCACCTTTTTCTGCAGTTCTCTTCCCTCTTTCTGGACGTCTGTTGCCTCTTTCCACACCTAATTTGCTTCTTTCTGCACCCCTGTTGTCTCTTTAGGCACTCGTCTTCCCTCTTTCTGTACCTTTCACATTACATTACACCATATGCTTGTATTCACTCACATTACACTGTCACTCACTATGTTACACATACTCAGGTCTTCACATACACATAAGTAAACTATGCCCACTGTAAAGTGACACATAGTCATACTGCTTACGCTACATCCAGGACCTATGTAAGATTGTAAACAGTTTTTCAGTCTTTCACATTAGTCTTAACACATTAGGCTACTTGCGTCAGTCAAAACTGACGCTGCGCCTCTGGATTTTGATGCCTCACTGAAGTTGCGTCAGTTGTGAGGACATATGCAGCGATGCCCCACTGTTGGGGCTGATTTTTTACAGCAAACTTCCCACGGATGCATCTGAATTTCTGACGCACCTTGGATCCTTGTGACATGGTGCCCTATGTTGTGAATATAGCACATTCATGGCATCATAAGTGGAATACATGAATAAACGAAAGATGGTGTAGTGGGGGTTGTGTAGGTTGTGCAGGTTGCAATGGGTTATCACTTTCTGCAGACCAAGGTAAACAAGCATTTACAATGCAACGGTCTCGCCTTTGCAAAAGTTAGAGCTATTGGCATTGTAAATGACGAAATTTTTATTTATGTGTTGGTTTTGAAAACAGATAAATAAATGGCATTGTTATTTACAATGCCAATAGCTTAATCTTGCAAATGCAAGAATGTATTGTGCACTGAGAGGGACAGTATGGAGGCTAGAAAAGAAAAATCGGTAGTGGTGTATCCAAAAGGAAAAGACCGCACATTCACTAATGACAGTTGGATGTGTAACAAGTACTGGGATTGAAATGAATCTTCAATTTCGAAGACGGAGTGCTACACAGACCGCTATCCCCCACTACCAAGAGAGATCAAATGACAATCAATGATTGGCAAGATACAATTGAAACAAAAGGGTCAAATCGAGCACATTCCTAACACGCATATATACACGAACAGACTAATAGGTCTCCTAGTTGTTTCACAATATGTAGAGATTCTCCAATAACAGCAGCAGTTGAACATCACAAACAAGCGAAAAAGTTCAATTTATCATGTTCTTTATTCAGAAAATCCATAGGAGTAGACTTGACAAAAAACAGCCGACACGTGTTTCGTCAGTACTGTAGGTAAGTACTAAGACTTTTTCAAGGCTAAGCAGAACGAGATAGTAGCGTCGTATGTCAAATGGGGGCTTGTCCAGACATAACGAGTGTGAAGTAAGGAACCATAATCAAGAGAAATCCGGATGGTCAAGAAGCAACAGTCCAAGAATTCAAAAATGTGAAGTCAGAGCGTTCTAGTCTTGGTGTTGTGGTCAATGCACATGGGAAATTCTTAGTATACCAAACAAAGGGCTCCCCCACTCGGGTTTCGTGACCAAAGGAGCTCAATTAAAATATGAGACTCATGTTCAATGTCTAATAAGAATTTCCAAATAACGATAGGGTAGATTTCTGTGGGTTCAATCCGGTGCTCACGTATTAGTATGTGAGCTCGAGTGACAAAGGCCCCTGGTAATGGGTTCCAATGTACTGCAGCCAAGCCCCACTGTAGCAAAAAGCATGTAAGGTTGAGTCTACGTGATAACGGAATCAATGAAACACTGGAGGCATTTGCGCTGAGAGGGGTAGTGAGGAGGTATTGTGCGTTGAGGGGGAACTAAGGAGGTATTTGCACTGAGGGGGGCAATGAGGAGGTGTGGTGCCAGCACCTTTAAATCACAAAACTCTAAAGAAAGTTATTATTACTTGTGTTACCCAAAAGGTCCATCGCTGCTTGAACTGCTAACAATAACCCGCACTGGAGAGTGAGTAGTAGAGAGTAGTAGAGAGAAGAAGAGCTTGAGTAGTACAGAGTAGGGAGTAGTAGAGAGAGTAGTAAAGAGAGAGTAGTAAAGAGAGAGTAGTAAAGAGAGAGTAGTAGTGAGTAGAGAGTGAGTAGTAGAGAGTAAGTAATAGAGTAGTAGAGAGAAGTAGAGCATGAGTAGTACATAGTAGAGAGAGAATATGAGAGAGTAGTAGTGAGTAGAGAGTAGTAGAGAGCGAGTAGTAGAGAGTAAGTAGTAGAAAGTAGTAGAGTGAGTAGTAGAGAGTAGTGAGTGAGTAGTAGAGAGTAGTAAAAAGTGAGTAAAAGAGAGTAGTAGAGAGAGAGAGTAGTACAGAGTAGAGAGTAGTAGAGAGTGAGCAGCCTCCTCTGACCTCACAGTAAGGGGCTGCAAGGAGCTACACATGCATGCACCCGGGAAAGAAAAGAAGGGGTGTAGAAGAGACAAACGAGTTAAATAAGAGGTGACCAGATACGTATACCTACACTGAGAGCAGAGGGTTTTAGGGTTTTGGTGTAGTTTGCGCTATAAAAACTCCAATGCCAACAAATTAAGAACGGGTCAAAAATGACTAATGTGGGGGCGGGGGGGGGGGGTATTACTCGCCCACAGCATGTGCTCTCACAACCCAGCAGGGCTGGGGCGGGTAAACGTGCTCATTAGAGGAAGTGTTGGTGAGTGCTTGGCAGCTCAGCCTTCAAGGCGCTGCCTAATAGTTACAGGGTTCTGGAGGGGCGGGGACGAGGGTGTAATCATCACGGGGCTCTTCGAAATCTGCATTAGACTTCGGACTTAAAGGCTCGGCGTAGGCACGCACGCACAGGCACACGTATGGAGAGACTAGTGCAGCTGCACACACATATGTGCACAGTCAGATGCACAGTCACACGCACGTATGGGCACAGACACTGGCACGCGTGAAGAGACTAGTTGAACCACACATCCCCTCCCCCGCCTCTATTTTTAACGCAGGTCAACTTTTTTTAAGTCAAGTAAGATCACGAAATGGATGTTTCCAGGCTTAACGGAGAGCTCTGCAATATCATTCTGGTCTGTATAGCCCTGAATGTTAGGCAGTAAGTCCATTTCTAAGGGCTGCTTTTGTTTACGGCTGGAGGAACCCAAGAGGCTCAAAAAGACATAACGGTGTTGCCCAGGATCTCACACATATAGGGAGAGCCGTTACTTAGCCGGGATTAGAGCCTTCAGGTCAGGGCGTTATTTACCAGGGAGATGAACTAACCAATTACTTGGTTTCCAGTTTTCCACGTGCTCAGACTGGACTCCGGTAGTGAGTACTCAGTAAAAGTCACGGGGTCTCAGATAGAATGGAAATATACTCGCTGCACGGAACACACAAGGATGAAAAAGTCCCGTGTTATAAGGCGACTCTGTACCCATAGTACTGAAGTGCATGTGTAATGTAGCCGGTGCTCATGTAAAGCGCTCCAATGCTGGGCCTCGGGTCAGATCTGTGCTATAAATAAACTGCAAAAACCCTTCGTTTTCGGTGGCTCTTTGAGCGCGGTGCTGCACTGGATGCACTGTATTGTAGTGTTGTATGTATCTAGTGCCTCGTAGCCTGTTTTGAGGTGCTGAATCGCATTTTTCTCACGTGCAGCACCTACACTGGGCAGGAATGCGTGTTTGTCAAAGTATTATATTTTGTTCCAGCACAGTTTTGGATGTCATGTTGTGGGACCATGGAGGTGTTTTCGTAGTATCTTGGGGCATAGCGCCTATCACAGTAAGAGGCACGCAAATTAGAATTGCAATTAGGTGGCGGATAATTTACTATCCAGATCCTATGTTATGTTTCATTGACTCTAGTATGCTGCACTGCAGGCAGCCATTAAGGGAGCCCCTCCCCCGCAGCTCAGTAAAGACAGCCATTGTGGGATTCCCAGAGCCACCCCCCCCCCACCTCTATTTTTAATGCTGGGCAACTTCTGTTCAAGTCAAGTCAGATCACAAAATGGATGTTTCCAGGCTTAACGGAGACCTCTGCAATATCATTCTGGTCTGTATAGCGTTGAATGTTAGACACTAAGTCCATTTCTAAGGGCTGCTTTTGTTTACAGATGGGGGAACCCAATAGGCACAAAAAGACATAACGGTTTTGCCCAGGATCACACGCATATAGGGAGAGCTGCTACTTAGCCGGGATTAGAGTCTTTAGGTCAGGGTGTTATTTACCAGGAGATCAACTAACCAATGACTTGGTTTCCACGTGCTCAGACTAGACTCCGGTAGTCAGTACTCAGTGAAAGTCACGGGGTCTCAGATAGAATGGACATATACTCGCTGCGCGGAACACAATAGGATGAAAAAGTCACGTGTTATAAGTCGACTGTGTACCCATAGTACTGATGTGCATGTGTAATGTAGCCGGTGCTCATGTAAAGTGCTCCAATGCCGGGGCTCAGGTCAGATCTGCGCTATAAATAAACTGCAAAAACACTTCGTTATCGGTGACTCTTTGACCGTGGTGCTGCACTGGACGCACTGTATTGTAGTGTTGTATTTATCTCCGCTTTTTTGTGGTGCGTACTGAAATGTAGTCTGTTCCAGGTCATAATGAGATGCTCCCTTCCAAAGCAAGCACATGGGGGCCGTGCCCCATCAATCACGCACCCTCCCTTCCTGTGCCCCGGAGAGAAAGGTCTTGCATTCGTGTTTCGCCACAAAGAACTGCTGCGCATTCCGAACAGCCCAAACACTGCCCTTCTCCTGCTTCCTGAAAGTACCAGCCGGGCTTACACTCCCGCCCTACCCCTTCACAATTGCAGCTGCAGAAACACACAAGGAAATACAGACTTTGGTCTCACGTAAAGACGGGGGACGGTTTGCCGTCAAGGATTGCACTTCAATAGCCCCCCCCCCCCATCATAAAGCAGATTATGTGCCCCTGCAGATGCAGATACACAGTAGAGCACCCTCCCGGCTCTGTCCTTTATTACCAACTGCGTTACGTACATTAGTCACTAAGACCGCAGGATGTGGTGAGTTAGAAAGAGGAAGCAGCTCCGCCTCCCCGGCAAGCGTTGCGCGGTATGCATTTCGTAGAGCGTTGCATGGGTTGCAAAAATGACACAAATTGAAGATTCATATTGGTATAATCGCTGCACCTCCGCTTTACTTATAACATTTTAAAAGTAAAGCGCGGGTGGCGCGATTATACTAACATGAAAGAAGTTTCTCTTTTAGCCCTGTCCCTTTCAGACTGGGGGCCCTTACTTCCTGCTGGGGTAAAAGGTTCCTTATCTTCTCTATGGGGCCATCTGGATCCATAAAGAAGATAAGGAACATTTTGCGCGAGCAGTAAGTCAAGTAACCCAGTCTGAAAAGGACGGGGCTTTGAGAGAAAGAAGAACGTCACTAGGACCTCTTCTCCAATGGCTGGCCGCCGTTTAGCATGAACGATGATGCCAGCCAATGGAAAAGAGGGGCGGGGCTGAACCTCGCTAGTAGAAAATACCGTATGTCATTAAATCATGCCAGCTCGACTGCGCATGTGCGCAGTCTTTCGCAGGCCGAGACCTAAAAACATACAGGAGCATGAGTAAGTGGACATTTTCAAATAATTTCATTGAGCGAGGTGCAAAGATGTGTATGAGTATGACTGTGCGCTACCAAGCCAACCCATAGCACTCACGGATATTGCAACATGAACCTCATCTGCCACTATCCTTAGCTTTACTAAGAGATGTGTTAAGTGTAAAGGATATCATTACTTAAGTACATGCATGTGATTTATTTTATTTTATTTTGTAATGGTGATAAGGACATCAGGCATTACTATTTTTAACTGAATGGTCTACCCAATGGGGTTAGACCATGACCTGTGGCCACAAAAAATAGTCTTGTGCAGACTGGCTCATCTGGTGCACACAGCCAGTCTTGTTCCCTTAAACCTCCCCATCATGGCATGTAACCCAGAGTACAGTGGGAGTGCAGTTCAAGACAACGTCAAAAGAGTGGTTTGAAGGTGGGGCCAAAGAGGTGGACTGATTATTGCCAACTTATCCAGAATGCACATAAGTTGATGAGATACTGAGTGAATGTGGAAGGTGAGCATGCAAAGCAAACTGTGATATAAATTACTTGTGCCATTTGCTTAGTTACACCTGGTGAATTTCTATCTTTTGAGGGATCAGTTGTGGGCAGCAGGTAGGTGCCATGACATGTTCCCTGTTCCATGACATGTTCCATAGCATGTTTGCGTTCATAACCCTGGGTACGTTTTTGAAATTTGAAGAAAATTTGAGGTCTGAGAATGCAGGTAATCAACCTCATTCTTAGGAAAGATCTGAAAATAAGGAGGGTTTTCACAACATCTGAAGCTGTTAAGATAGCATATGGAGTAACTTTAGCCCCAAAAAAGGCAAAGGTCAGTGATTACCTTAATTTTCTCCAAATATGAAGTGGGATTCCAGGCCAAGGAAATCCAGACTACCCTTGGAGAAGCTTTTCATGCTGGGCGGAATAGCACCTGAGGTAAAGAGCACACACGGTGATACAGGATCGCCGTTTTTTTACTTAAGAGACACCTAACAATAGATGCAAAGGAATAGCAACATGATTATTTATTGACATTATTTGCAGGCAAGAGGCTAGGGGTATGGGAGGAGGCATGGGAGGAGCTCACAAGCCTCACTCAGAATAGTGATTGTGAGTAAAAGAATATGTACCATCTTGACAGAATGCCTGATGTTGTGAAAGGGTACAATTTGGTGCATACCTGGTTCTCTCCTTGTCAAGACTTTTGGAAAGTGCACATTTTTGTTTAAAGCAGGTGGTTTGGATAGTCGGGTGAGCACTATGGGGCATATTATCAAGCAGTGCATTAAAAATTATCGCCGTTTTAGCGGCAAAAAACGGCCGCTAAAGCGGCGATAATGGGCTTGATAATATGGCCTTGTGAATTCCGATAGAAACTCATGTTCTGGTGTGAACATGGACTTCTATTGGAATTCTCCAGGCCATATTTTCAAGCCCATTATCGCCGATTTAGCTGCATTTTTCTGCCGCCAAACAGCAATAATTTTAACGCACTGCTTGATAATATGCCCCTATGTTGTGCAGATAAGAAGCTAGACTAGAATAAGGTTAGATTAATTTATTTATGATTTGGATCTCTAACGAAGTCCAAAGAGAATTTACACTATTTCCAATGGGACATAAAAACAACTCGAACAACATAATCAAACAACAGATCATTTAATTTTCTAACACAGCATGGCTAAACAATTACCATCAATGCAGTAAAACCTTGAAAGATGCTAGTTCCAAAAGTGCTACACTAAAGTGCGATACTTGTGCAGAATCAAGATACGACAATTTCATAAAAACAATTAAATAAAAGAAAATTTTCCCCGGGGGTTCCTGTCACTTACTCAGGATCCCTATACTTTACTATTCTATGAATACTCCCCCTCCCCCAACACCTCAAACCATAGGGCCTGAACCTGTTCAAATCTTACCCGCATTTTTTCTACAATAAATGATTTAAAAGATTCAAAAATATTTTACAAAACATTTACAAATCTTGTGCTTTCCATATAAAAACATTTAATTTTACTAGATTAATTACCAAAATGTAAAAGAATTGAGACAATCTAAAAATAACATTAGGAAACGTTTAACAAAATTTGTACATTCCATATAAAACATTTCATTTACTGGCTCAGTTATCAAAGTATGGGCTTCCACCACTGAAATTGCATTATATTTTAAAAATAAAGATCTCAAACAAGTGTGGCGTCCTTTATGGTAGACATCACACACTTTCAAGGTTTACCTGGGCGGTTCGCCATGCCAATTACAATTTAAGGGTAACAACATTAATTCGTGCTGACATCATGACGCGCCGGGCTCCATGATCAATATTCCCTACAAAATATTTTTGAAGTCCTCACCAGACAAAAAGAGGCTATATTACATCAAATCTACTCTTCCCTGATAAAACTCGCCCTCCTTCACTCAAGCTTTTGAGCTGACTAAATGACCAGGAGAAAACCATTTCCAACACTGGGCCTTGCACATGTGTGTTAACGATCCTAAATTCTAACCATATTGCTTGCACTACTGCTAATATATTTAAGGTACAGACTTCCCTCAAATCTGACCTAATTTATTTAGATAATCACATATTAGGGGCAACAATATCATTAGCATATAATAGGCATGGGATAGTGTGTCTCCCTATTCTTGGGAAGGTCTCCCTTCCCAACCTGAAACACTTGAGGTAACTCTGATATGTATAGAGAGAAAAGAATAGGGGCCAAAAGGCACCACTGCTTTAGGCCATTGTATGTCCTAATTTAAGTTGATAAGCCCCCTCAAAAGGACCTGACACCAGTTGGATGAGTACAGGGGCATTATTAAACATAATAAGTTATCCAATTTCCAAACCTATGCAATTTCCCCCAGAGTGTTGGGCTATCCATCTGATCAAAAGCTGTGGAGAAATCTATAAAGGCTGCATTGACTGGTTGCCCTCATGAAATAGCATATTTTTCTATGATCAGCTGGAACATCACCACATTATCTAGGGTTCCATGATTCTTACTAAATAGAGCTTGCTCCATAGTGATTAAGTTCCCCTCTTCCACCAAAGCATGAAGATGTTCCAAGATGCTTTTAGCAAAGATCATACCAACCAAATTGAACAGACCTATTTGTTTATAATTATTTAGAAGGTTCCTTGGACCCTTTTTGTGAAGTGGATCCACAACACCCTCCCTTTCCACGATACAGTAACAGAACCTCGTTGATAACAATAATTTAATAATACAGCTTTGTCTTTCTTTTTTGGCCCCTCTTTTCATAACTGAGATAGAGATTTAATCTGGGCCAGTACCACAGAAAATCTCATGTCCTGAATGAATCTTTATATTTTCCCCACTACCAGGGGATCATAACTAGTTTGCAGGGTAGATAGATCTGCTATCTTCCAATTGGTCAGGTCCTCCCCAAAATTTGGGGCATATAGCTCTGAGATATATTTTTCCCATATATCGTTCCTAATTAGGATTGACTTTTCCTTTGTCCCTCTCCCACAACTCTCTGAGATAATCTCCCAAAATCTTCTAACATCTTCATTATAGGCAACTTCCCTCAGGGCAATCCATTACCGTTTCTTTACTTCTGTTTTAAGGCTGTTTTTTCTATATCTCTATTATGAACTTGAATGGGAAATACCCTATTGTCCTTAACCACCAAGGGCATAGCTTCAGGGGAGCTCGATGATGTGTTACACCCCCCCTAAATAAATGTGCCCTTTAGTAAAAGTGTAAAAATGTGGCTAAAGGTGCTTTCATTTGGGTATGTTTGTTGGAATTCACCTGGTATTTTAGATAGCACACACGGCAAAACACACACAGACACACTCTACCTTGTCTCCATTTTGAAGGTCTTACAAATGTTGGTTATTTTACAGATATTGTGCTTTAAGTACCCCTAACAATCTGCACTCCTCTCACTTTCCACTGCCCCTTAAGCCCCCCGAATGGACTGCTCCTCATATAATGTAAAGAAATTGGTGCTCATGTAAAGCGCTCTGATATCTGATATCTTTAGGTCTAGTTTGCGCTATATAGAACTCTATAAAAAAACTATTTAACATGATATGCCAGCGTGACTGTTTGAAAATCTGAAGCTCACCTCTGCCCCATTTTTTCTGACCAAGCTACACTCATGTCTATCACAAACAGTTTCACAAGTTTCTCATGCTTCAGGATAGTATCTTCCCCCTCTACTGCACTTTCCTTTACTGCTATCATTAAAGCCTCTGACCGATTAGCAATTTTATTGGGTTTACAGTGTATTCTACAGTTACTAAAACCTACCGATAAACCTGTATCATTCCAAACTCACTCCCAGTTACAGAAAAATGTACCCTAAGTGAAATAGTTGAGTGATCACTATATGGAGCTGCAATAACATTTAAATCCATAACCATGTCAAATGTTGGATTGGAGGCAAGTATATAGTCAATTAAAGGCCCTGTATCCTTCTC
The DNA here is from genome assembly GCF_964261635.1 of Lissotriton helveticus. Lineage (NCBI taxonomy): Eukaryota > Metazoa > Chordata > Amphibia > Caudata > Salamandridae > Lissotriton > Lissotriton helveticus. The sequence goes on along the minus strand of NC_136072.1, from coordinate 836,665,484 downwards.
CCATTTAGTATATTTTGCTGGGCAATCCTCCGCTACTTGAACATTCGCTATTAGGTATTCTTGTTTACTTAGTCAATCTAATAAAATTGATCCTCTTTTATCAGACTTTATTTTTTCGGGGAACATTGCGGGAGGAATATTTTTGGCTTCTTCTCTACTCTGATTTGCAAACACACTCAAGGCATGATTTGAAATTGTTGCATTAAAAGTACCCACTAATAATAACGGAGAACAATTATCCTGTCCAATATTTCATTTATAGAGACAAATAACTCTATTATCCGCTTAGAATATGAGTAATCTGGTGGAATGTAAACATTCAGAATTAATGAAGAATCCTCTATATCAGACTCCTGAAATCTACTAATTTGTATTTCTTAAAAATGGCTGCTTGTGTGCTCAAATCACTTATAGAACCAGTTATACTTATTTCCTAAAAAAGTACAGCCCGTTACCCGCAGCATAAACTTTACGCGAGGGGGAAGCAATTCTACTAAAATAATACTAATTATCCAAATCTATATGTGTTTTATTCCATGTTTCCTGGATGCAGATTACATCCACTTGCAGGTTTTTCAAGAAGCTAATTTATTTTGATCTTTTGGAAAACCTGCTATGATCTAGGACACCAGTTTTAACCCACCAATAGCTACACTTCTGATTCATATTGACCGGTAAGGGTCGGGGGTGTGGGCGGGGTGATTATCATTGAGGGAGCCTGAAAGCCATTTTCACCTACTGTCCTCCTCTCCCCCCTCTGTTGTTGCAAACTCTACCCTTTTCTCTAAAATGGATATCCATCTTCTAGCCGGGAGGACATGTTGGCCATGTGGCTGAAGGAGGAACAGTGCAACAGTGCAGTTGCAGCCTTGTGTTTGGAATATGACAATAGCTTGTACTTGGTTTAGTGAGAGAATCTAATCTATAGGCTGCTCTGGGTCTGCCAACTCTTCTGAGAAAAACATGTTACTGTTTTTTACTACAGCACTCATGCTTGAAAACAGCAACATACAAACACACAAGCATGAAGCAACAAAGTAACTCTAATGTTCTATTGTTTGTTCTTGTTACTCAGCTGATTGATGGAGCGCAGGGGCAAGGATCATCTCCACAAATCTGTGCGGAACCATGTGCTGGCAAGATAGAGAAGAAGCTGCCCCTAATTTGCCAACCGCCAATCATCAATAAAAAAGTAAGATGTCAAAAAATGGGAACAATGTGTGTCCAATAGGTGAAAGATGCAAATTATGCTGCATCTGTTTTGCCCTTGATATTTCTTAAGATTATGGGAGAAGAACTGTTGAGATGGGTAATCGTAGCCTATATTAACCGCATCCTTGCGGCACATTTTCCCTTGCTGCGCTGAGTTTTTTAAAAACCCATTATTCATGACGAGCTGGGCTCGTCATGAGCGTGCAAGGAGGCTACCTCATGACGAGCCCAGCTCGTCATGAGCGTCGAAGGGGTTAAGCAATGTATAGATGAACTCAGAGATACATATGCTGGCCTTGTATGAGTCAGTTTAATCAAAAAGGAGAATGGACACTTGTAGCTTCATAACCATTGGTTATACTTGAGCACCCTCATAAACGCTATGATATTAATTGCGGTGTATATCTGTTGTCCGCCCACTATCAGCGTTATGGCATAGTCATCGGGTGTCCAATTTTGTGCTATATGCCAGCCTCATCCTGAGGCAACCTCTGGTCTGGGTAGCAGTGTCTAGAGAATAAAGGACACCCCCAGAGGGAAGGTGCAGAAAAAACAAGAAAAAACAAGCATTGGAAATGCAATAGGTCTCGCATTAGAAAAGTTATTGGTCTTGTAAATGACATATTTTATTTATTTGTTGGTTTTTAAAATTGCTAAATTGATGGCTTTGTCATTTACAATGCCAATAGTTATAACTTTCGCGAATGTGACACCTATAGCATTTGGAATGCAACATGTTTTGTATTTACGTGACTTAGATGGCAGCTCTGGTCGTTAGGCCACATCTCTAGAGAGCAGGAGAGTGCAGCAGGGGAGAGAAGCACAGCAATGCAATAGGTCTCGCATTAGGAAAGTTTGAGCTATTGGTATTGTAAAGGACACATTTTTTATTTATGTGCTTGTTTTGAAAATAGCGAAATTAATAGCTTTGTTATTTACAATGCCAATAGTTTTATCTTTCGCAAATGTGACAGCTATTGTAACACAATATGTGTTGTGAGGGTGAGGGGTTGAGGGTGAGGGGTTGAGGGTGAGGGGTTGAGGGTGAGTGAGGGTGAGGGGTTGAGGGTGAGTGAGGGTGAGGGGTTGAGGGTGAGGGTGAGTGGTTGAGGGTGAGTGGTTGAGGGTGAGTGGTTGAGGGTGAGTGAGGGTGAGTGAGGGTGAGGGGTTGAGGGTGAGTGAGGGTGAGGGGTTGAGGGTGAGTGAGGGTGAGTGAGGGTGAGTGAGGGTGAGGGTGAATGAGGGTGAGCGAGGGTGAGGGGTTGAGGGTGAGTGAGGGGTTGAGGGTGAGTGAGGGTGAGGGGTTGAGGGTGAGGGTGAGTGAGGGTGAGGGTGAGTGAGGGTGAGTGAGGGTGAGTGAGGGTGAGGGTGAGTGAGGGTGAGGGTGAGTGAGGGGTTGAGGGTGAGGGGTTGAGGGGTTGAGGGGTTGAGGGTGAGAGGTTGAGGGTGAGAGGTTGAGGGTGAGAGAGTGTGAGGGTGAGAGAGTGTGAGGGTGAGAGAGTGTGAGGGGGTGAGGGTGAGGGGGTGAGGGTGAGGGGGTGAGGGTGAGGGGGTGAGGGTGAGGGGGTGAGGGTGAGGGGGTGAGGGTGAGGGGGTGAGGGTGAGGGGGTGAGGGTGAGGGGTTGAGGGTGAGGGGGTGAGGGGTTGAGGGTGAGGGGTTGAGGGTGAGGGGTTGAGGATGAGGGGTTGAGGGTGAGGGGTTGAGGGTGAGAGGGTGAGAGGGTGAGGGTGAGAGGGTGAGAGGGTGAGGGGTTGAGGGTGAGTGAGGGGTGGAGGGTGAGGGGGTGAGGGTGTGAGGGTGAGGGGGTGAGGGTGAGGGGGTGAGGGTGAGGGGGTGAGGGGGTGAGGGGTTGAGGGTGAGGGGGTGAGGGGGTGAGGGGTTGAGGGTGAGGGGTTGAGGGTGAGGGGTTGAGGGTGAGGGTGAGGGGTTGAGGGTGAGGGGTTGAGGGTGAGGGGGTGAGGGTGAGGGGGTGAGGGGTTGGGGGTGAGGGGTTGAGGGGTTGAGGGTGAGGGGGTGAGGGGTTGAGGGTGAGGGGGTGAGGGGTTGAGGGTGAGTGAGGGGTTGAGGATGAGGGGTTGAGGGTGAGGGGTTGAGTGTGAGGGTGAGGGGGTGAGGGGGTGAGGGGGTGAGGGTGAGGGGGTGAGGGTGAGTGAGGGGTTGAGGGTGAGGGGGTGAGGGGGTGAGGGTGAGTGAGGGGGTGAGGGGGTGAGGGTGAGTGAGGGGGTGAGGGGGTGAGGGTGAGTGAGGGGGTGAGGGTGAGTGAGGGGGTGAGGGTGAGGGGTTGAGGGTGAGGGGAGGGGTTGAGGGTGAGGGGGTGAGGGTGAGGGGGTGAGGGTGAGGGGGTGAGGGTGAGGGGGTGAGGGTGAGGGGTTGAGGGTGAGTGAGGGTGAGTGAGAGTGAGGGGTTGAGGGTGAGGGGTTGAGGGTGAGAGGGTGAGGGGGTGAGGGGGTGAGTGAGAGTGAGGGTGAGGGGTTGAGGGTGAGGGGGTGATGGGTTGAGGGTGAGGGGTTGAGGGTGAGGGGTTGAGGGTGAGGGTGAGGGGGTTGAGGGTGAGGGGGTTGAGGGTGAGTGAGGGTGAGGGGGAGGGAGGGGGAGGGGTTGAGGGTGAGGGGTTGAGGGTGAGGGGTTGAGGGTGAGGGGGTGAGGGTGAGGGGGTGAGGGTGAAGGGGTGAGGGTGAGGGGGGAGGGAGGGTGAGGGGTTGAGGGTGAGGGGTTGAGGGGTTGAGGGTGAGGGGTTGAGGGTGAGGGGTTGAGGGTGAGGGGTTGAGGGTGAGAGGGTGAGGGTGAGTGTGAGTGTGAGGGGTTGAGGGTGAGTGAGGGTGAGGGTGAGGGGTGAGGGTGAGTGAGGGGTTGAGGGTGAGGGGTTGAGGGTGAGGGGTTGAGGGTGAGGGGGTGAGGGGTTGAGGGTGAGGGGTTGAGGGTGAGGGGTTGAGGGTGAGGGGTTGAGGGTGAGGGGTTGAGGGTGAGGGGGTGAGGGTGAGGGGGTGAGGGTGAGTGAGGGGTTGAGGGTGAGTGAGGGTTGAGGGTGAGTGAGGGGTTGAGGGTGAGTGAGGGGTTGAGGGTGAGTGAGGGGTTGAGGGTGAGTGAGGGGTTGAGGGTGAGTGGTTGAGGGTGAGGGGTTGAGTGTGAGGGTGAGGGGGTGAGGGGTTGAGGGTGAGGGGGTGAGGGTGAGTGAGGGGTTGAGGGTGAGGGGTTGAGGGTGAGGGGTTGAGGGTGAGGGGTTGAGGGTGAGGGGGTGAGGGTGAGGGGGTGAGGGGTTGAGGGTGAGTGTGAGTGAAGGTGAGGGTGAGGGTGAGTGAGGGTGAGGGGTTGAGGGTGAGGGGCTGAGGGTGAGGGGTTGAGGGTGAGGGGTTGAGGGTGAGGGGTTGAGGGTGAGAGGGTGAGGGGTTGAGGGTGAGTGTGAGGGGTTGAGGGTGAGTGAGTGTGAGTGTGAGGGGGTGAGGGTGAGGGGGTGAGGGGTTGAGGGTGAGGGGTTGAGGGTGAGGGGGTGAGGGTGAGGGGGTGAGGGGTTGAGGGTGAGGGGGTGAGGGTGAGTGAGGGGTTGAGGGTGAGTGAGGGGTTGAGGGTGAGTGAGGGGTTGAGGGTGAGAGGTTGAGTGTGAGGGTGAGAGGTTGAGTGTGAGGGTGAGGGGGTGAGGGTGAGGGGTTGAGGGTGAGGGTGAGTGAGGGGTTGAGGGTGAGGGGTTGAGGGTGAGGGGTTGAGGGTGAGGGGGTGAGGGGTTGAGGGTGAGGGGGTGAGGGTGAGGGGGTGAGGGTGAGGGGGTGAGGGTGAGGGGGTGAGGGTGAGGGGTTGAGGGTGAGTGAGGGTGAGTGAGGGTGAGGGTGAGTGAGGGTGAGGGGTTGAGGGTGAGGGGTTGAGGGTGAGGGGTTGAGGGTGAGGGGTTGAGGGTGAGTGTGAGGGGTTGAGGGTGAGTGTGAGGGGTTGAGGGTGAGTGAGTGTGAGGGGGTGAGGGTGAGGGGGTGAGGGGGTGAGGGTGAGGGGTTGAAGGTGAGGGGTTGAGGGTGAGGGGTTGAGGGTGAGGGGTTGAGGGTGAGGGGGTGAGGGTGAGGGGGTGAGGGTGAGGGTGAGGGGTTGAGGGTGAGGGGTTGAGGGTGAGGGGTTGAGGGTGAGGGTGAGGGTGAGGGTGAGTGAGGGGTTGAGGGTGAGGGGTTGAGTGTGAGGGGTTGAGTGTGAGGGTGAGGGGGTGAGGGTGAGGGGTTGAGGGTGAGGGAGTGAGGGTGAGTGAGGGGTTGAGGGTGAGGGGTTGAGGGTGAGGGGTTGAGGGTGAGGGTGAGGGGGTGAGAGGGTGAGGGGTTGAGGGGGAGGGGGAGGGGTTGAGGGTGAGTGAGGGTGAGTGAGGGTGAGGGTGAGTGAGGGGGAGGGGTTGAGGGTGAGGGGTTGAGGGTGAGGGGTTGAGGGGTTGAGGGGTTGAGGGTGAGTGAGTGTGAGGGGTTGAGGGTGAGTGAGTGTGAGGGGGTGAGGGTGAGGGGGTGAGGGGTTGAGGGTGAGGGGGTGAGGGGTTGAGGGTGAGTGAGGGGTTGAGGGTGAGGGGGTGAGGGTGAGGGGTTGAGGGTGAGGGGTTGAGGGTGAGGGGTTGAGGGTGTGAGGGTGAGGGGTTGAGGGTGAGGGGGTGAGGGGTTGAGGGGTTGAGGGTGAGGGGTTGAGGGTGAGGGGTTGAGGGTGAGGGGTTGAGGGTGAGTGAGGGTGAGTGAGGGTGAGGGGTTGAGGGTGAGGGTGAGGGGTTGAGGGTGAGAGGGTGAGGGTGAGTGAGGGTGAGGGTGAGTGAGTGTGAGGGGTTGAGGGTGGGTGAGGGTGAGGGGTTGAGGGTGGGTGAGGGGTTGAGGGTGAGTGTGAGGGTGAGGGGTTGATGTGGGTGAGGGGGTGAGGGGTTGAGGGTGGGTGAGGGTGAGGGGTTGAGGGTGGGTGAGGGGTTGAGGGTGAGTGAGGGTGAGGGGTTGAGGGTGAGTGAGGGTGAGGGGTTGAGGGTGAGTGTGAGGGTGAGGGGTTGAGGGTGAGGGGTTGAGTGTGAGGGTGAGGGGGTGAGGGTGAGGGGTTGAGGGTGAGGGGGTGAGGGGGTGAGGGTGAGTGAGGGGTTGAGGGTGAGGGGTTGAGGGTGAGGGGTTGAGGGTGAGGGGTTGAGGGTGAGGGTGAGGGGTTGAGGGTGAGGGGTTGAGGGTGAGTGAGGGTGAGTGAGGGTGAGTGAGGGTGAGGGTGGGTGAGGGGTTGAGGGAGGGTGAGGGGTTGAGGGTGAGAGGGTGAGGGAGGGTGAGGGATTGAGGGTGAGAGCGTGAGGGGTTGAGGGGTTGAGGGTGAGTGAGTGTGAGGGGTTGAGGGTGAGTGAGTGTGAGGGTGAGGGGGTGAGGGTGAGGGGGTGAGGGGTTGAGGGTGTGAGGGTGAGGGGTTGAGGGTGAGGAGTTGAGGGTGAGGGGTTGAGGGTGAGGGGTTGAGGGTGAGGGGTTGAGGGTGAGTGAGGGTGAGGGGTTGAGGGTGAGAGGGTGAGGGTGAGAGGGTGAGGGTGAGAGGGTGAGGGTGAGGGTGAGGGGTTGAGGGTGAGTGAGGGTGAGGGGTTGAGGGTGAGAGGGTGAGGGTGAGTGAGGGTGAGGGGTTGAGGGTGAGAGGGTGAGGGTGAGGGGTTGAGGGTGAGTGAGGGTGAGTGAGGGTGAGGGTGAGGGTGAGTGAGTGTGAGGGGTTGAGGGTGTGTGAGGGTGAGGGGTTGAGGGTGGGTGAGGGGTTGAGGGTGAGTGTGAGGGTGAGGGGTTGATGGTGGGTGAGGGGTTGAGGGTGAGGGGTTGAGGGTGGGTGAGGGTGAGGGGTTGAGGGTGGGTGAGGGTGAGGGGTTGAGGGTGGGTGAGGGGTTGAGGGCGAGTGAGGGGTTGAGGGGTTGAGGGTGAGTGAGGGTGAGGGGTTGAGGATGAGTGTGAGGGTGAGGGGTTGAGGGTGAGTGAGTGTGAGGGTGAGGGTGTGAGGGGTTGAGGGTGAGTGAGGGGGTGAGGGTGAGTGAGGGGGTGAGGGTGAGTGAGGGGTTGAGGGTGATGGGGTGAGGGTGAGTGAGGGTGAGTGAGGGGGTGAGGGGGTGAGGGTGAGGGGTTGAGGATGTGAGGGTGAGTGAGGGGTTGAGGGTGAGGGGGTGAGGGGTTGAGGGTGAGGGGTTGAGGGTGAGTGAGGGGTTGAGGGTGAGGGGTTGAGAGTGAGGGGTTGAGGGTGAGGGGTTGAGGGTGAGGGGTTGAGGGTGAGGGGGTGAGGGTGAGGGGGTGAGGGTGAGGGGGTGAGGGGTTGAGGGTGAGGGGTTGAGGGTGAGGGGTTGAGGGTGAGGGTGAGGGGTTGAGGGTGAGGGGTTGAGGGTGAGGGGGTGAGGGTGAGTGAGGGTGAGGGGTTGAGGGTGAGTGAGGGTGAGGGTGAGTGAGGGTGAGGGGTTGAGGGTGAGGGGTTGGGGTTGAGGGTGAGAGTGAGGGTGAGTGAGGGTGAGTGAGGGTGAGGGTGAGTGAGGGTGAGGGTGAGTGAGGGTGAGGGTGAGGGTGAGTGAGGGGTTGAGGGTGAGTGAGGGTGAGTGAGGGGTTGAGGGTGAGTGAGGGTGAGGGGTTGAGGGTGAGGGGTTGAGGGTGAGGGGTTGAGGGTGCGGGGTTGAGGGTGCGGGGGTGAGGGGGTGAGGGTGAGGGGGTGAGGGTGAGGGGTTGAGGGTGAGGGGTTGAGGGTGAGGGGTTGAGGGGGTGAGGGGTTGAGGGTGCGGGGTTGAGGGTGCGGGGTTGAGGGTGAGGGGTTGAGGGTGAGGGGTTGAGGGTGAGGGGGTGAGGGTGAGGGGGTGAGGGGGTGAGGGGTTGAGGGTGCGGGGTTGAGGGTGAGGGGGTGAGGGGGTGAGGGGTTGAGGGTGAGGGGTAGGGTGAGGGGTTGAGGGTGAGGGTGAGGGGGTGAGGGGATGAGGGGTTGAGGGTGAGGGGGTGAGGGGGTGAGGGTGAGTGTGAGGGTGAGGGGTTAAGGGTGAGTGAGTGTGAGGGTGAGTGAGTGTGAGGGTGAGGGGGGCACAAGTCCTAACAAGGAAGCAAAGCAAACAGCCGGAGAAGAGAGAAAAACGGCAGGAATCGAAGTAAAGAGGAGGATGCAAGGAGAGGTACAGAGGGAGTTAGCATAAAAGGAGACACGGCCGGCGGCCGTGAAACTGAAAGTACGGCCGGCCGGCCGTGAATAATTAGGGGATGAGCGCACGCTGAGAAGCTGCCTTTGATGTGGTAATGCGAGGCAGGCAGGCAGGCGGCTGGTGGCATTGTGCACGCGCTTTTTAGGGCTTGCGCTTGCGCAATGACCTAAAAAGCACATGCACTTCAAGAAATCGCCAGTGGAATCGTGCTTGGGTAAACGCTGTTTAAGCCCCTATAGAGCTTCGCCAGCTATGCGCATGCGCACAGCAGGCGAGCCCTAAAAACTTTTTTTTTAAAACAATGCCTCTCCAAACGAAGCTTTAAAATAAAAAGGAAAGGTAATGTTATTAAAATAAATTTGGATATTGTGGTAAATCAAGTTACTAGATCACCTCATATCTTCAAAGGAACGGTCAACATGTTTCTGCTCTTTGTGGCCCAACCGGGTCTGTAGAGCATTCGTCAGGACATACAAGATAACAGGTAAGTACTTACACCATTTGTGTAGTTTTCAATAGTGTGCAATTTTTCAAACACAAGACTGAACTAATACTTTTGATTCCTAAAATAAAGAAAAAGAAATAGAAGAAAACAAGCAAACATCCACACTTTGAATGAAAAAATGTACAATTTAGCACTGAGAATATACTCTGTTTTCAGAGAAATAGGCAAATAAATGTGAATCACTTTTTTGCACATGTGGACAGAAATACATGGGACAGCTTGGGGGGTACAATGGGTCCTGGCTGGGAACATTTTAAGTTCTATTATAAAAGATCACACAACTAACGTTTTTGTATGTTAAATTGCAACAAGAATGGCAAGCATTTCGATAGACATCGTCACATAAGTATCTGTAGATTTGTGAAACCTCAAATTGGGAATAGAAATAAAAACAATAGCAGGGTCATGTTGGATTTCCCATATAATAAATCTCGACAGACAAAGAGGGAGACCTCGTTGCATTTCATTTTCGATTGGGCCAATATCTATAACGTAAACATTTTTTAACCCATATCTCTAGCGTAAACATTATTTTCACCTGTGGTATGTTTCTACGATTAGGCCAGCATTTAAAGCGTAAACATTTTTATATAACCCGTATCTCTAGCGTAAACATTATTTTCACCTGTGGTGTGTATCTACATGGTGATTAATGTGCTACGCGTGTAATTTCAAGATTAGACCGTTAGTGTCTCCGATATAATTGTCTTTGTAACGCTCTGCCACCATTCTTACCCGCATGCTAGAGAGACTCCTCGTCATGTGCTGGCTCTGCCCCCGGGTGTGTAGAGGACATTCCCCCTTCCTGTTTTTAACAACATCATGATAGAAATAGGACTAGGTTCATGCGTGTTTATCTCAAAGAAAGTTTCAAGCCTTGTGTTTTACGATATGATACGTAGTATAGGAATTGAGGTATAACGACAAAAAAGGATGTGTGCTTTTTTTTTTTTATTCAGCACTCGTTATTTAAAATGACTGTTCACTACTTCCTCATTGTATTCTACAATGTATTTATGTCGTGAATAAATTCTTGTTTACATGTGAATTGAACAATGGATTGAAAACAGATTGAAAAATTAATTCATTAATTAATAACACAAGGTGTGATTTACTAACCCAATTTCTTTAGTGCAGATGGTCCAAAGGATTATAACTGGACCTATTTTCCGGGTCTTAAGTCACAATATTGGTCCGTGTTTCAGGTTTTAGAGCATGAAAACAGACAAAGGAGTAAATCTGTAAATACTTTCACCTACCACTAGTCGTTTATACATAGTTGTGGATATCTGAATCCAGATAGAGATTGGTACATATCAGTGAATGGATGTCCTATATGTACTGTGCCATCTAAATATTATCTTATCGTGTCATACTGTTCAATGAGGGTACAGTGGACAAAATGAAATTATGTAAATTGGTGCCACCGTATATTGTCATTCAGACCTGTGAGGTGTGTCTGGAGGCGATTCACCCACCTTTGTTCCTTCTCAAACAATATTTTTTCAGCATTCCTGGTTTTGTCTATCAACATTTCTAACACTGTCCATCTGAGTTCTTCATAGTCATGGCCTGCTTCTACAAAATGGGAGCACAGTTTGGTGGTGTTTTTCTTCATTCTTATATTGCTCTTGTGCTCTCCAATTCTTAGCTTCACCTTTCTACAGGTCATGCCCACATACTTTCGTTGGCATGGGCAGCTCACCAAATATACCACATGGGTGGAGTTACAATTGGTGTGTGCAGGGGGAAGGTTGCAAGCTACAAGTAACCAATATCTCCGTAAAAACGTGACATCACAGTAGCGTAGTTAGGGGGCAACCCTTCACCCCTTTTTTGAGTGCCGCACTTCACCCCTTCACTTCCCCCATGCACAAACCAGTCATTACTGGACGGCAAACTGTGGCAGGATCGCCCCAGTTGGCAAAAACGCTAGCTTTCCCACTGGTACAGTACATGGAAAATAGATGGGGAAACGTTTCAGGAAGATGAGGACCAAAGAAGAATTTTGGCATGAATGAGAAAAAAAGTGAATTAGTGAGCGGTTAAGATTTGTTGTACCGCTTTATCTTCATCTTTGTGCTCCTGGTAGCGTTAAATGACAGGGATGACAATTGCTCCGCATTCTAACACCCTGCCCCAACTGTTTACATCTTTCTCACACTCTGTGGAACGCAACAGGACATAATTTGCAGACACTGCAATTTTCAATTATTTAGCTTCATGAATAAATCCAGCAAAGTTCTAATTTCAAATAACGTTTTCTGTTTTCAATATGCAAGCCAGAAAGATGGAAAGCAGCGGGGAGCTCTAGAGAGCCTGGCCGCAAGATGGTTGCCACTTCGTGAGGCTCTGCGGGCTGGATGGCCAATCCATCTGTTATTGATCTTTGTGGCAGACATTGCAGATGAAAAGTGCATGGTAGAGGCTTGGCTGACTCTGGGGGCATGAACTGGTCTGTGATTCTGCCGCTAAATACCGATATTGGGCACGGAGCTCGGCAGCCTCATTAGCCAGGACTCAACATGGCGGAGAACTGAGGCCCGTAACATAGAGGCCGGTGCAGGGTTCTCGAGGCAGCAGAGGGACGCTCTGAGAGTAGCTGTCTGTGTGGTCTGAGTGAGCTCCCCTTCTGACGACAGACCTGAGTCGTCAGGAGGGTAGCGGGGTGAGGTGAGTGAGTGGACTGTAACGGTGTGAGGGCCTGCCCTGGATCCGCAGAAAGAAGTTGCTGTCCGATTGCACTGTGCACTGCTTGAGCGGAGGAGTCCGGAGGCCCGGAGAAGGCAGGCCTGTGAACCTGAGCACCTGCATGAGAACCCGAGGCATCAGAGAGGTGGATTGGATGAGCCAGGGTGGTCTGCAAGGCAGGAGAACAATGGACGGATCATCCCTGTAGTGACGCTGGATTCCACAGTGAGTGACATTTCCTGAGTGCCCTTGCCTGCCAAAATTATCCCTGCAAGCTGAGTGGTGCTGGAGTGGAACATAGGTGGCATACTCAAACCGGACGGAGGCTGCAAGAGTGACCCGGCCTAGAGTGAGGAAGCACTGGGCCCTCAGAGAGAAGAGAGCTGCATAGCCAGGCCTGCAGGCAGCAAGTGTAAAGGTGAGGGGTGTCCACTGGTGTATCTCTGCGAGGGTTGCATGTGGGCCGGTAAGTTCTTGGCCTGTTGCAGCATTGCTTTCCGGGACCAGAAGCAGAGTGCCCGGGGTGATCCACCCCTGTGAAATACAAGCACTATAAAAGGAAGAGTCCGGATCCTTGTACGGTACAGAGCCCGCTGAAGTGCTGCTTGATACAGCCTGCAGTCTAATTGAGACTTTGGGGGCAGCGTGGAAGACTTGACCAGGCGGCCCACATAGGAGCCCTAGGAGCTGGAATTCAGGGACTTCCGTTGCGGGGTGCTGGCGGACTCCAAGGGGCCTGATCCTCCACCCCTCTCCCCATGGCCTCACAGCAAATAACATTCTGGTGAGAGTTTGCAGTATTGGGCTGTGTCGGTTGTGAATGGATTTGTGAGAGGGATGGTAGAAGAAGACCTGGAGGTGCAGCAACTCCGGAGCTTAAGAGCAGAGGATCAAATTGACAGGTGATACCAAGAGCTGAGTGAACAAGATCTTACAGTCGTTGGGGATACCAAGGCCTCCTGAAGCGGTTACGGGGTAGCAGAAGGAGCAGCTAAATAGAGAGATCACCAGGGGTGCCATCACTACCACTGAACTCCCTGACGGCTGGTGTCAGAGAAAAGTAAGGTCCTGGCACCACAGCCGGGCGCTGAGCAATCCAACTAGTTTGGACCTCAAGAAATCCAATGGACTTGGCTCTCTGACTTGGTCTGGTTACAGTCGAGTACGGCTCACGGAACTGAACTGTTTTTTGCGACCAAAGCACGCCTAGGTGACGACGACGCTCTGATGGTGCTCCCAGGTGCTTGGTTGCGGCAAGGAGAGCTGCAAGCACTGGAGAGGGCACAGCCAAGGTCAGTTTGCACACTGCTTCAATTGGGAGCAAGACCAGTGGTCAGATCACTGTTTGGAATCCCCACTGTTGGTATGCAGAAGAACCCATCTGCCATGGGCAAGACGGACACCTGGCAACCTAAGCTGGTATTCAAAGAGCGTAAACCTCCTAGAAGTATGGCACTATGGATGAGGCCCTGCGGAAGATGGACTCGGTGGAAGTGCCGCCACAGGAGCCAGATATCTGTGAGATGTTCAAGGACTTAAAACAATCACTCACTGCCATTGATCACAAAATCGACTCTCTTGTAGACAGACTGAAAGACAAAGTGTCTAGTCACACTAAATGCCTCAACAACTTGAACACCTCACCTCCCAAATGGAAGATGGTGGAGTAATGACGCGTAAAAGGCTGCTCAGCATGGAAAAAGTTCTGGAGGTGATCCGGAACAAAAACGAGGACCTTGGGGCCAGGTCCAGGTGGAACAACCTGCAAGTATTCGGAATTTCAGAGTACACCTCCATGACACGGGTAGAAGACTACATGGAGGAAATGCTGAGGTTGCCTTTTTGCATTGTGGAAAGGGCAGATAGAACTTTAGGCCCAAGAACCCCGCCGTGGACTCCCACCAGGCCGATAATAGCTTGCTGCTGAATTACAGGGACACAATCCTCCGCCTGGTGAGAGAGCAACACGAAGTGTTTTATCGGGGGAATACTGTATTGTTTTACCATGACTTCACCCTGGCTGTTCAAGCAGCCAGACGAGATTTTATACTCGTGAAGAGACTACTACAAAATCAGGACATCAAGTACTCTCTGTTGTACCCATCAAAACTGCTAACTTTCCATGTGGGCAAAACTTTGTACTTACTGATCCTAAGCTGGCCACCAAATTTTTGTGGGACCTCCGCTCAGCTGTCAGGAGAAGGACAAGGAGGACGAAAGTCACATCAGCGATTCTGATTTAAGAGTAATGGCACACTAACCGCTCCTAGTCCACAGGGTGACGCATGGTAATCCGCAGGAATGTAATTATTTGTTACTTTAAATATATACAATTGCATTTTTCTTTAGATGTCTGCCTTCCAGCAGCAGGGGGTTTACCCCCCCACTGTTTTGTAATGGTTCAGCCCCCCAGCTACTTCTAGCTTGGAGGAGTCTGGCACCTAGTGGTTCCCCCCATTAGGGATGATTCTTTATCTTTGTAAAGTTGTTGGCCAGAAAGGACTGAGCTGGTATTGGGGGAGTGATACTCTGGCAGTTTGGGCAGCGGTAGTGGGAGTGGGGTGGGTTATGCTTCTGTATGTATAGTTGATATACTGTTTTTTATTGTTCAGCACACAATCTTTTCCTTTCCCTTCCCAAAGGTCTCCTCCCGCCTTAATGAGTCTCGGACCCGGCCCAAGGAAGTAAGTGAGAGACTGACATACAGGATCGGGATGTGTGCAGAAAGAGAATGTCTCACTTAAAAAAAATAACCTGTAAGGTCCTAGGCTTGAATGATAGACAGAAGGTGCAATTGGTAGCAGCCTATTTGAACCAACAGGGGGCAGAAGGTCGTTTTTTTGCAGGAGCTGCACTTGATGCAACACACTTGTGCGTGCATACAAGCAAAATGGTTAGTGGAAAAACATATAGCAAGTTATTCTAATTAGGTGTGGGGGTGAACATTCTCATCAAGAAGGGGCTGTTCTGGCACACGCGAAAGGTCCTTTGTGATGCACAAGGGAGATATCTTTTGGTGGCGGCTGATCTCGATCTATGGCCCCAATGTAGGTGACCCAGACTTTTTGGAAGAAGATTAGAGGCTGATCAGGCACTGTACAACGCCCTCACCCAAGGGCAGCGGCACAACTGCACACCATTATAACTGACAATGACTTAGTAGAACACTGGTGCAGAAGAAATGTATACAGCAAAGAAGACACTTGTGTGACTTCTGCAGGCCCTTCGTGGTCCAAAATTGACTATTGGCTAGGCTTTAAGGATGTGCTCGACTGGCTCACTGATGTCACGCACCCCACCAGGGCTCTATGAGACCACGCCCCGGTGCTGGTTGAGCTGGTGTTGGTAGAAAACCTAAGCAGAGCTTTTTTCTGGTGACTTTTCCCGGAAGCTCTCCAAGACTTGGTGTTTAGGGAAGCAATCAGGATGGTGATAACAACTGAATTCATATTATGTGTGAAATACTCTAAGTCCCCATCCATGCTTTGGGAGGTGTTCAAAGCTGTAATTAGGGGAGAATGTATTGCAAAGCAGGTGTTGTCCTGTGATCACTGCAGGCGGATCTTAAACGACTGAAAGAGGAGCTACAGGGCCTGGAGAGTGAGTTCTTTGCCACTAATGATAAAAAAGTCCTGGGGTGTATCCGGACCAAGAAAGGGGAGTTTGAGGATGCTGCCAAACAGGAATCTAATTTTCTGGGTAAGAGGCTAGTGCTAGAAGATATGGAGAGGGAGACCATGCTGGCAGGACGTTAGCAGGTTTCATCAGGAAGCCTTGGGTAAGCAATTATATTAGGGAGCTCTGTACCACTAATAATGAGGCAGTGATTGGCCTAGCGGCAGTCCAGCCTGAAGTGATATCATTTTACTCCTTGTTTTATTAATCAAATCAAAGGGACGTTCCTTTCGATCTTAACTACTTTTTTTACTTTATCTAGCTGCTCTGGCTTGAGAGCGTTACAGCAAACAAGCGATGGATGGAATGCTGACAATGCCAATCTTTTTCCCCCGGTCAAAAGATCTAGGTTAGATCCATCGTTCTTTTGCCCACTACGCCATCCCAGTTTGGACCCAGCCATATGCAAGTCAGTCTTGACCCTGTGCCCCATGGGAACAGTCCAGACCGAACTGCCAGGCCAAGTCCTCCCTGGACTAGAAACAAGCATCCTGGGACAGGTTTCAGGGTATGTCACCCTTCTTCAGTCAGGCTAGCTTGAATCCAGTGGCACAGTGATCAAGGGACCGACATCTGGGCATACCAATCCCACTTATGAAGAAAAGTGTTGCAGCAAACAAGTGATGGACGGAATGCTGACAATGCAAACATTCTCCCCCAGTCAAAAGGTCTGGGGTAAATCCATTGTTTTTTGTCCACTATGCCACCCCAGTTTGGACCAAGCCATATGCAAATCAGTCTTGACCCTGTGCCCCATGGGAACAGTCATGACCGAACTGCCAGGCCAGGTCCTTCCTGGATCAGAAACAAGCATCCTGGGACCGGTTTCAGGGTATGTCACCCTTCTTCAGCCAGGCTAGCTAGAATCCAGTGGCACAGTAAGCAAGGGACCTACGTCTCGGCATACCTATCCCACAGCTGCCCTCATCCTACTTGACCTCTCCGCAGCCTTCGACACAGTCTGTCATAGCACCCTCATACAACGCCTCAGCAACGTCGGAATACAAGGAAAAGCATTGGACTGGATCATCTCGTTCCTCGCCGGAAGAACCCAGAGAGTCCGCCTCCCCCTTTTAGATCAGAGGCCACCGAAGTCATCTGCGGCGTACCACAAGGATCATCACTCAGTCCCACCCTCTTCAACATATACATGAGTCCCCTCGCATCCATCGCACGCCAACACAACCTCAACATCATCTCCTACGCAGACGACACCCAGCTGATCCTCTCCCTCACCAAAGACCCAAACACCGCCAAAACCAACTGACACGAAGGAATGAAAGAAGTAGCCGAGTGGATGAAGAACGGCCGTTTAAAACTGAACTCGGACAAAACGGAAGTCCTCATCTTAGGATCATCCCCCTCCGCCGCCTGGGACGACTCATGGTGGCCACCGGCCCTGGGAACCGCACCCATACCTACGGACCACGCACGTAACCTGGGCTTCATCCTGGACTCCTCCCTCTCGATGACCAGACAAGTCAACGCCGTCTCATCTTCATACTTCAACATCCTACGCATGCTCAAAAAAATCTTCCGCTGGATCCCCACCAAAACAAGAAAGACGGTCACCCATGCACTGGTCACAAGCCGACTGGATTACGGAAACACCCTTTACGCCGGAACTCCAACGCATCCAAAACGCCTCAGCTAGACTCATACTGGACATCCCCCGTCAAGCTCACATCTCCGGTCACCTGAAAGACCTCTACTGGCTCCCCGTCAGCAAGAGAATAACGTTCCGTCTCCTCACCCACGCACACAAAGCCCTCTAGGACCTAGGACCCGAATGCCTCAGCACGCGACTGTCCTTCTACACCCCCAACCGCCAACTACGATTGTCCAATCAAGCCCTCGCCGCAATTCCGCGCATCCATAGATCCACCATGGGGGAAGATCCTTCTCCTACTTAGCGGCCAAAACCTGGAATTCTCTCCCCACCCACCTCCGCCTTGTACAGAACCACCTCTCCTTCAGAAAGCAACTAAAAACTTGGATATTCGATAAGTAAAGTACCCCCCCTCCCCCAAGCGCCTTGAGACCCTCTGGGTGAGTAGTGCGCTATACAAATTTCTGAACTTGAACTTGAACTTAGGACGAAAAGTGTTACAGCAAACAAGTGATGAACAGAATGCTGACAATGCAAACATTTGCCCCCAGTCAAAAGATCTAGGTTAAATCCATCGTTCTTTTGCCCACTAAGCAAAAAGTTGAGCTCTCCGTCACTTTGTGAAGCACTCATCATCACAATTTTAAAACTGACAAAGATCCATTAAGATGTGATTCTTATAGGCTGCTGTCCATGATCAATCTAGATAACAAAATTCTAGCCAAACTCATCGCTTCAAGACATTTACCTCTGCTACCTGCCATAATGCGGCCTGACCAGTGTGGCTTTATCCCTGGAAGGCCCACATCCCACAACTTGTGCACCTTTTCTGCCACAATGCAAGAAATTGATCCCTCTCTCCAGGCGTCAGCATTTTTTTATGCAATTAAGGCGTTCAAATCCCTCCAATGGCCTTATATATGTGCTCTTCTATCGAGAATAGGGATCAGCCTAAAATGTATCTAGCTATTCACTCTTCTATTCAACAATCCCACAGCGAGGATTAGAGTTTATGGCGTGATATCCCCCCCTTTTTCATGGAGCCCCTTGTGGACAGGTTGAGGCAGCATCATGCACATCACGGGCTGGAATTCACGCCGCGGGTAACATTTGTATCTTTATATGCTGTTGATGTGACTTAGTATGTTAAACGCCCAGCATAAAATCTTGACCCCCCCCCTTACAAGGGAGTTCATATGGTTTGGTGGCATCTCTGGCATACATATCAAATGGATTAAATCAGTAATAGTTCCACTGATGTCTGCCTCTGAACGATTTCAATCAGAGTATCCACTCAGCTGGGTGGAGGGCACAGTGAAATATCTGAGTATTTGGCTGAGCCATGATGTTGAGGAACTATGGCGCTCCAATTATGGTAGACTCATGGAACGGATGGAGAGCCTATCAAAGGTTTGGGGGGACTGCCCCTGTCCTTGGCGGGACGGCAGGCAATAGACAAAATGGTAATCCTACTCAAATTTCTTTACTTGTTCATCAACCTTACGATCCCTCACAGTAGCGCCTTCACACGTAGATTGAAATCGAATCTTATATCCCTTGCCTGGGCTGGAATCTCTTGGGAAACTTTAACCCTGCCATTTGAGCATAGTGGATTGGGAGCTCTGGACATAGATCTTTACTATAACTGCCCAAAAACTCAATTTCGTTTTCATTGGATATACCCCACACAATTCATGGCGGCACATGGCACCAGAGCATGATCAGGTGGCGCAGATGCTGCTGGCTGTGTCCTTATTCTGAACTCAGATCAGACCACAATCTAGGGTAAACACGGTAGGATGCACGGTTTGGGGTTGACATGGACTTACACACAGAGTGTGGCTAGCGGTGATTCATGCCCCCACTGTGCCACTGCTATGAAACTCCACATTGCCGTTCCTAGCAGATGTAGGGTCCTGCAACAAAGTGAGGAAGCTCTTTCTTACCACAATGGGAGATAAGAGATGTGTTCCTGAGGGGCACCTCTGAGGAGCTGTGCAAGGCGATGGAGGGGGAGGGATTAGATGGGCTAGACAGACTGACTTACTATCTGTCCCATGGTGCACTGCAGGCTTGTTATGCTTCTTTCCCGGAGGAGCCTCCCACGTTTCAGGTACTTGAGGACTTCCCGGGTAACCCCTCACCCCGCAAACTGATCAAACAGCTCTATGCAGGCATGCAGCATACGGCACCAGTATGCAGCCCTGGGGCTCATCAGGAGTGAGGGGAGCAGTTGGGCACACCTATAGCGGAGGGCCAGTGGACATTCTTTTTTGTGCAGGCATGTGAACTGTCCCCCAACTATATACTGTGTCTGATACATTTTTTGTTCTTACATAGACTATACAGAACACCAGAGTGGCTGCACAGAGTCTGCTTGAGTGAGGATGCGAGATGTATGCGATGTAGGGTGTATTTGGAGTCCTTCCTACATTTGGCATGGGATTGCATTGACGTTAGACAATATTGGGAGACTAGCTTTGAGGCAATGGATAAGATATTAGAGTTCATTTTGGAGCGCTCCCCCCTAACTGGGTTGCTGGGATATGTGAGATGTGTGCCTGCGGATAGAAGGAGACCAGCATTGATGCCCCTGCTGCTTGCTAAATCCATTATATGAATACCAAAAGTAGTAAGTGCATTCTATGAATACCAAAAGTAGTAAGTTTAGGATTTTGTCTTAAGTTAGTTCTGTGAATCGGGCCCATTGATCTCAATGAAGTGCAGGGTTATTGCCTCAACCCTTGTGTACATCTCAAAACCAAAGTGTACTGGGTTTGAGGTCTGACAAATAAGGCAATGGACTCCGTAACGATTCTTCATTTGAAAAAAGAAATTTATTATACTTTAACCAAAATGCAAAACATTGCCAACACGTGTTTCGTGACAAAAGTCTCTTCCTCAGGGCCAATATTAGTCCCAATTATTATTCCATGTTTATATTCATGAACTAATGACCATCTAAGTTTACAGCAACATGTGTATGTCCGGATGTTAATGTATATGGTCGGAACACTCAACACAATCATAATATTGTTGCACTGAAGTGGTTATCATGCTGTGATTAAATGACAAGCACTAACTTCATCTTATAATAAGATGTTGTTACAAAATGACAATAATTGTATTTGCTAATTGTTTTAACAGTAACAGTAGAAAATGAGTACATGTTTGCCCACCCAAATCGGGTGGGCGGACATGTAGTCATTCCTCTGACAGTCTTCGGAAGGGGTAAATCATGGTGGAGACAGCGTAGTCTCTGTAGTGATTAATCCAAAGGTCAGCCGCATCTAAAACGCTGCAGGTGGACCGCATTCTTGATGGTGAGGATACTCCATACCCGTTGCAGTGGAGTATCCTTGCTGCTAATAATCAAATCAGGCGCTAAGTCCAAAGCCTAATACAGCAGCTTTTAGAAGCACTGTGCTGGCTGGGCAATGGAATTACCTTACTGATAACCGTGCTCAGTTAGCTACTCTGACAAGTCCCTGAATGCAAGTTCTCCAGTAGGGGAGATTGTGTTCAGCACCTGTCTGAAGGGTCCACCTGGCACGTAGTAAGATCACAGGCACAAATATGGTGACAATCACATAGAGATGCAGGCTCCCGCTGAGGACCTGCTTTTAAGCACTATGAAGGACTGGGCAGTATAAATAATGTAATGCAGTTAACGTTCAAGTAATGGAATTCCCCAGCCGAAGACGATACCGAACCACACACGTGCCAATAGCTGGGCACAAAAGAAATATGTGAGCCTTCAACATTACCTGTTTGAGAAAAGAATTAAACAAATTTCAGAAAGACTTCTCCAACTGAAGTATAAAGCCTACTGGCAGAACAAAATCTCCTGGCCAGGGGTAGGTTGAAGAAGATCAAACTAAGGTCTAAAGTGAAGGAAGGCAGAATGAAAAATTCCAGACTAAGAGCTGCTTAAGGAAAGCATAACACACCCAGTTCTTGAAGAACAGGCAGAAACTGAAAATCAAAGAGGCTTATTGTCCATGACCTCTGACGGCCTCCAGACAGCCCACCTCATGGTCCAATGCCCTCTCTGCAGTTTCACAAAAGCCTGGGCACCACCATACAGGGCAATGGCCCTGGCTCCATGGTAATGCCTTCCTCGCACATGGGGGCCGCAGACTTGTACAACACCATGACAATGGCCCTTACTTCATTGGGACCCCGGTTGACGCCTTCTCCGCACAAGAACAATGGCTTTTACCTCTCCTGGCATAACTGCATCTCTGACTTCTCCAAGCAAGGGCACTGACTCATACGTCATAGTGGTCCTCTCCAGGGCACACAGGTGTTGGTTACCTCTTCTGTATAGCAGTCCTGACTGGACTGGATATCTTACATTTTGCTCACCGGGATCCTCTCAGCAGGTCCTTGCTGGGCCTCACTGGTTTGATGCGCTCTCCTCTTTCTCATAGGGTTAACTGGTCTTGGCAGGCGGAAGGGTGGTTCTCCAGGCACAGGGCACATTGTCTTGACTTCCTGGGTCAGGGCTCCTCACCCAGCAGAGAAACTGGCAGTCCTTGCTTGCTAATCCTGGTTCCAGCAGCTAGAAGTCTTTGATATCTTCTCCTCTGTTGAACATTTCTGTTGAATAGCGTGTGGAACTGAGGCCCCCACCTTTATAGTCCAAATCCAGATCCTGATGTGTTTTTTTAATATTATAGTGGTGAGTGTCAACTTCTGTGATAAACTATCTTTTATCACAGGGACAGTCTGCCAATGTAGAAATAGCTCCAGTTATGAATGAGCCACAACATAGGCCAAGAGAGTAACCGAGGATCACACCTGGCTGCAGCCTCCACTGAAATATGACTCACAAATGCTCAAAGGCCTAAGCCTTCCTCTCTGTCATGATTCCACAGTCCTTCAGGGCCAACCTTATTGGACCCTCCATCTAACTTTACCAGGAGCTCAGGGCTCAGTGATCAGTAATGTTTCCTGGAATCAAAGAGACCTTTAATGTGTAGAAAGGATGCTCTGCTCCCCTTCCTACAATGCATGTGTTCCTACCCCAGTTCTCAGTAATGCCAGCAACCCACATCTCCTGTCTGGGAGTTGCATTAGACCTTAACCACTCTGAGGGTGGCACTTGGTGGGTCCCTCCCTTTCTAACTAGACCACATTCCCAGTAGACAAACCTAGGTCATGTATGATCCTTGTTTGTCAATGACCAGAAATCGGTACGAGCAATCCACATATACATGCAGCGGGGGAACTCAGGGCAGTTGTGCACATTTGTCAACATGCAGGGGAGTTTTCCGTCCCAACAGAACTGCTCCCTGTAAACAGAAAAAGGTTGCTTTTGGGTCTTATTTTCAGAAAATGTGGCTATGATTATGTGGCACTCCAAGACTACTACTTTCCCTCACCTTACAAGATGCCAGTGGTGTTCTATCTTTTGAATCTTCCCAACACCCCCTTTGACTTGTATCTGTCTGCCATGTAGCGCACCGCTCCCTTCTTTGTCAAATATTTGTACATCAAAAAATCAGCACTGGAGGTCATTGGAATAAACCTGAACCCCACAATCCAGCAAACAACAGGCAGATCGGTCAGATCCCACTGCTCCTGGAAGGGACCGCTTAGCTTAGTTTGCTGAGCTTAGTGACACATGACATCAAGTGCTGAAGTTGAAGGTTACCGGTGCCTTGAGCGGTAGATGTGATTTGTTTCATGGCCAATCATTGTTAACTTCTAGTGTCATGTAGTTCCTATAAACCTATATAGGATCTGAACATTTAGACAACATACACTGTGGGACTGGTGTCCGGACTGATTCTAGACACCCCCACCGGGTATGCTAGCCTGTATACTAGCTAGATCACAGTGCCACGAGAAACCCCTCTTACCAAGGAGAGAATAGTTAATGGCAAGTATCGAACATGCCAACCCTGATCCGTCAGGATCGTGGAAAAAGTGCGATACTTTTTGCTCAGTCACTCGTGCTCACTTCGTCTCAGAGAGATACATAGAAAAATGTAGGGGACGATTTTCAATACGTTTTTATTGAACTAGCATCATTCTAGTGTAAAATAGGTGTGCTGAAACAACCATTAGACAGAAACAGATATAAATGATCGTAATTACCATCAGAGTAAAATGATGGTAGATTTCTACCATAGTGCTTAAACAATTAATACAGGCAAGTATAAAAATACATGACAGTAACATGCGTACAGTACAGAAAATCAGACCCTGTGATCTTATCAGAATTGATTCAGACTGCTGACTTTAAGGAAATGTGTGGGGGAAAGGACCTAAAAAGGGGCCCTGAAATCGGCTAGTCTATCTAGACAGGATAATATGGTGGAGTTGTGTCACTATATATATCAAACATTAAGTAGTAGGCATATGCAACAAAGAAATTACAAAAATATATCAAAATTTATTAGATACCTCCCTTCAGGGTTACACTCTAAAATGTATAAAAATCATCATTGTATGATGTACATAATCAATATTAAAAACAGTCAAAAAAACAGTCGACGCGGCGTTTCGGTGTTATTAAATGGTGTCACCTTCATCAGGACTTTGACATTATTGACTTGCAATCTTCAACAGAAGATTTATTTCGGCGGACTTTGACTGTTTTTAATATTGAATATGTACATCATACAATGATGATTTTTATAAATTTTAGAGTGTAACCCTAAAGGGAGGTATCTAATAAATGTTTTAATATTTTTTTAATTTCTTTGTTGCATATGCCTACTACTTAATGTTTGATATATAGTGACACAACTCCACAATATTATCCTGTCTAGATAGACTAGCCGATTTCAGGGACCTTCTTAAGGTCCTTTACCCCACACATTTCCTTAAAGTCAGCAGTCTGAATCAATAAGATCACAGGGTCTGATTTTCTGTACTGTCTACTACCCTCCCTGTGAAAGTTACCAGGGGAACCTTCCATAAAACTTTTTAGTAACATGCGTACTCCTTTGATGCGACCCTAACTTGATGGACCTGAGTGTACCTAGCATGTATGTGAGTGTAGAGCAAAGAATCCTGAAGTAAGAGACTGTGGGATCCCGTCATAGTCTTGAGAGGAACACCCCGCAAGGGATGTCAGACCACTGCAAGCTGGAGTGTCTGTGTGCAGGTACCTCAGCATCACGTGTCAGTGTGTCAGCATGGGTGTCCTTTTCTCCTCTCTTGCCTCGGCAGAGATATGGTGTTTATATACCCATTGTGGTACTCCAGGGGATATACCTTGCTGTTGCATGTAGGACTAGGATGACAGAAGGAATGACCCTTATACATAGTTATTATGCAGGAGATGGTGTCCTTCTATGTCCTGCTGTGATTCCAAAAATCCTCATGCAAAATGAATGAGGCTAGTTTTCAGAGAAAACCCCATATCCTTTAGGCATTACCTTAACTAGGTAAAAGGTCAGTACTGAGAACCTTTGTGTAGTGTAATGTCAGTGGAATATAAGTGAAAGGTCGGGTTGTTACCTGAGCCTATATTGGGCACCTGTATGAAACATAACACGGACTCCTCATTCCGACTGGATGACATATAAAAAATACTACATGTACTTCTAAAAATACGTAGATAATTTAATAAGCAAACATGCTAAAATTCTAGTATAAGCTGTAGAAGTCTCTTAAAGAAGTAACTTAAAATATGTTTGTCTATATGGTTCAAACGAGTGCCTGAAAGCCATGCAGTATTAAAAAAAAGTCTATTGTTTAAGATCCCAAATTTAGGTTGTTTTGAAAAAGGCCAAATTTTTCCCAGCACACAATGAGCCAAATGTTTATCTTTCCTGGCTGGGAGATACAACATCACTGTTGCTTGCCAACGCAGACAACAATCCCTGCAACACCTCACAGATCAGGTAAATCGAGCACAGATGATCTTTTGCAGTTCTCACAGCTGATGGTGGGGAATCCTGAATAGTATCCATGACCTGTGTGCCTGTAGAGGAGACAGTATCCATTCACACAGAAGCTGAAGCGTCCCATGGGGGCTCCAAGAATGCTGACATCAAAATGGGAATAAGCTGAGGACACAGCAATACATGGGCCTTTAACGGTTCCAGTAAAGCATCCACGTCCGGTGGCGCAACCAATGGAAGTGTTAGACAGATATCCAACACGCATTCTTACCGCAGAATAGGCAGTGGAGGACAGGCAGAACACAGTCAATTCAGACTGGTCGAAATGAGAGGAACCAAGACTTGCTCAGTTTCCAAAGATGAGTTGTGCCAAGATGGAGTACCATGCGATCACGGTATTGCTGCTCCAAGAGCATTTCTCCTTAGTGACTGAGATGTCCATTGTGTAGCAGAAAAATTAAAATCAGGATTTCTGCTATTAGGTACAGGATCAGCAGAAGCCCTCCAAAAATGCCTCTAAACACCGAGTGTATGAAGTTGGGTATTACTCCGTAGATTGTCTGAAAGGTGCTTAACAGTCCAGAACCTATGGTCTTAAATAGGTGTGTTATAGCCGTCGTATCAGGCATGTTAAACATATGTTAAACCATTTCTGTGAAATGCAAAGGGCAGTTTGTATGTACTAGTGCCAGTATCTCAGCTGAGGACCTTGCGACCTAAAGATCATAAGTATCTTCGGCAGAGGTTTAGGTCACGGTTTTCTGTATAAAAGCATGGATTTAATTCTGCTCAGAGTATCAAACCATATAAAGGAAACATTCAACGGAAGCCATAATGGCCACTCCTTGACTGTGTGGGTGGTGGAAACAATACTTGCATACAGCAAGTAACCCTGGTGCTTACAATGACAAGTTATGTGTTTCCCAGGAGCATCCCACAACAGCCTTGAACGTTCAGCATCAAGTAACTCCCATTTGAAAGCAACCTGAACACCAGATTAATCACGGCAGCTGGGGACCCTTTCAAGTGACAGGACAAGTTAGCAACTGAACCAGTACATGCCCGGAGAAGCAGGATATCCTCGCATATCAGAGATCCACTTAAAGGGTTCTTGTAGTTTGTACAGATTAGAAACACTTCCAGGTCCCCACTCCTGTATCAAAATCTATATGGCAATTCCCAAGATTCATTGGTGAATTCCCCATTCATTGTATGCTATCTGCCTGCCTATTGTTGTTCCAGGCAATACTGAAACTGGAAATTTATAACCAGTAATGTTGTATGGCCATGGATTAACCATTCTGTGGATGGTGATTAAGCATGGGCGTAAAATCCGTTCCGCTCGCGGATTTTGCGGATTTTCGGCAAATTCGCAATCCGCGAACTCTCGCGAACTTGCTGAAAATTCGTAAATCCGTGTGAAGCGGATTTTTTGCTTGGTCGCACTTGCCAACTAGAATACTATACAATTTTGCGGGAGAAAACACTTGCGAACACGTAGATGCGGCGGGCAGCGACAATCTCGCAATTGCGAGATTGCAAAATTTACAATTTCGCACAAGAAATCCACCAGCAGGCAGCATAAACCTTGAAAATTATGATTTTTATCAGAATAACTGACATTTGCCTGCACTTTTTTTTGCAAGGAGTCCATTTTGGGGGGCGGGGGGTGGAAGGAAGGAAGTGCCCCACAGTCTCCAACTTCCTGTTCCTGTCCAGCAGGCTCCTCCCAGTGCTTTCTTCATGTGCTGGTCACTTTGATTTGGATCTTGACCTGGAAGGAATACTTTTTGTGGATGCTGCTGGATATTTGGATTTTTGCAAAACTGAAAGCACTCAGCAGGTGCAAAAGTTCAATCTTATTAGTAACCATTCCCTGTAATGCCTGGAAGGATTACTTTTTGTGGATGCTGCTAGATATTTGGATTTTTGCAAAACTGAAAGCACTCAGCAGGTGCAAAAGTTCAATCTTATCATTAGTAACCAGTCCCTGTAGTGCTTCCTGAGGGGCCCCTTCAGAGTTCAGTTGCCTACTTGCAACTATTCTATGACCCTGCTCTGACCCTCACAGCAGGCTCAGAGAATAGCTACAAGTATACAACAAAGGTCCTGTTAAAAAAATTGCACTGCAACAAAAAGCAATTACAGATAAGGAAGCAGGTGCCAGCCTGGAAGTTCAAATTCAGTGACACATTATCAGCCCCTAATTCATTCATGTCAGTTGAGGCAGGGCAGGTGTGCTTTCCCCCCCATAATCTACAGTGATGAACTAGAGGGTGGCATGGGTGAGCCAGAGGGTGGCATGGGTGAGCCAGAGGGTGGCAGTGGTGAAATAGAGGGTGGCAGTGGTGAAAAAGAGGGTGCTGTGATGAAAAAGACGTAGAAACAACATGGTCGCGACCGTTGCTACCCGACAAGTAAGTTCGCGTTTGCGAACTGGTAAAAACCCTTGCGAAATGGCAGAAACACTTGCGAACACAAAAAAAAAGGAATCCGCAAAATTCGCGAGAGTTCGCGGATTTTGCGGATTGCGAATCCGTAAATACGCAATTTCGCGGATTGCCAATTCGCAAAATCCGCCCATGCTTAATGGTGATTCTGCGACAGTGAAAGGTCATTGATGCAGTTTTTCAATCCGCAGCATTGTATATTTTGTTTGCTACACTTTGTGCCATTGTTATCTGTTTCTCAGTTACGTTGTATTCAGAAAATAGTGACGTACTGTTGATAAGTTGCCATGGCACATAACCTGCGTGCAATGATTGCAGCGTCCAGATTAACAACATAAAAGAACGTAATTGAGATTGTCTGTGTTGTAGTATGGACAAGTCATGTTCTAATATACCTATAGCAGAAGATACAGTGTTGCCCAGTGAATAAATCCTGGATGTTAATGTAATCATACCATTGTCGACTACAGCTAATGCCTTTTCTATGTAAATTCTATCTATTTCACGAAGTCTCTCTGTGGCTTCTTGTTGAGTGATCTTCCAGATGTCATTATAGGCAGCATATCAGAAACGTTTCTGATGTTGCTTTCTGGGACCTAATAAAAAATCCCTTAGATCCACCTCATCTGTGAGTAAGGATAAGTGCTGTTTCACCTGGGACAGTGTTGAGGTCTTCAGCCAATCGAGGCATAACTTCCCAATACAGTATGATGTCCCACCCCTGGGTGTTCTCTTTGTACATAGTGTTGTTCTGGCCTATGGATACTAAACCCTTCTGTTGTACCCCTGAATCTTGATTGACACCTACTTGTGTCTGTGGGCCAAACTAACAATCCCTTACAATTGAGGTTAGAAGTATTGTACTGTAAGATGTAATCTATTGTAACCCCTCCATCTGATGAAAAATTCATATGAGATGGTGCGGAAACACGTGTGTGTTCAAATCTTTGTTTTTGGCTAGTCCAAAACAGGAAGTCTGTTGCACCGTGTCATTCAAAAAGATGATTTGCTGTGGGATGGGACAAGCGTGAAATAGTGCTTCTGGTCCCTGCACCTGCCAGTCCTTTGAACACAAGACTGATTTAATGTCTATTGTGTCCTTCCATAAGTCAAAACCCTGTTCAGACAGTTGGACAATAAAGGATGCAAAATAAATCTGTTTGGTGTTAGTTACCATATTTTTCTGTGCAGTTGTAGATACAATTTTATAGTAATATGAGGTCGGGACAGAAGTGTTAAACACTGAAAAATAGGAAAACTTCTGTGCAAATGTTTTTGAACTACCTTTTGGTGGTGTTGGGCAATGTTCCCATTGGTGGTATGTAAAAACATTATGTGGTATACTGGATTTATGTAAGAAGGGATGACCATAATGTTGGTAACAGTTCATGGTGTCAAAATCAAATGTGTCCTCAAACATTTCAGTGTTTGAAAATGCAGCGTATTGTTCCAAATCAGACAACATATTATTTACAGTTTCAAAATCCCAATCATCAGAAAATTAACTGGAGGTAATGATATCAATATGAGAAATTGAAAATAAATGTGGCATATTCAAAAGTTCAGTGGGCCTAAATACATCACAATCAACCTTGTCCTAAACTATACTATCAGGAATTGGAACAGTTGTAATGTTCACAAAGACCAGGTCTGGTGCTGGCATTGTTTCAGGCTCACGGGGATCCAGAGAAAACGTATTGAAATTGATGAAGTAGCCAGATGCAGTTCGATCTATCTTTGACAGCTCAGCAGGTTTTGTTGAACTGGCAGACGTATCTGGTAGAGGCATATTTATGTAGACATCAGTGTTAGACCATATTGATATTTGTCTTTCATCTGTGTTGTGATGTTGTTTTCTAGATGAATGAGTTCCATTTCATTGTTGGAAATCCCATCATTACGTATTCATGACTCTTCAAATGTTATGAGTCTTTCTGTCTGAACTTTCTGCATGGTAGCGAGAGGAAAGCATCAGCTACCCAGGAGTCCATGAGACCTACTTTTTTTTTTTTTTTTTTTGAAACCTTTATTGTACAGAAAGTGCTCACAAATACGGGCCTACAACCCGGCGGGCTGGCCACCACATAGCAGGAGCATAATCAGCAGTACAAAAGTATCCACAGGATATGACAACAAGAACACAGGAGATATAGGCCGAAAGCCATAGAGCAACCAGCATGGACAGGATATGTGAAGGTTGATTTTCTATTATGGGAACGGGGAGTACAGGATCATGACGGGCAGTGAGTCAGGCAAAAAGGGAGGGGCCGTGGTGAGCCGCGAACAGGCGATCATAGAAAGTACAGGATAAATCCAACAAGAACTAAACATGGCAGTAAATACAATCCCAACGGAAGTACCACAAGGAGAGGCAATTGCGCTCGCCGTCCAGCGCCCACCCACCACAGCTACAACCAGACTTAACAAACGGATGTAAAAAGAGCCCATCGTATCAATCAATACGGTACACACCCCAATAAAAGGAAGATAATCCCCCACAAAAGAGGGAGGGGAAGAAAGAAAAAGGAAGGGGCTCCTCCTCAAACATGCGCCCCCCGGCAACGAAGCAGGAAAACATAAACCGGTACACAGCATACATTAAAGATTAGTGACAGAACACGCAGTGAGCCATAATCACAATAAGACCGGCAGGCCAGTGCATCAGAAACACCCCAGGGGGACACATGACGAGACAGAGTCCCGAAAAAGAGAATACTTAAGAGCCATAGAACAAAAAAAAGGGGAGAAAAAGGGGAGGGAAAAAGACCCCCCAAAGTGACAGACCCCCCCACCCACCCCGCAAGCCCACCCTGCACCCCTGCAGAAGGCTATGGCCTACCCCCCAGCAGCGTGCCTGTCGCCCTAATTAGAACCCGAAATATAGAAGAGCAAAGGCAAGACGGAAACATAAGACAAAAAGGGGGGGGGGGAAGGGAAAAGGGAAGAAAACGCACGGGAGAGGGCCAAGAAACAGAATTATCAGCACCCACCCACCCGCCTGAGAAAAAGGCAGAGCCCTCGGGAAGTCAAAAAAGTATCAGGATACACACCAGGAGCACCACAAATGCACACCTAGTCATACCGTTACATGCAGATCATCCAACCAGTACAAGACTACCGCACACAGAGGCAAGTCCGTCTCAGCCCTGTCCTTGTTTGTCCAAAGTTGTAGTCGTCCGATTCACTACGAACCAGACCACGAAGAACAGAAGGCGAAGAACAGGGAGATCAAACGGCAGCCCAGATAAGATACGTGGAGTAAAACCCGGATGATCCGGAAAAGTCAGAGAACAGCGCACGCAATGCAGGCACAGTTTCAGGGACAGTTCGAGAAAAGCCGACTCAGCGGGGCCGGCACAGGAGCTAGGGTCGGTCATTCGAGGCGAAGAGAGGCAGAAAGAACCATCGAGTCCAGTCCAGACGGGATCCGGCCCCCGGACCAGTGGCGCCGGAGATAACACAGGACGATGAAGGGCAACGGAACTCCACACACCCACAGACGCGGCAGTCGCCGGGCCCATGCTTCCCAGGATAGTTCCAGCCGCACCCTGCAACGGCGACGAAGCCGCATCCAGTTTAGGGGGCCCGAACGGCCCGAAGAGAGGATCCACCTCCAGGGTGACAACGGGTGCGGCCACCGAAGCTCGCCAGGAGTGTAGGGCGTCCAGGATGTCCTCAAGTGTAGGAAAACCTTTACAGTATCCGGCACCCGGGCCATGCGGCGGGCCTCCAGCGCTCGTCCAGGCCCGGCTGAGACATTCAGGGTCGGCCGCCATCTTGGAAGCCCGGCGGGGCCGCGGCGTCCATCAACCCCCGTCCGGGCAGCAGCGAGGCAAATGAAGACCAGCCGACCGGCAGCAGGGCACCTCCCGAGCAGGAAGGGGGGCCACCAGAAGAAGGGGGATCGCCGGCTCCCCAGTGCTGCCGGTCCCGTTCTCCGAGTCCGGGCGGAGGAAATCAAAATGGCTGGACCGGAGAACAAAGGGGGAGCAAGCCGAATGTACGGTCAGCCCCGTCAACGGAAGGCAGCGCCTCCACCCAAGGCCACCGGCCCACCGGAGCCGGCCAGCAAGCCACAGCCGGCCTATACGCACAACGGCCTCTACGACCGCGTCCACTGCGCCATCAAGGGCCGACCATCGCGCTCCGCCCCGTCCGGGCTCCGCCGAGAAGATCCAGGCCAGCCCGCTCCGGAGGCCCCGAAGCGAGCGGGAGCGACGTGCAGGATCCACGGCACCCAAGGACAACCAGAGCAAAAGGTGAGTGCCTGCAAGGTGTCTTAGCACTACAGCATAGCAAAGAGGACTTCCCGGGGCAGGATAACAGCAGGATAGACGATAAAAACAGGCAGGCGAACGGAGCCGAGCTAAAACACGGCCATCTCGGACGCGAGCTTGGCTCCTCCCCCGAGACCTACTTTTCAGTATCTGCCACATGGTGTGGTTTGATCAGATCAATGGAGACATCTTTTCTTTTTTGCCAGCAAGAGGCGGAAGAAGTACTGTTTTTGTTCCTTCGACAGCCAAGACAGGGACTGGCTTTCTGTATGACGGCCCACATTCTTTTTTGTCCACAATCTTTCTCTGACCAGATCCCCAACTTTGGGATCTAGGCGGTCTTGCAGTGACTGTTTTGAGTTCTCCAGTGATGGTGCGTTTTACTGGCATGTTGCTTAGTAATACCTGGGATTCATTCAGATCCTGTAAAACAGCCAAACCTTTATTGATGTCAAATGGTTTTTCATCCGCTACTGTGCTTTCACAATCGAGATCTGGTATCCACATTCTCATCCTAAATAGTACCTCGTAAGGAGTGACACCTCCTAGGGAACTTCTTGGCATATTATTGAGTGCCCTCTGGGGCCGTATAAGTGATTGACCCAACTACCACTCAAACCTGATACTCTTGCTGTTAAAGATTGCTTTAAGTCTCAGTTTTGCCTCTCCACAGCCGAATTTCCCTCTGACCATCCATGGAGAGGAGTACCGCAATGTAACACCCAAACTTCCCATGGCTTTCTTGTAAGCCCTAGAGCTAAACGCGGGGCCACGGTCAGAATGTAATGCATCAACTGCATATGTCCCTATGAAGACTTGTAAATCTTTTATAACAGTTCGAGCTTCAGCCGAACGCTGAGGCCATACCCATAGGAATCTAGAGCATGAATCCACTGCCACCATGATATACTTATAAGCCCCATTCAATTGTACGGGGCCGCAGTGGTCCAAATAGACACAAACGAGAGGTCTGTCTGAAATTAGTAATGGTGTGCTGTGGTGGAACCCTTCATCTGCTGGCAAATGTCACAATTTAGGACAAAATTCTTTGTCAGTTTAGATAACCCTGGGCATCAAAAATGTTGTTTCAGTAAACAAACTGTTGCAGTAACAACTCCTGCGTGTTTCAGAAACTAGACCCTCGTGTGCAGCTAGAATTAAACCTGATCTGCGATCCATGTTTGATATTACTGTATCCCCCACTCCTGAAATTTGAGTAAACGGAATGTTATTTGCATCTAACTTGTTGGAGTACTTGAGTGGAAAACCTTTCGGTAAGGCTGTGCTGTTTTTGCGTGAAACAATGACAGCTACCATTATCTGTCTGTCAATTCTCATTTTTGAACAAGTGATTGCAGCTATAGCAGCAGTTTGTACTGCCCCCTTCACAGCCTCATCAGCCAATAAATTCCCGTCAATGCCATCACGTTGATGACTCAGCATGTGTATCATATAAGCTCTTGGTCATTCATTTTTCAACTCAGCTACCTGTTCCCATATTATTATATGCTTAATTGTGCCACCTTTTGAGTCGTTAAACCCATTTTGACTCCAGTAGTAAATATATTTATTGTATGACTGGACACAATAAAAAGAATCGTTCACATTCAGTGTGGGGAATTCTCAATCCATATTTATTGGTGCCAGTAATAGGGCTTTCAGTTCAGCCAGCTGAGCCATGCAGTCTCCTAGAGACTGTGGGCCCGATTCACAAAACTAACTTAAGACAAAATCCTAAACTTACTACCATTTTGTTATTCACAGAAGGCACTTACTCATTTTGGTATTCACCGAAGGTACTTACTCATTTTGGTATTCACAGAAGGCACTTACTCAGCAATGAGTAAGTGTCTTCTGTGAATATCAAAATGAGGAAGTGCTAACTGTGAATACCAAAATGAGTATATGGTAGTAAGTTTAGGATTTTGCCTTAAGTTAGTTCTGTGAATCGGGCCCTAAGTCTTCATACTGCTAAGATGGAACTTGCTGTTCTGCATACAACCCTTTACAAGCGCAAATGCGGTGCTGTATTGTTGTTTACTTCCTACTGCGGTCTGAGCAGATCTGTCAGTGTAAACAATATATTCAGAATAATATATAGAGGCCTTATTTCATTTAGTAGAGGATATTCTTGTTCATAATGCAGAAATGCCTGTGTTTTTAGTGTAGAGTCATATCTCTATTCTACATCTGTGGCAGTGAGAGAATTAGCCCATTGTATCCATCTTGGATGTAAGGTGTTAGCATCAGGAACGCTAGCCTTTGTAACAGCCTCTATGGCTGGTACTGGAGTCACAACAAATATTAATTTCCCCTGTGCCAGTGCTCTTTCTCTTGCTACAGCAGTCTGTACTGCTGTCAGAATTCTTTCTGTTAAGAAAAATGCATTTCTGCGTTTGTGAATAAGTGTGTTTTGTATGCTATGGTTACTGCTTCTCCTTCATTGAAGGTTAGGTCAGTGTACCCAGATTGACCCGCTATACCACGGATCACCAGGCTGTGGACATTCACGCATGTCTGCAAGTGTTTTGAAGCTTTCATTTCAGCATGTAGGGAACGAAGGATAGCTGTGTGTTCCTGTGTCCAATGCCTAACTAAAAAATAAAGTTTTATTAAGTTGTAGAAAGGTTTTACTTTTTCTGTGTAATCCAAAATGTACGTTCTGCCAAAATGTCAAAATTCCCAATATGGATTGTACATTTTTCAAAGATTTAGGAGGTTGGAGCAACGCACACTTTTCTAAAAAGTTAACTTGAAAGCTCATATCCCAAGAATAGGACATTGAGTTGGGCTATCTTAGATTTTTTAAAGTTGAATTTATAGCCCTCAGAGGTGAACCCCAATATTATGTTGCTCACCCTGGTCACGTGATCCTTTAAATCATCATCCATCAGATAAATACCATCTATATGGGACAATGCTTGTGCATCCAAATTCTGAAGTAACTCTTTTACCCTAGCGGAAAACAACCCAGGGCTATTCCTATACCCTTGGGGGAGTCAACAAAATTGACGGTGAGAACCTAGCGCTGAGAATGCTGTCAAATATCTGCTTTCAGGTGCTATATTTTGGCAGAAAAATCCATTTGAGATATCTAGTGTTGTTTTTTATTTTTTCCGCACAATGTTATTAATTAATGCAGCACTGTGTGCATTCTGTACTGCAAATATTTTAGGGCATGTGATCAGATGTCTGTAGTCTAAAACTAGATGGTCTGAATTATCGGGTTTCATTACGGCAAACAAAGGAGTATTCATTGCAGAGGTGCAAAGTTCTATTACACCTTGGTATTCAAGTTCATCTAAGATCTCCCTGACCTGTTTTTTTTGCTTCTTGTTTTATTAGGTGCTGTCTCTGTGGGGTTGGAGTATTTTTTAACAGGATTGTATGGTGAGGTGACTCAGCATCCCACCCAACATGGTTGCGACATAATGCTGGAGCAAGTGCTACCGCCCACTCCTGCGCATTTACATTTACATATGTATGTTTTAAGTATATTGGAACAAGGTTGTAAAAAACCGGTAAAATTACTGGCTCTCCCTTTGGACAAACCATAACAATTTCAGGCAGCCAATCTTTTTCACCTAAAAGGATGGCATAGCCATAAATCAGGTTCTCCCAGAAGAGACCTTGAATTTTTCTGGGTTTGTCCCCCTCCATTTGGAGTGTTATCTCATGTAACCTATGTGGGGCACTTACCCTTGAATCAGGTGTCTCCACCGTGATATGCTCATTCAACTCCGCTGTCACCAGAAATTCCATCAGGTTCTGGCGAGCTATTAAGGTTATCTCTATTCCTGAGAATGTATCTCTTTTGACGGCTCCTGTTGAGGAGAAAAACACACAAGATGATGGACGGAATGTTGCACAATGGCAAAACATTCACCCCCAGTCACAGATCTGGGTTTAATCTATAATTATTTTGCTCACCAAGCCACCCCAGTTCAGACATGGCCATATG
Source organism: Lissotriton helveticus (assembly GCF_964261635.1). Classification (NCBI taxonomy): domain Eukaryota; kingdom Metazoa; phylum Chordata; class Amphibia; order Caudata; family Salamandridae; genus Lissotriton; species Lissotriton helveticus. Next base: position 836,630,130 of record NC_136072.1, on the reverse strand, counting down.
AAAATCAGTCTTGACGTTGTGCCTCATGGGAACAGTCCAGACTGAACTGCCAAGCCATGTCTTCCCTGGACCGGAATCAAGCATCCTAGGACCGGTTTCTGGCTATCAGACATCTTCAGCCAGGATAGCTTGACTCCAGTGGCTTAGTGAGCACGGGACCCACGTCTGGGCATACCCTTCCCACATAGGGTGAACAGCAAAACACACAATATGATGGACGGAATGTTGCACAATGGCAAAACATTCACCCCCAGTCACAGATCTGGGTTTAATCCATCGTTACTTTGCTCACCAAGCCACCCCAGTTCAGACATGGCCATATGCAAATCAGTTTTGACCCTGTGACTCATGGGAACAGTCCAGACCAAACTGCCAAGCCATCTCTTCCCTGGACCGGAACCAAGCATCCTAGGACCGGTTTCTGGCTATCAGCCGTCTTCAGCCAGGATAGCTTGACTCCAGTGGCTTGCAAATCAGTCTTGACTCTGTGCCTCATGGGAACAGTCCAGACTGAACTGCCAAGCCATGTCTTCCCTGGACCGGAATCAAGCATCCTAGGACCGGTTTCTGGCTATCAGCCATCTTTAGCCAGGATAGCTTGACTCCAGTGGCTTAGTGAGCACGGGACCCACGTCTGGGCATACCCTTCCCACATAGGGTGAACAGCAAAACACACAAGATGATGGACGGAATATTGCACAATGGCAAAACATTCACCCCCAGTCACAGATCTGGGTTTAATCCATCGTTATTTTGCTCACCAAGCCACCCCAGTTCACACATGACCATATGCAAATCAGTCTTGACCCTGTGCCTCATGGGAACAGTCCAGACCGAACCGCCAAGCCATGTCTTCCCTGGAACGGAATCAAGCATCCTAGGACTGGTTTCTGGCTATCAGCCGTCTTCTGCCAGGATAGGTTGACTCCAGTGGCTTAGTGAGCACGGGACCCACATCTGGGCATACCCTTCCCATATAGGGTGAACAGCAAAACACACAAGATGATGGACGGAATGTTGCTTGATACTGGTCCAGGGAAGACATGGCTTGGCTGTTCGGGCTGGACTGTTCCCATGAGGCACAGGGTCAAGACTGATTTGCATATAGCCATGTCTGAACTGGGGTGGCATGGTGAGCAAAATAACAATGGATTAAACCCAGATCTGTGACTGGGTGTGAATGTTTTGCCATTGTGCAACATTCCGTCCTTTATCTTGTGTATTCTCCTGTTGAGGAGACCCACTCCTGGATTGAGATCTATTCTCTCTATTCTTTTGTTTTTTATTGTTATTATCGAATTTCTTCTTGGGAGAATCAGGTGCTTGCTTGGTGTTCTTTTCTTCAGGACCACCCATGAGTTGAGGTTTTGTTGCTCTAGCTCCCAAACTATCTCTACCTAATTCAGCATAGGTGTCCATGATAATTTTAGGTAATTCATATTCCTGTTGTAACGGAGTGAAATCCCTCAGGTGTTGGCATATTGCTACTGCTGCTGCATCCTCTTTAATGTTAGCTAAGATGATAGCTGATACCTGGGCAAAGTCCTAACAATTTCAGCTCTAAGTTCAGAGCAGGTTCTTCTCCATACTCATTTTGTATCTGTCTTAATACATTTGGTATTACTGCTAATGACTGGATAGCATGAGTTCTTGTATACATAGCAGAAGAAACTGTACCCCACGTGGTATAATCTTCTATCTGGGCAGCTATCCCCATTAGCAAGTAGATTTTTAGCATTCTGTGTTTTTCCTGAGGGCTTGTGTGTGAAAATACTGCCTCTAGCTGTGTTATTTTTTGAGCTATCCAGAATGACATTTGCTCATGTCTAGTGAGCATTTTATCCATAACTGTGTGTAGCCTTTGTGGTGTAATTTTACTTGTAGATTGCAGGATTTGTCCTGTTTGTGTAGATCTTGTAGGCTGGAGTGTGAGTGTTCTCATCATGAACTGAGTCAGGTTTCTGTAAAGTTTTACTATTTACTTATGAAGTAGACGCAAGTCCGCTACTGGTATTGATTCAATGTCTTGATGCGGAGTGTAAGCCACTAGGACTGGCAAAGTGGCTGCGTCTCTTCCGAGCGGACTGAGTCCCACTTTTTCTTTTGTGTGTGGGAGGGCACCTTTAAACCAGTTTATGAGCTCCTGATAGGTGAGTGGAATTTTAATGTCCTCTTATAATAATAATAATATCCACATTTGTAAAGTGCACAATCACCCGTTAGGGTCTCTAGGCGCTGGGGGCCGTCGGGAAGATTAAGCAAGCTATTGCCCAGAGTCACATGGTGCTGAGCTAATCTGCCGCCGGTGATCGAACCGTGATCCCCAGATTCCGGAGTCAGTCGCCCTGGCCGCGGCGCCACACCTCATATGGATAATATTTCATCTTTAGTGTAAGAGTGAAATGTATTTGATTGTGCATCTGCATGTGTGAATTTAACCCATGAATAGAATACCTCTGTTCTGTATTACTCTTGAGCGTCAATCACAAAGGTTACTGTCCCACCCCAAGGTGTGACTTCATTGTCTGCTGGTTTTAAATTAAGAGTAGTTCCACCACTTTCTGAAATGTTGATTTCCCCTTCTTTTTGTTCTTCCTCCCTTACTACAGCACTGTATGCTAGTGCAGTGGCGTCATCGTCAGCCATTATTTTTGAAGAAGGAAAAAGTTTCAAGGAAAGGTTTCAAGGAAACTGAGATAAGGTTTTATGCACCATAGGAACTATTTGTCCTTCAAGCTTGATAAATCTATAGCTAGTACATAGGATATGCCTACTCAGCTGTGGCAGATAGTTCCCTTCCCACTCCAAACGTCACTGGGGAAATGTGAATTGGGATCTCTAAGAACAGCACGACTGAACAACTCAGATTTGACCAATACATAAGTACCAAACCAACTTTGGCGGTGCCATGTCACGTAGTTCCTATAAACCTATATAGGATCTGAGCGTTTAGACAGCATACATTGTAGGACTGGTGTTCAGACTGATTCAAGAAACCCCCACCGGGTATGTTAGCCTGTATACCAGCTAGCTCACTGTGCCACTAGAAACCCTTCTTACCAAGGAGTAAATAGCTCTTGGCAACTATCAAGCAAGACAACCCTTATCCCTCAGGATCGTGAAAACAGTGCAATACTTTTCGCTCAGTCTCTCGAGCTCACTTCGTCTCAGAGATATACACAGAATAAAAGGTGGGGACGTTTTTCAATAAGCATTTATTGAACCAGCATTATTGTAGTGTAAAACAACCATTAGACAGAAACAGATATAAATGATCGTAAGCACCAACAGGGTAATAGGATGGTAGATTTCTACCATAGTGCTAAAACAATGAATGCAGGCAAGTATAAAAATACATGCCAGTAGTATGCGTACTCCTACGATGTTATTATGTTATGTTATGTTACAAAGTTCTTATAAAGCGCACGTACACCCAGGGGTTTCATGGCACTACTGGAAACATACCAAAATCAAGGGGAATCTAGACGTACGCATTTATAAACAACTGGGTTTTTAGTGATTTCCGAAACCTAAGTAAATCTGCACAGGAGCGGATCTCCAGGGGAAGTGCGTTCCAGAATTTAGGGGCCAAATACGCAAACCGACGTCCACCTTGTCGCTTCTGTTTGCAGGCAGGATTGCTCAATAACTGAAGATGCATTGAGCGAAGGGCGCGGGAAGGAATATACCTATTTAAGAGAGTGTGAATGAAAATGGGACTTTTGCCATGCAGTGACTTAAGGATTAGACATCCCGTCTTGAATTCTGTCCGTTGAGGTATTGGAAGCCAGTGGAGTTTTTTCAGTAATGGTCTGGCTGATTGCCATCTCGGCTGATGATAGATCAGCCTGGCCGCCTGATTCTGGACCATCTGATGCCACTTGATAAGGAATAGAGGCAGCCCTAAATAGATAGAATTTGCATAGTCCAGGTGCGACAATATCAATGCCAACGCCACCTGAACTAGCGCCGCATGGGTAAGCATGCAGCTAATTTTCCTTATCTTTCGGAGTTGAAGGAAGCACTTGGACACAATTGAGCCTACTTGATTTTTTAGAGATAAGTCATTATCCATGATGACCCCTAGGCTCTTTACTGACGTAGAAGGTACTGGTGGGGGACGTAGGTCCGTTGGTCAGTACTGTGGGCCCCAAGAGATCTTGCTTTTACCTGTCAGAAGTAACTCCGTCTTACTAGGGTTAAGCTTTAGATGATTTTGATCCATCCATTGGCGGATTAATAACATGGTGGTCAGGAATGCAGCCACTGACCTAGGTGAGCTGTCAATAGTGAAGGTAAGTTGAAGGTCGTCAGCATAATTGATGGTTGTTACATACATTTCCTTCAGTTTACAAATCAAAGGGAGGAGATATAGGTTAAATAAATGAGGATAGAGCGACGAGCCTTGTGGGACTCCACATGATATAGATAACCTGGGGGCTGTAAATGGGGCCAGACATACAGATTGAGTGCGGTCTTTGAGGAAAGAACTAATCCATTTTAGAGCCAGTCCCTGGAAGCCCGCCTGTCTGACACGGTCCACCAAAATAGTGTGGTCGACCGTGTCAAACGTGGCTGATAGATCTAGTAATACCAGGGCCTGGGGTATATCTTCATCCGCCTTCTTATGTAAGTTATCCAATACTGCCAGTATCACGGATTCCGTTGAATGTGCAGGGCGAAAGCCTGCCTGGTGAGAGTCTAGGTAACCAGACTGTTCCATAAAGTTGGACAGGCATTTTGCCACATGTGTTTCCAGCACTTTCGCCAAATAAGGAAGCAAAGAGAGTGGGCGATAGTTAGATAAGTTGAGAGGGTCAGCTCCAGGTTTTTTTAGAAGAGGAACCACAATCGCATTTTTAAAAACATTAGGTCCATATCCCTGAAGTAAAGACTCATTAAGAAGGGTTAAAGCAGCAGTTGGTAAAGCTGAGAATATGTCCTTAAGTACATCGGACGGACAGCAATCCAAAGGAGAACCAGATTTCACTTTAGACAGTAAGTCTGAAAAACGTGATTACTAATGGCTGGGAAGGAGTCTAAAATAAGGTGATTGATGGGTAGATTAGCAGAGGTCTCCTTAGTATTGGAAATAGAGATAGGAATACCTGATTTAATAGCAGCAATTTTGTCCAAGAAAAAGTTATTGAGGGAGTTGCAGAGGTCTTGGGTGGGCATAGAGGAGGGTAGAATTCTGTCTGCATTGGCTAGTTCATTAACAATGGCAAAAATGTCCCTGGACTTGTTGGATGAATTAAGAATTCTAGATGAGAAATGCGATGCCTTAGCTGTACTGATAGCCTTTTTATATTCCTTCTGTGCTAAGGAATAGATCTGTCTGGATTCACTGGAATAATTTTGTCGCCACTTACGTTCTTTTTGGCATAGGGCAAGTTTCTTCCCTTTTAGGTCCATAGAGAACCATTTATGTGCCTCCGACCGGCGAGCCTGTTTAAGTTTTTTTTGTGGGACATGCAAGTTACTAGCTGCCGATATCCAGCTCAAGATATTGGCGATGCGACCCTAACTAGATATACCTAGGTACCTAGCATGTATGTGGGTGTAGAGCCAAGAATCCCTCTAGGATAAAGTTAACCCCATTACCTGATGTGAGAGACTGTGGGAACCTGTCTTGTTCTCGAGATGGACACCCCGCAAAGGATGTCAGACCACTGCGAGCTGGAGTGTCTGCGTGCAGGAACCGCAGCATCTCGTGTCAGTGTGTCAGCATGGAAGTCCTTTTCTCTTCTCTTGGCTCAGCTGAGATATGGTGTTTATATACCCAATGTGGTACCCCCAGGGAATATACCTTACTGTGTCACGTCGAACTAGGATGACGGAAGGAAAGACCCTTATACATAGCTATTATGCAGGAGATGGTATTCTTCTGTGTCCTGCTGTGATTCCAAGAATCCTCATGCATAATGAATTAGGCTAGTTTTCAGAGAAAACCCCCTGTCCTTTAGGCATTACCATAACTAGGTAAAAGGTCAGTACTGAGAACTGTTGTGTAGTGGAATGTCAGTGGAATATAGGTGAAAGGTCCGGTTGCTACCTGAGCCTATATCGGGCACCTGTATGAAACATAACACTAGTTGATGCAATGTCTTTTAAATAATATCTTTTAATTATAGAATTGTATATTAGAGCATGCCTTTCTGACAGAAAAATTAAACAATGACCCACTACAGATCAGCACTGACAGAAGTATTGGCAGCTGCACAGGGCCCTGAGCTACGCTCACCACCATGGGGCCTGTTGCAGTGTGCCAGTAAACTTATTTCTATTTTACACTCTCTTCACATTGCTCTTAAGCCCCTCCTCCATCATATCACACTAAAGGTTGTGAGAAGAGCTTCTGGCACTTCCAGGGCATGTGGTTTTTCCAGGGGAAGGGGGTCTACCATGACAACATTGTTGATGCATGAGGGACAGGAGGCCCTTGCAGCTACATGGTCCAAAGGTGTGTGGCCTGTCCTTCTGGACCTTGCTGCACTATGCCATGGACGACCAGGAGAGGACTTCCCCTTCCTTGACCGTCTCTGTGCTGCCTCCTGGCCTCACAGCACTGGATCATGGCTCTGGTTGCAAGGCCAGGAAAGGGAGTCACCTGTAATATCATGTTGCTGACAGGTTAGAAGGGCCTCCCACATTCCTTTTCTCTCAGAGCCCGAAAAATGATTGAACCATCCCTAATACACTCACTGCAAACAGTTGGTGGGATATAATTGCATGCCATTGATATCTTCCTGGCTTGCAGCCTACTGGTTTGAATTTCAGTAGGGATGCCTTAGTCCTGAATTACTCAGTGTGCCATTAAATTGGCCACAACTCATTGAATGCTACATTAAACCACATGAGCAGAAATCATGATTCTCACCATATATCTGCTTTCTATACTATCTTCCTATCTCTTCCTCTGTCTTGTCTTTGGTTTTTTACTCTCTCTCTCTCTCTGCTCCTCTCTTACTTTAAAGGCTTACCCTGTGCTTACTCTGTTTAATCTACTATCATCCTATATTTCTCAGTATATTTCTTCATTTCCTTTCCTATGCTGTCTCTGTCCGACTTTCTACATTCTTTTTCTCTCATATTGTCACCATTCTCTCACTTCCCCTTCTATCTTATTTCTGCCCTTCCTCTTCCATTCTCTCTATTTCTTCCAGTCTTTCGGAATCTATTTGCCCATCGCTGTCTGAATATCCTCTTCATTGCAGCTTTGCAAACCTGCATGTTTTCATTTTTCAATTCAGCCAAGTTGGCTGCTTTGTGATATCCAGATGTGCCCAGTCCAAGGCACCACTTGGATACCAGCTCAAGTGTCCATAAAGAGTGCCCTGGACTGCTTCCTCGACCACCTGTTGTCTCATTGGTGGGAATGGCGAGTTATGAGTTTGGGGAACAGCCTATTGAGGAATCCAAAAATTGAAAGATCTGCTTACCCTACTTTGTAATATCAATGCACCTCACTAGCACATGCTCTATTCCCCCACCTCTAGTTTGTGATGAAAATGCTACTGTGAGTAGATCCTTTAAAGAAGATGTCTTCTCCCCGTCCCTCAATTTACTTGGTTGGGTCTCATCATTCGAGCCCACTTTTAGAGCTCTCAGAAGAACAGGGAGGAGGTTGATCTTTATTCCGGTGGACTGGAGGAGAGTAAAGTCAATATACAAGCAACTAGTTCAATGATTTGGGCCAGTACACATTCAGATAATAGCATGGTTTGCACTGTCGAAGTCCAGTAGGGTACACGGTTGGGTGACATTTTAAAATGTCATGAGTGACCTTTTAGAGTGCCCTTTTGGAGTCGGTGGTTTTTTAGCTAACTTAAGTTAACATTATTCCCTCCAATCTACCATTGGATATTATTTTTTTCAAGGTTTTCTCAGGAGGGGAAACTCTCTTCTTTGCCTCAAAATCTTCTGCAGTAAGGCTGTTACTGATTTTGCTTGCTTGCTGCCATACAGTTTTGTGTGGTCTCCATGCAAGCAGCAGGCATGCCAGTTGTGGTTTCAAACTATGCTAGTTTTGGAAGCGGGAACCGGCCTCCTAAGAAAAAGTTAGGTACAGCAACTTTTTCCAAAATAAACACTGCATGTACTACCTAACATGGTGCAAGGGGTGTCATTTATCCTTACATATTAAGGGAACATGGCTTTCTTGACCTTAGAGAAAGAAGGGCAACACAACAGGCCCGCTGATTGCTCTGGGCACCCTACACAAAGCCACACCTTTCATATTCCCTGTATTGTTTATGGTCTTTTCTTTTGCATAAAATTGTGGATTTAAAATGGAAATGAGAAGGTTGTAGCACATAGTGCCATATTTCTTCCTCAGTCTCCGATTCTTGCTTTGACACACAATACTCTCCCTTCCTGAAGCAAGCTTCCCTCACAAAATGGTATCTTTCGAGTTAATTTTCATGTCTGACTCCAGGAACAGTGGAGATTCAAAGTTCTGTGGGTCATTTGTGCTTGAGATAAATGCTGGAGGTTGGACTGCGGCCAATGTCACCTTGAGATAATATTCATGTCTGTCTTCAGCCACTCTGGAGCTTGAATCTCAGGTTCTAGGGTCATGGTCCATAGGGTGGAAACTGGAGATTAGACTGCAGTCAATGCCACCACGAGGTAATATTCCTGTCTGTCTTCAGACACTCTGGAGCTTAAATCTCAAGCTCTATGGTCATGTGTCCATGGGGTGGAGACTGGAGGTAGGAATGGGGGCTAATGTCAGATGTATTGCTCTCATTGACTTGAGATTTGCAGCTCCAGAAACACAGTTGACTGTGATCCTCATTTCCACTCTTCAGGTTAGCATCATTAGGGAATGCCTGGAAAAAGTGTCATTCGTACCGGAGCCCTGTGGTGATACTGTGATGAAAGAGGGAACGATCAAAGGATGGAGCAGGAATGTAAAACAGACACTCATCAAAATAAAGAGAAAGGTCTCAGAAGTGACCAGTGGTGTACCTCGTGATGTGGTGGATGCTCAGCAAGACAACGAGGTAGAGGCTTTCTATTTTTGTCTGTGCATTCCATTACATCAATCTAATGCTCCAATTCCAAGTATTTCTGTGTATTCTGTCTAGTGTACTCATTGAATTTCATATCAATACTGTACGCTAGCATCCATCATCCTCCTGGATATGGATTAAGTGGGATCCATGAAGCGATATGATCATGTCGCCTGGTGAGACCAGATCCCTTGAGTGTAAGCCAGTTAAGAATGTTGTAAAAGGAGAATGAAATCTGGGCACACCAGTGAATTCGGAGAAATACTCCTATATACTTCCAATACTTATGTATGTGTGTGAAATATGTGGATAACTTAAGCATGCCAAAAGGATAGCTCCAGTGTTTTTCTTCCAGGATGCAGTTATAAAGTAATAGACAGTGGTGATTGTAAAGGGTAGGAGCTAGTTTTTAAGTTTGTGTCTGAATCTAAGACAGTAATCCATTGTTGCAGTTGGAAGATTTCAACCCCTTGGTCGAAACATGATCTTCCAAAGTTTTTTGCATAGTCGGAATCTGTCGGCTGCAGAGTGTAATTTGGTGACAATGTTTAAATTTGAAGTTAAGGAATTAAACACTATTGTATGGCTGGCATTTTGGTAAGTAATCGAGATGCTGATTTTTTTAGACTCCTTAGGGCAACAAATTACCCACCCTTTGAAGCTAGACTGGAGGCTATTGCCACAATTCACTTGTTGGCAGAGGAGGAAGTATGTGCAAAAAAGGAGACTAATGCAGTCACTACAAACATACATTTTTCCTCGGATATAGTGCTGCCTCAGAGGTATTTCAGGTTTTGAGACAGAAGACAGTGAAAAGGCCAATACTGAGAAAATGTTGACTATGTGCAAAATGGACAATGAGAGACAACATTCAGCATCAGGGCAGCTTTGGTGGGGTGTAGTTGAAGGTAGCTCCAGAGTCCATGCCTTAAGCATTTGGAGTGGGCATTCATTTTTCAGGCAGTCAAACAGCGCTGGAAATACTAGTTGTTGTTTAATCCTAGATGTTACAAGGATTTTACAATTAATTTATTTATATTTCCATAGGAACCATCATTCAAGGGCCAGTCGAAGGTGTAACATAGGAAAGGTTATTTTTTTACACATTTTTTGATTATCCTAAATGACAATAGCAAAAATCTGTGAATAAAGACCCATAATAGCCATTCATGGTTATCCATAATGCCCAATCACCAACTTGGTCACTCAGGCTCCTTGAACTGTCTCAAACTTCTCGGCGGATCTGTAGCTTTGATAGATCACCCATTCCTCATCAATACATCAGTCGATATCCCTGATCCATTCTTTGATCATTGGCACCATGGGGCTACCCCTTTTTCTGGCGATGCCCCTCTTTGCTACAATAAGACCATAATGGTACTTGATGATACTTCGGTAGCTAGCTAGGTCTGTGATTCCCTGCATCTACTCTCCAATAGTTCCTCATTAGGGGACAGTCCCACAGCGTGTGAAAGAGGGTGCCCTCTTCCAGGATTCCTGTATCTATCGCTTTTGGATCTTCCAGATGTATATATTTGTTCCCTGGTGTAACACATCCTGTGCAGAATCATGAGCTGAATCAGCCTGAATCTCAACATGATAAATACTTCTCTGGCAAAGCTAAAGACCTACTACCATATGACACCCTTCAGTGTGGATATATCTTCATCCCATCTACTTCTCAGTTTCATCAGATCCTTACATGTGTTGTTCATTAACGTGATGTATGTCAAGGAAACCACCTGCCCTTCAGTGAATAGTAGTGTCCAGCAGCATGTTCTTCTGTTATGTCTCTGTTGTCCTTTACAGATGCTTCCAATACTTGCTTAAGTTGTAGATATCAGAAAGTTTGGGATTCATGTAGGTCATGTTATTATTTTAAGTTGTCTGAATGAATGAATGATCCCATTCTATTCCTACCCTAAACCTTACCCACTGTTGATATCCTTATGGTATTCCAGTCTTTGAAGTGAGTCAACCTGGTCATGTACTTTTATCTTGTTCCTACTCGCAATGGAGTTCTAAATGTTAGCCTTTTCACCCATTCCATTGAGTTTATGCCATGCTTTAATCACAGAAGTTGTTGGGGGAAGGCCGTCATCTGGCATCAAAAACCCTTATTGAACATGTGAAGAGCCCTTTATGCCTATGATTTCCACCAATGTGTGGTAAAGGCTGACTTATTTTGGGATGAAAAGCCACATCCATCCTCAATGATTATTATGTGTGCCTTGACAATATTTTATTATTATTTGCGATTTGATGCTACCTTCATATGTGCATCCCTGCAGAGGCTACCAATGTAATCCTCAGACATCCCTCCCTCCACCATAACGTCATTTTCAATTTGTGTACCTTCCAAAAAATCCATCATGAATTGCATGTCCTGCAACATGTGCATCAGCTTCGGTAGTGCCACCTTTTTTAACAGTACTGCAATGTGAAATTCGGCTCTAAACCCTGTAGCAGAAGGCGCAGATTGTAAGAGTGATATGTTTGTGGATCAGTAGATATCCGCATTCCCACATTTTTGAAGTGATTATAATCCACCAAAGGACATTGTTAGATGTATGACCAAGAGGGGGAATTAAGCATTTGATCCAATTGATAACAAGTCCCAAATATTAGCCATATTTGTCAATAAGTGATTCGATCATTCGACCTCACCACAGTTTCATCCAGGTCAGCAATTTATATGAAGATGCCTTCTATGAAAAGCGAAAATCTTTCTTCCAGTTTTATTGCTTTGTTGCCCACCTCATCTGAGACTGTGTGTGTATTAGTTTGGGTAAGGTTTTGAATGTCAACTCAAATGTTTTTGGGGGAAAGGGATATCCCTGTCTCTTCCCCTTATGAATTTGGAAATTCCTAGATTGTCTACCATGATTTTTTTTTTTTTGGCAGTGGGTGAACATAGAGTAGCTTAACCTGGGATGTTAAATAAGGTCCGCAAACATTTTGCACAGGGGGTCGAAAAATAAATCTCCATTGCACTTGAACAAAGGCTTTATTTGCACTTAGAGATATCATTGTTATTGGCTTTTCTGCTGTCTTGGTCAGGGCGTAGTTGTCATAGAGCCTCCAAGTCAACAGAAACCCTGACTAGTCAAGATGGACAAGGTCTGTTAATGTTGGCAAACACCTTGGAAAGGTTCTTCATGTCACTATTAACATCAACATCCATTGGTATAACATAGGTTCCTCTTTTGGTTTCCTTTCTGTGTGGATCAGGACTATATGGGTTGACCACAGATCTGCACAAGCAGAGTGCTCAGTTTATGAGATTCTAGGAATGTATTCAGCATTGGTGTGTTGCGGGGATTTTGCTCATACAAAGAACTTTGCACAGAGACCCAGGACCTCAGTGAATTGTGGTGGACCAAAAAACTCACCTCAGTACCTAGACCCCCAAACCGACTAGCATCAGTGTCTCATTAGCTCTCCGTCCTATAGCAAAGCTATCAATGATTAGACAATCCAAAACATGTGACTTAGGTTACTCTCAGGAATGGTGGGAATCAAGAACACTCTTTCCTTTGTCATTCTCATACCAGTCCACAACGTGAGTAAATAGAGACACAAAATAGTTTAAAATGTTTATTTTAATGACGTGTTCTAAGATGCAGTAATTTTGCTAACAAAAGCAGGCATATGATTAAAAATGATACGATCAGCACTGTTACAATTCCATAAAACACAAAGGGAGAAATCATATTTTAATGATAGTGGAAACAGGTCCTATCGTGCCTTGTGTACCACCCTCCCCAGCTGGGAACTAGGGGCCAGATGTAGGAAGGCCATTACCGGTCAGTAACGGCCAAAATCGGCCGTTACCGACCGGTAATAGGCTTTTCCTATGTAGGTGGCAAATTTACCGATTCGGTAAATACCGAACCGGTATTTACCAAATCATCATTTACCGATTCAGTATTAGTTGGTGGTAAATAACGAATACCTCTGTAAATGCAAATCTGTGCATTTACACCTGTGCCATGTGACAGACATACATGCCCTTAGGGCATGTATGTGTGCCACATGTGCACACAAGCACTATTCAGAGGTGCAACAGGGTGTCAAAGTGACACCCTGCCACCCTTGACTCTTTCCCTATTTTACCGAATCTGAAATTACCGATTCGGTAATTGGCAATTACCGAATCGGTAATTACCGATTCGGTAATTACCGAATCTTAACGAGTCGGGAGTTTTTACCGAAAAATTACCTACATACTATTTACCTATTCTTAAATACCGAATCGGTATGATTCGGTATTTAAGAATAGGTAAATAGTATTTACCTACATCTGGCCCTAGTTTTTATAATAATAATAGAAGGTCTCTTAGGTTTGAATGGGGAACCCCATACCGCCAAGATCAGCAGGAGTGAATCACATCAGGATCAACAGAGCTCTCTCTCTCAGGAAAAGGATTTTCTCCAAGTGCCCTAATCATGCATGCAGTGCAATATTAAAGGCACTAGAATTTCAGTTAGCTGCAGCTGTGTGCATGTTGTGTCTAGAGCGTGGGCCGATCAGCCTGAATAACAGCTTACATTGTTATGGTAACCTTGCAGGCTTCTGCACACACTGTGCAAACTGAGGTCGCGATGTAAGTGTAGGGATGTTGAAAACAAGCCTTTCTCATGTGAAGAAATTCAAACAGGCTAACTTACAACAGATACATGCAGTGTTGTGTGCAAAAATATGCAAAATGGCTTTTCCACATCTAATAAGCTTATGCTAACATAGCAATGTGTGCACGCAAGGCCCTGCTGTCACTACACCCTCCCCTGACCGGAACACGTACAAGAAGGGAGGCAATTTAGGAACGCAGAGTTCAAGTTCGAGTGAGACAGAATCAAGTTCAAAATTTGCCAAAACGTATAATTGGGAGTCATAAGTTCTGAATAGGCCAAAAGATTGAAAAAAACACAAAGGGAGAGTATACTACCCAACCTTAAAAGGGAAAACACATCCGAAAAATGGCTTGAGCATAGGTCGCGGTGAAGATGGACAAATGCCAAATCAATCAAACAGCGTATAGGCACAGTACGTTACAACCGCCTCCAATAGCAAGTCATTGTTATGCTCAGAAAGCATTTCAGCCATCCAATTCAATAACGCGAAGGAACATAAATGTTCTTCGACAGGCGGAGCCTCTAGCACCATCAGAGGACAACTCGGTGTTCTTCAAGATAACTGCGTGCCAGAAAGTCATGGGTTGCAGCCCTTATCCCCAAATTGCCTAGGACTCCATGTGCCGCTGCACAGGCCATTATTCCGATACCAGAACAGTCTAACTCATGAGCAACTAAGGGACTCATCAGTAGATCTTTATCCAGAGACACAAATCCAGAGCCCATTCAAAACAGCAATCCAGGCAATGGAAAACAGGTTGAACGCATGTAAAGCAGGAAAACCAGAAAAACAATCCATATGCTGTTGCAGGGTTTCTGTACTCACACAGAACTGTGCACAGAGGAGTGGAACCTCGGCAAATTAGGATGTCCCAAAACTTACCTTAGCAACCAACTCACCCCTTACCGAGCTAGCTACAGTGTCTCATTGGACATACCAAACACCCAATGTTTAGACAAACCAGAACATGAACTTACAGTACCTCAGGGTACGTGGGACTCATGAACACTCTTTCGTTATATTATCATTACAAACCAGAACATGGAGTAAAGAAGACACATGTGCATTTGAAATGTTTATTTACTAATGCCGTCTTCTCAGGCGCAGTATCTTTGATAATACAAGTATACTTATTATCAGTAGCAAAATTATCAGCATAGTTACTAAGACATAAAAAGCGAATGGTGACAGCATGTTAACATGCTGTAATGAATAAGAGTTAACAACACTTATATCTCACCCTCCCTAACACATATATTATATTATTATCTAAGAAGGTCTCTTTGGGTTGTTTTAGGGCGGGCCCATACCTTAGTGTCCTAGCATGAAGGAATCACATCAGCATACACCAGCTCTCTCTGCATGTGCACCGCATCAAGTGTGTTAACAACTCTCGTGCAAAGCAATATCAATCCCGCCTCAAGCCCAAGTTGGCAAAGGCTGCACTTGTGTTATGACTATGAAGGCGTGGAGATCAGACCTCATAACAATTCCATATCGTGTTGCTCCTGAAACTTCTTCACTCTCCGTGCAGACATGTTTTATTAAACAAAGCAGATATCAGAGCAATAACATATTATTCTCACATTCACCACGGCAAACTACTAGGTTGAAAGCTAAGTCAACAATTAAGGGTCGTGTGCAGAAGTTGCAAGAAAGGAAAAATGGCGTTTAAATCTGAAATGTACCTATGCTAACTTAACACGATATAAGGATATATAGGAGCTATACAACACCCCCCCATGATCCGAGAACGGACTAAATAAGGTAACAGAAGTGCCATCACATGAGAGCAGAATCCATTTATAAACGAGCATGAATAAAAATTCAATAATAAAAACTAATGCTAAAAAATAGCCCACAAATATAATGTGGCTCAAGCCAATAGGCACGCAAAAAAAAATGTCTTGACCAAAAGTCAATAAAATTAAGGAAATGCTATCAATCAGCATGCCAATTTGAGGCATTGTCTATGACAATACTGTATATGAAAAGTAAGCTGCAACAGCCTCCAGGAGGAAGTCACTGTCCTCATCCGAAAACAGTTCAGCCATCCAATTTAAAAGATGAAAGGAACATACGTGATCTTCCAGCACCGGATCCTCTATAACCATCAGAGGACAGCTCGGTGGGTTTTCAAGAAAACTTCGTTCCAAGAAACTTTGCGCTGCCGACAACACATCCCAGGGACCCATTAGTCCATGTGCCACCGCCAAGGCCATAATCCTTTCGTCAGAACAAACCAACTCGTGAGCAATGATAGGACTCATCAGTTGATCAAAATCGACGTCAGCAGATATTGGTCCGCAGAGACACAAATCAATGGCCCAAAGGAAATCACAGGTCAGGCAGCGAAATACAGGCTGGACACAGGTGAAATAGGAGAACCGAAAAGATAATCCAAACGCCGTGCTTAGAGTCGCTAACGGCAGTGTGCCATAGTAATCAAGCATGCGGTTGCGAAACCGCGTCAGTAGCAGCTGAGCGTGGTCTTGCACAGGAAGGGCATCCATATTTAAAAAGGCAGAAAACCACCAATGCGCCAGCCGCTAAAGCAAGTAAAAACGGGAACCCTCCAAATAAGGATGAAAAAATAGAATGGAAGAAAGTAGGGATGACTCCAAAAATCTTCTCAAAGGAAGTCACGAGACCACCGCTAACAACTTTAAAAAAATGTGCTAGGCCCGTTGTGGAGGATGCGTTAAAGATAGAACGGACCATGGCTCCGAAATGCAAGGGCAAATCAGTGTTTAAAAGAGCCTGAACCTCCGTGCGGGTGTTAGCAATGTGAAGCACGAAAGTTTCACGGGCCGAGCTCAAGGCCACCTCTTTCTGGGACAATAGAGCTCTTATTCTAGCCATGCCGCTGAATTCTGCTCCCAAGGTCGGTATCTGTGGCCAAATGGAAGACTCCCTATGTTCACGTGTGGGAGGATAAAGAACATTTCTGCAGCAAATAACTCGCTCACTAACCGTTACTATGAAAGCTATACCTTTAATTAAACCACAACAGTTTTCATTATTGAGCATTAAATAACTACCATTCTCTAACAATTTAAACGTGGGGATGATAGCAGGAACTGGCGTGCCCTGTAAAACGCAAGCCATATTCGGGCGGTCCTTGTTACATGAACCGTGTAACTGTATGTGTCTGCACATTAAAGAATGATCTGGCGTCTCAGTACACTCATCGCCTGTTAGATAAACCTCTTGGTCATCCTTGAAACATCTGTATGTGTATGGGAGTGACCAGACCTCATGAAGAAAACCGCTACCTAAGGGTTCAAAACGACCTATTGGCACATATTTCATACAATTTGAAAACTTATATAAAGCAAAAGGCAGTGTTATTAAACCGTGGATAAGCCACGTAGCAGCAGTGGATTCTGCCACAGAAAAAGGTAAAGATTCCAACCTTTCAATATGTAGCATAGAAAAAGAAGCATCACGCATTGAAAGCAAGCGTTGTTTGTCTGTCAAATTAAACGGTGCAAATAAAGAGGAAACGTTCATGTATCCCCAGGGAACTTTACCCATTTTTAGAGTCTGTAGTGTCCATGCAAACTGCATGATTGAACGTAATTGATTTTGACCATGGTATAATACAGACACTTCATCATGCACAATATCAACAACAGACGACACAATATTATCTAATGTGTAAATTCTAGAGGAAAGAACGTTAATGCTATTGTCAACAACTGCAAGAACTTTCTCAAGATTTGCCTGATCAATAGCCCTAAGGCGTGAAGCAGCCTCAATTTGTGAGAGTTTCCAAATTTCATTGTAAACACCATATAACCAGCGTTTCGACCTGCCACTAGCTGGGCCCTTAATGAAATCATTCAAATCCACGTCTGCATTCAGTTTGGAAAGGTGATACTTAACCGCAGGTAAAGTTGAATGTTTCAGCCAAGCTTGACACAACTTGCCCACTGAGTAAGAGGTGACAGTATGACTCAAATCAAAACGGGGATCAGATCTAACAGTCTTAAAACCGTCAGTCATATTTAAAAATCTCTTTTGGCAAGAATCAGCACTACGGTGCCAAAGCAGCCAACCCTTGGGGTTCATACTGGAAATGTTAAAGGAGGAATTCAGAAGCAGAGCCTGTATCTCTCTAATGGACAATTTAGTAAAATTACTCCAATTCTCATATTCCTCCAACTCCGGGAAAGACGGGGTGTTTAACCTTTTAGATGTAGCCAATCCAAAGCATGTGGTCTGGGAAATGGTTTCATTTAAAAACCACATATGATTTGGGATGAGACATGCACGGTGCAAAGCCTCAGTGCCTTGTACCTGCCAGGCCCTTGAGCCCCAAACTGATTTAAGGTCTATGGTATCCTTCCATAACTCATACCCTCCAGTAACTAATTGATCCAGGAAGGCTTTTGAATATAACAATTTTGTATTTGTAAGTCGAACCTTGGACAGTGGCTGTTTGTGAAATTTAAAATAAAAGGACTCGGGATTGGACTGATTAAAGTCAGTGAAATAAGTATACTTCTTAAGAAACGTTTCTGAACTCCCTTGTGTTGGTGCTGGGCAATGTTCCCACTGAGTAAAATTAACCGCATCCCTTCGGGAAGATGTCTTGTGTAAGAAGTGATTGCCATAATGTTGGTAACAGAACAATTCACCATAATTAGCAGATTCTAAATATAAATCCTCAGCATCAAAAGCAGCATAATATTTCAAATCTGAAAACAAACTTTCCACAGCATTAACATCCCAATCATCAGAACGAATGTTTTGTTTCACCACATCCCCCATATTAACTCTTAGTACATTAGGGACATTAACGACTTCCGTTGGACCATGAATCTGAAAACGAACTGCATCCCACGCGATTCCATCCAGAACAGGCCATGCTGTGATGTTAACCAAAGTCAAGTCTCTTTTTAATCTGTGTGTAGAATGTGAAGAGGAAAGTGGGGCCAATGTTCCATTTAAATGAGTAATGCAAGTTCTCTCCTCGACATAGTGTCCATTCATAATCCGAAAAAAATAAAACACAAAACCAATTGACATAAAAAGGTAAACTGAAAAAAGAACCAGCCAAATGTATATCCAAGGAGGTATCAAAAAATGTTTTTTAAACAGGCCAGCTTATACTGCAATTTTAGAGGGTTTGTTCGAGGCAAGGGAAGCAGAGTCAAATGAAAATCTGGATTCCGTGGCTAAACGAGCTTGCAGGTCAGGCATGGACAAATCAGTGGGGTATGTATAGTCTGTCTCATCAAGGTTAGTTCCTGGTAAATTATTCAATAATGGACTGGAAACAACAGGTAATTCGATGGCCACCTCAGGTTCATTATCAGAAGCAGTGGGCATAATTGAATTTCTCACAATGGAAGGACAGGAAACAGCCGGTGTCATGCTAAGAAGAATCGGCCACTCTGTGTATCTTGACATTGTCAATAGAAATAAACCTGTTTTCCTTACGACCTGGAAGTGGTGGTAGAATGACTGTTCTTGTGCCCTTCACTCCAAGCACTGGGACTGGAGCTCGATAGGAGGGACCAAACTCTTTTTTGTTGTCGATCTTCTCTCGAACCAGTTCTCCAACTTGGGGTAGCCAGCCAACTACCGGGATCTGCAACGCATCATCCGATGTGGAGGGCAAATGTTCCTTTGCAAGAGTGTCTCGCGTCTTTTGTAGATTCTGTAAAACATTGCAATGTTCATCTGCGTCAAAGGAAGTGGCGCGAACCACCGAGTCTAGACCGTCAAGGTCAGGGACGAACATCTTGATGCCAAAGAGCATTTCGTATGGGGTCCGCCCACCCAGAGACCTTCTAGGGAGATTATTAAGAGCACGCTGCACGCCATAGAGGTGAGCCAGCCAGTTTCTGCCAGTGCCTATAACTCGGGCTGTCAAAGATTGCTTTAAATCACGGTTCATTCGTTCAACTACACTATTACCCTCGGGTCTGTAGGGTGACGAAAACTTGACTTGGACCCCCATCGAAGTCATGGCATCCTTATACGCCTTAGAGGCGAAAGCCGGACCCTGATCCGAATGGAAGGTACCACAGGCAAAAATCCCTATAAAGATACGCAAATCTCTGATGACAGTCCGGGAATCAGCGCTGCGATGTGGCCATAACCACACAAAGCGTGTGCATGAGTCAACTGCTACTAAGATGTATTTATACGCAGTATCAGATGAAAATGGACCGCAGTGATCTAAATAAACACAGCCTAGTGGTTTATTAGAAATGTACAACTGAGTCTGAGGCGGACGCGTAGCAGTAGAAGGTTTAATCTGCTGGCATATGTCACAAAGAAGGACATAATCACGCGTCTGTTTGTACAGTCCCCGCCACCAGAAACGTTGTTGTAGTTGCGTTACAGTGGCTGAGACGCCCGCATGCGCAGACGCCACACCTTCATGAGCCGCTGTAATCAAGTCTGTTCTGCGATCCGAGTTGGGAATCAGCCGTTCCCCAACATCAGGAATTGTCACAAAAGGAACCTTTTCGGGACTTAAGTGGTATTTATACTTCGAAGGGAATCCCGAAGGATGTTTACTTCCCTTCTCAGAGGCAGCAACCGCTGCCAAGATGTCGCTATCAATCTTGGTTTTAGACCTAGTAACTGCTGCAACTAAGTATGTAGATACTGCTGATTTCGCCGCTTCATCAGCAAGCGAGTTGCCAAGAGCGTGTACTCCCACGCGCTGATGACCGAGAGTATGAATCACATAAACGAGTGGCAACCTAGCCTTAAGCTCTGCCACTCGAACCCAGATCATTTTATGTTTTATTGTGCTACCCTTGGAATCACGAAAGTCATTCTGAATCCAAAAGAACAAGTTTTCATTGTAAGACTGGACACAGTAGTAAGAATCACTTACAATTAGAGTAGTAACACTTGGATCTGCGTACTCCAAAGCTAGTAATAGAGCACGAAGCTCTGCCAATTGTGCAGTGCAATCGCCCAGGGGCAACGTGTGTACCTCCCTGGAAATGAACTCATCATTCAACATAGCACCGACCACAATGGCGCATGCGGAAACGTAGGCATGTTTAGAGCCATGCGCAACCTGCGCCGACCCATCAGTGTAAATGATGCAATGGAAGTCCTCCAAAGGTCGCATCGCCAGAGGAGCAGGGTGAACGAATTCATACTGCAAGAACTCCTGCGACCGTAAGGAAGCGTCAAAAATAAACATGACATCCGAGGATGACAATGACGCAGCCCACTGAATCCACCGAGGGTGCAAAGCTTTCGAATTTGGTACACTGGCTTTCGTTACTGCCTCCAAATGAGGGCAGGGTGTTACCACTAGCATGCGTTTCCCCTGTGACAGAGCACGTTCTTTTAGAATTGCCATCTGTACAGCAGTTAAAACCTTTTCTATGGTGGGAAACCGCATCTCAGCCGAGGTGTACAAGTGTGACTTGTAAGCAATGGGTACTGTGTCACCTTCATTAAAAGTGAGGTAGGTGAAACCCACCGTCCCAGGAATTATTCTTATTACCAGGTTGGTGTGGTTATCACGAGTCAGTAAATATTTAGAAGCGAGCAGATCAGCCTGCAAGGATTGCAAAATGGCTGAATGCTCAGGCAGCCAGCATGATTTTGAGAAAGTTGGTTGTATCAAAGCATACAGAGGCTTGACACGCTGGGCATATTCCGGAATGTAAGTTCTGCCGAAATTCAAAAAACCCAGTAAGGATTGTAATTTCTTCAGTGTTGTTGGTGCGCGCAATTGTGCGCACTTCTCCAAGAAGTGAGGAGCCAAACCTCTACCTTCATTGTTGAGCTCATAGCCCAAAAACAACACTGTGTGTTCAGCAATGTGCGATTTTGCAAAGTTGAATTTGTAACCCATGTCTGCGAAGTTGCAAACAAGAGAATTTACACGACACAGATGCTCCCAAATATCGTCGTCTGTGAGATAAATGTCATCCACATACGAAAAAGCATCAGGGTCGAGTGCCTCCAGAATAGAGACAATTCGAGCGGTAAATACACCAGGACTATTCTTGTAGCCCATTGGAAGACGCCGGAATTGTTTTTGGACTCCAGCGCTTGTAAAACTGGTCCATTGGGAGCTAAAGCTGTCCAATCTGTGGGCATAAAAACCATTGGATATGTCAAGCGTTGTCTTGAAACGCTTACGCACGAGACTATCCACTAGGGCAGAGCCGTGGGTATTCTGTACTGCACAGTTACGGCAATGCGAGTTCAAATGCCGGTAATCCAAAACCAAACGATATGATCCGTCAGGTTTATTCACAGTAAAAAGGGGATTATTCATCGGTGACACACACGTTTCAATAACTCCCTGATATTCCAATTGTTCAAGGATTTCCGCGACGGAAGATTTTGCTTCACGTCGAATGGGATATTGAGGTTGAGGCTGCGGCTGAGACCGCAACGGAATTTCGTGGCAAGGCGACAATTTATCCCAACCACATTGGTTACGGTACAGAGCCGGCGCGAGAGCCCGAGCCCACTCTTCTGCAAAATGCTGCGCATGCTCTTTCGAGACAGTGTTCGCGAAACTGGGTAGGATTACCTCCTCCCCTCGCGGCGCCGCGAGCACAAAAGGTGGGGGCCAGTCAGCCTCCGAAAGTAAAATATCATATGTAGAAGACATATTCTCCCAAAATACACCTTTAACGGTACGCTGTATGTCACCTTCAATTAACAGGACAATTTCATATAGTCTTTCAGGGGGAGCAAGTCTCGTATCCGCTGTTTCTATCACAACGTAGACATCAGTCGCTGTCACCCTCAGTAGTGGACGCAGCGTCTCTCTGACTATGGTTATCTCCGCCGCGCTGTCCAGCAAGGTCAGAGCCCAAGTCAGATTCCGAAGCCGCGTTCTCACTATCTGTGGCATATCGATGCGCTGTTAAGGCTGCGACTTTCTTTTTCGCAAACTGCGGACGCCTAGGCGTAGAATCCTCCTGCTTCACTGCGCCGTCCGTCTGGCGGGACTGACCACGTCCTTGTTGGCCACCACGTCCACGTCCACCCCCTCCTCCTCCACCGGTTTTCGGGGCCGATGTGTCCTGAAAGGAACGAGGAGAGCGTTGATCAGAACCCTGAAAACGATCAGGTGATTTAATCATCGCGCGGTCGCGCAAATCATAAACTTTTTCGGATGGCGCAGGAGCTTCTATTGCAGGAAAAGAACCCTGAGTCTGCATTGTCTGCTTCCCCTGTGTCTGTTTTTTAGGCCAATTTTGTTTCTTGGACTTTGGCTGGGCATCTGTCACTGCAGATTGCCCCTGTGGTTGTTTTTTCTCCTTCACTGGAAAATATTTCAGACCTCTACTTGTGCGGCCAATCGTTTTATAAGCGGCCACCACAATCTTTGCTAACTGGCGGGGTTTGTCGGCATCGGGCAGAGCAGCCAAAGCATTCGACACCTGAAAGTTAACTGCATCTCCTTTAACATTGGAGAGAATGAGATCACTTACAATCTCAAAAGAACCACACAGGCGCATACCCAATTCAACCGCTGCCTCTGGACCGTGATCATTCTGAACACGTCGAACGATTTCAGGCAGGGCAGTCATAGACGGGGTGCCGAAGCACCTTGTATAAACTGCCGCAAATGTTTTTCCCCAGCTGTCACAGTCAGCAAGCTCAGGAGTAATATCCTTCGGGAGAGTAATCGTCAACATTCTATGTTTATCAGCAGGAGTAGAATTCGGAAAAACCGCTTCCAGTTGATCAAACTTCTCTGCTAGCCAGAATGGGAAGTCATCGTTGTCAACAGGACGCGCACCAAAAACCGAATTTACCATAACAGGATTGAGACGCATTCCGCCTCGTTCCATGGGAGCGGCCGCACCCCCCTGGGGACCACCAGGAAGATGTCGACCGATGTATTGCACTAAAGCACGAATCACGGAAATGGAAACTACATGTAGCCTGCGAATTTCTGCCAGGGTACAAGCCCCGTGATTCGGGTGTGGGGTAAAGCCACCCAACGCAGGCCAATTAGTACCTGGAATTGAGAGTGGACCTAACCTCGCACGGGACAAAGAGTGGGGGAGGGCGCCATCAAACCAAACTCGATGCTGCCAATGATCAATAGGTATTTCCAATGCCCTGTATGGCGTATATTCAGCCGGGACATCCGAGGCGGTGTAGGAGTGGTACAAACCAGAATTAGCGTCCACAGCCGGAAACGTAACCCAAGAGTAAAACAACTCGTAAGGAAACGCCGGATCTGCACTTACCACGAAAATCACAGCCATCCCATCTACTGGGACTTGGTACGTCTGAAGATGGTTGCGTATCGCTACGCGACTATGCTGCGCAATAGCCACCGCTGCCGCCATCACAGAATTGGAAACAAGAAAACACAAAGAATACTTTGTAGCACAACTGGGTAGTAATTCAAAGAAACCGTTTGAGAAAGATTCAAGCTTGAATAAAGACCTATTTCAAAAAATAGGTAGGTTTCACCAACACCCCGTTTTCCGGAAACGGATGTGAAGGGGTTAAGGCATGAACGATAAACTACTCGAGTGTCATGATATAAGACCACCGAAACCGTTGGGCGCCATGTTGCAGGGTTTCTGTACTCACACAGAACTGTGCACAGAGGAGTGGAACCTCGGCAAATTAGGATGTCCCAAAACTTACCTTAGCAACCAACTCACCCCTTACCGAGCTAGCTACAGTGTCTCATTGGACATACCAAACACCCAATGTTTAGACAAACCAGAACATGAACTTACAGTACCTCAGGGTACGTGGGACTCATGAACACTCTTTCGTTATATTATCATTACAAACCAGAACATGGAGTAAAGAAGACACATGTGCATTTGAAATGTTTATTTACTAATGCCGTCTTCTCAGGCGCAGTATCTTTGATAATACAAGTATACTTATTATCAGTAGCAAAATTATCAGCATAGTTACTAAGACATAAAAAGCGAATGGTGACAGCATGTTAACATGCTGTAATGAATAAGAGTTAACAACACTTATATCTCACCCTCCCTAACACATATATTATATTATTATCTAAGAAGGTCTCTTTGGGTTGTTTTAGGGCGGGCCCATACCTTAGTGTCCTAGCATGAAGGAATCACATCAGCATACACCAGCTCTCTCTGCATGTGCACCGCATCAAGTGTGTTAACAACTCTCGTGCAAAGCAATATCAATCCCGCCTCAAGCCCAAGTTGGCAAAGGCTGCACTTGTGTTATGACTATGAAGGCGTGGAGATCAGACCTCATAACAATTCCATATCGTGTTGCTCCTGAAACTTCAGCACTCTCCGTGCAGACATGTTTTATTAAACAAAGCAGATATCAGAGCAATAACATATTATTCTCACATTCACCACGGCAAACTACTAGGTTGAAAGCTAAGTCAACAATTAAGGGTCGTGTGCAGAAGTTGCAAGAAAGGAAAAATGGCGTTTAAATCTGAAATGTACCTATGCTAACTTAACACGATATAAGGATATATAGGAGCTATACAACAATGCTACACTCAAAGTGGCTAGAGGTAGCGTTCCATAGTATTCAAGCATCTGGTTGCGAAGCTGAAGCAGGCGGGCATGTTGTCTTGTGACACAGGGTGTACTGCCCTTTGGGAGCAAGCAAATTAACAGCAGCACACCGGCAGCCAAGGCGAGAATTAACGGTAATCCTCCGAACAGGCTGGAAAAATAGAATGAAAAAATGCAGGTGTCACTCCGAATATAGGGGCACATTAGGATTGCGGTTAATCCGCATCCTCCGGGCCGGCGGAAGCCACCGCCGGCCCGGAGGATGCGGATTAACCGCTACGGACAGAAAAAAGACCCCCGCCAGATTAGGATGGCTGGGGGATCTTTTTTCCGTCCGCCGCTTTCCCACTGCGGTCGCCTCCCGTCCGCGGCGGAAAAGCACTAACATGGCTGGCGGTGTCTATCAGACACCGCCAGCCATATTAGGATGTCAGCGGCGCTATGCCTTTACACGGCGGCATATCTGCCGTGTAAAGGCATACGGACTTGTCTTTCGGGGCCCGTTGCGGGCCCCCAGGGGTGAAGGGGGGGCTGCAAACCTATGGTACCCCCCTGCCTTTGCGTGCACGAAGCGGCAGGCACCACGCGGTGCCTGCAGCTTCGTGCACGCAAAGGAAAACATGTGTTTTTTAACATTGCGGCGTGTGCTGCTTCAAGCAACACCCGCCGCAATGTTAAATATATAGGATGTGACCGCCAGCGTGGCGGTCAAATCCTAATTGGCACGGAGGGACCGCCGCTGCCCCTGCGGACGGTCCCTCCTCCTCTGGAGTGGCGGCATCCTAATGAGCCCCATAGTTTGGAATGAAGTCACAAGGCCAGAACTTACTACTTTAAAAAAATGAGCTAAGCCTGTGGTCGAAGAGGCATTGAATATAGTGTGAATCAAAGCGCCGAAGTGCAGTGGGAGATCAGTATTTAAAAGCGCATGCACCTTAGGGCGGGTGTTCGCCATGTGAAGGACAATTGTTTCACGGGATGAAGTAAGGTCAACTTCTTTCTGTGACAATAGAGTCCTTATTCGACTCATCTTGTTGAACTCTGCTTTCAAGGTCAGAATAGAAGGCTAGATGGATACATCGAGCTACCCATGCGGAGGCGGCAAAAGCACATTCTTACAGCAGACTCCTTATTGGGAGACTGTCACAATGTATGGAATCCCTGCCAGCATACTGCCGCAATCTTCATCAAAAAGTAAATAGCTACCATTTGCAAGCAACGTGAATGTCGGTGTTATAGCTGGGACTGGATTACCCTTTAAAATTCCGACTAAATTCGGAGCCATCATGTTACAATCGCTGTGCAAATCTATGTTCTTGCAAACCAGTGAGTGATCAGGTGTAGAAGTGCACTCTTCTCCCTTTAAATAAACCTCTTTACTAGGCCTGGGCAAAGCACTACGCTACGCTCTCGTAGTTTGCGCAACTTCGCACTATGCGAGCTCCACGTAGCACAGTGCGAACACGCGTAGCATAGCGTATGTAGTGCAGCGGTCATTTTTTCTTCCTCGCGGTCCTCAACAACAAGTTGGCAACCGCGAGCAAGCAAAATGACATCTTGGCGAGACTTTTTCCTCGTTCGCGATCAGCAACATCAAGTTGCCGATCGCGAGTGTGGAAAATAAACCTGCCTGAAGATTCTCAATGCGGGGAGGTCTGTTTTCTCATTGCGAGTGGTCGCGTATGCTTGCGACCGCTCCCGATGAGAAACGACCAGTCCACGTTGAGAAAGTTGCAGCTCAAGGAAAAATCTCCTTGAGCGGCTGAAAACTACAGCTCACACTGTGCAATATGCCGTTTTCATTGATTGCACAGTGCCGGATGGTTGTCCGCACTGTGCAATCATTGAAAACGGCATCTTGCACAGTGCGAACATGCTACTACGCAGTTTGCGTAGTGCTACGCGAAGCTCGCGTAATGCGAAGTGCACTTCGCGTAGCTTCGCATAGCGCTACTTTGCAAACTACGCCCAGCCCTACTCTTTACCCTCCCTCAGGCACCTATAAGTAAATGGTAGAGACCAAACTTCATGGAGATAGGTGCTACCCAATGATTCATATCTGTCTATGGCATAATGCTTCATGCATGAACTGAATTTAAATAAGGGGTAAGGCAGCGTTATTAACCCATGAATGAGCTACACATCAGAGATTTACTCCTCAACTATAAACATATTAGTGTGGCCCGCAAAAAAGAACTGCAAGATGAGGCATGGGACAATTTTAGTCTAGCGGCAGCTACTAATAACAGTAAATTATTCTAGGAGACGGTCAATTGTCCTTTTTTAAAGGATGATAGCCAACCAGAACTTACTTCACATGTAAATAGCGATGCCTGGATCGAACATTACACATCAATTTTTAACCCCGATAGGACTGATATTAATCAATTATTTGATTCCATCTGGCCCATATTACCCCTAATGATAAACATAGAACAAGTTTATGAAGGGCTAGCAGATAGTAAAGGGGGCAAGGCCCCAGGGCCTGATGGAGTGTCCATTGACCTATATAAAAGCGAAAAGGATTTATGGGCACCGAGTTTAGTAAAGATTTTTAATGCAGCTGTTGAAGGCCAGTTTCCGCCAACATGGGGCCAATCACTAATTATCCCCCTTTTCAAAAAAGGTTCAAAATCTGAGGCCTGCAATTACAGACCCATATCGCTGCTGGACTCGTCACTTAAAGTAGTGAGTAGGGTCATGCTGAAAAGACTTGAAGCGTGGGCTGAAGATAACAAAATTCTCTCACCAGCCCAATAGGGGTTTAGGAAGGGCCTAGGCACACTGGAACAGTGCGTTAATTTGGACCTTCTTATTAATAAATACCTAATGGCTAAAGGAGGTAAATTATTTTTATGTTTTGCGGACCTTAGTAGCGCTTTCGATCTTGTGGACCACTCCATATTGTAGCAAATATTACTGGACACCGCCGCCCCGAAAGAAATTGTATATTTTCTGGCAAGGGCGTATGAGAAGTTGTCTAGTAAAGTGAGCCACGGCCCAGCAGGTGAATGTACTCCCTTGTTTAAGTTGAAAAGGGGCATCCGACAGGGATGCGTACTTGCTCTACTTTTGTTTTCATTATTCATTAATCAAGTGGACATAACAATAAAACAAATATCCGCGGATGCACCTTCTGTTGAAGGTCAGGCTGTCCCAATTTTACTATACGCAGATGATGCGGTTTTATTATCACGTACCCCTATTGGCCTCCAGCGTCTTATTGATAATTTTACATCTTTTATTAATGACAGGAAACTTCGAATTAATAAATCCAAGACATTTGCAATGTCATGTGGAAACACAACAACTAAACCAGGAAAGGCTTTTTATTTAGAAGGAACGAAACAATCAGTCAAATCCTTTTGTTATCTTGGAGTAACTTTTGCGGGAAACAGGAAGTGGTTACACGAATATGCTAATATCCATCATAAAATGAGTAGGAATACGAACAGTATTTTCCGATTTTCTGCAAAAGTGGGTGTACCAAGAGTTAAAGATATGGTGACTATATATAATGCCAGATGTGTATCTTCTGCTCTTTACGGTGCAGGAGTATGGGGCCACCATCATGAACAATCACTACAGCAAGACGAAAACACATTTATTAAACGTCTGCTGTGTGCCCCACCATCGGCTTCCACCAAATTAACACACCAGGAAGTGGGTTTAAAATATATTTCAGACCTGGCAGCACTCCGTCCCCTCCTATTATGGTGCTCCATTTGGGCAAAAGTTGAAACTGCATTCACTCAAAGCATCATTAAAGATTACCTGAAGCTCGACCACAATTCACATATCCCTTGGCTGAGCTATATTCATCACTGGTACAGTATTTTATTTAACTGCAATATTTTTACTGAACCAGAATATGCAGCTTCAATTGCTAAAAAAGACCTTAAAGAAGCATTTCTGGCCCACAAAAATGAGACAACAGGGAGTTTAATTAGGTTACAACCTATTGTTGTATTTTGTTAGCAATTAAATCTCACAACAGGTTTTCAGCCATACTTGGATGAAGTAACTATATCCTCCCACCGTTTTGTTTTAACACGCTTAAAATTAGGGATTGAACATCATCTAGTGGCATTTCCGGTTATGAAGAGAAGCACTAGTTTACTTTGTCCATGCGACAATATGTCAATGCAAAGTTCCTGTCATTTTTTAATGTTCTGTAAATTTTATTACTTTTTAAGGAAATTTTACCTGACGCCGCTGTTCTTAAAATATCATGTTCGATCCACCAAAAATGCTATGAGGTTAATATCCTCATTGGAAAGTTCGGATATTTGTTTTTTTGTGGCATCTTACATTCTAAAAAGTATTGCTGCCAGAAAATCAATTGTTCCTTAAAAT
Organism: Lissotriton helveticus; assembly: GCF_964261635.1. Classification (NCBI taxonomy): domain Eukaryota; kingdom Metazoa; phylum Chordata; class Amphibia; order Caudata; family Salamandridae; genus Lissotriton; species Lissotriton helveticus. The sequence continues at coordinate 836,600,620 of NC_136072.1, read as the reverse complement.
TTATATTATTCAGAAGCCCATATTTAAAGATACCCTGCACCTTATACTTAATTTGCATTAAAAGAAATTGAGTTGGTACGTGGCACCTTGTAACGCGATCGGCACATCTATATATAAAGCTTGTAACTGCAATATTGCAAGTAGTATGCACTAGTCACTTTATACATGACACTTTAGCGTAATTTGCACATGAAACATAGGTTAATAACTGCTACGTGTGGTTATACCAGACTGATATTTTTATAATTATCAAAGGTTTCATTGTGTAAGTTTAATATTTTGATAAGGCTCAAATACCTAAGGTTATTGTTGTTGGTTATGTATATTGTATATTGTAAGCACAAGCCACTTTATTGCGTTACTTGCGCACATCGAATATTGTTATCTTGCGATTTTGCACTTTTTTGTATTAGTTCCTCTTTCAAGCTTATTGTCACAGTATGAAATGGAAGTTGTAATTCATGTTTTTATGTATGCTTATATGGTTGTTATTACACACCAAATAAAGCTTTTGAAATTGAATGAGCCAGACAGCTGAATTACTTTCAGCAACAGAAAAAGGTAAAGGTTCCAACTTTTCAATATGCAAAAGTGAATATGCAGCATCCTTCATAGACATAAATTGTTGTTTTCCAGTCAAATTAAATGGTAAAAATAGAGAGGATGTGTTCATGTAGTCCCATGGAACTTTACCAGCTTTTAAGGTTGGTAAAGTCCAAGCAAACTGCATAATGGAACGTAACTGATTTTGACCATGGTACAAAACCGACACTTCATCTTGAACAATATCAACAACAGATGAAACAATATTATCTAATGTATAAATTTGGGAAGAAAGAGTATTAATGCTATTATCAACGACTGCAAGCACTTTTTCTAAATTGGCTTGATCAATAGCCTGCAATCTAGAAGCAGCTTCAATTTGAGACAGTTTCCAAACTCCATTGTAAACAGCATATACCCATCTTTTTGACCTGCCTCCAGCAGGGCCTTTAACAAAGTAATTCAAATCAACATCTTCAGATAATTTGAATAAATGAAGTTTAACTGACGCTAAAGTGGAATGTTTAAGCCAGTTCTGACATAACTTGCCTACTGAATAGGTAGTAACAGAATGAGCGGTTTCAAAACTGGGATCCACCCTAACCTGTGTATAGCCAGAGGCCTGACCCAGAAAACGATGTTGGCATGAATCTGAACTTTTCTGCCATAACAACCAACCCTCGGGATCCAAGCTGGAAATATTAAAGGAGGAATTTGCTATCAGGGACTGCAGTTCATCAATGGACCTATCGGTTTGATTGTCCCATGTAGGGTATTCTCCCAAATCAGGAATGGAAGGAGCATTTACTGTTTTAGATGTAGCCAATACAAAGCAGTAGTTTGTGAAATAGTCGAGTTCAAAAACAACATATGGGTCGGGATGAGACATGCACGATGCAAAGCTTCAGCGCCCTGTACTTGCTAACTCTTAGAACCCCAAACAGATTTAGGATCAATAGTATCTTTCCACAGCTCATAGCCCCCTTTAGCCAATTGATCAATAAAGGACTTTGAATACAATAATTTAGTGTGGGTGAGTCTAACTTTGGAAGAGGACTTAGCAGTCACCTTAAAATAAAATGTGTCAGGATTAGATTGATTAAAAACAGTAAAATAAGTAAACTTTTTCAAAAGAGTTTTCGAGCTGCCCTCAATTGGTGCTGGACAATGTTCCCATTGTGTATAATTAACCACATTTCTAAATGTGTTTGCCTTATGCAGAGAGTGAGTGCCATAGTGTTGGTAGCAGAATAAGTCTGCATAATTATTTGAATCTAAGTACAAATCTTCAGCATCAAAAGCAGCATAATTTTTCAAATCAGAAAAAGAGCATCTACTGCTTGGATATCCCAATCATCAGAGCGTATGTTCTGTTTTACAACATCCCTTAAGAAACACGAAGTACATTGGGAACATTTATCACCTCTGTAGGGCAGTGAATCTGAAATTTGACAGCATCCCAAAAAATCCCATTGAATACAGGCCAAGCTGTGATGTTAACAAAAGTCTGGTCCCTTTTCATTATGTGTGATGAGGAGTGGGGTGCCAAAGTTCCATCAATCAACCGAACTGTAGATCATTCTTTAGCATAATGTTCATTATTGAGACGAAAAAATACAGCTACAAATCAAACTGACATGAATAAAAAAATTGAAAAAAGCACCAGCCAAATGTAAGTCCAAGGGGGTATCAAAACATTTCTTTTAAACCAACCAACAAAAATACAAACTTTTGATGGGGACTTTGTTTTTGTAGAGTCAGTGTCGAAGGAAAAACGTGACTGATTAACAGTGTCTGTGAGTACACCAGGCAACGACACATCTGTGTGGTAAGTATACTCAGTATCATCAAGGGGATCACCAGCTGGTGGATTCAATAAAGGATTAGTAACTGTAGGCATCTCGAAGGCCTGTTGGTACTCGCCGGAGCCAAAATAGAATTTCTCAGCATTGCTGGACAAGAGACCGCTGGAGTCATACTAAGAAGAATCGGCTACTCGCTGTAATTTGACATTGTCAATGGAAATGTACCTGTTTTCCTTGTGATCAGGAAGTGGAAGTAAAACGACTGTTCTTGTGCCCTGCACTCCAAGCACAGGTACTGGTGCACAATATGAGGGGCTGAACTCCTTCCTGTTCTTCACCTTTTCACGGACCAGGTCACCGACTCGGGGGGGCCAGCCACCTACCAGAATCTGAAGTGTAGCATCAGTTGTGGAGGGCAAATGTTCCTTTGCTAGACTGTCACGGGTCTTTTGTAGGTTCTGTAATACAGCAGAATGATCATCTACGTCAAAGGGTGCGGCAGACGCCGCCATGTCTAGACCCTCAAGGTCCGGAATAAACATTTTGATGCCAAAGAGCATTTCGTATGGGGTCCGCCCACTCAGAGACCTTCTAGGGAGATTATTAAGTGCAGGTTGAACACTATAGAGATGGGCCAGCCAGTTCCTGCCAGTACCTAAAACCCTAGCTGTCAAGGATTGCTCTAAGTCACTGTTCATTCGCTCCACAACCCTATTACCCTCAGGTATGTATGGGGATGAAAATTTGACCTGGACCCCCAGTGAACCCATGGCATCCTTGTACGCCTAAGAGGGGAACACACAGTGAAGGGTGCCACATGCAAAATTACCACAAAGACACGCAAATCCCTGATGACCGCTCAGGCATCAGCACTCCTTTGCGGCCAGAGCCAAATAAAGCATGTGCATGAATCCACTGCAACTAAGATGTATTTATACGCAGTATCAGAGGAGAAAGGACCGCAGTGATCTAAATAAATGCACCCAAGTGATTGAATAGATATGTACAACTGTGTTTGTGGTGGCGGCGCAGCAGTTGAAGGTTTGATCTGCTGGCAAATGCCACAATGAAGGACATGATCACGCGTTTGTTTGTACAATCCGCGCCACCAGTAATGCTGCTGTAAGACACAGACAGTCGCTGAAATGCCGGCATGCGCCGAGGCCATGCCCTAGTGAGCAGCTGATATCAGGGAAAGTCTGCGGTCAGGGTTGGGAATAAGCCTGCCACCAACGTTGGTAATTCTCACATAGGGAACTTCATCAGGACTTAAATGATAAGAGTATTTAGAAGGGAACCCCTTAGGGTAATTACTTCCCTTCTCTGTTGCAGCAATGGCTGCCAAGTTGTCATCATCAATCTTACTTTTGGAAAGTGTAACTGTTGCTACTACATATGTTGCTACTGCTGTCTTTGCTGCTTCATCAGCAAGACAGTTACCAACAGTGTGTACACCCACACGCTGGTGACCAAGAGTATGAATTACAAATACGAACAGCAGCCGTTCTTTAAGCTCAGCCACTCAAACCCATAGCATTTTGTGTTTGAATGTGTTACCTTTGGAATCACGAAAATCTTTCTGAGTCCAAAAGAATAAATTGTCATTGTACGACTGAACACAGTAATAAGAGTCACTTACAATAAGAGTAGAAACACAAGGCTCAGCGTACTCCAGTGCAAGCACCAGAGCACGTACCTCTGCAAACTGGGCGGTACAGTCCCCTAATGTCTGTGTGTGCACAACATCGGACTTGAACTCTCCATTCACCATTGTACCCACAACTATTGCCCAGGCTGCTGAATAAGAATTTTTTTAACCTGTCGCCGGCTGTGCCGAACCATCAGTATAAATGATGAAATCAAAATTCTTCAGCGTGCGTAAGGTCAGAGGAGCTGGATGAATGAATTCATACTGCAAGTACTCCCGAGTTTGCAAGGAGGAATACAAAATAAATGCGACATGCAGAGGCATCAAGGATGTTGCCCAATGTATCCAACGCGGATGCCAAGCTTTCAAATTTGGTACACTGGCCTTTGTCACTGCCTCCAGGGCAGGATACGGTGTAATAACCAACAAGCGTTTCTCCTGCGAAAGTGCTCTTTCTTTTAGAATCGCCATCTGCACTGCAGTCAAAACTATCTCAACTGAGGAAAAGCGCATTTCAGCCAAAGTGTACAGGTGTGGCTTGTAAGCAATAGGGACGGTTGTCACCCTCATTAAAAGTCAGGTACATGAAACCAACTGAGCCCAGCACAATTCCTATTACCAGGTTTTGTGGTTGTCACGAGTCAGTAAGTATTTAGCTTCAAGAAGATCAGACTGCAGAGTGCAGTATAGCTGAAGTTCTGGCAGCTGGGAAGATTTGGTAAAAGTAGGTTCTATCAAGGCATAAAGCGGCTTGATACGCTGGCCATAACCGGGAATATAAGTGCGCCCAAAGGTAAAAAAAAACAGCAGTGATTGTAGTTTTTTCAGAGTTGACGGAGCGCGCAGCTGTGCGCATCTCTCCAGGAAGTGAGGTGCTAAACCTTGACCTTCATTGTTGCGCTCATAGCCCAGGAACAACACAGTGTACACTGCAATATGTGATTTTGCAAAGTTAAATTTGTAACCGATATCCGCAAACATACAAATGATGCAGTCAAAGCAACACAAATGCAACCATATGCGGCCATATTTCGTCTGTGAGATAAATATCATCCACACACGAGCATGCATCAGGGTTGATTCTCTCCAAAAGAGAGACAATGCGAGCGGCAAAGATGCCTGGGGTGTTTTTGTAGCCCATGGCTAATCTTTTGAACTGATATTGTTTGCTGCCGGAAGTAAATTCTGTCCATTGACTACTAATAGAGGGCAGGTTATGACTAAAAAAGCCACTGGATATGTCAAGTGTGTTTTTAAATCGTCTTCTCACAAGACTATCCACAAGGACAGAACTGTGTGTATTCTGTACCGCGCAGGTCCGACAATGATAGTTCAAATGCCGGTAATCCAAAACTAGGCGGTACGATCCATCAGGTTTGGTCACAGTAAAAAGAGGATTATTCATCGGTGACACACATGTTTCAATCACACCTTGAAATTTCAATTGTTCAAGGCTTTCACTTTTCGTCGCATAGGATATTGGGGTTGTGGCTGTGGCATTGACCGCAATGGTATCTCATGGCTGGGTGAAAGTTTGTCCCATCCACATTGAGTACGGTACAAAGCCGGTGCAAGCACCTTAGCCCACTCTTCTGAAAAATTCAGCGCCTTCTTTTTCGACACCATGTGCACGAAACTAGGGAGGATTACCTCCTCCCTTCTCGGAGCTGCCAAAACGAAAGGTGGGTGCCAGTCTTCTTTCGCTAACAAAATGTCATATGTAGAGGTCCGATTTTCCCCAAAAATCCCTTTTATTGTACGCTGTTTGTCACCTTCAATTAAAAGGACTATTTCATATAGTCCGTCAGGGGGAGCCACTCTAGTGTCAACTGTTTCTACAGTGTCTAATTTGTCAGTTGCTGTCGCATTCAGATACGGACGCAGTGCTTGCCGCACTACTGTAATTTCTGCTGCGCTGTCTAGAAGGGTCAGCGCACATGTCTTGTTCCGAAGCTGTGTTCTCACTATCCATGGCATTCCTCACTGTTAAAGCAGCAACTTTCTTTTTATGAAACTGAGGGCATTGACGTTGAAAGCCGTACTGCTTGCCTTTACCTTCAGTCTGGCGGGGCTGTTCATGACCTTTGCGGGGCACCATGACCTCTGCCGCGGTCTCCTCCACCGGTTTGCAAGACCAATGTTTCCTGCAAAGAACGTTGTTCAGGAACCTGAAAACGATCAGGTGACTTAATATTCGTATGGTCGCGCAAATCATACGTGCGCTCAGAAGACACGGGTATTGGCAATGCAGGATGCGACTCTAGCTTCTTTTGTTGCTTTCCCTGCTTTTTAGATTTCCATGTCTGATTAGGTAAAGTGGGACGGTCGTCTTTATCAGACTTTGCCGTCTGAGTTTGCGGTTGAGCTGTTCCTTTAGCAAAAGGCTTAACGCCCAAACTATTGCGGCCAATGGTCTTATAAGCCTCCGCAATAATTTACGGTAACTGCCAGGGCTTATCGGCATCGTGGACATCGCGCAAAGCATTAGACACCTGAAAGTTCACCGCATCCGCCTTGACATTAGCAAGGACAAGATTGGAAACTATGTCAAACACTCCACTAGCCCTATTCCCAATTCAACAGCCGCCTCCGGACCATGGTGGTCTTGGACACGCTTAATCACGGAGGGGAGGACAGCCATGGACGGTATGCCGAATCACTTAGCATAGACTGCCGCAAATATCTTACCCCAGGTTTCACAATCTGTTACCTATGGCACTAAGTCTTTCTGCAAACTAATGGTCAGAATCCTGTGTTTCTCAATTCTTCGTATTAGGAAATACTGCCTCCGGTTGGTCAAATTTCTCAGCAAGCCAAAAAGCCATATCATTCTTATCTTGGGGGCGCTTGCCCATAACCTTATTAACCATGACAGGAATGAGTTTCATCCCGGCTGGTCCAACTGGATGCGCCGCAGCACCAGGTGCCCCCACCTGGATGTTGTGGGTAAGGTATTGCACATATTAATGCTCCCTTTGCATATGTCATTAACTTGGTGAAGTACACCTGCCCTCACTAGCACCTCGGCAGCCTGTTAGCCTCATCAGTGATCATGTGTAATTCTTGTAAATAAGCAATGTGGTTATTGCGGCAGCGGAGGTAGGCGTATACAGCATACCTGTATGAGTGGGTGTGCCTGCCGCAAATGTTCCCTGTTATCATGTTGGTGCCAGGAATGGCACTCATTGAGATGTGTTACGGGCCTGGTCTCGTCTAATAAGGCAAGAGCCAGACCTGGTGCAATGTGTGTTGGCTGGGTGCAGTCAAGAGACCTAAACATTAAACAAAAGTAAAAGAACCATGAAATCCAAATATAGAATATCATTGGGTCAAAGCAGCAACTTGCGTCCGTCCAAACTATCTAACATATCACACATTAAAGAACAGACTAACTGATAAGGCTAGATGAGTGTATGGGGTGCAGCTGAGTGGGACCCCTGAAATGTAGTAATACGAGTAACACCGTTCAGGAGTAGGTGTAGTGTGTACGAAATAAAGCACATTACTGCAAGGAATCTGCCTCAAGCCTGAATGTCTTTCGAGTGCACCAGATAACATTTCTAAGGTGAAACGTGGTGGGAGTTAATACTCATCTGCACTGCCTGGTGCACAGCTACCATGCTGTGGCTGGTGAATCAACTTGAACTAAGAGACTTTAATCATCTTTTAAGTAATCTTAAGTGTAGTATTGTGATTTTTTGTTGTTTGTGGTCTTGTGTTTAAGTCTATAAAAAGAATAATTATTTTTTATAAAACCTGTGTTGTGTCCATTAGTAGTGTTTTTACTGTATTATTATTATTATTTTTTTTTTATTTTGCAAATGATAACAGTGACATCACATAAAAGAAAATAAAACAAAAAGACAACATCCGTATCCAATGCGCCCCATTAGATCACAGTGCAGGGTTCACAGTTGTGTCCACGGCTACTGTCGCATCGTAGATGTGAAGTAAATATGTGCAAATAAGCTCAATAGTCCGATGACGACCCTGCAGTAGCCCAGGCAGACGCGTATCACAATATAATAAGGAATTAGCAACTAACAAAGAAACAAAAACCCCCTGTAGACATGACCATAAATGAAGACACAAGAAATGAAAATATACATAAAGAAAACCAAATACGATCACAGTACAGTTGCGTTTCCAAAGATCAAGCACTTTGCGCTCAGGTAACAGTGTGCTCCTACATCATACGTTCCAGTCCTGTTGTCAGACCCCTCAGCCGCAAACTCACCGCAGTGCTGTTCCCTCCCTGCTCTGACTCAATCAGACACCCCTGCTCAGAGTGCGTTAGCAGATACAATCGTAGTGGCTCCCAGATATCTCTCGGTCTAGAGGGCAGAGGCATCTCCTCCGTGTATACGTTTAGGCTATCTCGACAATATACCAAATCAGCTAGCCAGGCCTTTAGGATGGGTCGCCTACCCCTTCCCCATGTGATCGCTACCCTTCTTGCAGCTATGAGTAACGCCAATCGTACAAATGTACCAGTTGTCCCGCTGATATGTGGCACGCAACAGAGCAGACACACCAAGGGCATACACGGAAGGTCCACCTCAGCCATCTCACACAATCCACTCACCACCTCACCCCAGAAAGCAGCCACCAGCTGGCAGCTCCACGCCAAGTGGAGAAAGTCTGCCTCATCCTGTCCGCATCTATCACACTTCGCCGTGTCACGCAAGCCATAGGCATGTAGCCGCACCGGAGTGTAGTATACTTGGTGGATATATTTGAAATGAATGATTTTAAGCTTACCATTCATGCAGAGTGTCCCAGTCAAACCACAAATATGCTTCCAGTCATCCTCAGATATTGCAGCCCCAAGACAAGTATTCCATTTGACCAAGCTTTTGTCCACACCCAACACCGTTTCATCTTTGATAATTGTGTAGATCTTAGAAATCAGTTTCTTGTTATTAGGTGCAGTCAAAACAGATTGCAAAGATGCTAGCACCGGAGGCTCAGCAGGGAAAGTGGTATAATGTTCCCGGGCTGCCCCCCGCAACCGATGAATCGCAAAGCGGAATAGGAGTGACTGGTTCTCGATGTGACTCAAGTCATCCTGGTCAAGAAACGTGCCGTTTGGATACATATCTCGCATACGAGTAATGCCCACCTCGTTCAACAACCTCAAGGACGGGGCCTCATGCGTAACCGACAGACGCGCATGATATTCCAGGCGCAGATCTGGTGCATACAGCGGCAGCTTCTGCGCTAGTTTCCCTATGCGATGCCATGCCGATATTGTAGCGTTGATCGCATTTATTTCCGATTTCGGAGTACTGCGCGAGCTATGTGTGACTATGCTGTGCAAGGGAATCGGGGCAGCATCCCCCTCCTCCACCGCGACATGTGGCGTGTAGGCATGCGGTCTATGCCAGTAATATAAATATTGAGCCTGGGCACTTAAATAGTAGGCATAGAAGTCTGGGGCTGCGAATCCGCCTCGCTCATACCCCCTAGTAAGAACCGACCATTGCACTCTTGCCGCCTTACCTCCCCATACCAACCGAAGTAGATGCCCACGAATCGTCTTGAAAAATGCCAGATTCAGTACTATGGGTACGTTCACAAACAAGTAAAGAAATCGAGGCAGCACCACCATTTTGACAAGAGCAATGCGATCCATAAGCGAGAGCGGCAGCTGCAGCCAGGTCTCGACCATAGTTTCCAGATTAGAACTAGCTCGACCGTAATTCTCTCGTATCACGACTGCCGGGTCGCGGTGCATCCACACTCCCAGATACTTAACCGGGTCTGTCGACCACACCAGTGGCAATTCGAGGTCAGGGCGCATGGTTCTTTCCGTCAGCGGGATCACGATTGACTTCTCCCAATTTATCTGTAAGCCCGATATGCAGCCTAACCGCACATATTCCCGCAGTAGTTGTACCAAGTACCGAGACGGTTCCCGTACGAACAATACCATGTCATCGGCGTACATGGAAATAGAAACCGGGCAATTGTTAAAGTTCAACGCAGTCTCCCTATGCCGTTGTCGAATCACGCAAGCCAATGGTTTCAAAATAAGCGCGAACAACATGGGTGAAAGGGGACATCCTTGCCGGGTCCCCCTTTTGATATATAGCGAGTCCGAAGTCGACCGTCCAACCCTCACTCTCACCGATGGCGCCGTGTATAGCACCGTTATCCATTGAAGGAATAATGGGGGAAATCCCATGCGACGCAATACTCTGTGCATGTACTGCCAGTCCACGGAGTCAAACGCTTTAGCAGCATCTAATAGTACTGCCGCAGCCTCCAGACTCGGCTCCAATACTTGAAACATGGAAAAGAGTGTGCGCAGGTTATGTGAGGTAGACCACTCCGGTATGAAACCTGACTGATCCGGCAGAATCAGTCCGTGCATCAGAGGCTGCAGCTTAGTGGCTATGATTTTGGCCACGATTTTGGCATCGATATTAATCAAAGACAGCGGACGATAGGAGTCGCAGCGCTCCGGGGGTTTATCTTTTTTCAACAGTGTGACTATGAGGGCCTCTCTCAATGTCGGGGGGAGTATCCCAGTTTCGTGTGCTTCCGCATCTACTGCCAACAGATGCGGCGCGAGGAGATCAGCATATTTCTTGTAAAACTTGAACGGCAGTCCATTCGGACCCGGTGCTTTACCATTCGCTAGCGCCGCTATGGCCAATTTGACATCTTGCTCATCTATTGGGAGGCATAAATACTGACGATGCGTGTCCGTCAGCCAAGCACATGCGATGTCGTCCAAGTATTCATCAAAGTCCTCAGTAGTAAGCGTACTCTGCGTGTCATACAAATCCGCATAAAATCGACGGAATTGCTCCGTTATAGCTTCTGGAGTATAATGCTCGGTTCCCGCGTCATTCACTATCCTGTCCACCCGCTGCTACTCTAATCTCGTTTTTATTTTGAACGCAAGCGTCCTTCCCGGTCTGCCTGCCTCTCCATATCTGCTGGCCCCATGTCTGCGATAAATGTATTTAATCTCTGCCTCCGCCTGTGTTTCATATTCTACCATCAGTTCTCGCAGTTTAGCCAGTGTAGAGAGCGCAGGCCGGGCAGCATAATCTCGCTCAAGCTCCTGCATTTCAGATTCAAGGCGCTGCAGCTGTGTTCTGATATCCCTAAGTATACCGGCCGCCGTACCAATACACGTCCCTCTGATGGTGACCTTAAAGGCCTCCCAAAGCGTCGCCACCCGATCAACCGTGCACTCATTCAACATGAAGTATTGCTCTATAGCATCGTATATGGTTTTATCATAAATAGGATCCAGAAGTGCCTTAGCACGCAGCTGCCATGTGAAAGGACGTCGCGCTCCGTTTGGGTTTCTCAAGAGTAATCGCACTGGGTTGTGGTCTGACAGCGTATGGGCCACGGGACCCACCTCCACCACCCACTCCATAAGTTTATCGCCAATCAGCCAGTAGTCAAGTCTCGACCAACTGCCATGCATAGGTGTCGCATGTGTACCTTCCCTCCTCTCTGGATTACGCACTCTCCATACATCCTGCAAACCAAACTCCTCCATGGCTCGTAACACATTCGCAGCTACTCGGGGGGTGCGGTGCGACTCCGGATTAGACTTATCCAACTGCACATCTAAATACGTATTCAAATCACCCCCCCCCCCCATATGACAGGCGCAGCAGGCCAGTCCCTCAGTTGAGCACAGATGTGAGCCACGCACATCGGGTCATCCACTATGGGGCCGTACATATTCACAATGATTACCAGCGTGCCATACAACTTCCCACATACCATCACGCATCTCCCCTCATCATCCGCATACGTGTGTAACATTTGGAAATCGACCCCCCTCCTTACCAGGATTAGCACTCCCCTTGCAAAAGAAGAATATGAGGCTGCATGTTGAAAACCTGCCCATCTGCCCAGTGCCCCACATACCACATGGGGAGCCAAGTGTGTCTCCTGTAATAGCGCAATTTGTACCCCATGTCGGTTCAGGTAGGCAGCCACCTGTCTTCCTTTTTTAGGGGAGTTGAGGCCACGGACATTCCAAGTTAGCATCACACAGTTGTCAGCCAGGGCATCGCCCAAGCAGTTACAGAGCAACACCACCATTCTGCATGGCAAACACAGTTCTACGCTTTCGTGATCGATCGCGTTATTCAGAAAAAAAAACCAACACATACAAAAACCACAAAGAACCCGCCATTCCCTCCCCGCCACCCACTCCAACCTCCCAATCAGGTCGAGACTAGCCCCCCCCTCTCCCTTTTGACAGCAACCATGTGGGTATTACCCGATGGGGGAAGAAGCACAGCAGCGTGTACACGCACCGTAGTGCGGCCGCCGGGACTATTTCCATCATAGTACCGCTGAATCACTTTCCAATTTACATCAGTATACAATGCACTGCCCCGCCCCGGGTCCCCAAAAGAGCAACAAGCAAAAGAACAGTAACTACCGCCCGCCCCAATATATCAAACTAGGCTGATCAGGCGCATGTCGCTCCAACCGGCTAAAGTGGGAGGCCCAGCAGTTTTATCAAGAGTCATTTGCACAGTTCAATAGTCACCAGTCTATCAGTCTGCATCATCTAATCCGGAAGCCGTCTGCTCCACAGGTGGCCGGTGCTCCTTTGGCTTGCTCTTGCAGATGTGTTTTTTGTGAATTTTAACGCAGATTTAGCATCCGTAAAGAAGTGTGACTGCTCCTCGTGAGATATTTTCAGTTTTGCGGGATAGAGCATAGCATACGGCACCTTCGCCTCCCGTAGCAGTCTCTTCACTCGGACAAATTCTCGGCGCGCTGCTTGAACCGTCGAAGTGTAGTCTGGGGTGACCGCTCAGCCCTCCACAGGGCTTGGTCGCCCCACTCACTGCTGCCGCTCCTGCCTACCTTTGCCACCTCCTGCCTGCAGATTCCTTCGCTCGCTGCCCGCTGCTCTTGGGAATTTCCCGCTGCTCCTGGGGAATTTCCCGCTGCTCCTGGGAATTTCCCGCTGCCCGCTGCTTCTTGGAATTTCCTGCCGCTGCCTCCCTGCGGCCCCGCCCCCCTGTGATTCCATTCGCCGCCCCGCTCCCGCCACCCAGCTGCTCCTCCCTCCCGGCTCCTTACTTATGACGCCCCCAGAGCGACCGCGCAGCGACCGCGCGCAGCGGGAGCGCCGATTGAGCGCCGAAGGTGCGCCAAAGGTAAGCCCGTCTGCGCCCGTCCGCGCCTGGCCCGCGCCCAGCGCCAGGACCCCTGGCCCTCCCCGCCGAGGCAAGACGACCCGACTGACCTACGACGCCGCCACTCTCAACTCACTCAATGCCGGCCGGACCCACGCCTGCTGCCGAGCCACCCCGAGACGCACCCACGGACCCTTCACCTGCTGCATCTGCAAGTTCACCTACCTCCGAACCTGCCCCGCACCCGCCAAGACAAACACCAGCAGCAACCACCTCAAGTGCATCCTGATCAACACCCGCTCCGTCCACAGACACGCCGTGGAACTCTGGAACCTCCTCAACGCTACATCACCGGACGTCGCCTTCCTCACGGAAACCTGGATGAACGCCTCCTCTGCACCCGACATCGCCATCGCCATCCCGGACGGGTATAAGATCATCAGGAGGGACCGCATCAACCAGACCGGAGGTGGCATCGCCATCGTCCACAGGAACACCATCCGCATCACCACCGACGCCAACGACTCCTTCGCCGCAGCCGAACATCTCCACTTCCAGATTCACACCGACCCTAAGACGACCCTCAGAGGCACCCTCGTCTACAGACCCCCGGGACCACGCACACAATTCAGCGAAGACATCACAGACTTCATCAGCCCGCACGCCCTCCCTTCCACCGACTACATCCTCCTCGGGGACCTCAACTTCCACCTGGAGTACAACAAGGACCGCAACACCACCGCCCTGCTGGAAAACCTCGCCAACCTCGGACTCAAGCAACTGGTCAACAACCCCACCCACTACGTCGGCCACACGCTTGATCCCGTCTTCTCTTCCAGCAAGTACATCACCTTCAGTCACGCCACCGGACTCCACTGGACCGACCACAGCTGCGTCCACTTCAGCTTCAAAAGATCCACGACCCACCACCACCCGCAACAGGTACCTCACAGGTTGGAGCAAGATCACCGCAGACCAGCTCACCACCTCCCTCAGCCAGAGCCCACCCGCCAACACAACGGACCCCTACGAAGCAGCCCGCAACTTCACACAGTGGCTGACCGCCTGCGCCGATGACCTCGCACCACTAAAGAACCCTCCCAGCAGACCCAGAAGCAAGAAGGCATCCTGGTTCACCGACGACCTCAAGGACTCCAAGAAGACCTGCCGCACCCTCGAGAAAGCCTGGCTCCTTGACCGGACCACCGACAACATGACCGCCCTCAAACACGCTAACCCGCAAGCACCACCAGCTCATCCGCACCGCCAAGAAGAAATCCCTGAAGGAACGACTGGACAACAACGCCCACGACAGCAAAGAGCTCTTCACTATCGTCAAGGAGTTCTCCAACCCCAGCACCGGCACCAACGACATCACTCCGTCACAAGACCTCTGCGACTCCCTCGCCTCGTTCTTCCACCGCAAGATCGCCGACATCCACAACAGCTTCGGCGCCCTACCCACGCATCCAACCGTCGAACCAACGCCCCCCGCCACCACCCTTCGCACCTGGACCACGGTGACCACCGAAGACACAGCCCGCACGATGAACACCATCCACTCCGGATAACCGACCGACCCCTGCCCACACCACGTCTTCAACAAGGCCGACTCCACCATCGCACCCCAACTCCGGAACATCATCAACGCCTCCTTCAACACCGCCACCTTCCCGGAGAGCTGGAAGCACGCCGAGATCAGCGCCCTCCTGAAGAAACCTACAGCGGACCCCACCGATCTCAAAAACATCCGCCCCATCTCGCTCCTCCCTTTTCCTGCTAGAATCATCGAGAAGATCGTCAACAGACAGCTGACCGCCTTCCTCGAGACGAACGGATCCCTCGACCCCTCGCAGTCCGGCTTCAGAGCCAGCCACAGCACCGAGACCACCCTCATCGCAGCCACCGACGACATCCGGACCCTGCTCGACAAGGGGGAAACAGTGGCCCTCATCCTCCTGGACCTCTCTGCTGCGTTCGACACGGTCTGCCACCGCACCCTAGTCCAGCGCCTCAGCAACATCGGTATCCAAGAGAAGGCACTGGAGTGGATCATCTCGTTCCTCGCCGGAAGAACACAAAGAGTCCGCCTCCCCCGTTTTGCTCCGAGGCCACCGAAGTCATCTGCGGCGTCCCGCAAGGATCTTCACTCAGCCCCACCCTCTTCAACATCTACATGAAACCTCTTGCAGCCATCGCACGCCAGCACAACCTCAACATCATCTCTTACGCCGACGACACCCAGCTGATCCTCTCCCTCACCAGAGACCCCGACACCGCCAGAACCTGCCTACACGAAGGGATGAAAGACGTTGCCGAGTGGATGAAGGACAGCCGCCTGAAACTGAACTCGGACAAGACGGAAGTCCTCATCCTGAGATCTTCGCCGTCCGCCTGGGACGACTCCTGGTGGCCCCCAGCCCTGGGCACCGCACCCAAGCCAACCGACCACGCACGCAACCTGGGCTTCATCCTGGACCCCTCCCTCTCGATGACCAGACAAGTCAACGCTGTATCCTCATCGTGCTTCAACACCCTGCGTATGCTTCGCAAGATCTTCCGCTGGATTCCGACCGAGACCAGGAAGACTGTCACCCAGGCACTCGTCACCAGCCGACTGGACTACGGAAACGCCCTCTACGCCGGAACCACAGCCAAGTTACAGAAAAGACTCCAGCGCATCCAGAACGCCTCCGCCCGACTCATCCTGGATGTCCCCCGACGCAGCCACATCTCCAGCCACCTGAGGAACCTGCACTGGCTCCCCGTCGACAAGAGGATCACGTTCCGGCTCCTCACCCACGCACACAAGTCTCTCCACGACCTGGGCCCCAAGTACCTCAACGACCACCTGACCTTCTACACGCCCACCCGCCAGCTACGGTCCACCAGCCTCGCCCTCGCAGCCGTACCACGCATCCGAAGAGCCACCGCCAGAGGAAGATCCTTCTCTTACCTGGCTGCCAAGACTTGGAACTCCCTCCCCATCCACCTTCGGCTGACCCAGGACCATCTCGCCTTCAGGAAACAACTCAAGACCTGGCTGTTCGAGCAGTAGCATACCCCTCCCCCCAAGCGCCTTGAGACCCTCCCGGGTGAGTAGTGCGCTATACAAATGGCATGATTGATTGATTGATTGATTGGCAAGAAGGACAGGGTATCGTCCTTATACACCACCGGTTCTTTTGCCCTCGCCTCCCTCAGGATGGAGTCTCAATCTGCATAATTAGGTAGCCTGGCAATGATCGGCCTTGGGGGCGCACCCGGTTTCGGTCTGGGCCCCAAGGACCTGTGAGCCCTCTCCACAATCATCACACTGGAGAGGGCAGTGCCGAAAAGTTCACGTAGCATGCCATCGATGAAAGGCTCCATCTTGGAAATGGGTGTTGACTCCGATAGGCCAAGAATTCTCACATTACTGCGCCTAGATCGCGCTTCTAAATCTTCGTTTTTCGCACTTATCACTTCCAGGACTTTTTCCATTTGGAGGAGCTGCGTGCGGGTCTCATCTTGCGTGTCGTGTCCATCGGACACCCTGTTTTCCAGGACCTCTAGACGTTTTTCGTGTTTATCAACGTTTTTCTTTACCATGTCGAGGCCGGTCGCCAGTGCGTCAATCTTACTATCTATAGATTTCATTCCCGCTGGTAACTCCAGGAGTATCGTGCGGGTGTCGTCCTCCGTTTCATCTGGCGTGGATTCAGTACCTCCAGCCCCACCCTGCTCATGTAGACCATCCACCGCACGAGTGTGCCGTTTATTTTCAAAAGTCAGCTTGGCTTGCTTGGGCTCGGACTTGCCCATGTAGCCACGTGGTCCGCGCAAATAGTCCGACACTACCTATACCTTCACGGGCCTTGATGCGTGCGTGGGTCTGGACTATACGGCAACTCTCAGTCCTCTCCCGAGCCCACACACCGCGCCTCGTCCCTTCCGCTTTACTGCGCCCTCAGGGCCCGATAGCCAATGCGGCCAGTCTCGTGTCCCTGCGGTGAGGCGTAGAGGTGGGGGGGTACCAACCACCGTCTGAGTGTGACACTATTTACCGGCAGCAGTCACCCACTGCGCCGCCCAGGCTCCCCACCACCCGCATGCCCCACCGAGCCCACACCCACGGCCAACTACCAGTCCCCGACCAAGGTCGGTTCAGGGACCCAGCAATGTGACCACTCGGCGGCGCTCCGCGGTACCCCCAAGCAGCGCAGAACCCCTTTGTGCGCCGCAAGTGTCGCCAGCCCAAACCCAACACCCCAAGGCCCGCCGCGCGGGATCTGTCAGGCGCCACCACCTATTCAGGCAGTATGGCCCCGCGAGCCCTGCGCCACCAGCCCCAGCAGGCCCAGTTCAGGCCAGCGCCCCACTCACCAGCCTCAGTTGTGCCGCCAGACCTCTCCGCCCCCCCCTCCACTCGGCCGGAGCTAGGCAGGAGCGGGCCTCCGATGTTGCTCCACACAGCAGCCTCCTCCGTCAGCCGCCAGATGCACCGCGGCCGACCCAGGCCGGGACTTCCTCTGGCTCGCTCCTGGTTCTCGTCTCCGCAGCGCTATTCCTGCCGAACAGCGTCCCACAGCCTCACACCATGCAGCCAAGCCTCCACGCGGCAGATCGGGTCCGCACCCACGCCTCGCGCAGTCCGGCCAACATCTGCCGCATCAGCAGCTTCTCCTAGGCAGGCCCAGAAGGCGCACTCACTGTCTCGAGCGTGGCGCCGCCATCTTGGTCCTCGCTCACTCGCTCAGTGTTTTCGTATAAGCGAGGGAAGGCGCGGCGCACCGGCGTTATTCAGCAGCTCTCTCCGCTCCTTTGCTCTCCCAGGCCTCCAGGGCACGGTATCAGCTCGTTTTCAGCGGGGGAAGGATGAGATTTGTCCAGTGTAGGGTCCCAGCGCGCGGAGCTCCCTTACGAGGCAGCCATTCCGTTCAGCGCCGTAGCCACGCCCCCTGTTCTTACAGTATTACTGTGTATATTCACAAATGCTTAACACACTGCCTCTGAGATAAGCCTGTATGCTCATGTCAAGCTACCAAGGGGGTGAGCAGGGGTTATTAAGGAGTGTAATCCCTTTATCCTGACTTAGAAGTAAGGGTCCATATTTGGACAAAGGTAAATACCATTGCCAACTAGAGACCCCCAGATCTAACATTGGTGGTCAGCGGTAAGGATTTGGACTTTGCATTTGTGTTTCATATACAGTGATTGGCGTACACTACTAGTGAGTGCAGATCAAACGCGACCACATACTTTTTTTAGAATCCTTTTCCCTTGGACTGTTAGTTTTTCCTGAAAACTCCCAATTTTTACTACCATGAGTAAACCAGCATCTGTTGCATCTATGGATCTTGATTTTGAAGAAGAGAGGTTGGAATCCCACACTGTGAAACAGCTCAAGTATCTCTGCAGGAAATTGAAAGTTGCTAACCCAGGCATTTCTAAAAAGTAAGACTACCATAAGGCGCTGAGGGCCTGGGTAGAAGCCAGCAATGTCCCTGATCTTGTGGTGGAGCCTGGTCGGGATGCAGATGGCCAAATTGATGGGCCAGTGTTTCCAGCCGGGGAGGGGTGCCGTCCCCACCTGGCAGCTGCATCTCTTCCAAAGACCTGTTTCCCAGACAACTGGAAGATAGGGAAAGAAATAGGGCACTGAAGCTGGAGTTGGCTAAGCTTAAAATGGAGAGTCAGAGGGAAACAGAGAGTGATAGGTTGTCCTTGGAAAGGGAGAAAATGAGAATGGAGCATGAGAGAATGTTGAGGGAGTTAGAGATCAAGGCCAAGGGCTTAGAGATCAATTCCTCTGGTGGCAGCGTACCATCTGTGCCTTCAGAAGGCAGGATACATATACCCAAGGATGTCATCAAAGATTTTCACAAAGGTGAAGATATTGGGCAGTGGTTTACAGCCTATGAGATAGCAATGTTGGCCCACCGGGTCCCTGAGAAGGATTGGGGAGCTGGGTTGTGTGGCCGCTTTTTAACTGAATGTAGGGATACTTTGTTAGACTTGCCCAGTACTCATAGAATGTCTTATGCCCACATGAAGGAAGCACTGATGACAAGGTATGGGTTAACTCAGAGCTCTATAGACAGAGGTTCAGGAATTGTAAGAAACTGGAGGGAACCACTTGGGTAGAATATGTGTTTTTCTTTTGCAGAGCTCTGGATGGTTGGGTGAGGGATAGAAATGTTGATAATGTTCAAGCACTCTATGATTTGATTGCTAGGGAGCACGTGTCTGCTAATTGTTTTCCAGAGCTACACCAGCACCTTATTGATAGCAAGTTGACTAATCCTAGAAAGCTTGCTGAAGAGGCGGACCGCTGGGTCAGTACCATGGTCCACAAGGGTCTTGTGGGAGACTCCGAAAAAAAAGGTGGGCAGGGTCCCCAGCAGAAGAGTGGGGTTGACAAAGGTAAACAGAGGGAGTTCCAAAAAGGTCCCCAAAATAATTCCCAAGGGAACCAGGGTAAGGGTTCCCAGCCTCCCCCTAAAAAGAAGTCAGGATACTCGACAGGTAAACCTGTTCAGAGGGGGCTCATTACCTGCTTTCAGTGTAAGCAGGTGGGACCCCGTTGGCATGATCCCCAGCGTCCTCAGAAAGGACAGTATGTGCCACCCCGTGCACCACCCCATCAGATGACCAGTGTAGCCCTGGGGAGGAGATGGGTGCACAAGGTGGGGGGGGGTCTCGCAGAAGTGTCCCTTGTCTCATTAGGAGACTTTGAGATGGTCCCTAAAACTCAGCTGCTTGCTAACACTAAGAAATACAGGCAGTGGATGACCATCAATGGCCATAGAGTGGAGGCTCTCAGAGACACAGGAGCAAGTGTGACAGCTATCAAGTGGCACTTGGTCTCTGAAGAGCAGGTAGTTCCTCAAGCATTCTTCCCAGTTGTTGCCACTGACATCACAGAGAGACATTGCAAGGTGGCTCAAGTTCCCGTTGAGTGGGGGGGTCTCTGGTACTCTTCAAGTAGCTGTGAGGCCAGCCATGCCTGTTGATTGTCTGTTGGGCAATGATTTAGAAAGCTCCCCTTGGGTTAAGGTGGAGAGGAAGTCGCATTTGGAGATGTTGGGTCTGCCTGAGTGGACATGTGTGACCACTCGGTCTATAGCAGTTAAGGGTGTTCAAGAGACCCTGGAGCCTGAAAATATGGCCCAGGGACCTGCCTTAAAGAGAAGAGGTAGGGGGTGCAGGAAACCAGCCCCCATTGTTCCCACGGTCCAGGAAGAGGCAGACCTTGAGGGGATGCCCTGGAACCTACAGGGGAGCAAGTTTCTGAACTGGGGAACCTTCCTGAGCTGACCCATTGGCAGCAAGAAGGGGGTCCCTCCAGGGAGGAATGTTATGAAGAGCTGCAGAAGTGCCCTTCTCTTGTGGATTTGAGGCAACAGGCCACAAACCAGGCAGCAGGTGATCAGTCTGGATCACATTGGATCTACTGGGAGAATGGCCTCCTGTATAGCGAGCCTAAGGTTGCTGAGCCTGGGTCAGCCCGTGTGCTGGTGGTACCCCAGCGCTTCAGAGAGTTCCTACTAGGTTTGGCTCATGATGTTCCTTTAGCTGGTCATCTGGGGAAGAACAAGACCTTTGAAAGGCTTGTCTCCCACTTTTATTGGCCCCAGACGTGGGAGAGTTCAGATATTCATTGTAGGACCTGTCAAACGTGCCAGGTAAGGGGGAAAAGTGGAAGGAGGCACAAGGCCCCTCTCCAACCTTTCCCTGTAGTCAGTACCCCCTTTGAACGGGTGGTGACTGACATTGTGGGGCCACTGGATCCCAAGACAGCCATGGGCAACAGGTTTATCCTGGTCTTGGTGGGCCATGCTACCCGGTACCCGGAAGCCATTCTGGTCAAGACAGTGACGGCCCCCGTGGTGGGACGTGCACTGATGGGGATCTTCTCCCATGTAGGGTTTGCCAGAGAGGTTGTGTCTGACCGAGGTACAAACTTCATTTCAAATTATATGAAGTCTCTGTAGAAGGAGTGTGGTGTTACCTACAAGTTCACCACTCCTTACCACCCACAGGGTAATGGGCTGGTTGAAAGATTCAACCAGACCCTCAAAGGCATGATCATGGGTCTTAAGGAAACAATGAGGCATAAGTGGGACGTCCTCTTGACATGCCTTCTGTTTGCCTACCGTGACGTGCCACAAAAGTCTCTAGGGTTTAGCCCCTTTGAGCTTTTGTATGGTTGCCCGGTTAGAGGACCTTCAAGTTTGGTCAAGGAAGGCTGGGAGCAATCTGTTAGAGGGAGATTTATTACGGGGCAGAAGGGCAAGGGGCTGGGCGCAACGGCTCAGAAAGCCTGCGCTGGGATGATCATGTGAGTGAGCTAGGGACAAAGGGGCGGCTTAATTTGTACCGGGGTGTCCTGGAACGCTTGCTCTAAAAATAGAGAAAACAGATATGTGAGTCGTGGAAACTGAGGCTGAAAGTTTAACAAGATTTAAGTTTAAGAAGATGCAACTTCAGAAAACTTTAATACAAAGGCATAAAAATCACAGAGTTCTGGATCCACGGCTCCGCATTCTCAGATAGCCACTTGGATCAGATTGCTTTTACCAAATGACAGTTTTCTAATAGTCAGAGAGAATCCATACCTTAAAAACACATTTATGATTTGAGGTTGATTGCATTAAAAAAGCAAAGTACATATTATTTGAGAATACTCACATCTGCCTATAAGTGAGAAATACTGCAATTACAATTTGAGCGTTTAAAATGCGATAAATTACAAAGAGAACAACAGACATCACATTTTATATGGCAGAGCAAAAAGTACAATACAGTTAGTATATATATATATATATATTAAGTAAATCAATTGATCAAGAGCTCTTGGAGACAACTCGCTTGCCCGATACCTACAAACAGACAAGGAGTTGTCCAACGATGTTTCTGTGGACCTCCTTTTTATATTCTTTAGGGTGGTGAGAAGTCTATGGCAGCGTCATCTCACGCCACTCCATGCCACTTATCCTACCTACGTCACTTACGGCCTGGTTCATACGTTTTCCATCCATACATTCAAATGCAGCCCTTCCTGTAACTGCGGCATGTATGCTAGACTAAAGGTCATGCCTCGTAGACTGGAAGTTAGTCGTAAATTTGCTTTGGGCAGCAGAAAAGTGTTT
This sequence comes from Lissotriton helveticus, assembly GCF_964261635.1. Classification (NCBI taxonomy): domain Eukaryota; kingdom Metazoa; phylum Chordata; class Amphibia; order Caudata; family Salamandridae; genus Lissotriton; species Lissotriton helveticus. The sequence continues at coordinate 836,578,356 of NC_136072.1, read as the reverse complement.
TATTGCGCGAAGGGATTTTATTTATATGTATATGTACCAGTCTGTACGTCCTGTTGCCACATCCATCACTCCAGCTTGGCATAGGGGGGATGTCGAACTTTAACATTTGTGAACTTAGCACAAGGGTTGGGTGGGGGCTCAAACTGGAGCGAGAAGCCTCGCAGTCAGTGGAGCTGAATAAAATCTTGATCAGACCTGCCTTCTGCTTGCTGAAGAGAAACTGGCAGTACTCTGGCCAATCTAACCAAGGCCTATACTTTTGAACAGAAGGGCCTACACAGGGGTTTATGCTAGCTGAGTGATAAGAATGTCCCAGGATATTTATACAGTAAAATTGGTCCCTCTCTCATCTCCCCCCTTTTGTTCATTTATTGAACACCATTCGAACTGCATATTTAGCTGGCGCCGAGGGGAGTGGCCATGGTGAGTCATGAAGAACCGGCTCTTCGGGGCTTTTGTTCACGGCAGCTCCTAAGTCCTCATGTGGTCCCCCTGATTTGTCACACATCGTCTCATAAGGGGATGTATGACGTTATAACGCATACTTTTACTCCGCAGACCATTACAACGCGACTTTTACTCCGCATACCGTTACAACGCATAGCGCCTTGGGGCGCTGGATAGTGGTAAGTATAATTTACTATTCTAACTCCAGTCCCCGTGGACCCTAGGGAAGGTGTTGGATAGTAAATTATACTTATTCCCTATCCTAGAGCGCCCCCCAGCGCAATGCGTTGTAATGGTATGCGGAGTAATGGTCGCGTTGTAATGGGTCTGCGGAGTAAAAGATCCGTTGTAACGGGTGTATACCCTCATAAGGATGTACCATGTCTCTCCCCAAGGGAAGCGGTGGGCCACTATGCACCTGGGCCTGGTAGTTACTATCAAAAGGAACCTGTGATGTGCGAGAGTCAGGGATGGTAAGTTCTACTATGTTTAACATTGCTACTTCTTCTCCGTTCCCTTGTCCCCCTCGTATTCCAGTATATACTCCTGAGTCAGCATAATTCATTCCAACTACTTTTGAGCTGAATCTCTTAACACAATATATCATAATCTGTGTTTCGAAACATAACAGCAACAACACAAAAAATATTGGCATTATAAATTTTAGTACTGCAGACAGCCATGAAGGCATCCAGTCCAAATTGAACCAATTAAGTAAAACATTTGCTTTTGCACCTCCCTCCTCAGGCATCTGTCTTCCCAGATTGTCCAAGTCCTCAATGGCCTTTGTAAGTGTTCCGTTGTCCGCATCATTGGCCAATATGAAAGTGCAGCAGGACAACTTTCCCACTTTGGCGCATCCACCACCATTCATCGCATCGCAGTTAACTGGTCTAGAATGTATCTGTGCTCCAAAACCATAAGTCGCAGAGGTCGTAGTTCTTCTTTCACGGCGTTGAACCCATCACGGGTGTTGTTGACGAGCTGCATTAGTTCATATCTTGTGACTTGAAGCTAGCGAGCATTGGCTTTGGTCTGGAACAGGGGGATAACGCCCCGAAGAAAAGTTCAGCATCGTTGAAAAGGCGGAATTCTTGTGGAATGTCCTGAAATGGGCCATGTGAAAAATACTTCATGACGTCCCTTTTCCGTGGTGGAGCAGGGTGACATCACCTGTCATTGGGTGGGTATGAATGTGGGAAATGTTCGCTGCTGGAACAACCAGATGCAGTTCATGCATCGTGATGATGGAACAGAGTCCTTGCCAGTGGGGAGGCAGCTGCAGGTAGATGTGCTCTCCGCAGGCACAATAGATGTCCATGAGGCTGGAGGTGCCATACTGAAGGTCCAAATTAAAAAGTGTGTTGCTGCAATTAGTATTTCGACCCACAGGAACTGTTCCGTTACCTAGGAAGCAAAGGAGAGGAGACTTTAGCTTGTATGCTCTTTTTGTTTTGTATGGTGTACCCTCATTGAAAGTGTATCTTCTAGTTTCCTGTGCCCATATCTCCGCACACTCCCTCCCACTATCCTGATTGATATAGTGTTCGTGCTCTTACCCTACAATTGGGCTACCTAAGGAGGCTGCCTTACATATCAAGTCATGTGGGCCATTCCACTTGCTGTTGAAATTAATATTGGCTTTTAGGCGAAGAATTGGTCTCCACTGACATGGGCATGTGCCATGAGTATGGTTGGCTCGTTGATGTTTGGGTGAGTGGCATTTTGATGGGGGCGTTGGGAAGGTGAAGTAGCCTAGCGTCTTAAAGTTGTGCTCCCAAACCTGCATTATGTTAGCAGGCACTCTCATACCATGGTAAACTTCCATTTTCCTTCTAAACTCCACTGGATCAGAAACAACCGTAAATGTAACATACTTGTCATCAAACTCTGTGGCGTTTACAAATGCCTCATTTATCTTGACTGACTGGAGCTATATCTGACCGTGAATGCAGCAAAGAAACAGGTGTAGGAGACATTGGGCGGTGGGTGGTGGAACTTCTTTGGGAAAGATCAATTTATCTCCGCCTACAGCGTGAGGAATGTGTGAACATACAAAGCAGGACTCATTTGTGACCTTTCTTCCAACCTCCCTCAAGTCTCTGTACCACATGTTGTCTAATAAAGCATTGTGAATCCCATTATCCTCTGCTGGGTTACTAGGGCGCTGGGAGTGGAAATCAGGCATAGAGTGCTGGTCGAAGGTGTAAACAACTGTGTTTTGGAGATTACTGACCCAGTCTGAAATTTGCACTGCCTGTTCTTCCTTACGTTGGGTACGCGGTGTATATCTGACTGGCACTCACTTGCGACCCATTTTATATCTGATACTTTGTTTATTTTGTCGGGAATGTTTAGGGATGCCTAGCACAGGGGGATTTAAGTTGATATCAAGTACCATGTCCCATTCTGTGGGGTTGGCTTGGGGTGAGGAAGGTGTCATGGTGGACGGTACATGGGTGTCATAGCTACTGCTGGTGCTTATCCCAGTTTGCATGTTATCATGAAGTGTCTTGGGCATGGGGTGCCCTGTTGTCGTGGCAGATTTAATATTGCTAGTAGCTCCTATCTCTCTCTCTGATCGCACGGCAAGCCAGTGGAACACAGCTATTGAAACAACAAACATAACAATGAAAATAATGGCGACTGTACATATCTTTTTCATTGAAAACTTGGCATGGGGGTAGGTCTGTTGCTGCGTCTCAGTCCATAGGCCGACATACGATCTCCATACTCAAGTTCTTGGATAGTCAGTGGAAACATGATGCCCTCCTCTGGGTCAATGTTCAGATCTAGGATGGTGCCAGGTGGATCTTCACGTGGCTCCAATGAACCCATGCCTTGCGTTCAGCTACAAGAACAGCGGTAGGTGAAGACTCAATGACCTGGAATGGTCCCTCGCACTTGGGGTCTCTCCACTTCCGGACTTGTTTCTTTATGAAGATTTGTGACCCAGGACGGATAGGCGTAAGTTCAGCAGAAATGGGGCCCTTGTTCTTTGTCTTTGATATCTGAACAGAAAGGAACTTAGCAGCATGAGTTAGGGCACACAAATAGTCAAACAATTCAGCTTTCACAATCTCAGAAGACATTTCAGTGTCTACTTTAGGTCTGGTAGAGGGAACAACCACATTCATTGATCTGCCAGTGACAAGCTGGTGGGGTGTGAGGTGATGATCAGAGCTAGGAGTGTTTCTGAGTGTAAACAGAGCGATGGGAGGGTAATAGAGCCATTTCTTTCCAATTGTGGCACTTATCTTACTGATCTTGGCTTTGAGCAGACCGTTGAGGCGCTCACAAATACCATTGCTTTGGGGGTGGTAGGCTGACATCAACTTATGTTTTAGTCCTAACATTGTGGCAATTGTGTCAAAAATGGCGTTTTAAAAATGGCTGCCATTTAAGCATGGGCGGATTTAGCGGATCCGGCGTACGCGAATTTGCGAATTTATAGATTCGCAATCCGCAAAATCCGCGAACTCTCGAGGATTTGCGGATTTTTATGTTTTTTGTGTTGGCGAGCGTTCGCGAGGATTTGTGGACCATTTCGCAATTGCAAACTTACTTTTCGGCTCGCAACGGCCGCGACTATGTTGTTTCTACGTCTTGTTTATCATCACAGGTTCACAGCACCCTCTGTTTCACCACTGCCACCCTCTGGTACACCCATGCCACCCTCTGGTACATCCTCACTGCCACCCATTAGGTTTGTTTATCACTGTAGATTATGGGGGTGAAAAAAAGCAAGCACACCTGCCCTGCTTCAACTGCCATGAATTAATTTGGGGTTGATTAATGTGTCAGTGATTTTGAAAATTCCAGTCTGGCTGGCACCTGCTTCCTTCCTTATCTGTAATTTGCTTTCTGTTGCAGTGAAAGCAAGCACACCTGCCCTTCTTCAACTGCCATGAATTAATTTGGGGTTGATTAATGTGTCAGTAATTTTGAAACTTCCAGTCTGGCTGGCACCTGCTTCCTTCCTTATCTGTAATTTGCTTTCTGTTGCAGTGCAATTTTTTTTCACAGGACCTTTATGGTCTACTTGTAGCTATTCTATGAGCCTGCTGTTTGGGTCATAGCAGGGTCATAGAATAGTTGCAAATAGGCAACTGAACTCTGGAGTGGCCCCTCAGGAAGCACTAGAGTGAATGGTTACTAATGTTAAGTTTGAACTTTTGCACCTGCTGATTGCTTTCAGTTTTGCTAAAATTGTTTTTCTCCAATTTCGCGCGATTTGCGGGGCGCGAATCCGTGCGAGATCGATTTCGGAAGCCGCGAATTCGTGCGAATACACTGTTTTTTTTGCGGCGTGTATGTTTGCGTGATTTTTTGCGTGTTCGCGAGGCGCTTGTAGCGATACGTTTGCGAAGTTACCCTAGCGGTCGTACACGGGCGCGGCCATCTTGTTTGCGTGACGTAATTCCGTTTCCGGCTGCTATGTGTAATCTCGCAAAGTGTGCGGCTCGCTAGTACAATTTCGCGTGTGATCGCGAGGAAAATCTCGCGCAAACTTACCCACGCGGTCGTGAACGGGCGCGGCCATCTTGTTTCTCATTCATTGCTATGGTTCTGGGCATGCTTTCTGTATCCTCTCTGAATCTCTGCCATCCTTTGCTTGTTTGAAGTTTTTTTGATCTATTTTACTTATTATCTATCCCTCTATTTTTCTAGCTCTATATTTTTGTGTTTTCTGCTACTTTTTGTTAATTTTAAACTACTTTTTTAAACTCTTTTCTTTTCTTCTTCCCTATTCTATTTCTTCTTTATTATTTAACTTCATTTCTGCCCAGACCATGGTAAAGGGAGCCGGGAAGCACCTGAGAAGGGGAAGGGTCCCGCCCCCCGTGCCCGGCTCCCGTGCGGGCGTTTGAGGGGGGAGACAGTGACAGCCCGGGAGATTTTTAGTGCGGAGGAGGTGGCCGCACTAATATTCCACGTCCAGCGCCGCCTCCCCAAGACCATCCTGGGAGGCGGCAAGATCGCAACCGGCTACGGCATCCGGGAGCGCCGGAAGCGGTGGGAGAAGGTGTGCCGGGCCATGTTTAAACACTCTGGGGTCCGGCGCACCTATGACCAGGCCACCCACCGCTGGACGGATGTCATGGACCGGGAACGCGACTTGCTGGACGCGCTCGGCGTAGAGGTCCCCGGGCTTGGTGAGTAGTAGTAGCTATTTCTAGCTATTTCATCACTACTCTGTTTTATCCGGCTCTGTTATTTGCAAATCTTTGTTCTTTACCAAGAGCAATAATGCTGCCGATTACATTGTAGGAAAATTATATTTCAAAATCTTCTATGCATTTCAGGTGCACTGCTCTCCTTCTCAGTAGCCTTGCTACTATGCTTATTTGTTTTGTATTTTGTGTTCATTTCATTGGCCGGAGAAATTATGTATGAGTGTAGTGTAAAGAACTGCGTAATGCTAGACACTAAGGGTCATATTTTCAATTACCGGCGCATCCCTGCAAAGTAGCAGGGATGCGGCAGTAATTGTGCGCCATGCCACCACCACCACCCATGGGCCCAAAACGTCACAGAAGCCTTACGCATCTGTGCCGTAAAGGCGGCGCATTGCTGGAGTTGCGTGCCAACGATGGCGCAGCTCCAGCAATGCTCTGGGGTGCCCTATCTCCCCAATGCTGCATCAAGCCGTACGTCGGCTTCAAGCAGGCGCAGGGTTTCAGTCACGCATCATTGTCCTAAAAGTGACTGATTGACATCTTGTAGATTTCCCTCAGCCACTTTTAGGATTCGTTCCTGCGCAGGAACTTGCGCCGGAACGCCCCCTGATGGCGCAGGGCTTTACAACGTGATGCATCTCCCATATGCGTCATTTTTTTTTTTTATATACGCCGCACCATGGCGCCTCTTTTGTTCTGCCGCTGCGTCACAAAAGTCACGCAACAATGGAGGAAAATGAGCCGCAAGGGACTTCTAAATCAGCCCCAACAGACTGAAGTCCAGTACTTCCTTTAGACACATGGCTATAAGAAGAAATAGTGGTGGTGGTCGGTGGATTGATAGTTTGAGTATTCACTGATCTGCAAGCACGATGGACTTTGTCACTTCGCGTGCTGCGGACTGCTGCCTGCCAGGCCTAGGCAAACCTTTTTAGTAGTCTGTTTAGTGAGTTACATAGGAACTTTCAAAGTCAACGGTCCGCAAATCAGGCAATACGAATAACGTAGTATACCACATGAGATTGGTCAATATATCCCGTGGAATAGTTGTCTATCTATTTGCTATTTCGCCAAAATATTTTGTTATTGTTCTTTTGAAATGTTTGATTTGGTTGACAAATATCATCCATGTTTTCTGGTCTTTTTTTCTTTCATGTTGTACATCAGCTCCCCCCAAGGGCAAGAGGACACAGGAGGAGGAGGAGGGTGCTGTTCAGGATGCAGGCCAGCATCGGGCAGGCGAGGGCTCCTTTGCTGGCCCCAGTAAGTTTTAATTTTAATATAGAGTACCTATTTTTTCCTAGCGTTCCTCATTCGATTTTTTCTAAATCGTCTTTGATCTTCTTGTAGACTGGATCTAAATTCTTATCCTGCCTCGACAATGACTCCCTGTGGTATTACTAGATTATTCTTATTAGTCTGTCTGTGTAGCTAACTAAGATTGCACATTTGGCAATTCCATTGGACTCCCATTCTAGTCAGCAATAGCTCTATGCACTGAGTGCAGTCCTCTGGGATTGTCCATAATGTCTTTTCAAGTCTTCTAAATGTTTATGCTTTGACAATTGCCAACAATAAAAAGGTGAATGACCACCAAGAAAGAATATAAGATACTACTTTACTTTTGGTTTGGATAGGAGGACAATCCATTCTACTATTGTTGCAGGGACAAATCTGCACAAACCGAACTATGAACACTAAATAGTGCATTGTTTATCAATTATAATAGGCACAGGTAGACTTTCTTTCCACATACCTCAGTGATATCAGACTTTGAAGAACCCCCAATCTCCTTACTGACTAGATAGTGTGGCAGAGTCATTTAGCTCCCAAAGTCACCGATGATTGATCCCCAATGATGATTAGATTATCCAACGCAGGACAAGAGTACGGAGTCAGAGTCAAGAAGTGTCAGAGGCACTCATGCTTGCAAAAATTCCAAAACCTTTAGCCCATCCACTCTAGTCTGGAGGACCAAAAACCACAGAGTCTATTTAAGTTTAAAAGCTTTATTAAAAGTAAACACATTTATTAAAATCAACTTTGTCATAAAAGTAAACGTTTAACTGAAAATGGAAAAGTACTTAGTGCTAACGATTAATTGGACACATTTCTTGTGGTCGAGCTGAGCTCTCACCTGGTTTGAACTTGAGCTTGACCCTGATCGTGTTCTTAGAAGTCAAGCTTCTGTTAGGAGAAAAAGTGGTGTGTGTTAAAAATAAAAAGCAAGCATTCATCAGTTGTGCCAAAAAGTGCAGCAAGACAACAGCCTTCCCTGGAAAAAGGGACATTTTTACTTTAGAGTAGACAGTTACAAATTATTACATTGTATTTCGTTTTTTTAACATTTCTTTATTCCTCCTAGACCAAATATTATATAGTAGTGAGTGGTGTATTTCTAACATTCTTAAATGTACTTTGTAGGTGTAACATCTGGTGGCGGGGCCAGCGCGGAGGTGGTGGTGTTGGGCGAGGACTCTGGGGAGGAGGCGGTGCAAGTGCCGGACGTTCCTGTGAGGGTTCACACGGTGGTGGCGGGATGAGGTAAGCTATATATTCCTTACTTATTGAGATTGAAGCTGCATAGTGTGCTTTCTGCACGGGTGTATTATAAATCAACCAGGTAGTAGCCTCCTCTAAATGTACTTTGACTTAGCTGTGAAGTTTTTGGTGAGAAGAATCCCAATAAGATCTTAGATGAACTTGATGGATGGGATGAACGAAAAGCGAAAGAAGGGTGTAAGTAAGTGTGGAAGGACGAGAAATTTTATGATGGCTGGCAAAGAAGAATGATATGTGTTTGCTTGGTCCCCGAGGTGGCTGGGAAGGAAAGAATATGGTATGGTGCATGGCTGGGTCTATGATGAAGCAAGGATGGGTGGAAGGAGAACAGCCTGGGTGGGTGAAACAGAAACTGTATGTGTGCATATACTTTGAATGGATGGATGCCTGGAGCATGGTATTATCTGACTCTTAGATATCATATGTGTATCTAGAGAGAGTAGATGGTCACTGGATGAACTAAGTGTTACCTTGAAGAGCATGTAACACCGCACCCGCACGTCCGTTCCAGTGTAGGGAAGGCAAGGAAAAGAAGTTGTAAATTTGTCCAAATACTACCATGAATAGTAGCAGTAGTTTGTATTGCAACTGCAAGCACAGCATATATCCGGTTATTCCGGTGGACACTCCGTACCTCTCTTAATAACTTTAGTTTAGTAGTAGTACGTCATTCATGTGTGGGTGTATCACTGTTCACTCAATAATAAGCAAAGCACCTAAAGTCATCCCATATGTCATCAAATACATCCCATGTGAAGTGACAGATAATCAAATTATTTAGCTTCTTCATTTTCCTTTTCTAGTACTCATTTGCACTGTAGGGTGAAAGCTAAATTAATTAAGCAGTAGCCCTTGTAACAGAGTATTCTCAGTGCCACCCGTAATAGAAAAGTAATAGCTTCACCACCTGCATGTACTGGACCGGTACAGTAACGCAAGTCTGTCTCACTCACCATGGTGTGCGTCTGTTTTTCTCGGGTGCAAGTTCACTGCGCTGGCATTATGCCGGCTTGCATAAGATAACGTACCAATTGTCCTAAACAAGAGAGAAGAAGAAGAATAAGACTGGTGTACTGTCATAGTCGACTGTAATGGAAGTCCATAGTGGTCGTAGAATTTGTTCATTAAACTCCCACTAATGTTAGAGCAAGGATGCAGAAGTGGGAGGTTAGATAGATACTGTCCTCAATAGTTATGTACTGTGCTTTCAATTTGCTACTTGTACTGTGACACAACTTTCGGCTCAATCACTTTGTGTTATTAATGTTAAGGAGCATTGGTTACAGACTATGTCTTTCTTTCTTCATATAGTTGCTCCTTCCAAATCGACTAGAACATCACGGAGGGAGCAGGCTCGAATGGCCCGGCAACGGAGGCTGGATGCCACTGTCGCCGAATATCGGCGGCTGGTGGCCCTGGAGGAGGAGGACACGCAGTCAACCGGTGGAACCACAACATCCTCCACTGGGACAGCTGCATCCTCTTCCGTGGCCCCACGGGCTGCCAGCCAGCGCAGTGCTCCAGCGGTACGGAGCCGGGCTACCAAAGCCAACCGCCACCGCCGAGCAGCAAAGACATCAGCTGCCCCCCACAGGAGTTGCAAGGCACGCCAACGCCGCTTAGCCCTCAGAGTGTCCTACCTGGAGCAGGAGGTCCATAGCTACAAGAACTTGGTGGAGGGCCTCCGCTTCGACCATGCCACCCTCCGCAAGGAGTATGATGCCCTGGCCGCTAAATTCAACAGCACCCTCCAGTAGTGCAGTGTCCCTTGCCCTTTTTTTAGAGACTTTTGGGGGGTGGGATTTGGGAGTTGGGTTCTTTTTGGGACTTTTGAAAGACAATCGTTGGGGTTAGGGAGGGTCTTGAGGGAGATTATTTTGTTAGGGCTACATAAATATACTTTTTTAAACTTTATCTGACCATACCTGTTTTTTACTGCTTTTGAGTCTGGTGGGTGGGGGTTTAACAGTAAGTTTGTTTTCCTGAAGAGTCCTAGGACTTTAGTAGTACTACCGTCAATCTCTCGTCTAGTCCTAATACTCCAATATACTACCTCCCACCAAACGCTTATCTTACCTGTAATTTGTGTTTAAAGTAGGGCTAGGCCCAGGGCTGGCTCCACGGGAAATGGGGATTAAGGTTGGCAATCCTGGGCGGATGAAATGTCCTCATTGCGGTGGTACTAGTGGTGTGACACAGTGGCAGTTGCATGCATATGGAAAAAAAGAAAACGAAACCTGGTTTGTCCTTACTGTAGCATTACAACGGTTACGGTACGATAGAGAATATAGCAGGTGACAGTACACTAGAACAGTGCCACAATTTGCGTTGAATTTATTTGACATTGGCTCCTACTACTACAAGAAATAGTACTGAAGCTGAGTAAGTCTAGAATATATCCTCGGATTCCTTCACCAGCCTGTTGCTATGACCTTATCCTCCCCAGCAAGTGTGTGGAATTATTGATGTCATTTAGTCACACATCAAGCAAAACCACACAGCCCGGGGGAAGAGGGTTAAGGTTTGGAAAATGGATGGGAATGGGGGTTTCTTTTTGGGTAGGTTTTATTGAGAGAAGAAAAAAAAAGCACAGCATGGACAAACAATAATTGAAGATAAAGAAATCTTTGGGTACAAACTAAAGCTAACCACAAATCTTTTAAGTGACATAAAGGAAGTGCATGCCCTACTGCATGCATTGTTACTGAAAAGTAAGTAGTACTAGAATGCGACAGTACAGGGCTGCAGCGTTTTCACTAGCCTATCTCTGCACTCAGAGAAACACTTCTTACATTAAATTAGGTTTAAAAATTAGCCGAAGTAAAACCTATAGAATGGCTGTAGGGATCAATTTAGAAGCAGAGAGAGATCCAAGAAATGCAGTCACACTCATAGAAGAAAACAATGGATACTGTATCTGTATGTTGTTGGAGTTGTCCTGTTGAATTTGGTAAGTAAGTTGCATGCAGCAAACAATTCCTCTTATTAGCGGCACTCCTCCATTCCAGCTGATGCTTCGTCCATCAATGTTGGTGACCACTGACAGAAGACACCCTGTCCACTGCCTGCCTGGCGGATGTTGAATTGCGGCTCGTTAATGTGAAGCCTGACTCCATCTTTTTTCCCCATTGCACAGACTGAAACCCGGCCTGTAATTATTGAACGGAAAACAGTAAGTGCTATTACAATACCACTGATAAATAAATATAAGGTATGTACGCTGTGTGGTGCAAAAAGTCACACTTTGATTTTCCTAATAGACAGTACAATATTTTTGAAAGTGCGTACTCTGTCTGAGTCACCTTTTGAAGGATAAATAAGTATGGCCAAATTAATTTAGCGAATCTTTCCCCTCAAACTAGGTGTACTGTAAACTGTGTTTTAGACCAAAATTAGACCTTCCCAGCAGTGCTCCCACCCAGACCCTTACTAAAGCCAGTCGCAAAAATGTAGAAGACCCCCAATCAGATCTCAAAAAACGAGGCCTAGCAGAAAACTGGTGACAAAACGTACTTTGAAAGTAAAAGTAGGCCCAAATACCCCCTTAACCACCGTGGATTGTATTCAAACCACTTGCAAGCAAGCAAAAGTATCCATAGCCATCATCGCTCCAAGAGTGCTCTAAGACCCCAGAACTCAGTTGCAAAAATCTAGAACACCCCGAAACACATGCAATCCTGCTGCTAGGGCTAACCCTAACGAACCCTAAGTTACAAAAAGTGCCAAAAGGCTTTTCCTTATGGATTTTGTCCAAACCACTTCTATCCGGTATTAGACCTTCACAGGAATGCCCCAAGACCCGCCAACCCACCCGCAAAAAAGCACGCGACAACACCCCCAAACAGCCAAAAAGCAAAATCTCATACTTACAATATCTCTCGGCCTTCGGTCCAAACGCGCTGTGCAGCTAGGTCATCATCATAACTCCTGTTTTCCTCCACGGATTTCCTGAAAAGCAAATGCAATCAAGATTAGACTGTCGCAGCAGTGCTCCGACAGAGACCCCGAAACCCACCCACAAACACCAGGAAGCCCCCCAAACAGGCCCCCGAAAACGCTACATTGAGCAAGATGTCAGAAGAAATAGCAAAAAAAAATTCTGCATGGATTTTGTCCAAACCACTTCTATCCGGTATTAGACCTTCCCAGGAATGCCCCAAGACCCGCCAACCCACCCGCAAAAAAGCACGACAACGACAACACCCCCAAACAGCCAAAAAGCAAAATCTCATACTTACAATATCTCTCGGCCTTCGGACCAAACGCGCTGTGCAGCTAGGTCATCATCATAACTCCTGTTTTCCACCACGGATTTCCTGAAAAGCAAATGCAATCAAGATTAGACTGTCGCAGCAGTGCTCCCAGACCCCAAAACTCACCCACAAACACCCGGAACCCCGCCAAAGAGCACCTCAAAGGCAAGCAAGTCAGCAAAAACGGCAAGAAATTTCCGCCTCATATTTGGTCCAAACCACTTTTATCCGTTATTAGAGCTTCACAGCAATGGCCCCAGAGCCCTCAACTCACCCGCAAAGAAGTAGAACACCCCCACAAGTGCTGAGTCTTTCTTCATTGGGCGTAATCCAGCCCTCTGCTTTGAGGGAAATAGGAGTCTGGAGGAGGAGGATAGAGGAGCATGTTCTTCTGAACTTGTGAACCTGAGGAATGTAGACTGCGGCACCTTCAAATCAATAAGCAAACAAGTGAAGACAGTTCTGCTGATGGGATTGTTTTTGTGATTAGGTGATTAAAGTTTGAATTAAATTAACTGTGCAAAACAAAGAAAGACAGACACACAGGAATAAAAGTGAATAAGGACGAAAAAGAAAGTTATTGATTCATTGTTTCATTTTCAGGGCTCGGTGTCAGGGAATAAGAATAAGAGTTCGTCATCATACTCTGCGAATTCAAGCAGGATGCGGTCAGTGTCACCGAACAGAGAACAAATTCCCTCATCTACGTTGCTGTCCTCCTCGTCTTCATGCGGCGTGGTTTCTCGTACTTTATAATCTGGTGGTATGAGGTGCTGATTCATCTTTATCATTGTTAACCTCTCCACATTTTTGGGCGAGAGGCGGCTCCGTTTGGGAGTTACAATGCCACCAGCAGCACTGAAAACACGTTCAGAAGACACACTTGCGAGTGGGCAAGACAAGTAGTTTATAGCCAGGTTGGAGAGCTGTGGCCACAATTGTTTTTTCCCATGCCAATACTCCAATGGCTCATCATTAAGAAAGACCTCTGTTGAGTCATTCAGATAGTCCTGCACCATCGACTCAAGGTCCTCAACGGTTCCTCCACTTTGCTTACTTTTTGCTGTGCCTGTGACCTTTTTTCGAGAACCATACCCAAGCCAAGTTAGCCAATCCTCTTCAGCAGCCAATGTTACTCTTGTGTGTGGTGCAGATGATCCGGTTGCCGGTGTCTTTAACGGCTGAGAGGTCACTTGTGCCACAGCCACAGGTGCAGAAGTGGATTCTTTTGACTGGGGATGGCCTGCTGATGCTGATGCTGATGTACTGCCTTCTCCTTCAATATCCTGCCGTTCTTTTTCAAACCTCTTGGCTGACCTGGCTAGCCAAAGTTTGTACTTTTTAACATCTTCATCAGCAAAAGGAAAGAATGCTTGGCCTGCCAGCGCCTTTTTCTAGCGTGGATCCAGAATAGTAGCACAAATGTAATGCTGTTCTGAGTTGATCATTTTAAGACGTTCATCACCACGTAGGCGCTCTAATAATTTCTCCGACAAAACAAAAGGGTCTTTGTTTTTTTCATCTTTTTCTAACTCAGTAGACACCGCCTTCAGTTGGTGCTCCAGCATGCACAACAATGGGATAGCTTTTCCCAAATTACAGTCCTCCTTGCTGACTGCACGCGTGAAGACCTCAAAAGGACGAAGCATTTCTGTCATGCTTTTAACTATGTCCCATTGCGCCGCATCCATCCTCAGGTCCTTCTGAGCTGTACCCTGTTTTAAGAAATAGTGATCGAGTACCGTATACTGCTCATACAGACGCTCAAGCATGTAGAAGGTTGATTTCCAATGTGTTGACACCTCCTGGATGAGTGCTTTCACTGGCATTCGACGTTGATGTAGCAGGCTCCTCAGATGCTTCTGGGCCTTAAAAGAATGGCTGAAATGGTTGCACATTTTTCGGCAGGTGGCCATTACCTCGCACGCTGGACTGTCTTTATCACTCAAGAATTTTTGAACTACCAGGTTGATACAGTGCGCCAAACACGGCACTCTGAAATAGTCACCCAGCGCCATGGCCTTAACTACATTGGCGCCATTATCCGTGGAAACATAACCAATCTGGCGTTTTTTTGGGGACAGCCAGTGAAAGACCTTTTTGTTAAACTCGTCCAAAATGTTTCGTGCTGTGTGACGTTTCTCCAAGCCAAACATGGCTAGTGTTGCATGTTTCCGAGCAGCTTTAAAAACTTGGTCCGGGTCAACACCTTCGTTTAGCTTTGCTTTAACCCCTGAAAAAGAGACCCAGTGTGCAGTGATGCACATGTAATCAGCGCCTGCGCCACTGGTCCACATGTCTGTTGTCAGATGTATAGTGTGAACAGCACTCTTCTGCAAAGCTGCCCCAATCACCTCCAGCACATGTTCATGTAGTGCTGGAACCGCAACTCGGGCAAAATAGAACCGGCTAGGAACCTTCCATTTAGGGCAGAGCGCTGCCACTAATTCTAGAAAACCTACCGCTTCTACAAAAGAAAAAGGGAGAAGGTCCAGAGCTAGCATTTTAGCCAGCTTAGTGTTATACAGACGCGTCAGTGGGTGGTTGCGTTCATATGGCGCGTCTGAACAAAACATGGTTCTAATGTTGCCCTGGACCAAGCATTTACGGGATGATAATGACTTCGTTGACCCAATTATGCTCGCTGGTGAACTTTTTCGCATTGGTGTCTCACTCGCTCCAACACTCTTAGTGTGCCTCACATGGGGTGTGCTGCTGACAGGGGTACTGGGTGTAAGTGAAGTGTTTGACACGTCTTCTTCCTCCTCGTCATCATCAGATGAAACATCAACGTTTTCTTGACTTCCAATTCGGGCTTCATTGATCTCCTTCAGGTGCGCAAACCATTGGACAGCGTGCTGTCTCCTAAGATGACCTCTCTGGCCTCCGGTACCATAGTTGGTACCAAACTTACCATGACTAACTGCAAGCTTACAAATGCTACAAATGGCGAACTTTTCCCTTTTTGGGCAAACAGTAAAGAAGTCCCAAACTGGGGACTTGAATTGTCTGTGGGGGCCGGAGGAGGCGGCGATACTGGTGGTGGTGGTCATGCTGCTAATGCCAGATGAAGTGGAGGATGTGGATTGCCGAACTTTAGTACGTTGTGCACTTTCACCGCCACTAATTAAGGTCGAGGTGGATGGAGGTCCCTTCTTGCGAGAAAGAAATATGGAAGCGGTACGAGTTGGTGTACTACTTAACTCAAATGATTGTGGTGTTTCCACTGCCTCCTCGTCGACAACATCATCATCATCACGCTCAGCAGCTCTTCGGGCTAGGGTCAAAATGTCTGTTTGCTGCATGCCCGTTGGGGCTGCAGTGACCTTTATGATGACTGGGTCGTCGTTGTCAGAGTCTTCATCAGCAGCAGTATCCGCCACTTCTTGTTGAGCCTCATCCCACTCCATAACTCTGAGACTTTGGACGAGCTTCCTTTTACGCTTAACTACCTTTGTCAGATCATGGTGTGCCTCACTCTCAGACGGCAGTGGTGCTGGTTCCCAATTTTGATCCGTATCATCAGAAGGAGGTGTGCTTGAAGAAGATGTAGACACCACCCTTGATCTCTTCCTTGCTAGGGGTGTGGAAGACAATGAATGATCATCAGGAGGAGTGGCTTCCTCAAATGATACCTCGCCTTGATTGTCGATTTCCTGATGTGCCCCTACTTCGGGAGGAACAACTATTGTGGGCACTTGTGACCCTCCATGCACCTCTGCTTGCGCATCTCCTTGCGCTGCCTCTCCTTCCACATGTACTTGGGCTTGTACTTGCACATGTGGTTTTTGTTGCGGCTGTGGTTGTTCAACACTCGTCAGATGAGTTACAACAACCTGTGTTGATTGAGGGACATTGCTGCTACTTTCTTGCGATGAGCCAACATCACTGGTCGATGGTGATTGAACAACTAGACTAAGTGCCTCTGCAGCAGTGAAGGGCTTGGACTTAAGTTGGCGTGGTGGTGGTGGTGGCACTGAGCCCAATGGAGCGGGGGTGCTGCTCCCAGCTTGGTCCCCAGCAGATCCCGCTGCTGCTGCAGGCATACTTTTTTTTTTTACTCCCAAAAAAAGGGGCGGCCGGCACACCAGTCTCCTTGGTAACTTGCTTCTTCTGCTCCTTACTGGCAACTTTCTTGCTAGAGGAGCTACGTGTAACTTTTTTTGGGGCCATCTTCTTCAGAGCAGGTCAGAACAGCAGGCAGCAGTTGCACGAGTTGCAGAGTTGTCTGTGTCCAGACGTGACGTCGCGTGACGTTATGCTGCACACACACACCGCTGCAGGACTTCTTCCTGGCACTGGTGGTTCTCTTGAGTCTTGTGCACCTAAAAGCAATGGAAGACAGAGGAACATCAGTTCAGTTATACACCCCAAAAAATCGAAAAACACAGAAAAATCAGCACAATCCCATGCCATCCATGATGTTTACATTCAAGACACCCCACAGAAAGACTAGGCCCATGCAACACTCACTACCCCTGGGCATAAAGGTTGAAAGCTAAGCAAAATGGTTGCAGACCTAAGAACACTGCCTGCATTCAAAATGTCCGCCTGCCTCCCAGCACATGGCCAGGGCCTGCCTGTTGCAGCACTCAAAATGGCCCCCACCCACATGGCCAGTCCCCATGAACACCCCAAAAAATGGAAAATCACACAAAAATCAGCACAATCCCAAGCCATCCATGGCCTCAATGATGTTTAAATTCAAGAAGACACCCCACAGAAAGACTAGGCCCATGCAACACTCACTACCCCTGGGCATAAAGGTTGAAAGCTAAGCAAAATGGTTGCAGACCTAAGAACACTGCCTGCATTCAAAATGTCCGCCTGCCTCCCAGCACATGGCCAGGGCCTGCCTGTTGCAGCACTCAAAATGGCCCCCACCCACATGGCCAGTCCCCATGAACACCCCAAAAAATGGAAAATCACACAAAAATCAGCACAATCCCAGCCCATCCATGGCCTCAATGGTGTTTAAATTCAAGAAGACACCCCACAGAAAGACTAGGCCCATGCAACACTCACCACCCCTGGGCAAAGGGCCCCACCAGCAGCCCCAAAACAAAACGACAAAAACCACAAAAATCAGCACAATCCCAGCCCATCCATGGCCTCAATGATGTTTAAATTCAAGAAGACACCCCACAGAAAGACTAGGCCCATGCAACACTCAACACCCCTGAGCAAAGGGCCCCACCAGCAGCCCCAAAAAACGACAAAAAACCACAAAATTCAGCACAATCCCAGCCCATCCATGGCCTCAATGGTGTTTAAATTCAAGAAGACACCCCACCGAAAGACTAGGCCCATGCACCACTCACTACCCCTGGGCATAATGGATGAAAAGTAGGCAAAATAAGTGCAGGCCTCAGACACTGCCTCTCTTCAAAATGGCCCCTTGCACCCCAAGCCCATGTTGCCTGTACCAGCACTCAAGATGGCCACCACCACCACCCACATGGCCAGTCCACATCAACAGTACACCCCCAAAAAACCAAAAAACACCCAAAAATCACCACAATCCAATGCCATCCAGGATGTTTACATTAAAGAGAGTGAGACCCCACAGGCACACTCAGTCCATGCACCACTACCCCTGGGCAAAAGGCCACACCAGCAGCCCCAAAAAAACGACAAAAACCACAAAAATCAGCACAATCCCAGCCCATCCATGGCCTCAATGATGTTTAAATTCAAGAAGACACCCCACAGAAAGACTAGGCCCATGCAACACTCACCACCCCTGGGCCAAGGGCCCCACCAACAGCCCCCAAAAAACGACAAAAACCACAGAAATCAGCACAATCCCAGCCCACCCATGGCCTCAATGGTTTTTAAATTCAACAAAACAGTTGCATCATGCACCCATAACCAACCCTGGTCCTACTGGATACTGTGGCTGCCCACAATATATTTTATTTAATGTTCTGAAAAAGTTCCAAAATTGAAGTTGCAGCAACTGTAATGCCCCAAACAAACTTACTTGTGAAAGTTGATTTCTAATCCAAAAGTGATCCAAAGAAAGTCAAAAAGGCCTCAAATCCAAATATCCAGCAGCACCCACAAAAAGTAATCCTTCCAGGTCAAGGTCCAAATGAAAGTGACCAGCACATGAAGAAAGCCCCACCAGCAGCCCCCAAAAAACGACAAAAACCACAAAAATCAGCACAATCCCAGCCCACCCATGGCCTCAATGGTTTTTAAATTCAACAAAACAGTTGCATCATGCACCCATAACCAACCCTGGTCCTACTGGATACTGTGGCTGCCCACAATATATTTTATTTAATGTTCTGAAAAAGTTCCAAAATTGAAGTTGCAGCAACTGTAATGCCCCAAACAAACTTACTTGTGAAAGTTGATTTCTAATCCAAAAGTGATCCAAAGAAAGTCAAAAAGGCCTCAAATCCAAATATCCAGCAGCACCCACAAAAAGTAATCCTTCCAGGTCAAGGTCCAAATGAAAGTGACCAGCACATGAAGAAAGCACTGGGAGGAGCCTGCTGGACAGGAACAGGAAGTTGGAGACTGTGGGGCACTTCCTTCCTCCCCCCCCCCAAAATGGACTCCTTGCAAAAACAAAGTGCATGCAAATGTCAACCTGAGGAGTGATTCTGATACAAATCATCATTTTCTGAAGGTTTATGCTGTTTGCTGGTGGATTTCTTGTGCAGAATTGCAAAATATCTATTTCGCGAGTGCGAGATTGTTCCTGTCCGCCGCACCTACATGTTCGCAGTTGCGAACTCTCGCGAGGCGTGCTGTGCAAGGTGGCAAGCCGCGATTACGTATTCGCGGGCGCCAAACTCCCGCGGGATCCCGCAGCAAGATCCAAAATGGCGCAGCACTCGCAAAATATGATCGAGAAAAACAACTCGGCAAACGCTTAATGACGGAAAGTGAACGCCGTGCACCCCGCTGCGCGCCGCAATATTGTATCACCAAGCAAAAAATCCGCCGCGAGCGAATTCACGGATTTTCGACAAATATTCGCGAGAGTTCGCGGATTGCGAATTTGCCGAAAATCCGCAAAATCCGCGAGCGGAACGGATTTTACGCCCATGCTTACTGCCATTGTCACTGCGAATGGCATTTGGTAATCCCCAGCGGCATATGACCTCACGAAGCAGGAAGGTGGCTGCAGCCTTTGCATCACAATGGACACATGGTCCAGCTTCAATCCACCGTGAGAAAGGACACACGACTACAATGAGGTATCGGTAGTTCTGGCACCTGTCAATCATGTCTAAGTCAATGTGGAGCTCTCTAAAGGGACCCTTGGGCCTTGGTATTGTTGATGCGACTGTTTTCATAGCTGGATTAGGGGAATACTGTTGACAAATGAGACATTGATGAACAAAGAGTTGTATATGCTCATATGCATTGGGGATGAACCACTCTGTCTGCAAAGTTGTGGACATGATATCACGAGGAACATGTGTAGGAAGGTGTAACTGAGTGAGTGCTATTTGCAAAAGAGCCTGTGGCATGACAGGCTTTCCTGTCATTGTCTGTCTGTAAATGAAATCTGAAGCATCCTGCTGTACTCCCCTCTTCTTCCACAACTCTTTTTCTTCAGATGGGGAACTTTCCTGTATCTCTCGGAGGTGCAGATGTGCAATGAGATCATATTGCTGTGTATCATCGATCGTGTGTGGAAGTGTTAGGTCAGGGGTATCTGAGAGTGGCAACTCACTTGTATCATTAACTGTATTTTGTGTACCTTCCTGCACTGCTGAGGGTGCATCTTGGGCAAGCAGAATGGGGGCGCAGTCATTTTGTGCTGGTGATAGAGATTGTACAGGTCGGGGCCCTCTTGCTGCTGCTTTTGCAGCCCAATCTGCCATGGCATTTCCTCTGGACACGAAATCTTGGCCATTTGTGTGTGCAGCACATTTTACCACAGCTACCTCTGTTGGCAGTGTCAATGAATCTATTAGTTCCTCAAGTAAATGCTTGTGCATCACAGGTGTGCCATCTGTTTTGAGAAATCCACGCCTTTTCCATCTTAAAATGCTGGAATTTGTTGCTGTGGTAACATAAGCAGAATCAGAATATACTGTAATTCTTTCATCAGCTCCATGCTTGAGGGCTGCTATCAGTGCCACTAACTCTGCTGCTTGTGCTGAGTAATGTGATGACAATGCTATCTGCTGTACAATGTCTAGAGGGTCTGAGGAGTTATTCTGCTGTGCTCTGACTACTGCAGCTCCTGTGTATCTTATCCCTGTCTCTTGATCGATGGTAGAAGAACCATCAACAAAGTAGACTGTACTGTCTGGTAATGGGTCCTCTCTCGCTGTTCCTGACTCATCTGAACAGTATGTGGCACAATCATGAGTGTCATCATCAGTGGTGGCAATGGGATGGGCAAAGAACGTGGCTGGATTCACAGTGTGACATTTGACAACCTTCAAGGATGGCAATGACAGTATGACTTCGTATCCTGACACTCTTTGTGTGGTAAGGGTTGTTTTAGCCTTTTGTATTATAGACAGCATGCTCAGTATACAGTGTCAGAGGGGATCCCATAACTATGGGGGTGCTTTTCTCAACAGTGAATGCTGCGGTTGATAAAGCCTGTTCACAGTCTAACATGCCACTGAAGTATGCAATTAGTTTGTGGCCCATGGGGTACTTTTGGGTGAGGACTGCTGTCATGACCTGTCCATTACAGTGAGTGAACAGATAGAATTCTTTTGTATAGTCAGGAGAGCCCAACACTGGTGCATTTGTAATCTCATCTTTCAATTTTACAAAGGATGATGTCATTTAAGGTGTCCAGTCAATCTTGTTATGCTTGTCTTTAGCCATTTTGACAGCTTTCAGGAGTGTTGCAATGACAGTAGAATAGTCAAAGACCCACTGTCTGACGTAGTTCACTAGTCCCAGGAACTTTTGCATGTCTTTGACTGTCTGAGGTTCTGGAGTGTTCCTTATTACCTCTACTCTTCCTGGTGTAACTCTTCTTCCTGATGCTGAAATCATCTGACCCAGGTACTGCACTTCTTCCTGACAGTATTGCAGTTTTTGTTTGTCTACTTTGTATCCTCTCTGTGCTAGTGTTGTAAGCAGAGCAATTTTATCTTGTCTGCACTCTTTCTCTGTGGTGCTACAGAGAAGCATGTCATCGACATATTGTAGCAGAGTGCTGTCACATTGGAAATTCGACAAATCATCTTTGACAACTCTGTTGAACACACTGGGGGACTCACAGTAGCCTTGAGGTAACCTTTGATATGTGAACTGCCTATTTCTGAATGAAAACGCGAATAAAAACTGGCTGTCAGTGTGCAATGGGACGCTGAAATAAGCATTTTTCAGGTCAATGACGGAGAAGTACTTGGTATTGGGTGGGATGTTAGTCAGGATCACTAAAGGGTCAGGGACAATGGGAAATTCTGGGACCACTATACTGTTAATCGAGCCAAGATCATGAACTAGCCTCCATTGGTTTGTTTTTTGCTTGCGTACAGGAAAAAGACACGTGTTACAAGGGGAAATACATGGGTATATCACACCTTGGTAGGGGCAATTCCTTCCTCTGCTTCCTTAGACAAGGGGTACTGGCGCACTCTGGGGAGAATGGCGCCTTGTTTCAGTGTTACTCTGAATGGTGTGGCTGATCGAATGAGCCCCACATCATTGGGACCTGTGGTCCAGAGGATGCTGGGCATCTGAGCTAAGTCTGAGTCATGTGCAGTATCAATTACTGTGCGGGGAGTTGGTGTTCTAATTTCAACTGTCACCGATAGAGGGACTGGGTTTTGATATATAATTTCTGCTTTCAAATGTTCCTCAGGATCACCGAATAGTTCTTGATCTGAAATGTTTCTCACCAGATGTCCAGGCTCAATGAAAATGACACAGGCCCATGTGAGGGCAAAGTCATCTATGGCTAGAAAAGCTCCATATGTGGGTGTTATTTCAAGACAGTGTATTCCTAGGATCATATTTTTGTCAGGTACTGGGATATTCTATGACTGAGGGCAGAAAATAAATTCTTTAGGAAGCTGGACAGTGCGCCCATTCATCTCTGATGTGTTGGCAATGACAATGTGTACTGCTGTGGAGAATGCTTGCTTATCCACTGGGCGGGCTCTTATCTGATCCCTCAGGGAAGAATCCACAGTGACAGCCATCATTCTGGTCAGTGGTGTACCACGTATGGAGCAAGTCATTGTGCTGTTTTCATTGAAGTGTATTGTCATATTTAGCTTGGCCATGAGATCACGTCCCAAGAGATTTACCGGGGACTGTGTTGAGTAAAGTAGACGCTGCTGAATAATTTTACCTCCTATTTCCATTGGTACTGGTTTGGTGAATGGGACCCTTGTTATTGCCCCAGAGAAACCCTGTGTGTCTGCACTTTGATTGGAGATGGGCAGTGCTCCTTCCCTTATACATGAGTATGTGGCACCTGCGTCAATCAGAAAACTATACGTTTTATTGTTAATCGTGACATACACAACTGGATCCTCTCTTATCTTTGTGAGACACGACAACAAGGGACACACTAAGGTTGTCTGTGGGCTGTCCTAACTTGAATACCTTCCAGCCCGATACTGCTGGATGGTGCCCTGTAAAACTAAATTGGCGGGGGCAGTACTGTGGCTCCCTGAGGTACAAGAACTTGTGTCTGTGGCACCATTTGGTACACAGGCACTTGTGGCTGAAGCAGCTGTGGCTGTGCTTGTTGAATTGGGGGCTGTGCTTGGGCCATCACAGGTGTTTGTAATTGTACCTGCTGTAGCATTGGCTGCTGCTGTACTGGGGAAGGGTAGGTGTACACTACTTGGGGCTGCAGTGGCTGTGGCTGCTGCTGAACGTATTGTGTTGGTGCCTGAACTTGCTGTGGGTGTCCTCTACCCGCTGACCTCTCTTCATCCCGTATTTTAGTACGGCATTCCTTTATAAAGTGACCTGGCCGCTGACAGTAGAAGCACAGTCGTGCTCCTGGCTGGGGTGCAGGTCTTTGGGAGCCTGATCCTCTACCCCTCCCCCGCATCCCAGTATTTGCAGACCTCATTTGCTGGTTATCATTGAGCTGCTGTGGTTGTTCATTGGTGTATGTTTGTTGCTGTGTATTCAATGCGAAGGTATCAACCCAGGCCAAATTACAAGACAAACACTGGCTATTTAAAGACAAAAAATATTGCAAAACATTATGAACTATAACACAGAAAAATATACTGTTGTAAAAAGTTTTTTTTAATTATATTGATAAAAATAGATAAAACACATACATCATGTATACAAGATAAATTGATACAATAAAAAGATTTTTGTTAATGATAAAAATGAAACATTTGTTTTAAAAAAGGCTCGAGGGAGTTCTATATGTTATTAGCGTGGCTGTAGTCTGTCAACGCGTTTCGACACGTCGTAGTGTCTTCCTCAGGACAATATTTTTTGCAGCCAAATTTTCTAAAAAGAACAAAACATCTTTAGCTTTTCTCAACATATCGTACATTGTGTTATAGTGCATTATTCTCTTATACTTTATCTAAAAAAATTAGCTTTTTCTTTAATTTCAGGTATTCTTTTTTTAGCCAGGTACAAAAGTCTGATCAATGATTTTTCCACTGAAGATAGCCAAAAGAGCGGTCTTGACAGGAGTCTAAGAACACAATCCCTATAGTTAAGCTTGGCATCAGAAAGCGATTATACATATATCTAGAATTTTTCAATACATCTGATAAAGGCAGTTAAACACATGTTTAGTTGGTAAATAACGTATAGATGCAGATAGTAACATTTTAAGGCTTTCCATCATAATCAGGCTTTCTATCATGTTCAAATGCAAATAGTCATATCTTTGGATTTTTACATCGTACTTAAAAAAGAGAGAGAGAAAAGTAATAGAAAGAAGTAAAGTTGTTAGAGGTATAAAACCATATTTCTATTTCTTATAACCGGTGTATCTCCTAAGGATGGTCTGCTTACGAGTTTACATATTCCCTAATATCTATTGTAAAAATGATTCTACATTTATTAATTTGTAAAATATTATTAATAGAAACGATCTATTTTGTATCTGCTTCCGGTAGATACTTTTTCCGTTCAGTATAAATTTAAAAAGTAACTCACCATTATATATAGGATGAACTCAAAATCACTTAGCTGTAATTTCTGCGATATCAGGTTAAAAAACAGTCGATATTCATCAAGCCTGAAAGGTCATAGTGAAAAAACAATTGGATATTATTTGTTTACTCATGATTGTTCTTTTTTTCCAATCGCTTGTTAATACATATTAGTATCATGATCCTAACTTTCATTGACTACTTTGTTTCCGTATTCTTTTTTTTTTTTTTTTTTTAATATTTTTATTGTTGTAGTGCAATATACACGAAGAAACTTATCGACAGTCATCATTGTGGCTTCAACATTCAGCCATACGGAACCTTGAATGCACTTTACATTTTCTATTTTAAGAACTGAAAAAACTCAGAAAAAAGGGTCACAGATTAGATATCCGGCATCAATACTGACTTTCAACATCACCAAGTATAATAGCTAAGCAGTCATTCAAGCTACACGTCAGATGATCATTATGAAAGGTAACTCCAACAGGCATGCACAAAGTGTCAAATCCCAACCACTACCCGCCCCCAACCTCTCCTCCCGGCTCTAGCTTCCCTCCTCATCATCCCCCGAGCTATCCATGTCTTCTTCCTCTGGTAGAGGCTCGCAAACATCCCCTCTATAGGCATTCCAGGGCAGCCATAATTTATTCCACTTGCGTGGGTTAGATCTTCGTTTATACACCGCCCTTTCTGTTACCATGATCATGTCCATATTCTTACACCATTGGGCCAGGGTGGGTGTTTCCGCCGCCCCCCATTTTTGCGCTATATCGCGTTTCGCCAACATCATTCCAATACCCACCCACTGCCTCCCATAAGTCGACAAATCAGTAGGGCCCCACACATTAAGTAAGCAGAGTCTGGGCTCAGGGGCAAGAGTCGCTCGTAGGGTTTGAGCCATAGTGCGTGTGATTCTCCTCCAGTATGTCATGACATGAGGGCATTCCCAAAGTGTGTGGAACAGTGTCCCTAGCACTCCGCAGTTGCGCAGGCAGTACGGATTGTCAGCCCTGTGTATTTTGTGAAGCAAAGTGCGTGTGTAATAGACGCGATGCAATATTTTAAATTGCACCAGTCTAAATCTTGCTGACATTCCGGCCTCCCTGGGGGACGCTAGCGCGGAATTCCAGCAAGTCTCATCCAGATCCCCCACGTCCTCCTCCCATGACTCTTTTAATTTCTGCAACGGGTCCGGCAGGTTGTTCAGTAGTTTACGATAGGTGAGCGACGTGGCCTTGCTTTCCATGTAGTCAGTCAACAGTCGGTCCTCTAAGGGAGCCGACTCTGGGACCGTGACACCGGGTTCTAGTGCTGCCAACAATGCGTGCCGTATCTGTATGTAACGGTAAGTTTCTGTTGCTCCCATGTCATACTGTTCCCTGAGCGTCGCGAATGGTACCACTTCCCCCCCCACCCACAGGTCTCCAACCGTCGAGATCCCGATGGTGTCCCATTGGTCAAACCCTTTGCTGTGTCGTAGACTACCCAGGGCTTTGGAATCCCACAACGGCGTCATGCGCGTGAGCACTCCATCCCATTTCAGTCGTGCTTGGGCTTTATGCCACAATGTCACCGTGTGCCTAGTGGGTCCCACCAGTTTCTTAAGCATCCTTTTATCATAGAGAGGGGCCAGCAGGGTGGCAGCTCCAAGTTGTTCCCTATCTTCTAAAAGTGCCGGGTCATCCTGCGGGCTATGCAACCACCTGTTAACCACCTTAAGGTGAGCCGCCCAGTAGTAGAGTTCCAAGCTTGGGAGTGCTATTCCCCCACTATACCAATCCCTAATCAACTTCGACTGCGCCACTCTCGCTGGCTTGGACCCCCACAGTAGGCACGATATTTGATTAGAGACCTGCCGGAAGAACTGCACCGGGACCACCGCTGGTGTGTTCTCTAGGACATATAGGAAGCGGGGCAGCGCCATCATCTTGAACAGCGCTGCTCTCCCTAAGAGCGTCAAGGGGAGGGTGCTCCAATGGCGCACATCTGTTTTCAATCGTTCAAGCAATGGTCGAAGGTTCAGGTGTCGGAATGTACCATGATCCCGCGTAACATTGATCCCCAGATAGCGGAAGGTTACCTCCGCCAGTAACAGTGGACAGCTGTCACCCAGGTCTGGCGCTGCGCCATTGAGCATGTAAAGTATCGACTTCGTCCAGTTGATAGTATAGCCCGAAGCCTTCCCATGTCGTTCGCACAGCGCCAGTAGTGCTGGTATACTTATCTGTAGGTCCATCACATAGACCAGCATGTCATCTGCATATAATGACACCCTGTCCTCCCAACCATCCCCCCACTGCACGCCTCTCAGCAGTCGGGTAGTCCGAATGACCGTGGCCAATGGTTCCAGGACCAAGGCAAAAAGTAGCGGTGAGAGCGGGCAGCCCTGCCTCGTACCCCTCCTCAGCAATATTTCTCTGGAGAGACGGCCATTAGCCAACACTCGCGCGACTGGGTCTTGGTATAATAATTTGATCCATGCTATAAACCTCGGGCCAAATCCCAAGTGTCCTAAGACCGCAAACAGATAACTCCACTCTACCATATCAAATGCCATCTTGGCGTCGAGCGAAAGGATCGCCGCCGGTTCCGTCAACATCGGCGCGCGCGCCATTGCCCCATGCAGACGCCTCAAGTTCATTGCCGTGCTCCTATGTGGCATGAATCCTGATTGGAACTAATGCAATGCCGCCCCCTGGCTAGGGGGAAGCTTCTCAAAGCACAACGTGAGATGACTCGAGGGTCTTATTCCATAAGTGAAGGTAATCCAAACACCGTAATGGAGTTTAAAGTTTCACGTTTTATTAAACGTATCCTGAATTCAAAATAAATCTTTAACAGGCATTATGTGCTTCATGCTTAAATGCAAGTTCAATTGCACAGTTATAATGATCCCACAGTTATACTGATTCCCGATGCATTTCGGGCTCCGCCCTTCCTCAGGGGATAACTCTACAAACAAAAATGAAAGAATCGCCATATCAGAATAAACTGTATCTACATGTTATCATTAACAATCAATCCATTAGTGAGTAGAAAAGCCTTTACATGGGTACCAAACCATTCCAAAGTATAATCACCGAAATCATTAAGTGAAGGAAACGATAAGAAAATTCCCAGGGAACCAAGGTATCAGACCGCGATTTAAATGATATGTGCAAAGAAATTAATGCGATGTTTGTAGCCAAAGTGCTGTCGTCACATATTCATGAGAACACCAAAGTGCATCGATTGTGACACAGTGCAACATGCAAGCCGCTTTAAACATCGGGGTGCTCAGCGCTTCCAGACGCTAATCTAGTACTCACATGGGTGTAACCAAACACGGGCTCCGAAGAGTTCCTCCCGCTCATCACCATTCAAGCGCCCTGGTAAATGTTATATCCGCGTATGGCGGAAACTAAACAGAGACGACGGATTAGTGTTTCTCAGATCGTGCAGGTTAACAAACGTAATTAGACGCCATCTTGGAGTGTGTTAAAAGTAAGGGTAAATCGGGAAACCAAATCAAAGTAATGTGCTGGGTAGTTGAAGATCGGAATTATAGTGCAATGGTAAAATAAAAAGTGTCAGTGGTAACATGCACATGCATATGAAGTGATCACAGGTAACATTGAAATTCAATACGGTCATTAAGACCATACGGTGCCATTGTGGACAAATAAAGGATCCAGAAGTTCTCGCGTTTTAGCAAAGTATTCTTGTTGTTGATGGTTATTTTCACTTGCTCAAGCACCAAGAACTTGAGTTGTGCAACGTTGTGTCTGTTCTCCTGAAAGTGTGCCGCTATGCTGGATCTCAGGTTGTTGGTCCGGATATTGCTCTTGTGCTCGAGGATACGAACACGTATTCTCCTCTCTGTGTGGCCCACATAGCATTTGCCACATGGACATTTCAAAAGGTAGATCACATTATCGGTGTTGCAGGTAGCATTAACCCGCAGCTTGATGGGGTATCCTTTAAGTGGGTGGTTCATGGTGTTGCCCACTATACAGTTATTGCAATTGCTGCAATTATAGCAAGGTCTTAGGCCTCTGTAGGTGGTCGATGTAGCAGGTTCCTTGTCTCTGGTGAGAGTCTCTTTTAGGTTGCGGCCTCTAGTAAAGGCAAAAACAGGAGGTTGATTAAACAATCCTTGGAAGTCTGGTTCCAAAGTTAAAATTGGCCAGTGTTTGCGGATGATGTGCTGAAAGGTTTTGGAGCCCGTGTTTGGTTACACCCATGTGAGTACTAGATTAGCGTCTGGAAGCGCTGAGCACCCCGATGTTTAAAGCGGCTTGTATGTTGCACTGTGTCACAATCGATGCACTTTGGTGTTCTCATGAATATGTGACGACAGCACTTTGGCTACAAACATCGCATTAATTTCTTTGCACATATCATTTAAATCGCGGTCTGATACCTTGGTTCCCTGGGAATTTTCTTATCGTTTCCTTCACTTAATGATTTCGGTGATTATACTTTGGAATGGTTTGGTACCCATGTAAAGGCTTTTCTACTCACTAATGGATTGATTGTTAATGATAACATGTAGATACAGTTTATTCTGATATGGCGATTCTTTCATTTTTGTTTGTAGAGTTATCCCCTGAGGAAGGGCGGAGCCCGAAATGCATCGGGAATCAGTATAACTGTGGGATCATTATAACTGTGCAATTGAACTTGCATTTAAGCATGAAGCACATAATGCCTGTTAAAGATTTATTTTGAATTCAGGATACGTTTAATAAAACGTGAAACTTTAAACTCCATTACGGTGTTTGGATTACCTTCACTTATGGAATAAGACCCTCGAGTCATCTCACGTTGTGCTTTGAGAAGCTTCCCCCTAACCAGGGGGCGGCATTGCATTAGTTCCTGTTGAATTGTCGCTGTCAGGCCAGGCAGCGTTGTTCTCAGAGCACACCACAAGTCTTACCTGCACAACCTTCTTGGTTTACCTATTAGCTGTGCGAGTTCCATCACTTACCATGAATCCTGATTGGTCAGGATGGATCAAATGCTCTAGATGCGGCAGCAGCCGGTTGGCCAATACTTTAGCCAAGATCTTAGTCTGGGCATTCAAGATAGAAATCGGACGGTATGAACCGCAATTCTCAGGCAGCTTGCCGGGTTTGGGAATTGTCACTATGGTCGCCGTTCGCTGGTCGGGCGGTAGTCGACCTCGCTTCAAACTGTCCTGAAACATACCGAGGAGGGGCGGAGAGAGCGTGTCCGACATCATCTTGTACCATTCTATTGGTATCCCATTGGGACCTACAGCTTTCCCCGAATGCAGGTCTGTTATAGCCGCCTGGATCTCCCCAGAGGACAAGTCCATCTCCAGTTCATCCACGTCGGCCTGTGACAGAGTGCGGGTAGGTATCCCCGCTAGAGATGTCACCGCCATCTCCGGGGTAACCTCCACGTCAGGCGTGTAAACCGCTTGGAAATGGTCAGCCATCATCTCCACAATTACAGAAGGGTGCGTCTGCACTAGACCCTCGCCATCTTTCAGACGAAGTATGTTATTTTGTCCGTCTCTCTTCCTTTCCAGCCATGCAAGGAGTCTGCCGGCCTTGTCGCCCACTTCGTACACTCTCTGGTTCGTGGCCGCTAAGTTATCTAACACCCTACTACGTAGGTACTCCGTGTGACGCCGTTGACATACGTGCAGCGCATGTCGCGTGTCAGTGGTCGGATTAGTTGCATGGTCGGTGTTCGCTCTGTCTAGGTCGTTCTCAAGGGCTACAAGTTCCTGCCTTCGTGTTTGGTTATGACAAGCAATAACGGAGATGGCCTGTCCCCTAAGGACCGTTTTATAGGCTTCCCAGAGGGTGGTGGGAGAGTCCACTGATCCCTCGTTCTCGGCAAAGTACGCTGTAGTACCCTCCCTCAGCTTCTTGGTTATCAGGGGCACTCTAAGGTACCCGGGGTAGATCGGGAATATGCGTGCTTGGGTCCGTTCTGGGTTGGAGACGATGAGTGTCAATGGGGAGTGGTCTGAAACCCCCCTGGTCCCAATGTGCACATCAGTGATAGTGAGGAGGCTGTGTCCCAGTGTTAGGAGATAGTCAATCCGTGACAGGCTGTCATGGACCGCCGAATGAAATGTATATTGCTGATCCTCCGGATGAAAGTGCCTCCAGAGGTCCACCAGACCTTGTGCTTCCAGGAAGCCATGCAGGCGAGAGGGCCCATGGTCCCGTGCACGCACCGGAAACCTATCTCGTGTGTTATGTGCCACAGCATTAAAATCCCCCCCCAAGATCAAATCACCCTCAGGCAGTTCTAACAGGAAGTTCCCCAGATCGGGAAGGGCAATTGCGTGCAGTGCCGGCGGAATATAGACAGAGACTGCATTTAATGGCCTCCCCTCCCACTGACCATGCACAGCCGCAAACCGGCCCTGTGAGTCCGTTTTTGTGGATTGAACAATGAAACCCGAGGAGCGGTGCATGAGGATACCCACACCCCTGGAACCCCTAGTGAACTCTGCATGGGCAACCATACTGTATCCCTTCCTGTCCAGGGCACGCGCGGCCGTGCCCATTAGATGTGTCTCCTGTAGTAGGACCAAGGCTGGATTAAAGCGCCGTATACTTTGCAGTACCAACCCCCTTTTGACTTTGTCCCCTAAACCCCGAACATTCCATGACATGACACCCAATTGTGGCCCCCGTCTCAGGTCCGCATCCCCCCTCCCTGTATCAACCTGAGACCGCACCGCCATAGAGTACTATTCTGCTTGCACAATCGCCATGCTCTGAGGGAGCCCGATCGTATTGCTTAAAACCTGCAAAGCGATACACATATACCACGTCCTTCAAATCTATATCTGTGTGACCAACCTGAAAACAAGAAACCTCCCCCCCCCCAACTCCCCCCCACCCTGCCCCCCTGCTCAACGGACTCAAAACTGCCCGCCCCCCCAACTCAGCAGAGTGCTTGAACCCTTCCCCAAACATAGTACTTGCACGCTGGGGTAAGGACCCTCCGTAGTCAGCGACCCCCTATCTTCCAGTTCCGGAGGCCCCTCGTCCAGTGTCCAGGGCGGCACACCCGGCCAGCAAGCAGTTGAACAGAAAAAGAAGTTCGTGAGGTAAAATCATTCTGCCGTGTCGCCTGTTTCCGGGATATCTCGCAGAGGTGAATGGCGTTCAGGGTCCCCCTCAGACGCCTGGGAATGCAGATGGGAATCGTCGGCGGCGTGCTTGGTTGTCCTGTTGGTTCGGCGCGGGCGGTTCGCAGGCCTCCAGCCCTCCAGCCACTCCTGCGCAGCGTCGGGTGTTTCAAAGAACCAAGTCTTATTGTTCGCCACTACCCTGAGTTTAGCCGGAAAAAGCATGGAGTAAGGAATTTCCCTGGCTCTGAGTTCCTTCTTGACTTCAAAAAAGGTTCTACGTCGTCGTGCGACCTCCGCAGTATAGTCCGGGAAGAATGCAACTGTGGTATTATGGATTCGGACCGGCGGAGAGTTCCTGGCCGCCTGCAGGATCGCATCTCTATCCCTGAAATTGAAGAGGCGAGCTATGATCGGTCTTGGGGTAGCTCCCTGTTTGGGCCGGCCTCCGGGCACCCGGTGCGCTCTTTCTACGGTGAAGAAGGTAGAGAGTCCTTTCGGTCGCAAGTGTTGTTGGATGAGTTCCTCCACATACAGGTCCATAGCTCTCGTCCCCTCCGACTCCGGAACCCCGATGATGCGAATGTTGTTCCTTCTTGAGCGCCCTTCTTGATCATCCAGCTTGTCGCGCAGGGCCCTGTTCTCCCTCGTGACCCTCTCCATGCTCGTTTGTAGTTCCGCGACATCCTCCACCAATGATTTGGTCACCACCTCCATGGATTGCACCTTCTCAGACATCTTATGGAAGTCCGCCCGAATAAGTGTGATTTCGGACGATATAGAACCCACCGTCATTTGAACCTGGGCCAGGGCCTTCATAACATCATCGATGGTCGCCTTCTTGGTGCCCGCCGCCTCCATCGCCTTGCCCGGTGGCGTCTTGGGCTCCTGTGAGGAGGAGGAGGCCCGATCGTAGGCAAATTTTTCCAGCCTGGCTTGCGCCGCTCCGCCCTTGGTGCCCTTACCAGCCATTCGGAGTGTGTCCGTGACTCAGTGACAACGGGTGTGCAGACCTTCCTCCCCTGTTGAGTGGCACCCAGCGATACGCCGCTCCCGCGGAAGCCCCTGGGGACGTGTCGTGTCCGCGCTGCTATACTGTGCCAGGCTGGCCTGCAGTGCTGTCAGCAGTCCCTGTGGTCGTCAATTGGTGGTACGGTGGGGAAGCCGCGGGCAGCCACGTGTGCACGGTCCGGGGCCCTCTGGTCCACCCCAATCTCGGGCCCCCGGGATCAGCAGTCAAAGCCGGTATCGACCTCTCAGAATCTGGCAGGCGCCACCAGGGGCACGAGCTATGTGTGTGGTCGAATCTCCACCGAGTTGTCCCAGCCCGGCCACCAATTTGATTTATGTTGCGCCGTATGTCTCTCTCCACCACCGCGTCTCCCTGCTCCCAACTGGACACGGGGCCTTGGTATGCCCCCAGGGGGCAGCACGCGGTGATCGCGGCGCGTCAGGCACCGGTAACTATGGCGCTCCCCTCCCCCACAGGGACGACCGACCCGCTTTCAAGCGTACAGCGGCCCGCTCTGCCCAAAGAGTCAATCAGTCTTCGCCCCAGCGGGCCGGGCACCCAGTGTTGCGTCCGCCGCCCACTCGCCTTCACGGGCGCGGGCGCCGGAATCACACAGGCAGGGGAGCAGCCCTCGGCACAGGATCATCCAGCGCCGGGACCCTCAACTGTACGGTCGCTACCTCCGAGGTGACCACTCCGGTGCTGCAGCCGCCTCCCAGTCGCCTTCAGGTCTGCGTCCCGGCTCCAAGCGGGCACTTCCGGCTGCGTCTCCCCTCTCGCGGCGGACTTCCGGTCCGCCCCACACCGCAGGCGACTCCCCGGCTTCCACGGGCACCAGCGGCCCCACCTGGTCGCGCTCTGAACCGACTGCCACACCGTCGGATTTGGAAGCAGCTGGCCTCCGCTTGCACCGCCCGGTCCTGGGTGTCGGCACCTTCCCGGAATTGTTAATTGTCCGGCGGATAAATGATCGGATAGTGAAGGAGGCCGCCTCAGCTACGGAGCTCTCCTTTTACACCGCCGCCATCGTTGGCTGCTGGCCACGCCCCCTCCGTATTCTTTTTTTGTTACAACCAGTTATCCTTTGTTCTGTTACTTTTTATTTTATCACCTAATGAGATTGGAAGCATTTTTTACCTGGAGTGGCTTCTTATATGCCATTCAGTCTTCACAATAACCACGAAGAATGAGGCACCTCAAAAGACTCTTTGTTTCGGTATGTGAAATCTACAAAAACAAAATTGTATCTGTAGCTATTCCATCATGTCGCTATATACTACTCCAAAGTGGAATTCCTCATTTGCATAAACGCGATGTAATATTTGCATATTCACGCGTTACCTTTTTTTTTGAAGATTTCACTGCTCACTTCTCATTCTTCGTTTCAGAGATATATAACCACTTTTTTCTTTTAAAACCAAAGTTCTATAATAGAAGAAATATTGGAACATGGAGTCAGGGTTTAGAAAAAACGTTATCAAATAGAGTTTTGAAGATTAAATTCCTGGTTTCTTACCGCCACGAATGATGTTTTAGCTTTGAGGTTGTGTAAAATGCTGATACTGAAGGAAACGCTCAGGACGTCATGATAAGTCTGGATGTTACCCCTTACACCTAGACCATAAAAAACGATGTTTACAGTCTTTTAGTTTAAAGATATTTCTTTTAATAGTTTTGCGTGGAAAAAGCAGGGGGTCTTCTTACCTTTTGGAATTACGCTATAGATATACAAATGATGATTTTCTATTGTTGATTTTATAGTGTGAGACTACAGCAGATTAGCTGAGTCTATCTTTTGGCGTATGGCTGGCAGGGGACACTCTTTATAAGCTTCAAGATGTGAAGACATTAAGATGCGAAGACGTTCCCAAAGCGAGGGTTTTGAGAAATCTAAGAGAGTAAGACAACAACAAATTAACATTGTCTTAGTATTCTAAAGTTTTAAGGAAAGAGAAAAAGAAATATTCTCTCTTTCTGTTTGTTATTTATATAGCGTTTCCCCGGTCTTAGTGTGCTTACCTCTAAGGATTCTCCTGCTCTAGTACTTCTGGCGTCTGCTGGCTGGTTCGAAAAACAAAGGGATTTGCAAGCCACTTCTCCATTGGTATTTATACAGAAGTGTTGTGATGTCATAATTTCAAAGCCCTGCCCCTATTTAAAGGAGAAGCGTTTGTATGGTTGACCTATTCCCTCACATCGTGTTTGGATTTATAGTATGCTTATACTTATTGTTTACAAACCAATACATAGATTTCTCATACTCATGGTTTACAAACAAAAAATATTGATTCAGACATATACAGAATTTACATCTTTAATCTGCATTGTATTCATGTAGAATATATTATATCTGAATGTATTCTCTTATGTTTCTTTTGTCTTGCTTACAGGTTCCTGTCTATGATTTAGACTTGCTACACAGTTGTTACACTTTAGACTTGCTATACAGTTATTTATTTTTTAAGTTATGGCATTTTCCCAGGGCAAATCTTGGTTCAAACCATGTTCAAATGTGCCAATGGTAAAGATCCAAAATACCTCCCTCTTTTTCCTTATTTTTTCACCTCCTTTGTCCTGAGGAAGACACTACGACGTGTTGAAACGCGTTGACAGACTACAGCCACGCTAATAACATATAGAACTCCCTCGAGCCTTTTTTAAAACAAATGTTTCATTTTTATCATTAACAAAAATCTTTTTATTGTATCAATTTATCTTGTATACATGATGTATGTGTTTAATCTATTTTTATCAATATAATTAAAAAAAACGTTTTACAACAGTATATTTTTCTGTGTTATAGTTCATAATTTTTTGCAATATTTTTTGTCTTTAAATAGCCAGTGTTTGTCTTGTAATTTGGCCTGGGTTGATACCTTCGCATTGAACTAATTTCCCTGACCCAGGAACTTTATCCTTACCAGGGGGTCCTTGATATATCACATAATGTTGCTGTGTATTGTCGTAGGTGGGCTGTGTCTGCATGTTACCTCCTAGTGCATTTTGGGCATTTTGTGGAAAATTGGTGACAGTAGTCATTTGATTTACTGGTGTAGCTACCATAACTGCATCAAGAGCCTCCCTTTTCTTTAGTTTTTGTTGTACTAATTTAGCAGCTGCGTTTTCAATTGCTAATTGCCGCTTTTTCTCCTGCTCCTTCTTACAAAAGTGAATGATGTGATGTTGTATTTCTGACCAAGGTTTGCATTCCATTGCTACTATTCCATCTAACTTGTCCTGTACTGCAGTGGGCAGTCCCTTTTTAACTGGATGGTAGAAGAACCTACTGTTACCTCCTGTCACGTCCCATTTCTCTCCTTGCTCCTGATGCCATTTTTCCTTCATTCTTGAATTGTACTGTGCTGGGTCTTCATTGCTTTGCATCGTTTGTGACATTAGAGATCCGATGTCTGTGACATCGGGAAATTTCCGGCGTAGTCCACTCCATAGGGCGGACCTTATTTTATTGATAGGATTACCATCTATTTCTGTGTTGGTTGTGGAAAGTCTGTTGTCAATGCGTGTGAACATATCATCTGCATCCTCTCCAATCAGGGAGGTGAGCAGACTTTTTACATCCCCAATAGCCAATGGCACACCGGCAGTGTGCTTTTCAAAGGCTTGTATCCACTTTCCAGCACCCTCTGTGAGGGGTGCGAGTTCCTTCTTTAAGTTTTCTTTGTCCATAAGGGACCAAGGGACATAGATGGGGCGGTCTTTGACATTTTTAAACAGCAGGGGCAGTTGGCGTGTTACCCCTGTGGGCCTTTGCGCATGTAGTCATAGTCCCAATCGTTGTCCCCTGCCCCCTGCAAGATACATTCTTCAGCAGTGGCCATTTCCTCTGGCTCAAAAGACCCATCTCGGGGCCAAACATTAATTTGTGATGCGTTAGCTTCTGTCCAGCCTGCCAAGTCATCTGAGAATGGATTGACATAGTAGTCAGACCCTTCTCCAAGTATTACTAACTCATTAGGTGTCAGACCGCTTGTCAATGACTGTCTTGGCCTGTTAAGGGCCATGTGGTGCAGTGCTCCAGATCTGGTGGTGCGCAGGTGTGCTGTACCTGATAGATCATATTCCTATGGGATATCATCAGGTCTCCCATGGTTACCTAACACTGCGAGATTTTCTATTTCTGTTTTTCTCTGCCTTCTCCACCTGTTGTCTGCTCTTTCAAGCACATTTGGCAGGTCCAAATTGTCTATGTCTAGCTCTGATGTTACTAGCCTGCGTGGTGCAACTACTGGAGGTGATGCCTGGTGTACAGGCGTCTGCGGCGATGTCACCTGGGGGTTGAAGTTAATGACTGTTGGCGGAGCTTAGGGTATGCCTTAGTTGGCTGTAAGGGAAGCAGCTGCGTTATTCTGTGGTGGGGCTACACTTTGGTCTTCCTGATGTACGTGTATCCCTTGCTGTCGCATAATAGTTGGGTCCCCTCTACTATGTGACTCTGTTAGGCTTGCAGCATTCGCTAATTCATTGAGTGTTGGTTGCTGCCTTTTACTAAATTAGCCCAAGCCAATTTAGTTCAGTCATTCTATCATCTAATCTGCCTACTTGTAATGACAGTCACTGGAGTGTTGCTGTATTGCCAGTGGGGCTTCTTGAGTACTGTTCATGTGATATGTCCCCTGCTTCTCTACTCGTTCTTTGGTATAAGTCCTGCTCTGTCCTCCACCTGCTGATATCTCTCTCAGTGACTACCTCAGAGGGATATTGTTCGCTGCCCCTGTTTTCTTCATTAAATTATAGCAGGTGTTCTTTCCTTCGCCTGTGACCAGTGTTCAGGGGCTGACACCCACTCTGGTAAGTCTGTGTATTGTAATGCTGCTGGCTAGGGGACAGAAATGGGCCATAATGTCTAGTTCTTGTCCCTGAGGTATTGTGATCCCTGGTGATGGATGTGGGGGCTGGGCGGTTATGTCTGGGGAGTGGCATGTGAGAGATATGCTGTGAACTGCCAGAGGCCTCATCGCTCTCTTGGTCCTCTTCCAGCTGGGGGCCTGCAGAGTTGGATGCAGAAGTCATCTTTATTGTATATAGCGCGTCAATTTGACCTGGTATTCTTGATGTGGCAGCCTGCATCACCGGGCTTTGGGGGCTTAGGGATGGCTGGCCCTGTGTATTCTCTGGTCTACTGTCTCGTAAATCATCTGATATGTCTGGGACAGAGATATCGTCATGCCTATGGCTGCCCTGTCATTCGATGAGGGTTCTAGGTCAGTTTTGATGACCCATCCTGGATACATGCCACCTTCGTCATAGGCTGGTGGAGGTGTGGTGGGTGTTGGGGCAGGTGTGTCATTGTCTTTAAAGACGCTCCACATGGCCAGGCTGTCCTTACGTTTTTTGAGCTTACTACCAGAGTATCTTCCCTCCAAGAATGTTCTAGCGTGATGTAGTATCGTTCTATCGAATGTACCTTCTCTGGGCCGTGAGTGTAGCATATTTTGTGTGAGTTCTTGCAGCTCGTTACAATGCTTTATGATACGGTTTTCTTGAACTGTAAAGTTTTTTATCACGTGTTGCAGGGGGGTTGTCATTATTCCTCAGCGTTGTGTATAGAAAGGGAGAAAGGTGTAACTCCACTAGGTTTTATAGTCAATCTCACCTGCTGCAAGTCTGTTGTGTCAATTCCCAGGGCTGAGATTAGTGTCAAGATGACTGTACCCGTCAGTGGTGAAACCTCAACAGAGGATGCTGTTAGATCCTCAGAAAGGGTAGTAACACAGCTGTTTTTTAAGTGTACCGTGTACCGTGATCTGTAGTCTTGTGTTTTGCGTGACTGTCTGCTCATATCCTAGAGTTATCTTGGGGATGGGCAATTGGTGGCAGCAAATTTTGACAATCTGGTTCTCCTTTTATCTGGCGGTTTTGTAAATATACAACATACATACAATTAGTTAAGGGTTCGAGGGAAGTTTAAAGACCAAAGCACAGTTATTACCCCCCTAACAAGACTATAAGAAACAAGAGATAACTGTGGGTCTAGCAATATAATCAAGACAACATATGTGTGGGGCTGGCTATGTGTCCGCTAGTAAATGTTTAAATAGAAGACAAACTATTGGACAATTAACCTCTGTGAAAAATGTCCATCAGTTACTCGTTCCGTGTCACCCAGTACATCATTTGGTCTAC
Source organism: Lissotriton helveticus (assembly GCF_964261635.1). Classification (NCBI taxonomy): domain Eukaryota; kingdom Metazoa; phylum Chordata; class Amphibia; order Caudata; family Salamandridae; genus Lissotriton; species Lissotriton helveticus. The sequence goes on along the minus strand of NC_136072.1, from coordinate 836,539,567 downwards.
TTCACAGTAGTTTGTCCATTATTCTATCTCCGTGAATATGTAGAGGAGATGCTTAATGTAAAATGAATGTCTGGTAGATGTTATTCACTAGTAACTGAAAGCAGTGCAAAAGTGAAAAAAGTGAATGTGCTAAACATAAGATTGGATGATGCATGCAATATAACTTTATTCTGAAGTCATGCTCCTCCAACGTTAAAAACAATAGAGTGCAAAAAAGTCAGATGGTTCAAACAAATAACTTCTGACTGGGTAATCTGGTCGACATGTTTCTGCGGACTATTAATGGTCAAACAATGTACCTGCCGCTTCCTCAGGACCCATAAACTTAATTGCTACTGCTTACGTGAAATAAATAATAAACACAAAAGGACATTTATGAACAAAAATGGACAATTGTGAACAGAAATGCTAAATGTCACCTGTTCACTTCCATTCTCCCTCCTTTGGATCATAGGGTCCGATTGTAAATTCGCCAGCATGCCCACACATAGACAGGAAATAAAATATAAAGAAAGCCATGACACCTTCATTAGTAATGGCTACCAGAAAACATTGCTGAATTAATACATCTTGGTCCAATGACCTTAATATGCATACCATTGTGCAGATTATCAATGGCTCACCTTAATTTGTAAAGGGAATTGCCTCGCCTCACCTGGCAAACAGCTCAGGAAAATGAAGCACCGCTCTATTGTGCAGAAAATGTGAAAAAGTCGAGATGAAATATATATGACAGCTAAAATCATGTCAGACTTATTCCCTGTAGAGTGCTTGCTAGCACACTGCAGAGGCTATTGATTTTACAGTAATCAGATTATTCACTATGTCCAATGATCATTCATTGGACTGTTCCTTATTCATTAGGATTTTTACTGCATTAGATGTAAAAGGGATATCTATCTAAAGGTTTCACAGTAATCCATTTTTAAATCAGTATGCTTCAAAATCGAAACATACTTGTAAATCAGGCTTTTAAGTTGTCAAGTTCTGATCGTTATACATTGTTTTCGTTCTCATAATTGAAAGAGTAGAGCCAATTGTTTAGCACAGACACGCTGTCAGAATAGGCACAGCGCACCCATTGAGTCACGTTGTTCCATTGCATTACACGCTCGCTCGATCTGATAAAGCCAATTGTTTAGCGCAGACATGCAATCGGAATGAAAGCAGCGCGTACATTGAGTCACGTCATCCAGCTGAAGTACATGCTCACTCATTCTAATACATTGCCGTTTGAAGTGCAAACAATAATGGGTTAATCAGGATCCCTCGCACACCCTTACCTCTCCATCGGTACTTCCAGCAGCCTGCCTGGCATGCACTCGCGCTTATGTGATCGATTACATCACGTCAAGTTCCTAACTTCACTCTCAAGCTCAGAATTCCACTTCGCACACAATTTTCCCTCAGTTTGAAAATGTGTATAGCGAGACCAACAGACAGTAACAAACCGATAACCTGGCAGGGATACAGCTGCGTCACAAACATACACACCTCTCCACCATAACCACGAGAAGACAATCGCATCAGGCAGTCCAGTTATAAACTTACCGGTGCGTTGTGTTCTTCTTATGGCTCAGTCAGAAAGGGGGGCACGATTATTTAGCAGCCTGCATTTCCTCCCGGTCCAGATGTTTCCTGTCAGTTGGTGCTGCCACCCGAGTCCTCATGGCACCAAATGTTAGAGGGAGATTTATTACGGGGCAGAAGGGCAAGGGGCTGGGCGCAACGGCTCAGAAAGCCTGCGCTAGGATGATCATGAGAGTGAGCTAGGGACAAAGGGGCGGCTTCATTTGTACCGGGGTACGCCTGCTCTAAAAATAGAGAAAACAGATATCTGAGTCGTGGAAACTGAGGCTGAAAGTTTAACAGATTTATTAAGAAGATGCAACTTCAGAAATCTTTAATACAAAGGCATACAAATTATAGAGTTCTGGACCCACGGCTCCGCCTTCTCAGATAGCCACTTGGATCAGATTGCTTTTACTGAATGACAGTTTTCTACTAGTCAGAGAGAGTCTATACCTTAAAAACACTTTTATGATTTGAGGTTGATTGCATTCAAAAAGCAAAGTACATATTATTTGAGAATACTCACATCTGCCTATAAGTGAGAAATACTGCAATTACAATTTGAGCGTTTAAAATGTGATAAAGGTTAGAACAAGTTACAAAGAGGACAACAGACATAACAATTTATATGGCAGAGCAAAAAGTACAATACAGTTAGTATGTATATATATAGATATATTAAGTAAATCAATTGATCAAGAGCTCTTGGAGATAACTCGCATGCCCGATACCTACAAACAGACTGGGAGTTGTCCAAAGATGTTTCTGTGGACCTCCTTTTTATATTCTTTAGGGTGGTGAGAAGTCTATGGTAGCGTCATCTCACGCCACCCCATGCCACTTATCCTACCTACGTCACTTACGGCCCGGTTCGTACGTTTCCCATTCATACATTCAAATACAGCCCTTCCTGTAACTGCGGCACGTATGCTAGACTAAAGGTCATGCCTCGTAGACTGGAAGTTTGTCGTAAATTTGCTTTGGGCGGCAGACAAGTGTTTTATTGCGCAAAGGGATTTTATTTATATGTATATGTACCAGTCTGTACGTCCTGTTGCCACATCCATCACTCCAGCTTGGCATAGCTGCGGTGGGAAGTTCCCCTTTTCTCATGCACAGCCTTAGGATGTGGCCCATTATGTGTTGAAATAACAAGGGGATGTCGAACTTTAACGTTCGTGAACTTAGCACACGAGTAGGGTGGGGGCTCAAACTGGAGTGAGAAGCCTCGCAGTCAGTGGAGCTGAATAAAATCTTGATCAGACATGCCTTCTGCTTGCTGAAGAGAAAATGGCTGTACTCTGGCCAATCTAACCAAGGCCTATACTTTTGAACAGAAGGGTCTACACGGGGGCTTATGCTAGCTGAGTGATAAGAATGTACCAGGATATTTATATGGTAAAATTGGTCCCTCTCTCAAATCTCCCAGGAAACCTCCCCAGTATGTATATAGCTACAGGCTGCCCTTGAGGAACCAGACTCTGCGTTTCAGAGATCTTGCCCAGGTGAATCTGGAAGCCAGCCAGGAGGAAATGAAGCAGTGGTACGATCAGAATGCCACTCGGATTGAACTTCCGCCTCGACAGAAAGTTTGGGTCATGGCCCCTGTGGAGCCTTGTGCGCTCCAGGACAGGTGGACCGGTCCATATGAGGTGGGGGAGCGCAAGAGTGATGTCACTTATCTGGTGAACTTGCGGACTCCCAGGAACCCCTTGCGGGTCCTGCATCTGAACCGCCTGAAGCCCCACTTAGAAATGTCCGAAGTGGGCATGCTTCTAGCGACTGATGATGGAATGGAGGAGGAGACTGACCCTCTTCCTGACCTCCTATCTGCAACAGGGTCAGCCTCTCTGCCACACTGATCCCTGATCAGCAGCAAGATTGTCGCCAGCTGTTGGGGCAATTCTCTGATCTATTTTCCTTGGTTTATGGTGTGAACAGTCGAGCGTAGAAGATGTGTCACGCAATTTGGGCGATACATCAGTTACGATGAGCTGTAAGGCTGAAATGTAGAGTCCAGTGTTTTCATTGAGGCTGCTGTCAATAAGGGATGTGAGGGCCTGTAACAAGGATGCATTGTGCAGCGGCAGTTCGAAGGAGGCTGCAAAGGGGATGCAGGTTGGCATTGGCTCTGCTCAGGGTTCCGTGCAGCAGAGAAGATGCGTCAGTTCAGCTAGATCTACAGAGGCTGGCAAAGCACCTCAGGCCCATTTCCATGGGTCCAGGACTGAGGTGGCACCACTTCCAGAGTTGACACACAAATGGCAGAGTCCAAATGCAGGGGTTGAGGTTGTGGCAGCCTTCTGTCCTTGAGGCTGGTCAAGTGGTTTACCAAGTAGCCTTTGGAGTCACTCTGGAGTCCTGGCTGTGCAGGTCCAGTCCTCCTCATCCAGGCAGGAGGGCAGCAGGCAGCAATCAGTACAGCAGAGCAGCAGTCCTTCCGAGCAGCAGTCCAGCAAAGTGGCAGTCTTTTCAGCAGCACAGCAGTCCTTCTTGACAGAGTTTCCACAGGTCCAGAAGTGTACTGAAGAGTTGCTGTCTGAGGTCCAATATTTATACCCTGTTGTACTTTTGAAGTGGGGAGAAGCTCCTAGAGGTGTGTTTTTCGATGTATAGGTGCACTGCCTTCCTGGCCCTGGCTCCAGACTAACTATAGGCAGTATGCATCCCTTTGTGTGGAGGCAGGCTATTAAAGTGTAAGCAAGGCTGGCCCCAGTTTCTCCCTCCAATCCTGACAGTTATGGGTCATCCAGACAAACCTAAGCTCCCCATTGCTTGTGGGAGTCTAGGAGGAATACACAAACCCCAACCATCAACTACACCCAGTCATAATAGTCAGAGGCAGGCTGCAGGCACCAAATCGCTAAGGCAGGAAAATGTCAACTTTTCAAAAGTGGCATTTTCAAAATCATAATTTAAAATCACCATCAGTTAGGAGTTTTCCTTACAATTCAAAAGGCACCAAAAAGTATCTGGTTCCCTAGCCCCATTTGGAAATTAGGGCGTATGGGAGAGGTAGGCCTTGCAGCAGTTAAAAACAAATTTAAGGGCTTTTTACTACCAGGACATGTAAACCTTCAAAGTACATGGCATACCTTTTTTTTAACTCTTTTTATTTGGTACATGACTTGTAATAGTATTACATACAGTAATAAACCTACGTACAGAGAGTACATGTTCCACAACACACCATTCCATCTACAATAATGCATTTCTGCCACATAGGTACATTTGGCTAGTTATTCCATATGCATCACCTGGGTTTTCTAGTTATCTTCCAGTGAGGGTTCCGCTGATGGTACCGTACAGTTATTTCCCCTGAATGAGTTCCACTTTCCCCACACCCGTTCCCAGTTCTTGGGACACCCACTATGAACATACACAGCCTTTTCAGCCACCGTAGCGCTATCCATATCATTACCCCATTCCCCAGAGGTTGGAGTATTTTGTGCCCCCCAGTGCTTGCCGAAATTGAGTTTGGCTATTATCATGTCTAGTGTTGCCCAATCTTGAGCTGTGCGATTGAGGCCTGTTGCTTCCCATGTATTTAGGAGACATCGCTTAGGCTCCGGTGGCATAAGAGCCTCACTAACCTGCGTTATTGTGCTCATAATAGTTTCCCAATATGTCGTGTTTTTTGGGCATTCCCATATTGTGTGGTAGAATGTGCCTACTACATCGCTCTGCTGCAAGCAGAGTTGGTTATCAGTCTTTCCCATCTTTTATAAGGGCACCCTAGTGAAGTAGGTTCTGTGGAACACTTTAAGCTGTACTAAACGTAACTTTGAGGATATTGCCACCTTCCGCATGGGATTCTAGTGCCTCCTGCCAGTCAGTGTCATCTAGTTCCCGAACACTGGTTTGCCATTTTATTTCCTGGAGAGACTGCGTAGGGTCTGGTTGATTGTTAATAATTTTACAATAGGTTAAGTATATGTCTTTTTTTATCCATACATTCCGGAAGGATAGTGTCAGGTGGGAAAACTGCTTCAAATGCATGCTTAATCTGCAGGTAACGGAACAGTACTGTGGGTGCCATCTCGCACTGGTCCTGCAGTTGACTGAATGTGATAACTTTCCCGTTGGTTCAAAGGTCATGCACCCTTGAGATTCCTATTGCGTCCCATTGTTTGAATCTTTTACTGCTGCACTGTTTACCCAGTCTTCCAGTTTCTCAAAGTGGAGTTGATTGTGTCATCCTGTTATACCAGCCTAATTTTCTAAGTGTGGTGTACCATATTTGGACTGCATGTGCAGTAGGCCCCAGGAGTTTTCCAGATTTTGTTGTAAAGTGCTCGCTTGGTTCCTCCCACTCCCAGGACATGTCTATCCATTTGATAAGCAGGGTCATCTTGGGGGGAGTGAAGCCACTGATTGAGCACGATCTGTTGGGAGGCCCAGTAATATGTCTGTATGTTTGGGAGTGCAATGCCAACATTGTACCAACTCTTAACTAATTTATTCATGGCTATCCAAGCCAGTTTTCCATTTCAGAGAAGACTGTTTACTTCCGCCTCTATTGCTTGAAAGTAGGATGGAGGAACCAAGAATGGGGTATTTTGTAAGGTCTAAAGGAATCTGGATAGTGCCATCATGTTAAAGAGTGCAGATCTCCCTCTAGCAAAGTTAATGGTAGGGATTGCCAGCGCTTGGCATCTCGAAACAATCTTTTCAGGGACTCTAGGAGGTTTATATTAAAAAAATCATCTGCGTTTGAGGTAATATGAATCCCCAGGTATTTAACGCTGTCCTCCACCACCTCCACCTCACACCCCTAGGTATCGCCGGTGAGGGGCCATTCAAAACATATATAACTGACTTATTCCAATTAATGGTGTACCCAGACTACCTCCCGTATGTCTCGCAGATATTTAAGAGTCTATGTAGCGATCATTGTGGGGATGCCATCTATAACAGAACATCATCCGCATATAAGGAGATGCGACCCTCCCATCCTTCTACCCAGCGGAGCCCGCGGATATATCCGGGTCTCTTCTTATCCCGGCTGCCAATGGCTCCAGCACAAGGAAAAAGAGGAGCGGTGATAAAAGACAACCCTGTCTTGTTCCACGCCCCAGAGGGAATTCACTGGAGGTACGTCAATTTGCCACTATGTGTGCAAACGGTTTTGTGTATTGCAGCTGTATCCAAGAGCAGAATCTAGGCCCCAACCCCATATGTTCAAGGACAGTGAAGAGGAAGGCCATGCCTGTCTCGAGAGATAGTATAATGGCCTCTTCCTGAATGGTGTGCTTACGACCTATTACGCTATATAGGAATCTCAACTTGAGTGCCGTATTTCTACTCAGCATGAATCCAGATTGACCCGGATGCACTAGCTTCGCGAGGTGAGGTGTCAGTCTTTCAGTCTATTGGCTAATGTTTTGGCCAGAATTTTTACCTCTGCGTTGAGCAACGATATGGGATGATAATATGTGAACTCTTTGACTCGTTTTCCAGGCTTATGGATGGCTACTATTGTCACCATGCGCTGGTCCTTGGGGAGTTCCCCCTCCTCCAAGCTGGTTTTGTATATATTTAACAAGTGCGGGGTGACTGTGGTTGCGGCTCTTTTGTATAACTCTATGTGGATGCCGTTAGGCCCAAGGCCTTTCCCTGATTGTGTGTTCCCTGTAGCCAATGTTAGTTCTTCTGTTGTGAGGTCTGCTTCTAGTGATTGGGTCTCAGCCTTTGTGGGTGTGGGGAGTTGAATATCTTTAAGGAACGGTGTTTCTTCTGGCATTACCGTGGCTGTCTGGGCATAAACATGTTCATAATGAAGGTATGATCTTCGGAGACAGGGTGTACCGGCGCCAGAGCAGTGTGCCTGAACCTGAGACAGGGTTCCCAGCAGCCAAAACAAGGTGTATGAAAGTAAGTGACAGGGTTAATTTCTTTGGAAAAGGTTCATGAATTCCCGGACAAGCGGCAACGCAAGGAGTTCAGCAACGGCGGCCGGACAGCGCCCGCAGGCGCCAAGGACCGAAGGCTTGACGAGGCTCCTGTCCTGTGACTCTTGCCAGGTGCTACCCTTAGTGTGCGTGTCAGGTGCTAGCATATACCCTACTATTACAAGCTCAAACATTCGCATTGCCCCAGGATCATTAGCTCAGATTTGCGCAGTTTTTCAGTTGTAGCCCGTACATGTGCAGTGCACCAATCTGATTATCTAAAAGTGCATTAGTACGCTTCTACCCCTGTGGCCCCAGCACGACCAGCGCAACCAATCCAGCTCCCTTCCCTGCTCCCGCCTCCCAATTGTCCAGCCCTCCCCAACCCCTACATTCTGAACCACCTGCAGGCGATGGAAGACATATTCTGGTGCGCAAAGGTATAAGGAATTCCCGTAATCCAGCTGTGACACAATCAAAGCTTGGACCACCGTGCTGCGGGATTGTACAGGTAGGATGGGTAGAATTGTTCAGAGCATATGTAGTAATCCAAAGCATTTACCTGGGAGTTTCTTTGCTTGGGCCTCCATTCTTAGATTATCATCTACTCAGACTCCCAGATTTTTGATGGCTGTCTTGGGGATTGGGGGTTCACCCAACTGGATTTGCCAGCTGATAATGTTCCTAGGTACTGTCTGGTTTACCAGGAACATAAGCTCAGTTTTATCCCCATTTAATTTCAGGGAACATTTTACACATCCAATCAGCTATTTTTGACTTGCAGGTGCCTTAATTATTCCCTCAGCCTGACGCTCTTCAATGGCTTCAACCCCTCCACTCTCCCTCATCGTCAGAACCTATGGACTCAGCAGTGTGTCTTACGCAGACGACACCTAACTCATCCTCTCCCTATCAAACTAACCCAACACCGCCAGACACAACTTTCGAGAAGGAAGGGAAGCAGTTACCAAATGGATGAAAAACAGCTGCCTTCAACTAAACAACAACAAAACAGAAGTACTCATCATGGGCCCAAACCCCGACACCTGGTGGCCCCCCACCCTCGGAAACCTCCCAAACCCCATGGACAATGCACGCAACCTGAGAATCATCCTGGACTCCAAGCTCAAAATGGACCGCCAGATCAACTCCGTCTCGTTTTCCCACTTCCACACCCTCCGCCACCTTCGTAAGACCTTCAAATGCAAGACTGGTCCTCAACCTGCCAAAACACTGCCACATTTCCCAGCATCTGCGCACACTCCACTGACTCCCCATCGAAGAATCACCTTCAAGATACTCACCCACGCACTCAAGGCCCTCCACTGCACCGGACCAGCATACCTGAACAGCTGAATCAAATTCCATGCACCCCAAAGGACCCTACAATCAACCCAGTTCTCCGACGCCGTGGTCCCCCGCACCAGAAAGACCAGATTTGGAGGCCGCTCCTTCTCCTTCCTTGCAGCCAAAGCATGGAACGCCCTTCCGCTCCACCTCAGACAGACAACATTGCTCTCCATCTTTGCAAGAAACCTCAAAACCTGACTTTTCGAAAGCACCCCCCTTGATGGAATGTAACCTGCACCCCCCACCCCCCCCACCCCTAATTCCCTTGAGTCCCTTAAGGGTGAGTAGTCGCGGTTCAACAAATCCCTGATTGACTGATTGATTGATTGATGAAGTGCATCCACTATTTCCTGCGGGTCTGTTATAGCTACTCAAGTGTCAAGTCGGAGTTCTGCCACCCACCAGTCAGCCTGTTCTCGTTTATCAAGCCAGGCAAAGAGCCTGCCGGCTTTATCTCCACCACTACTTTTACTTTTTCTTTTTTGTGGCTCGAGATCAGAGAGATGGCCTGCCCTCGAAGAACTGGTTTATACGCTTCTCAGAGAATGAGCGGGCATGACACCGAGGATTCATTTTCTCTAAAATAGTGTTGTGTGGTGGTAATCAATCCCTTCCAAATCTTTGGGTTCCCCAAATAGCCTAGATATATCAGGAATATACGGTGTTGTGTTGGGGCGCGCAACGCATTCTTGACAAGAACGGGCGAGTGGTCCGAGATGCCCCAGGGCAAATGAGTCACCCCCTCAAACTTTCCCTCACAATCTGCCAGTGCGAGTACATAGTCTATTCTGGAGAGGCTGTTGTGTGCGCCTGAGTGGTGTGTGTATTGTCACGTCTGTGGGGATTGGGAGAGCCAAACGTCTACAAGGCCTATTGCCTCCAGGAAGTCTGAAAAGTTGAAGTGCATATGGTGTTGTTGTCTCAGGGGTGTCTGATCTAGAGTAGTAATAAAGTCAGCACCCACTATTAGTTCTCCCTCTGGAAGTCTGAGCAAGAATGCGCTAAGTGCCGGAAAGGCCAGCGAGTGGAGTGCGGGGATATAGACCGTAACTATGTTAATTGTGCGTCCTTCCCACTGGCATGAAACAGCGGCGAAAAGACCCTGATCGTCCATCTGAGTGTGCTTCATAATGAATGGGAATTGTTTCCTGATTAGGATCGCCACTCCTCGTGAACGCGATGTGAACTCAGAGTGCACCGCCAACCTAAAGCCCCATCTGTCAAGGGCCTTACATGTCGACCCTACCAGGTGGGTTTCTTGTATCAAGGTCACTTCTGGTGCCTGGACCTTGAGATATTGTAGAACAAGTCCCCTCTTTAACTTATCTCTAAGGTCATTCCATGACTGCTGAACATTTGGGTGTCTGTGTCATAGGAGCCATCTGTGTGGGAACCCCGGCAGGGAAAGGGAGGTGAAAGCTTCATCTGGAAACAGGCAAGTTGTACCGTAAACCATGTCAAACAATGAAAATAAACTAAACAAGAACTATATAGCCTTATTGCCCGCCCTGTCCCTCCCCCCTCCCTGCCTCCTTGCATGACGAATTTAAAACTACCTGGCTCCCCAACAGTGCAGTGTGCCTAATACCCATTCCCTGTTACCTTTGTAGGGGGGGAACATCTCCTGTATTCCCCCCAGAAGATCCCCTTATCTGTGGTACATCAAGTCAGCAGGTTTGCGGTGAGTTACACAATTAACCATGAGCACAGAAACAACAAGTTAATTAATACAGGACATCAGTCCATTGTTTTTCTTTTGCCGCTTCAGTAGCTGTGTTAAGTGTCACTGCTCGCCTGGTTGCCAGTCATCTTCGAGACGGTTTCCCTTTAAGCTCGTGTCATGTTGCCCCCATTCGTTCGGAGGCCCATAGTGCTGGTGGCTTAATACTGTAGATTTTAGTCTCTTATGGGGGGACCCCTTCGTTCTCAGCTTCTCATGCCCAGTTCCTCATTTGCCGTCACTGTCCTCTCCAGCTCTGACTGTGCCGCCCCTGGCAGTTGTCGACCCTATTTTTTCTTGGCCCTTCCAGGGTTGGTGACTCGGCGCCCATGAACCATTGTTGGGCTTCTTCCTGTGTTGTTTACCTCCACTCTCAATTTAGCGGGAAATAACATAGAATATTTAAGGTTGCAGTTCCTCAATTCTTTCTTCATGCTAAAGAAGGTGCGTCCTTGTTTTGATACTGCTGCAGTATAGTCAGTAAAAAAGGTTATCGTACTGTGCTCGAAGTGTATCGGTGGAGCTGCACAACCCATCTGGAGGATGAGATCACGTCTCGAAAGTTGAAGATGCGGGCCAGTATGGGTCTGGGAGGGGCACCCAGTTCAGGTCTGCCGCCTGTGATGCGATGGGCTCTATCACTGATAAATAATGGTATAGACCTCATGGTTGCAGGTGTTTCTTAATGAGGTCTTCCACAAATGGGTCCATTGCTGGCCTCCCCGCCCCCTCCAGCACACCAATGATTCTGACATTATTGTACCTAGTGCGGCCTTCGTAGTTGTCCAGTTTTGCGGCCATAGTTTTGCTTTCAGCTTCTAGTTGTTTTACTTAGCGTTTAAGTGCAGCAGTAGCTTTTTATTTTTTTTATTTGTGGTGAGCCATGGCACACGGAGATACATTAGAGATACGTAAGTACTGTACAACAATTACATTAGTTCTTGCAGTGATCTAATAATTAGTGTTCAAAGTCCACCTTACCCTGTACAATCCCATTCCAACAGATATATTTAGGCATAGTGTCCTGCCGATATGTCCTTCTTCCAGGTCCCAACCTGTTGATTGCATACCCACGTATTACAAAAAAATATGAACATTAATACAGTTGAAGTGCGATTTACATATTATATTATGTTTTCAATCATCTGTTTGTAATGTCTGGAGGTATTGTACCAATGGGTCCCAAAAATCTTTTGGTCTGGAGGACTGTGGTAGTTCTTCGGAGTATGTGCCTAGTTTCTCCTTACAGTGGGTCAAATCTGTGATCCAGTCCTTACTCCGTGGTAGTCTTTTACTACCCCAGTGTAGAGCTATATGCCTTTTGGCCAGTAATAACGCCACAGCCAGGAATTTGTGTTGTCTAGCCTGCACAATTTTGTGTGTTCCTAGTAAATTGACTAAGGGTGCATTAGGTATCTGTTCAAGTAACATTCTAGTAAGAGTATTAGTTACTTCCTGACAGTATTGTTGAAGTTGCGGGCACGCCCACGCCATATATGCAGAAAATCTGCATGGTGAGCACTGCATCTATGGCATCATTCCTCTGTTCTTAGGCCATCATTATGTAATTGTGTAGGTGTGTAATATATCTGGTGTAAAAATTTGGAATGTATGATGCGCAGATTACAATTGGATGTGAGAAACTGCAATTGTGCGCAGCTATATTCCCTCTTTGGCGATAGTACATCCAAGTGTGTTTTCCTATCTATGAAGTGGTTTGTCCCGTTCTCTGAATTGTTCACATTGAGCTACATTGTAAAGGGACGTTACTAGGCATTGGTGTGTTGGTGACGTCAATAGTATCCGAAGTGCATTATGCGTCTGTGGTTCATCGGGGAATGTGGGATATAGTTCTTTCACCACCAGTCTTAATCGTAGGTATTTGAATATCTTCAAGGGAGTGCGATGTGCACTTAAGGAGGGGTCTGTTTGTGATATGAATTGTTTATGTGGGAATGTGTCACCCATTGTGTGGAGTCACATTTCCTCCAATTGTGTCATAATTTTCTTTTCTTGAGTCACAGTTAGTCGCGGATGATTATTCAAAGGTGATGCTGGTGCATACGTAGGTAACTTATGTGCTCTCTTAGCCAGCACATGCCATGCTAATGACGTACAGCAAATTGGATTAATTTCAGCTCTCGGGGTTAACCGTCTGGATTCTGATATATAAGTGATCAGGGGGGTCGGGCTGACACTGGCATATTCTACTGCTATGTGTGGAATATGGGCCTGTGGATGAAGCCAATAGTGTGCATGTTGTGCATGTGCACAATTATAATAAAGTTGCAGGTCTGGAGCTCCGAATCCACCCTGTGCATACAGCCTGGTTGATTCTGCCCATCCCAACCTAGCCTGCTTACCTGCCCACGTCAGACATAGCATGGGAGTGCGTAGTTTACTAAACAGGTGTTTGGTAGGCCTTACCGGTATATTCATGAACAGGTATAGGAATCTAGGGAGTATTATCATTTTCTGTATAGCTATCCTATCCTTGAGCGACAGGGGCAGCCTGATCCACCTATCTATTTGGTCTTTCAATTTAGATATTGCTCTGCCATAATTTTGATGGAGTACCACCTCCGGATCTCTGTGAAGCCATATGTCGAGATATTTTACAGGTTCCACCTACCATTGTAGGGATTAGTCTATCTGAGGTTGTGGCGTAGCGGGGGTGAGTGGAATCAGTAAGTACTTCAACCAATTTATTCTGAGACCTGCATGGTGTTCAAATCGGATACATTCTCTGATGAGTTTATTTAAGTTATCTGCTGGATGACGCACATATAAAACCATGTCATCATCATATAAAGATATGCCCACTGGTCGGAGATGGAATATCCGCATGTCTCTGTCGAATCAAACAGGCCAGAGGTTCCAATGCTAATGTAAACAGAAGCGGAGAGAGTGGGCACCCCTGCCTCGCCCATTTGCAAATGTTAATAGGAGCTGATGTGTTACCATTCACTCTAATCCGGGCACAGGGCTCCACGTATATTAGTGTTATCCATCGTAAGAACGGTTCATGGAAACCCATCCTACGCAATACAGCAAACAAAAACTGCCAGTCCACTGAATTGAAAGCCTTTGCTGCGTCTAGTAAGGCTGCAGCTGCAGGCAAATCAGGATTCAAATGGTAGAACATTACAAATATGGTCCGTATATTTTGTGTGGTTGATCTAGTCAGCATGAAACCCGATTGTTCCGGTAAAACCATGGTGCGCATTAACTGTTGTATCCTAAGAGCTATGATTTTAGCCAAGATTTTGGCATCTATATTTATCAATGGTAAAGGCTGATAGGACTCACATTTTGTGGGGTCTTTATCTGACTTGAGTAACGTGACCAATACAGCTTCCCTTAGCGAGGATATGCCTTTTCATACATAGCAGCCAGATGAGGAATTAAGAGATCTTTATATTCTATGTAGAATTCCCCAGGTAGCCCATCAATTTCGGGAGCCTAATTATTAGGGAGAGAGTTGATGGCTTCTCTTATCTCAGCCTCTGTGATGTGATGACAGAAAAATTCACGGTGGTCATCAGAGAGCCAGGCTAATGCAACATTATCTAGATACTGGTTGATCTCAGATGAGAATGAGCTCTTGTCCATATAGCAAAGTTTTGTGTAATAATCGTTAAAGCAACTAAGAATAGTCCGGGTGTCAATGGGGAAGGTGCCCTGTGCATCATTGATTTGTGTGATATCGGACATTGTATGCTCCTGGCGTATTCTGCTAGACAATGCCCTACCTGGGCGTCCCCATTCGCCATAGTTACGTGCTGTGTTTCTGCGCAAGATGTATTTCACCTCACTTTCTGCAAAGTCCTGATACACCTCTAATTTAGTCCTGATGTCTGCCAGTATCCTGGGGTACAATGTGAGCATATATTTCTTTTCCAATTGTTGAATGTCTTTTCTGTCTTATATAATTGTTGTTGAATATCTTTCAGGATTCCTGCATGTTTCCCGATACAGAAACCCCAAATTGTGAATTTAAAGGCTTCCCACAGTGTTTTAGCGATGTCCACCCATCCCACATTTCGATCATAATAGTCAGTTATGGCCTGTCTCACTTCCGTCCTAAACACCTGATCCAGTAGTGCACTGTGCTGAAGATGCCAGGCGAACTTTCTGGGGGGTGGGTGGTTAGTACTAGCTCCAAATGGACCCATGCAACTTCCGATATAGTTTTCAGTAAATGTTCTATTGATGTTGTCCACGTGCTAATGTTGTTTGTGGCTAACCAGAAGTCTATTCTAGACCATGTGTTATGTGTGGTGGATATGCATGTGCCCTCTCTTTGACCCTGTTGTCTTAAGTGCCAAATATCCAACATCACAAATTCCTCAATGCCGTCTTTAAGCACTTTAGCTGCATGTTTCCCATAGGTGTCATTGGAGGAGGATCTATCCATTAAGGGATCCATACAGGTATTGAAGTGCCCTCCCCATATAATCGCTGTCGGTGTAAGTGTACGCAATTTGGCCGATATTTGGGAGAAGAAAGATGGGTTGTCTATGTTTGGCCCATACATATTTACTAAAGTCAAGGCCGTCCCTCCAAAGTTACCTTGGATAATTATGTACCTTCCTTGATCGTCAGTGGTCAAATTGAGCAGAGTGAATGGCGTACCCCGTTTAATAAGTAGCAACACTCCTCTGGCATAGGTGGAGTATGAGGAAGCAATCAATCAATCAATCATTTGTAAAGTGCAATACATACCCGCGAGGGTCTCAAGGCGCTAGGGACGGGGGTCGCTACTGATCGAACAGCCAGGTCTTGAGTATCCTTCTGAAGGTCAGCAATACGATACATCACCCATCTCCCACCTATACGGCTCTCTGTCGAACCCGTAAGATGTGTTTCTTGAAGACATGCAACATCTAGTATATGTCTATTTAGGTATGCAAAAACGTTATGAATTTTCTGTGAATTTTTCAGGCCTCTCACATTCCATGTCAGAAGTGTTAGGGTTCTGGTAATCTGTGTCATAGGATCCATGGGGCAATAGGGGTACATTAGTGAATTTGCAATCGTTGTATTATCTCAGTAAATAACTTATAGTGTCCCCGTTGCTACGAAGCTGACCATTTTCTTTGAATTCCCACTCCTCCCCCACCACTCCAACATCCCAATCATGGTGGAGACAGTCACAGAAGAAATTACCCCAACCCCCCTCCCTCCTCAACTTGTTATCCTTGTGAAAAAACACTTGGTGTGGTGCACCCATGTTGGCGGTAGTTACCAGCAATGATCACTGGTGAGATAGCACACATGAGGTCACTATAATAAAGCAATATTTGCATCAGGATCTGCAAAAAGACAGATTAACCCTGTGTGCCCTTTAGCTCATTACAGTTCATATCCAACCTTAGTTTTCATGCAGTCTAGGATGTAATCAGTGTACTACAGTTTCAATGATTCCATTTTATTGGCAATGTAGTTTCACTTATCTGAGTCTGTGTCTTACTGGCGTGTGTGCGTAAGCTATCGCAGGCCTGGTAATCATTGTTCATATTTTTAAAGGAGTCTCATTCATCAACATCCGACGAAGACCTTGATCCGCTGGTCCACCTCTGAGTGATTTCTTCTGCGTTGTCTGGGATCCTTTTTTTTCAAGTATTCAAGCACCTCCTTAGGATCATTGTGGATCGTCATCTTGCCCGCAACAGTGATTCTCAGCAGAGCCGGATATATCAACGCATATGGCATGTTTTTGTCTCTGAGTTTCCTTTTTACCTCCAGGAATTTCTTTCGAGCCTCCTGGACCTGCAGTGTGAAATCTGGGTATATAGAAATCTCCATTCCGTTGTGATGTAGTTGACCCAGTTCTTGAGCCTTGCGAAGTGCTGCGTCTCGATCTCTATAGTTTATCACTTTAGCGATGATCGGTCGCTGTCTGGCCCCGGGTGGTGAAGGGGGGTGCTGAGGATCTATGTGCATGTTCTATAATAAAGACAACAGATGGTGTCTCTACCCAGAAGAGTGGCCAGTAGGGTTTCAATGTAGAGTTCCATATTGCCCATAGGGGTTGACCCTGCTATGCTCATAAGCTGCAGGTTATTACGCTGGGAACGAGCTTCCAAATCTTCGGACTTCATTGCAGTGCCGCCAGGGTTTTTTCCATTTTCCCTTGTTTCTCTGCCATTTGCTGCTGTAAATCTTCAGAGTCCGATATCCGTTGCTCTGCCATATCTATCTTCTCTGCATGTTTGTCAAGGCGGTCAGACATACGATCCACCCAATATGTCAGTGTATTTGGCTTGCCATCAATGTTAGAGAGAGAGGCCTGTATAGTAGAGAACATATCTTGAAGTTCCCCCCCCAACTTCAGTGCCAGTGGCTGTTGGGGCAGGTGTGGCTGACTGCTGGCCATCCCTGAGCGTCAACCATCCTTTTTTGCTGCTCAAAATGAATCTTAATCAATCAATCAATCAATCAATCATTTATAAAGCGCGCTACATACCCGTGAGGGTCTCCAGGCGCTGGGGGGGGAGGGGGTGCTCCTGCTGCTACTGGTCGAAGAGCCAGGTCTTGAGAAGTCGTCTGAAGGCTAGCAGGTTCTGGGTCTGAAGTAGGTTTGTAGGGAGGGTGTTCCAGGTCCTGGCGGTGAGGTAGGAGAAGGATCTGTCGCCGCCCTTGGTTTTCCGGATGCGTGGGACTGTGGCGAGGGCGAGGTCGGCAGAGCGGAGGTTGCGTGCGGGGGTGTAGAAACTGAGTCGGTCGTTGAGATATGCTGGTCTGGTGTTGTTTAGGGCTTTGTGTGTGTGGTTGAGGAGTTTGAAGGTGATCTTTTTGCTGATGGGGAGCCAGTGCAGGCCTCTCAGGTGGGGGGTGATGTGGCTGCATCGGGGGACGTCGAGGATCAGTCGTGCCGAGGCGTTCCGGATGCGTTGTAGCCGTCTCAGGAGCTTGGTTGTTGTTCCTGCGTAGAGGGCGTTCCCGTAGTCCAGTCTGCTGGTGACGAGGGCATGGGTGACTGTTTTTCTCGTGTTGGAGGGGATCCATTTGAAGATTCTGCGGAGCATCCAGAGGGTGTTGAAGCAGGACGCGGAGATGGCGTTGACTTGCTTAGTCATGGAGAGGTAGGGGTCGAGAATGACCCCCAAGTTGTGTGGAAAAGTAAATTTTGCCATGTTCTGTGTCTCTACGTGTCATCCATCATATGTTATGTGTGCATGACCAATATGCATATGTTATTCCCCATGTCCGATTCAAGACGCAATTACAGTTGTGTCCTCCTCTAGTATGCCAGTTTCCAGTCCTCGTGAATACTACGAATATCAGGCCTATGTAAAGCTACGTTGCCACGTTTCTCAGTGTGCACGTTATTTCATTATAAAGTCCCCGTTTCCAGGCCTCAACAGGGCCCGGACATCAGATTCAGCTCCTGTCTCCTGAACCCTTGCTGAGGAGCGATCCAGCCCCCACCTGTATCCTCGACCTTCCACTTACTTCCTGCCTCGCAGTGCCCGGTGCAGCTTGGCTCTGCCTCTGAGTCTGCCAAGACTATGTTATGATTCCAGTTATCAGTTTAGTCCTCCTTCTCTGCATTCCTAAGCTACTGAACTACATCAATAGTTTCCGTCATTGTCTAGCCTATGCGGCTCCATGTTAAGAGAAATACTGTATTTAATGGTCATTTAATATTCTTCATCACGCACTATATGTAGAATAAATGCATGCTCCAGTCTTAGAGTCAGTTAGCTTTTCCCCTCATGACTTCTAGTTTATATCAACATGTTCCCTAAACATCAGATACTAGATAGGGTTTAGGTACATGTCGCTCCGACCCTCCAGACTTTAGTCTCTGCTCCTAGCACAGAGTTCATAGCCCCCAGCTTCTCCTCGTAACACGTCATTGCCAGTATGCGCGCACCACCAGGTTAGAGGCCCCGGCTCCTTAGGTAGCCCCCTCCTATGTTTCCGCCCATTCATGACATATTCTGTTACGTTTGTATCACATGTCTGAGTTACACCTTCTTTTTACTCTTATCTTTCGCGACTGCTACGCGTCACGCCTTCTGCTCCACCCACTGCTACGCCTACTGCAATGTAATGCTATGTGTTTGCGTTATGTATATATGCTCATGTATTGTTATTAAAAAGCAGCGCGCTCATCCCAGACCCAGCCCCAGCAGCTGCTGGGCCCTGTCATCCTATTCCTATGCAGGTTGTCCTGTTCCTGTCCTTATGCTGTATTAAACCTGCAAAAACTCCTACTACCTCGAATCTTGACTCTTATTTATTGAGCTATCTGTTATGATATATGTCTAGTCAAAAATAGGGTATTATTTATTTATTTACCACATAATGGCGCCCGAACAGGGACTTGCCCTTTCCCCACGCGTCGGTGAAGCCACGCCGACCCCCTGACCCTCTGCAGTCGTGACGGAACTCTTCTGCGCAGTGGCAGATATTTCTGCTCAAGTATCCCTCAGGCCCACGGAGGAGACGGAGGAGGCGGTCCAGCATCCAGACGAGACGGTGGAGGAACGCGGCGAGTCCCGACCAGAGCCCAAGCCAAGAGTCCAAGGTCCGAGGTATCCGGAGGTCCACCCGTAACTGAAGTCCGAAGTCCGAAGTTCGTCGTCGTAGCAGTCCAGTCCAGTCCGAGGCCTTCCGTTCTTGCTGCCCGGTGAGTACCGTTACTGGGGTGGTATCTAGACAGGGTCAATTTAATTGACTCTGGTCTGTGGGTTGGTGGTACACAGTCCCACAAACGAAGTGTCCACTTCGGTGGATGCGGGTCCTGACGTGTCTCTTTAAGAGACCGGTAAGTTTCGTACGGTTTCAGCAGTGCATCCAGTTTCTGTTCTAGTCAGTTCTGTTCTCGAGAAATTTCAAGTATTTTCAGGTGGTATTCTGTTCGAACTGTTATTCATAATGTTCTTCATGTATTTTAATGTTGTGGTATGAGTGCGACGTGATTTCGTGTTTTCATTGTGTATTGTATTATGTCCAGATTATAGTCCAGTCATGCCGCTCTTCTCAAAATTACGTCAGTTAAAAACTAGAAAGGGTCTGCTGGAAGCAGCAGTTCCCGTCCCGCCCAGGGACAGTCCAGGTCACTTTATGTATCAGAAGCATGGCATAAGCGCCATATTGTATCTAGATTTATGGGTAGAGTATACCAAACAGTTAGAAGAAAAGTATAGATGGCCCGTATCGGGTACATGGGATGCCGAATGCATCATGCGAGTAGAAGAAGCATTATGGAAAAAGAAAGCCAGACAGTCACAGAAAGATGCCATCGAGTTATGGCGCAAAGAAGCTCATAAAAGAACCGAAAAAGAAATCAGAAAGACAGAACTAAGTAAAGAATCCCAAGAACGAGCCCAAGAAAGAGAATTAATCGAGATAGGTGAACGAGTTAGAACTGAGCAATCAGACAGACAGAGGAATGCCCTCATTAAGGGTATGTATCCTCTTCTTGCCGAAGGCTTGCCAAAAGCGACCCCGGAGGCATCTAGTAATTTCCCGCCACCATTAGTTCCGACCAAGCTACGTCACAAACCGACCGCGACTGATATTTTTATTTCGTCCTATCTGGACGACACAGTCCCCGAATATGCAAATCCTGTTCGCGCTCCGCCAGTCCCTGTAAATCAGGTAATTCCTGCTCCTCCAGACACCGGGGTGCCCTTAACAGCCCCCCCGGGTCAGCCCGCCATACAAGTCCAGCCCACGTTACAATTACCGACCCTGCCAGGACGGAAAGCATCAGTTGATGATTCTAGTTTAGGGGCCGCAGGAGGAGGTCTTCCTCAAACCCCGCCGCCATACAAGCGTTTATCAGCACTCGAATTACATGCTCAAGCATCACAGCGTACTCCTAAAAGTAATAAGTCTGTTGCAGAGATCAGGCAAACCCTTGGCGAATGTGTCTATGACCCAGTTCCAGGCGAGTTTAATATGGTTTTATATTCCGTACGCGTAAGGAGAGTGACCGAGTATCTAGTCACCCTGCCGAATATGAAAGAAGATCTAGACAGGATATATCGTTTCATCCATACAGGGGATGACCCACAAAGTATTAGTGATGCCATGTCTCAAAGGAAAGCCGAGATTCAGCGCATGATATTAAAGTTCTTAATTAACTGTCTAATAAGAGAACAAGATTATCCGTCTAAAGACCCGGAAGAAATGAAAACTCTAACAAAGTGGAGTGATAATATAGCCGAAGGAAAGCACAATACCATTGGTGCCATGGAAAGTATGTACAAGAAAATCCGTAGAGAGATAATAAAGATACACGAACAGCGTAAAGCAGCACAAGTAAGCGAGAAAGAAAGTACCTCTGATCCTGAAGAGGAAGACGATGAGAATACCGCCAGAATAGCGTATGTAGGAAAATCTAGATTTCCAGATCGCCATTTACGCCTAGAACACAAGTCAATTTTCCATCATTCAGCACCAGAACAAGGTTCCCTAGAACAAGTATTCCAAGCTACCGATCACATTCTGAAATCACGAATCGGTTATAGTGAGTTAAGTACTATGCATGAACAGGAACTAGTCCGATCAGCAGTCAGATGGATTACTGATTCTACCACTTTTCCAGACGAAATAGTGGCACAAATGTTTCTGAAATTGCCCCCAGCCGAGCAGCGACTGGTGGGTATGTATATGATTCAGCACCTCATTACTCTGTATGAGGGTCAACATTCTGATCCAGGCCCGTTACATGATATCTTGAACGAGTTACTCCAGTACAAATGGAGAGGTCTAGGTACCGATTTAATTAGTGTCATTCTAGAACAGCGCCACAAATATAGAACATTCTTAAACCCGCATTTTGTTCATGTCTCACCCCCAGAAAGTAAATCATTCTACATAGACAGACAGAATCCGTTACGAGAAGTCCACCCAGTCAGAGGAGCGGGTGGCGAAATGCAGCGAGTGTTTGTATACACTCCGATCACAAAGATGGAACTCCTCGAAATGAAGAAATTAATTCCCTGTCATGACAAAGATCCAGCAGGGTTCCATAGAGAATTAAAAGACATGCTCCGTATGGGAGAATACACTTACCCAGATATCATTAAAATGTTAAAGGTTCTGCTGCCCGCAGGGGTGTATGAAAAGCTAAAGGAAAAAGAATGGGAGGTGGGAGAGAAAAAGATCGATTGGGCAGTTCTAGAAGCAGAAGATAAGATACGTGTACCAGGTACTGGTCTTGGAGAGAAATGTAAAGAATTACCAGAATTATTAATTCAAGTTTTACCCAGATTATTAACAACGAGAAAAGAAGACTGGGATGCAATCTCAGCCTGTAAACAGAAACAAGATGAAGATATTAGTGATTTTTATTCTAGGTTTGAAAAGTGCTTTAGTATCAACAGTGGTCTCAAGACAAGTAGTGAGTCATACCCTCACCTTTTCGTTACCAAATTAGTCGAGAATTCAAGTCCACCAATTAAAAACCGAGTTCTGAAAGTCGAAAGTACCTGGCAAGCAAATACTCCGTCCCAGATGCTCCAGATGCTCCAGTACCACCAGAATAGAATCAGGGAAGAGCAAGAACACGAAAGAAAACGTATGAAAGACACGAAAATGAAAGTACTAGTTGCACAATCTGTTCCTCAAGACAGTCAGAAGAGGGGTCCGAATCAAGTCAGTCATCCTGCAGCTCCCGTTAAAGGGAACTGCAATTATTGTAAACAGCCAGGTCATTTTATAAATGAGTGTGCAGTTCTGAAACACAACATAGCTACTGGTAAGACCAAAGAAAGACCACGTCCGCCTAGACAGGAACAAGTTTCACAGATTCCTCAGCCACAGAATGCACAACAGACAGTTACAGTACCGCAGCCTATTGCTGCAACACAGCATGTTACATCGCAGATGTACCAGTATGCACAGTCTGAGTATCCAGAGTACCAGCCATATTCATGAAACAGCCTTGAGAGGGAGGTAGGCTTGCCTCTCATCGAGATACCTGTAGATCAAGAAGGTCCCTATGTTCACAGTCAAGTATTAGGGAAAGACAGAAAGTTTTTGATTGATACAGGGGCAAGTAGGACCACAATTAGTCATGCCGAAGTTCCAGGGGCTCCGCTCTCAGGCTCAAGAAATGTTTCCCTTGGATTTTCAGGAAAGCCTATCGTTAATGAGATTTCAAAGCCAGTCACTCTAGAAGTAGGTCCATTGTCCCGCACTACTGATCTGTTACTTACTAAGTCATGTCCAGAAAATCTATTAGGCATTAAAACACTGAAAGAGTTAGGTGCAGTTATATGTTGTTCCCCGGAGGGAATACGTCTGTTCCTACGTGACTTTAAGGGTCACTATGTATTACGAGATTTTGATTCCAGACTGTCTAAAGTTCCGCAGCATTTATGGGCGCAAGGTCCAACTGATGTAGGTTACATGCAAATCACACCCCATCGTGTGACTCTCAAACCAGGTGTAGTGTTACCACGAATCAGGCAGTATAGATTGCCACCTGAGGCTGTAGCAGCCTTATCCAAAATTATAAACGAGCTCATGGCTCAAGGAGTAGTTGTAGAAACTGACTCCAATGTATGTAATTCTCCGATCATTCCAGTCATGAAACGTACTGATCCAAATGCACCCCCAGTATATCGATTAGTGATTGATTTACGGGAACTTAACAAATGTATTATTCCGCAGTACCCAGTTGTCCCAGATATCTCTTCCCTGTTAACTGCTATTGATTCCGAAGCCACGTTCTTCACTGTCATAGACCTCAAGAACGCATTTTTTAGTGTTCCAATTCATCCAGACAGCCAGACGAAGGGTAGGACCGCATGGTTTCTCCCCGACTCTATGGTTCAAGTCATCATTAATACCGCACATAGTCCAGCACATTTAGGAGAAAAAGCTATGTTAGACAGTATCCAGAACATTTGGTTCAACAAGCATTTACGAGCTGCAGCCAAGCAGAAAGTCTGTACCTGTATGATATGTTGTCAGTTTAATCCAGGTAAAGGTGTCCCGGTGGAACAAGGTGGTTTCCAGCCTCCTGACCACCCTTTTGAGGTCCTCCAGATGGATTATATTCAGATGGAGCGATGTCGAGGTTTCAAGTATGTCCTTGTAGTTGTATGCGCTTTGTCCAGATGGACAGAAGCATATCCAGTCCCAGATTACACAGCCGCGACCACTGCCAAGCAGTTGGTTCGTGAGTTTTTCCCTCGATATGGACTCCCTAGAGTCGTATATTCTGATAACGGTCAGCCATTCTCATCTGAGTTGATGAAGCACGTTTCCCTGTTGTTAGGGTACCAGTGGAAGTTTCATTGTGTACGCCATCCTGAAGCAGCCGGTCTAGTCGAGAGACATAATCAGACTCTGAAAATTCGAATTGCCAAAATATGTAAAGATAAGGGTGTGGACTGGCTAGTAGCTCTGCCAGTCGCTTTGTTTTATATGCGTATGGTCGCACATTCCAGATCAGGTCTGTCCCCGTATGAGGTCGTATTCGGCCGCCCCCCTAACATGTGGGGTACTCCTAGACCCCGAAGTATTACTGATGTTTCATGTAATATGCTGACAGATTACCTAGCTTCCTTGATGTCTGCCCTCAACTCATGTCGTTCACAGGTTGCCGCCACATTTCCAGACAATACCGAGGTGGCACCGCATGAAATCGTTCCAGGTTCGATGGTGCTCGTACGTAACTTCGACAGATCAAGTCCGCTGGAGCCACGTTGGAAGGAGCCCCGTCAGGTCCTCCTCACCACCCGTACAGCTGTGAAATTGGAAGGACGCCGCGGCTGGGTGCACCTTTCGCACGTCAAGAAATTCTACGGATTGAAACCGATCTCTAAGAACATTTCCCAGGATATCAAGACTTGTCAAAACATTGTTCCTAAGGACTGTCCCGCAAATGACATTGATACAACCCCTCCCCTGTTAGAGAAAACTCCGCAGCAGGAGTATAAGCAAAAGCTAAGGTCTAGTAAAATAAGTCAGCCAGTTTGATTGTCTAAGTCCTCCCCTAGGTGAAACGGTTAGACTGTTTCTGACATGTATAAAATACACCCCCATAGTGAGAGAGTTAGTCAAAACTCAATCCGATGTATCGTTTTTCTAAGTTTCATATTATTTCTCAGCATAATGATTTCCTGCACTAGTTACGCATTTTTCCTGTGTTTTCCAGTTCCTCATGTAAATAAGCCTTCTAATGTTACAGTAGAGCACACGTTTAGTGATCTGCCTCCTCACGAATATTCATACCGCCTCGCTATGCGTAACAATACATTTATCCGCATGTTACATTACTCACACCAGGCCAGCAATGCCACTAATTGTTGGGTGTGTGGTCGACTCCCCCCTTTCCAGACGTCAAAGGGAGTTCTGCCACTTTTTCCTTATCCTTTTTCACATAATGGTTCGTGTGGAGCATGGTCCACGTTAACGTCATCCTTAACAGATATGTCTTTTCTTAACAGCACATGTTTCCCAGACAAGCAAGGTTTCCCCCACAGAACAGGTTTAGATCCAGAAAATGAAGTGTATAATTTAGGTAACTATTCTTCGAATTTCATGGTCCTGAATGTTCAGTCTGATACTACTCCAGACTCACCTGCTATTTCAGTATTACCAGTCAAAGGCGAATTATGTGTCCGTAATTATGGTTCTGTACACGTAGGACATAGTGATTGTACTACTATTATCCAGTATAGTGACAGTGGGAAATCTATTTTTAAAGCTTCACGTCATTCTTATTTTGTTTGTGGTCAAACCGCATATGTTCGTCTGCCCCTCGATTGGGAGGGAACCTGTTACATTGCCTTCCTACTGCCACCTGTTTTCCTAGCCCCACCTGACTACCATAGGAATTCCTTCCTAGTACATACTAGACACAAGAGAAACCTCCCGATTGTCGATTATACTGAAACTGCTGCAGAGCAATTCATTGATATTGATAAAGGTGTGTTCCCTTATTTAGGTACAGTTGTAAACAGTAAGCTAATCCGTAGGTTAACAAGAACCCTTGAAGCTGTAGTAGATGAGACTGCCTCCGCTCTAGGTAACTTAACCGAAGAGCAATCCTTTATGAGAATTGTTGTGCTCCAGAATCGTCTCGTCCTTGACGTCATACTGGCCGATAGGGGCGGGGCCTGTAGAGTCATCGGATCCAGTTATTGCATTTTCATTCCAAATAACGCGCCGTCTGTTTATACAGCTATAACCAGACTTCATAAAATTGCCCATCTATTACACCAGGATCCAGGCACCTGGACATGGTCCGGTTGGTTCTGGAATATAATTTCCGCCTGGGGATGGAAAGTCCTGTCCTTTCTAGGTATCGCAGTAGCGATCATATTCAGCTGCTGCCTCTGTATACAATGTGGCCCTGCGATTTGCGGCATGTGTGCTACCTCTTGTATTCCTAGTCCCAAGCCCCGTTCTAAATCCCGTTCCAAGACAATTCGAGATGAACAAATGGTACTGTATGAAATGATAGATGGTATCATGAATATTGATGTTTCCTGATGGAAATGTAGTGACAAGGAGGGAATGTGGAAAAGTAAATTTTGCCATGTTCTGTGTCTCTACGTGTCATCCATCATATGTTATGTGTGCATGACCAATATGCATATGTTATTCCCCATGTCCGATTCAAGACGCAATTACAGTTGTGTCCTCCTCTAGTATGCCAGTTTCCAGTCCTCGTGAATACTACGAATATCAGGCCTATGTAAAGCTACGTTGCCACGTTTCTCAGTGTGCACGTTATTTCATTATAAAGTCCCCGTTTCCAGGCCTCAACAGGGCCCGGACATCAGATTCAGCTCCTGTCTCCTGAACCCTTGCTGAGGAGCGATCCAGCCCCCACCTGTATCCTCGACCTTCCACTTACTTCCTGCCTCGCAGTGCCCGGTGCAGCTTGGCTCTGCCTCTGAGTCTGCCAAGACTATGTTATGATTCCAGTTATCAGTTTAGTCCTCCTTCTCTGCATTCCTAAGCTACTGAACTACATCAATAGTTTCCGTCATTGTCTAGCCTATGCGGCTCCATGTTAAGAGAAATACTGTATTTAATGGTCATTTAATATTCTTCATCACGCACTATATGTAGAATAAATGCATGCTCCAGTCTTAGAGTCAGTTAGCTTTTCCCCTCATGACTTCTAGTTTATATCAACATGTTCCCTAAACATCAGATACTAGATAGGGTTTAGGTACATGTCGCTCCGACCCTCCAGACTTTAGTCTCTGCTCCTAGCACAGAGTTCATAGCCCCCAGCTTCTCCTCGTAACACGTCATTGCCAGTTTGCGCGAACCACCAGGTTAGAGGCCCCGGCTCCTTAGGTAGCCCCCTCCTATGTTTCCGCCCATTCATGACATATTCTGTTACGTTTGTATCACATGTCTGAGTTACACCTTCTTTTTACTCTTATCTTTCGCGACTGCTACGCGTCACGCCTTCTGCTCCACCCACTGCTACGCCTACTGCAATGTAATGCTATGTGTTTGCGTTATGTATATATGCTCATGTATTGTTATTAAAAAGCAGCGCGCTCATCCCAGACCCAGCCCCAGCAGCTGCTGGGCCCTGTCATCCTATTCCTATGCAGGTTGTCCTGTTCCTGTCCTTATGCTGTATTAAACCTGCAAAAACTCCTACTACCTCGAATCTTGACTCTTATTTATTGAGCTATCTGTTATGATATATGTCTAGTCAAAAATAGGGTATTATTTATTTATTTACCACAGTTGCGTGCGTGGTTGGTGGGTTCTAGGGCTGTTCCTAGCGAAGTGGGCCACCAGGAGTTCTCCCAGGCTGATGGGGTTGGGCCGAGGATGAGGACCTCCGTTTTGTCTGAGTTCAGCTTCAGCCTGCTGTCCTTCATCCATTCGTCGATGGCCTTCATTCCTTTGTGGAGGTTGGCTTTGGCGGTGTGGGGGTCTTCGGTGAGGGATATGATCAGCTGGATGTCGCGGCGTAGGAGATAATGTTGAGGCTGTGTTGTCGTGCGATGTGGGCGAGCGGTGCCATGTAGATGTGGAACAGCATCGGGCTTAGGGAGGAACTCTGAGGGATGCCGCAGATGATCTCGATGGTCTGGGATCAGAAGGGAGGGAGGCGGACGCTCTGGGTTCTGCCGGAGAGGAAGGATGTGGTCCAGGCCAGGGCCTTTTCCTGGATTCCGGCATCGTGGAGGCGTGTTGCTAGGGTGCTGTGGCAGACCGTGTCAAAGGCTGCTGATAAGTCCAGGAGGATGAGGGCGGCTGTTTCTCCTTTGTCCATCAGGGTCCTGATGTCGTCGGTTGCAGCAATGAGGGCGGTCTCGGTGCTGTGGTTGCTCCGGAAGCCGGACTGGGAAGGGTCCAGGATGTTTTTCTCCTCGAGGTAGCGGGTCAGCTGTCTGTTGACAATCTTCTCTGTGACTTTCGTCGGGAAGGGGAGCAGGGAGATGGGCCGGAAGTTCTTGAGGTCCTTGGGGTCCGCCTTGGGTTTCTTCAGAAGGGCGTGTATCTCAGCGGGCTTCCAGCTCTTCCGGAAGGTTGCTGTCTCGAAGGAGATGTTGATTGTCTTCCGGAGGTGGAGTGCGATGGCTGTGCTGGCTGTGTTGAAGATGTGGTGAGGGCATGGGTTAGATGGTGCTCCGGAGTGGATGGAGTTCATGATCTTGATTGTTTCTTCAACGCTGACGTTGGTCCAGGAGGTCAGGCCACTGGTGCGTGTGGCGGCCTGCGAGCAGGTGGTCTCGGCGGCTGATGTGGGGTGTTAGAGTTGAAGCTGTCGTGGATGTCGGTGATCTTGCGGTGGAAGAAGGTGGAAAAACCAAAGGTGGTGATGGACGGAGCGTTGACAATACAAACACTCACCCCCAGTCAACTGATCTGGGTTTAATCCATCACCGTTCTTTAGCTCACTCCGCCACCCCAGTTCAGACATGGCCATATGCAAATCAGTCTGACCCTGTGCCTTATGGGAACAGTCCAGCCCGAACTGCCAAGCCATGTCTTCCCTGTACCGGAATCAAGCTTCCCAGGACCGGTTTCTGGCATTACAGCCGTCTTCAGCCGGGCTTGCTTGACTCCAGTGGCAAAGTGAGCAAGGGACTCACGTCTGAGCATACCCTGCCAACTTAGGGCGAACAAAGAAAAACCAAAGGTGGTGATGGACGGAGCGTTGACAATACAAACACTCACCCCCAGTCAACTGATCTGGGTTTAATCCATCACCGTTCTTTAGCTCACTCCGCCACCCCAGTTCAGACATGGCCATATGCAAATCAGTCTGACCCTGTGCCTTATGGGAACAGTCCAGCCCGAACTGCCAAGCCATGTCTTCCCTGGACCGGAATCAAGCTTCCCAGGACCGGTTTCTGGCATTACAGCCGTCTTCAGCCGGGCTTGCTTGACTCCAGTGGCAAAGTGAGCAAGGGACTCACGTCTGAGCATACCCTGCCAACTAAGGGCGAACAAAGAAAAACCAAAGGTGGTGATGGACGGAGCGTTGACAATACAAACACTCACCCCCAGTCAACTGATCTGGGTTTAATCCATCACCGTTCTTTAGCTCACTCCGCCACCCCAGTTCAGACATGGCCATATGCAAATCAGTCTGACCCTGTGCCTTATGGGAACAGTCCAGCCCGAACTGCCAAGCTATGTCTTCCCTGGACCGGAATCAAGCTTCCCAGGACCGGTTTCTGGCATTACAGCCGTCTTCAGCCGGGCTTGCTTGACTCCAGTGGCAAAGTGAGCAAGGGACTCACGTCTGAGCATACCCTGCCAACTTAGGGCGAACAAAGAAAAACCAAAGGTGGTGATGGACGGAGCGTTGACAATACAAACACTCACCCCCAGTCAACTGATCTGGGTTTAATCCATCACCGTTCTTTAGCTCACTCCGCCACCCCAGTTCAGACATGGCCATATGCAAATCAGTCTGACCCTGTGCCTTATGGGAACAGTCCAGCCCGAACTGCCAAGCCATGTCTTCCCTGGACCGGAATCAAGCTTCCCAGGACCGGTTTCTGGCATTACAGCCGTCTTCAGCCGGGCTTGCTTGATTCCAGTGGCAAAGTGAGCAAGGGACTCACGTCTGAGCATACCCTGCCAACTTAGGGCGAACAAAGAAAAACCAAAGGTGGTGATGGACGGAGCGTTGACAATACAAACACTCACCCCCAGTCAACTGATCTGGGTTTAATCCATCACCGTTCTTTAGCTCACTCCGCCACCCCAGTTCAGACATGGCCATATGCAAATCAGTCTGACCCTGTGCCTTATGGGAACAGTCCAGCCCGAACTGCCAAGCCATGTCTTCCCTGGACCGGAAACAAGCATCCTGGGACCGGTTTCGGATTCATAATCCTCATCAGCCAGGCTATCTTGAATCCAGTGGCCAAGTGAACAAGGGACTCACGTCTGAGCATACCCTGCCACACTTAGGGCGAACAAAGAAAAACCAAAGGGGATGATGGACGGAGCGTTGACAATACAAACACTCACCCCCAGTCAACTGATCTGGGTTTAATCCATCACCATTCTTTAGTTCACTCAGCCACCCCAGTTCAGACATGGCTATATATCCGCCCCCCCCCCCCCCCCAAGTGCGGCAGTATCTTTGCAAAGAGTCACTGTTGTGGCTTCTTCTTCCCCCACTTTGCACATTTTTTTGAAGTCGGCACAGATTAGTGAGAATTCTACAGAGACCGTGCCTATCTGTGATTCCAAGGATGTATGCACCTTGGTTAGTGTGGTCATAATGTTATGTAATGTGACATCTTTCGCTTCTGATGTGATATGGTCCACTGCGTGGGTAGTATCTTGGTCCATCATCTCCTGGTGAGTTTTATTGCAGGCAAATTTGTCTAGTTTGGTTTGATGTGTAGTGCGCGAGGGCCTCCGACTCCGCCCCTCTGGATACCTTGGCTACAGTTTCGGGTGATCGTGCACTTTGCTCTCATTGAACTGATGTTCTGCAGCTTTTGTCCCCTTTGTTCCAAGATTTCTAAAACCCCCCAGAGTGTCACTGCTACCAGCCCCTCCTCTCCCTGGCATCGATTCATGGGGAGCAGTTATCTGCGGTGTGGGTCATATATTTCGGGTGGTGTCGCTTCTCGATCTTTGTGTGGAGCCCGCTGGTGCCCACTAGTGAGGTATGTCCCCCATGCAGGCCAGAATCTTGTAGCCTTGACTTGCGGATCACACCCTCCGGCTGTTATTGTCCAGCGTTACTAATCAGCAGCTGAGAAGGGGGGTGCCCTGTCCTCGATATCTCTAGGTGGGGTGGGAGGGAGCCCTTCCCTCGAGATCTCTAGGCACCCCAGGACAGTGATGTTGTAGAGTGCGGGGTCTGTCCCGCCGTGCACCCCAAGTCTAATTGCCCAGGCTGTACGCGTCTTTAGGGCTGCACCCGACCTCGATTCCAATGAGGCAGGGCCGGTGTGAAGCGTCTCAATCATATCGCTGATTGCGATCCATCCGGGCGGCCGGGGGGGGGGCTTCACCGGGTGTAGGACCCGCTCATCAGCTGGGTTGGAGCTTAGTGGTGCAGCAGCCGTTCCTGATCACACCTGCTCTTGTCTGTGGGAGAGGGACCAATCGTACTGACGGTGCGCGGTCCAAAAATCCCTTAAGGTCCCCGGCCTCAGCTCATTGCGCAAGCCGCCATAATTCCCGTCGATGCAGCCGCACAATCCAAAGTTCTTTTCGCATTGCAGGCACGTTATCTTGAGCCCGATTGCTTCCAATGCCTTTCCCACCACGTTTTTGGAGGATTTTCTTGCGGATTAATTCAGGGATGCTTGGCGATGTCTGTGGAGACACGGAGCTGCTCTTATTTATTTATTTATTTTGCAGAGTTTTATATAGCGCGAACTAGACCCGAACCGAATCAGGTATCAGAGCGCTTTACATATTTTTCCAGTTACGTTACATTTTACGTTTCTTTCATTTTAGGCACGGGGAGATTAAGTGATTTGCCCAGAATCACAGGAGGTTTTGGCGTCGTTACTGAGACTCGAACCCAGATCCCCAGGTCCGAGGTCGAGCGCCCTAGCCATTAGGCCAACTCCTCTCCCCTAGCTCTAGGTGGTGGCCATTTCCTCTGGCTGCCAGCCACGCCCCCATGGCCTACTTTTTAAAATACATTACACCCTGCGCTCTGGACTATCCACGGCCTATTCCAGGGGTGACATATGTATTAAAAAGGAAGGTCATCATGTGTTTGCACCATGAGTATTGTCAGGCTATGGGTCAGTTATGTGCCGCTGCGTATGTATGTATGTATGTTACTGAAACAAAACTGTAAAAACTATAAAAGAGAAACACCCCCACCCCGCTCTACACTTCCCAACATGAAATGCATGTTGCCCTTACCCAGCTCCAAAACGATGAAATAACAGGGAAGGTAGCATTTTGAGGAAGCAGTCAAAGTACACATATTAAAACAATAGAATTAATAGATGACCTTGCATCCTGTATTGATCATAGAAAGAGTGTGACAGGGGAATCAAGTCCATGATCTCCCAACCCCCAGAATTTCAGCAAATATGTGCTTGCTATAAAGGATATCAACCATCATAAAAAAAAGTGTTGCATGGTAAAGGGTGGGGGTTCTGGTAGGCGGTTCAGCAACCATGGATCCCCCTACGCCATTGTCCTCTGTAATATTATTTGTCAGCTTGTTCTTAGGAGGCCCTGTGGCATCATCTCCTTTAGTCTCTCCTGCCTCAAGGTGGCTTGGAGTTTCCCCCATGTTTCAGGGAATCCACTGTCCATTGCTGCCCCGAAGCCATCCTCCTGGGCATCTAGACCTCAAGCCAGTCCCACACATCCTGAAGGCTTTTGAAGAAATGGGCTTTATTACCGTGGATTAATTTCAAATTTGCAGGAATTAGGGCCGCTATTTCCCAGCAGCGTCTGAGGTTCCGTAAAAATCGTTACGACGTTTTGGGCACCGCCGAATATGGACGAATGTGGTATCAATGAACCGTAAATGACGAGTTGTGTAAGTGTACGCGTTTTCGCCATACTATTCGGAAGAGTTCCTCACATTTACAGGTTTCTTCAATGGACGCTCGGGTTCCATTTTAGATACGGCATCCATTTTGTTTCTTGCCCTCACGTAGTCAGCGAACAGGCAACTGTCCGCATCGTGACCCATTGGTTCCCAAGCTTCACGGAAGAAGCATATGCCTTTTCGTGCGTCTTTTATGAGTAGGGGGAGGACACTGCTAAAGCAGTTGCCTCCGCTCGGAGGTGATCCTGCCGTGCCGGTCTATTGTTTCAGCCTCGCACGTGCTGGGATCAAGTCCTTTTAGGCTACGATTACGCATCCAATATTATCCTCACACTCCCTCTTCCCTGTTGTCTGACTTCCTTGCAGCTGTTCTTGTCTCTTTCTCTTGTTTATTTACAACTCAAGTGGAATGTACCTAATGGTGGGAAGATGTGCTTTTACAGTTGGAACTGGTGATGTTAATGTAATTATGTTCCGGGTGCTCTGAATACATGAAAGCGATCCTTTGAATTTTACTGTGTGAAATGAGTTGTAACCTTTTGCTTACATACTGTGCAATGACAAAATCCTGTATAAAAGAGAGCGACTCACATATGCAAAGGGAAGCAGACTCTCAGAACCTACACTCTGTTGTACTTCTTGTGACTTTTGCCTCCCTGCAGTAATAAACGCTGATCTTCGACGCCGAAGGAAGTGTCCCGTGTCTCTGTCTTTAGTGCGCCAGAACAGGTATCCCACGAAGGTTCTAGGTGTTGTCCCCTGGCACCGCTGGGCCTTAAATAGCCCAGTCCTTCAGTTGGCGCCCAACGTGGGGCGACATCGGCGGTACCGGTCCAAAGCCTGACGATTGTGAGGAACTTCGTGTGAAATCTCCGAGGAAAAGGTGCACCCCGCTTCATCGATCCTGTTGTCGAAATAAGTGGTCCGAAGATTTTTCCCGCGAAGATTCCCGCCTCCTGACGGCTGCGACGGACCGATGCCCTGACTGTCGACCTGTTTTCGACGCCTGGCGTAGACCTTTCGTACAGCGAGACGATAGACGGGCCTTCCTGGTGACGCCATTGAAGCCCTCAGTTAAGTATTTGTGGGTCGCTCCCAGTCCTTAGTGGTTGTTGCAGCTTATTGAAGCTTTGTTGTATTGCATGGTTCCATTGCATTTGTGGTTCTTAGTTGTTGGTTCTTAGTTGTTATTTGACAATTGCAATTGCCAAAAACCGAGGGTTTTGTCTTTCACGAAGAATTAGCACTTCGGTAACCCTTGAAGTTTGATACTAGGTTAGTGTGCACGATGCCTAGCCATAGTGGTTTCCTTGGTTTCTTTAAATGTTGCAACAAGGATTCCCGGTTGGAGGACTCGTGTCCGATACCTCCAGTTGGAACTCCGATATATGAGCTCTATAGTCGACATGGTGTGGGCCCTATTATATATAATAAATATTGGGTCCGTTACACGATAAAAGATGGTGTCCTTAGTTGGCCACCGCATGGAAGTTTCGACCTCATGATCTTAGATAATCTAGAAGCTAAGTTGTTTAAAAGGAAAGCTAGGCCAGCTATGTTTGATTCCTTTCGGTTGTGGCGTAAAGAGGCCAAACAGAAAGAAATCAAACAGCTTAAAAGGGATCGAAGAGAAGGTATCGTTCCGATAATGCAAGTTGTACAACAATGTCAGCGAGATAAAGAAGAAAAAGAAATAGAAGTTTCCACTAGACTGCACCACATGAGGGTAGACAAATGTTACCCGGTTTTACCAACTAGTCTAGATAAGAAGGAAGAGGATTCAAAGGAGGATCCCCTGTTAGCATATTTGATGAAATCGCC
Organism: Lissotriton helveticus; assembly: GCF_964261635.1. Classification (NCBI taxonomy): domain Eukaryota; kingdom Metazoa; phylum Chordata; class Amphibia; order Caudata; family Salamandridae; genus Lissotriton; species Lissotriton helveticus. Next base: position 836,505,252 of record NC_136072.1, on the reverse strand, counting down.
GCCTCCTTATGCACAGGGTGCTACAGCCCCTGTAGTTCCTCCTGTGGTTCCGCCTGTAATTCCTCCTGTTGTCCCTCCTGTTGCTCCAGCGGCTGCGGGTCAGCCCGTTGTTGGTCTTACGTTTGTCCCACCACCTGTCTCTATTCCTACTGCTCCTTTGCCTGTACCTTCTCAGCCTCTTGTCCCTGCCACCCCGACTATCTTGCCTGCCTCTGCTGTGTCTGCCTTCACTTCAAACGTTGTGGCTCCTGTTCTCCTTTCTCCTTCTGTTCGTAATCGTATCCCTAACACTGTTGCTACCCTTTATTCACCGCTTTCTGGTCAGTTATTTCCATCCGATACTTCTGAAACTCCCCAAAGACGGAGTCAGATCCCTAGTGGAAGGGAGAAAGAGACGTTAGTGACAATGGCACATAGGTGGATAAGACATCCTGCCAACTACCCTCCACGCATGGTTTTCGAGACGTTTTCTCAGTTTAATGAGCCTACACAGAGATTCGTGTTCGAAGAAATGTGTAACTTTTTGAGGGAACAATGGTATAATGACGATTTAGATAACGTACCGCCCGATATGATTGAACTTCAGAGTCAATTTTCGAACGGTATGATTGTAGGTGGTGATGTATGACGTGCCTTAGAGCGATTGGTATCCTTTAGATCCACAGTGCCTTCTCGTGTGTCATTTAATGATGACGACTTAGAAACTTGGAAAGCGGCTCCTGGTCAGTATCCTATGAGGGAGGTTCCGCCAGTATGGATGCCAGGTAATGCTAATGCTGCTCCCCCGGTCCTTCCACATTTCCAAAGAGTTTGGATACACCTCCCATGGAAGCGATCGGAAGTCTTACAGGTCAAACAGTCCTTGCCTGATCCACGCAATAATCCGGCGGGTTACTATAAGGAGTTGTCTCAATTGGTAGATGCTACTATTATGAACCTTGCCGACATCGACATGCTGTTCGGAAATGTTGTACCACAGCCGGTTTGGGCGAAAATTCGTCAGGAAAATCATGCGAATGAGCAGTTAATTACGGATCTGCCCCAGAGAATAATTACGTTCATGAAAACGCTTATGCCGGCGATGAGGGTAAACTGGGATAAATTAGCAGCTTGTAAGCAAAAGAAGGATGAGAGTGTCTCTGATTTCTTTACTAGATTCGAAGAGGCATTTGTCGATCATAGTGGTCAGGATATGGGCACTGAGGGAGGTCAACGGTTGTTTGTTGATAAATTTGTGTTGAATTTGTTGCCAGAACTATGCAACAAATTGAAAAATTCAGAAAGTGCATGGGCTGTTTCAACCACTGCACAGATATTAGCAACGGCTCAATATTATGAGAATAGGGAAAAAGAAGAAAGTGATCGTGTAGATAAGAAAACAAAGGAGCTCAAAACGAAGGTTTTGTTGCAGCAAGCGTATCCTCCGCGTTCAAATCACACTGATTTGCAACAGCAATATAGACCACAATCGCAATCCTCCAGAATACAGTCACGTCCTGACTCCTCTGACTTTAGATCTATGCTTGGGTATAACCAGTGTGCATATTGTAGAAGAGAGGGACATATAAAATATGATTGTCCCGCTTTGCGTGACCGCCTTAATGGTGTATCGGCACGAGGGGGTCGTGGTGGTCCTCAACAAGCATCTCGAGGTAGAGGTCGCGGTGCCCTTCAAAATCAGACTGAGCGCCCTAATACGTCCTCGGACGCGAATAATTGTTTTGACCAGCGAAATGTAAGGTCCGATAAATCAGCGCAGTATTACGCGGACGACTATTACGTTGAACATGAGACTGTTGTAAACGATCGTTACTAGGACAGCCACCGACAGAGAGAGGGAGTAGTATCAGTTCCGGTTGATCAGAGTGGGCCTTACATCGCAGTTGCTACATCTGGCGTAGTTGAGCCTTTTCTGTTAGACACTGGTGCGACGAAAAGTTCCATCATGCATTCGAAACTCCCTGGCGCACCTTTGTCCGGCTTAACAAATGTTTCCGTTGGATTCTCTGGCGCCCCGGTTAGCAATCCTGTCTCTAGCCCTTTGCCCCTTACTATTGGTCCTCGTGAGCTGGAGGCTCCATTGATTCTATCTACTGGTTGTGGTGAGAATCTTTTGGGTCTGGATTTGTTAAAACGGTTATATGCGACTTTGTATTGCTCTCCCGGGGGAGTGGAGCTTACATTAGGTCGGAGAGTAATCTCTCCCATGTACTTGTCGATCGATAAATTCCCGCCGTAATTGAGCTCCCTTCCTGCGTCTCTATGGGCCACAGGTCCCAATGACGTGGGTCTCTTGGACATCCCACCTTATGTAATCAAGCTGAAACCAAATGTGCGATTGCCACGTATACCACAGTATCGTATCTCCATTGAGGGAGAACGGGCGCTACTAACGATTGTACACGACCTGATCAAAAAGGATGTCGTTGAAGAAACTCGAGGAAATGTGTGTAATAGTCCTGTACTACCAATTTGAAAACGCACTGATCCATCTAAACCTCCTGTGTATCGTTTCATAATTGATTTGAGAGAAGTGAATAAAATCGTGATCCCACAGTTTCCCGTGGTCCCTGATATAACAGCTTTGTTGACCCTGATTCCAGCCTCTGCCTCCTGGTTCACGGTGATAGACCTAAAGAATGCTTTCTTTAGTATCCCGATTGCTGAGGAAAGCAGAGATCTATTCGGATTCTCATTAGGTGGTCGCAGTTTTAGACTGAAACGCGCACCACAGGGCTATTGTGAGAGTCCGTCGATCTACAGTCAAGCCCTTAAAAGTCAACTTGATTCATTTATATTACCGGCAGGCGCAGCCTTGATTCAGTACGTTGACGACCTGTTGGCCGCCGCTGATACCGAAGATATTTGTAGAACTGCTACAGTATCATTGTTGCGGCATTTATGTGATTTACATCACAAGGTGTCACCTTCCAAGCTGCAATATTGTTGCCAAGAAGTAACCTACTTAGGTCACTTATTGTCAAAAGAAGGGAGAAGGTTGACCCCAGAGAGAATTGCAGCGATTACCCGAATGACTGAGCCAAAAACTCAGAGAGATGTACGTGCCTTTCTAGGTATCACGTCATACTGCAGACAATGGATCCCAAATTTTTCACTATTGGCGAAACCATTGTTAGCTCTCACGTGCAAGGATGTTCCGACTCCTTTGCCATGGACTGAAGAGTGTCAAAAAGGTTTTTCTGAATTACGTGATGCGTTGTGTTCAGCTCCTGTGTTAGGTACTCCTGATTACAGTAAGCCGTTTACACTGTACGTTCACGAGAGGGACGGTTGTGCGTTGAGTGTTCTGACGCAACAATTTGGTGACAAACAGCGCCCATGCGCATATTTTTCTTCGACCTTAGACCCAGTAGCTAGAGCTTTGCCGAGTTGTTTAAGAGCAACAGCGGCAGCTGCGGCGTCCATTCGACAGTCCGCAGGTCTGGTCATGGATAATATGGTTACGGTGATGGTTCCGCATGCAGTTGACACTCTCTTGAACCGAACGAAAACTCAACATTTGACGAGCGCAAGGTTGTCTGGGTATGAGCTGACGTTACTGGCTAGTCACATACGGATAAAACGGTGTAATGTGTTGAACCCAGCAACATTATTGCCGATCAATACGGAGTCAAGTGATGTAGCACCACATGACTGTTATCTAAGAACCGAAAAAGAGACGAAGGGTCGTATTGACCTAAAGGATATTCCATTGGTAGATCCCGATGGTACTTTGTATGTTGATGGTTCCTGTTTTAAGTTACCGAATGGTGATGTGACGACTGCGTATGTTGTGGTGACGTTGAGAACGGTTATGGAATCTACGAGATTAAATCAGAACTCGGCTCAGGCAGCTGAGTTGGTCGCCTTGACGAGAGCGTGTGTGTTGTCCAGAGGAAAGCGGGTGAATGTGTTCACAGACAGCCAGTATGCTTTTGGTGTGGCACATAGTTTTGGGCGATTGTGGAAAGAAAGAGGATTCTTAACGTCGCATGGCACAAAGATTCAGCATGGACAGCTTGTGAATGACCTTTTAGATGCACTCACATTGCCTAAACAGGTGGCCATAATTAAATGTAGTGCGCATCGAAAAGTGACAGATGATGTTGGTCGTGGTAATGCGTTTGCAGATGAGACTGCTAAGGAGACAGCGAAAGATCTGACAAATCGAATGTATGTTACAAGTTCAGTGAGATGGCCTGCGGAAACTAGTATGTGTGAGGACACAGTGGAGAGTGTGAAGGAAATACAGAATGAGGCCACTGAAATGGAGAAGACTAAGTGGAAAGAAAGCACGGGAAAATTAGATGAGGATGGATGTTGGGTTGATTTGTCAGAGAAACAGAGATGGATGTTACCGGATGCATATGTGCTTGCTGTTGTTACAATGGCCCATGGCACAGCACATATTAGCTCGAAGGGCATATGCAAGTTGTTGTCTCCTGTATGGAAGAATGATGGGATTACTAAATGTGCAGAGAGAGTGGTTAAGAATTGCATGGTATGTTTGATGCATAATCCCGGTAAGGGCACCCACACTCCACCTGGTCATTTTGCCCCTCCTACATGTCCTTTCGAAGTTATCCAATTGGACTTCATCCACATGGAGAGATGCAATAATTTAAAGTATGTGCTGGTTGTGGTTTGTGCGTTCTCCAGATGGATTGAGGCTTACCCTCTTAAGGATAATACTGCCCTATCCACAGCTAAAATTCTGCTCAAAGAGTATTTCCCCAGGTACGGCATGCCTCGGATTGTATGGTCGGACAACGGAAGTGAGTTTGTGGGAAGCGTGATGAAGAGTGTGTGTCGTGGTTTAGGAATATCCCAGAAATTTCATAGTGCTAATCATCCTCAGTCAGCGGGTTTGGTGGAAGGATACAATGGCACCCTGAAACTAAAACTTGCTAAAATTCAGGCAACAACTGGTTTATCATGGCCTGACGCTTTGCCTCTAGCTCTCTTATCGACCAGGGCTACTGTACACTCTCGAGTAGGGCTTAGCCCATATGAGATTGTGTTCGGCCGCCCTGCGAACATTTGGGGGGTTCCGAGACCTAAAGAATTTAACAGACTTGAATATCCAATGTTAATTGATTATCTATATGATCTGACTGCTAAATTGAGTTTGATTCATCAACAGGTCTTTGAGGCTCTGCCATCACAAACAGAGGGTCCTGGTCATCGGCTCCAACCAGGGGACTGGGTCCTCACCAGAAATTTCGGACGAAAACGCCATCTTGAGCCGAGATTTGTGGGACCCTTCCAGGTGCTACTAGCAACGAGGACGGCGGTTCGACTGGAGGGACGGAAGCACTGGGTGCATGCCACCCACACCAAGAAGGTTCCTCTTCCTCTGCCGGCAGACACATGGATACGTAAAGGTTTTTCCTCGTCTGAAACTGACGTTCCCCAGCGCTTTGTCCCATTTAGCGAAGCTCAGACCATAGGGAACACTTCAGTGTTATCTGACACCCCTGTTGATTCCTCTCAAACAATTTCCCTTCCTTCAACATTGGGGAATACAAGTACTGAACAATTGCCTGGACAATCGAACACTCTTTCGCCATCCAATCCACTGTTTGAAGATCAGACTCGACCCGGAAGAAACCGATACTTTCTTCGTACACGCAATAAGGATGAATAAATTGTTATCATTTTGATTTCAAAATACCCCCTCACATTCTGCCTTGACCATTGTGGACATTTTATCATGTATGTATTTCTTTTCCAGAACAGCTAGGAGACGTATATGAAATTGATTATTTAACTGATTAAAACCTGCCATCTGGGTTGGCCGTAGGGCCGCACGGGCACTTCCTTCTGTTTAGCAGTTATTGACATTAGGTCAATTTCTTTTGTCGATTTCTGGGAACCCCTGGGAATTGATAATCGCTACCCAGAACGAAGTGCGTCAAGAACGTTGCGGACGGTTGTTAGAGGATGGAGTTCTCCAAGCTGACGAAGATAGAGGAAAAGACGGTGCAAAGATCTAAATTGTATAGCACATTTCGAACAAAGTGTTTTTTTATTACAGGTTTTCATGTTATTCCTAACTGTTTCTATGCTGCTGGTGGGTGGAGTATATTTTGGTTTTCTATCATTGCTGCCTTCTGCCTTACCCACCTCTCCTTCTCATGATCTAAATTTCGTCTCTACTGTTTCTCCACATTCTTTTCACCTACTGCCCCAACATGAACAAGTCAGACGTGCGGAATTTAGAAACAATTCCTTTGTGCAACTTTTGCATCAGCATCAGTTGGTGGTAAATACTACGAATTGTTGGGTGTGTGGGCTAATGCCACATACCATGGACTGGGGTATCCCATATTTGGTCCTTCCGTACAGCCCCCAAGGGTCGGTTCGGGCATTCCAAACCATGTTCCGTAGTGCACTAGATTCCTACCCCCATCGAGAGCCACGCTCAGCAAACTTTGGTCCTGGCCCATATCACAAGTCTCTAATGATAGCTATTGACAATCTAGATAGAGATATCTTCGATACGTCACTTATCCCAGAAGAGGAGGTGCAAACCTATAAGTACCTTAGTGAGGCTGAGTATAGTATATCAGTGGGTGGTAGGCAGCTTAAAAGCTCGTCTCCAATCTGGATTGTACCTCACCTAGGCCACTTTTGTCTGCAAGGTCGTGGCCGAAATCCAAGAGCCCAGCTTGGGAAGAGTGCTTGTGTGGATACTTACGTTCTACCGATGCTCTCTTCCCCTGTCTTTCTGACTGCCAAGGGTACCTATTTTGTATGTTATGACCGAGCATATACGTGGTTACCACATGACTTCTCAGGTACCTGCTATATTGCAAATCTCTTGCCCCCGACTTTCACTGTTGCTGCCGACTATCACAAAACCAGAGTTGTGAGAGGTGTCATTAGTAAAGAGGATACTCCCGGTCAAGAAGCAGGAGACTTCTTCAAGGGTTTTCTACCGTTTTGGGGCCCCATGGTCAATAGCAGAAATCTGAGACAGTTAACTCGTGTAGTAGAGTCAACTGCTAACATAACTGGAAGCGCCCTTGGTAATCTGACAGCAGAGCTTCAAGCGGATAGGCTTATGACGTTACAGAACCGTATGGTTCTAGACGTTGTTCTAGCGGATAGAGGTGGTGTGTGTAAGGTCATCCATTCGAGCTGCTGCATATTCATACCTGATAACGCTCCAACGGTTTATCAAGCCATCTCCAAGTTGCACAAAATCTCGGAGTCCATACACGAGGACGAGGGAGATTGGACGCTTCTAGGATGGTTTTGGGGTCTAATGTCGACTTGGGGTTGGAAGATTCTGATGATTATAGGGGTTGTCGTGACATTTCTGTTCACGTGTTGTCTTTGTGTACAGTGTGGTCCTGCCTTATGTGGCCTTTGTGCTACAACGTGTATAAGAAGGCCACCTGTTTCCAAGGAGGTATTGATGAATAGAATTATGTTCCAACAACATCTGAATGATCTGATGAATATCGAGATCGACTCCGACTTCGACTAGTTCTTGCCTACATGAGGGCAAAAGGAGCGTCTGAGGTTCCGTAAAAATCGTTACGACGTTTTGGGCACCGCGGAATATGGACGAATGTGGTATCAATGAACCGTAAATGACGAGTTGTGTAAGTGTACGCGTTTTCGCCATACTACTCGGAAGAGTTCCTCACATTTACAGGTTTCTTCAATGGACGCTCGGGTTCCATTTTAGATACGGCATCCATTTTGTTTCTTGCCCTCACGTAGTCAGCGAACAGGCAACTGTCCGCATCGTGACCCATTGGTTCCCAAGCTTCACGGAAGAAGCATATGCCTTTTCGTGCGTCTTTTATGAGTAGGGGGAGGACACTGCTAAAGCAGTTGCCTCCGCTCGGAGGTGATCCTGCCGTGCCGGTCTATTGTTTCAGCCTCGCACGTGCTGGGATCAAGTCCTTTTAGGCTACGATTACGCATCCAATATTATCCTCACACTCCCTCTTCCCTGTTGTCTGACTTCCTTGCAGCTGTTCTTGTCTCTTTCTCTTGTTTATTTACAACTCAAGTGGAATGTTCTTAATGGTGGGAAGATGTGCTTTTACAGTTGGAACTGGTGATGTTAATGTAATTATGTTCCGGTGCTCTGAATACATGAAAGCGATCCTTTGAATTTTACTGTGTGAAATGAGTTGTAACCTTTTGCTTACATACTGTGCAATGACAAAATCCTGTATAAAAGAGAGCGACTCACATATGCAAAGGGAAGCAGACTCTCAGAACCTACACTCTGTTGTACTTCTTGTGACTTTTGCCTCCCTGCAGTAATAAACGCTGATCTTTGACGCCGAAGGAAGTGTCCCGTGTCTCTGTCTTTAGTGCGCCAGAACAGGTATCCCACGAAGGTTCTAGGTGTTGTCCCCTGGCACCGCTGGGCCTTAAATAGCCCAGTCCTTCACGTCTGCTATGAGGATTGGGGGGCATCAGTGGTTCCCCCCCAAAAATACATGGATCTTGTAGCAGGCTCCGCATGGCGCCTGCCACATGGTGCATGGATGTTTAAAAAGTGTAAATTTCCTATTGCGACTTGTGCTGCAGCCAGCAGCACAAGCCGCAATCGGAAAAAAAAACCAGATGCATCAAGCATCCATTTTGCGATTCTTTATTAGCAAAGAATAGGGATTCGCTAATAAGGAATAGCAAAATGCTATTCAAGGAGAACTCGCTTAAAAAATAACGATTTCTTAAAATTCCTCAATTGCGACTCACAAATTGCTAATCGCAATTAAGGAATACCTCCCCATTCATTCCTATGGGCCTAGAGGCCCATAGGAATGAATGGAAAGACAATCTCAATTTGCGATTCTCAATTAGAGAATCGCAAATTGAGATTGTGATTTCAAGGGTGCCAGGGTGTCAAAAGGACACCCTGTTGCACCCCTGAAGTCTGCATATGGGTACATCTTGCACACACACATGCCCTAAGGGCATGTTTGTGTGTAAAATGGAACTTTAAAAAATGCACTTTGGTGCATTTTTCAAAGATTTTGCAAATTACCATGAAGTTCAACTTCACGGTAATTTGCTCCCCCTATTAGCGAAATCGCTAATTTTTTAACTTTAACCCCTTCGATGCTCATGACAAACTCAGCTCCTCATGATGCACGGTGCTCGTGTGCTCATGACGAGCTGAGCTCGTCATGACCACACCCATTTACATTGACCTCCAGCACAGGAGGAGAATAGCCCAAGCACCCAAGGTGTTAATGCATTGCATTTAAGGAATCTCAATTTGAGATTCCTTAAATGCAATAGCAATTTAAGTAGTCGCAATTTTGCGATTTCTTAAATTGCGATTTTTGCATTTGGGATGATGCATCCCAAATGCAAAAATACCGGTTGCAAAGGGGCAGATTCTGAGAATCTGCCCCTTTGCGAGCGGTTTTTAGCTTGATGCATCTGGGCCATAGACTGTTTGACTGCCGTGAAGAATGTCACATCCTAACTAAGAAAGCGGGACTGCTGACTCCATGTCGGGCGGTCCCGTTTCCGACAGGATGCCGTTCGGACACTCATCTGGCTGGCATTGTAATGAACCCCAAAGTGCTAAATGAACTTGTATGTTTTAAATCTGGCTCAAAAACGCATGTAGCATCTTTTAAACAATGTCCAGTTACGGGGAAAAATGCAGCAAATGTGGGGTTAAAAACCACTTTGCACAAGTTTGTAGAGCTAACAAGAGAGTTAATGTGAGGGTTAATTCTGTGGTAGAAGGAGATGAGTTAGATTGCATGAGTAGTGACATGAGCAACATGGTTCTATGTGTGAAAGTACACGAGAAAGAAGTACCTTTTGCAAAGACTCAGTAGAGATTTTTTTCATTAATGGTGTCAAGATTCCTCTACCTACAGATTCAGGTTAAAAAATAACCATTATTTAAAAAAGATATCTATATTTCGGAGCATAATCTTTTTCAAGATCTTTTTACTTCTGATGTTAAGCTAGGAGGGTACAATGGGGTAAAAATAGATTCGAAAGGTTATATTGAGGACCACATGGTTATGGGAAAAATCTATGTGACTGTTGTAGGTCCAGACATTTTAGGATGGCACCATCAAGGATTGAGGTCAGGGTGCCCTCCACAAATATTGTCTGCGGGTGAAGATGTATACATTTCAAGTGCGGATGGTATCCTAGAACTTTACAAAGATTTGCTTACAGAATAATTGGGCACTGTAAATAATTTTTAACACCACTTTAAATTGAAGTAAAGAGTTGTGTCTATGCAACACAAGCTTCTCAATGTACCTGTAAGTATAAGTAAAGAGTTATCTGCAATGTTAGAGGGTTTGTGTAAAGAAGGGATTATAGAACCAATTGAATCCTTGGGGGTGTGGCTTGCGAGAGCAAGATGGCGGACATTATTTATTTATTTATTTATTTATTTTAGTGTTTTATAAAGCGCAAACTTGACCCGTTAGGGTATCAGAGCGTTTTACAAAGTCAAAGAGACAAACAATAGGGATGATATCACAAGAATACTGTAAATTAGGGGGGAGGGGGTGCTGGATACAAGAGGGATGGGAGCATACAAGGATAGCATAGCGTGCAGGCTGGAGTAGGAGGGCACTGGTCGATCGTCAATTTCTGCTTCCGGATATCACAAGTTTCTGTGCAAGATACCATGGGGAATTTGAGGGTAGGGCCTTGTGCATGATGCATGCCAGCTTGAGATGAATCCTAGCCTCGAGAGGAAGCCAGTTTAACGATTTCAGATGAGGGATGATGTGATCAAATTTCCTTGTGCCGGTAAGTAGTCTGGCGGCTGCATTAAGGCAGGCTTTTAAGGGTGCTAGGTAGATCTTGGGTAAACCAGAAAGGGTGGAGCAGCCATATTCCAGCCTAGAAATAACTAGTAATTGGACTGCAAGTTTTAGGTCAGGAGCGTCAAGAAATGGTTTTAATTTCCATAGGTAGCTCAGGTGGAATCTGGCAGATTTGACATTGAGTTGATGTGGTCTCGCATGTTTTGGTTATAATCCAAGGTAATTCCCAGAGATTTGGCCGAGTCCACAATGGTTGGGGGACAGTTTAAGGCTGTGATAGCTTTAATCCATGTCTGGATCTCCGAGTTGCTTTTAGGTGGGGAAATTAGGAGGAACTCAGTTTTCTTTGCATTGAGTTTGAGTTGCTTGGAGGAGAGCCATTGGACGGTCAGCTTCAGGGCCTCATTCAAGGTGAGGATCTCCACAAGAGATGAGATTTTTATGTAGATCTGAGTGTCGTCTGCGAACATATGGTAGGAGATATTTGCAGTGCGAAGGACCTCGGAAAGGGGTTCTAAAAAGAGGTTGAAAAGGGTGGGGGACAACATTGATCCTTGAGGGACTCCCACCGTGACCAAGGAGGGAGTGGACAGGTTGCTGTTGATAAGGAATCTCTGAGATCGGTTTTGGAGGTAGGAACTAAACCAGTCGAGGACAGTGCCATCTAATCCCATTCTAAGTTTGAGGCGTTCAAGTAGCATCTCATTGTTGACCGTGTTGAAGGCCGAGGATAGATCTAGGAGGATTAGTAGACAGGTTTTGTCTTGGTCAAGGGCTTGTAGGGCATCATCGACGATGTGGAGCATGGTGGTTTCAGTGCTGTGTCCTGGTCGGAAACCAGATTGGCAGTCATCAAGTAGATGGAAGTTGTTGATGTGGTGATTTAGCTGCAGTTGCACACACTTCTCCATCACTTTAGCCAAGAGAGGAATGTTGAAAATTGGTCTAAAATTGTCTGGGGAGGTTGGATCCAGCGACGGCTTTTTCAGAATGGGGAGGACTTGGCCCGCTTTCAGAGAGCCCGGGATTGATCCCTGCTGGAGAGAGGCGTTGATTATCGCATTCCAGTTAGGAATAATGGATTGGACAGCGGTCGCAAGACAGTTAGAAGGGAGCGGGTCATTGAAATGGTTGTTTGGGTTTAAGGTGGAAAGGATTTTGGCAACAGAGTCTTCGTCGTAGAGTGAGAAGTTGGTCCAATGTGCTAGATTCTTAGTTGAGGATTGTTGAGATAGGGGGGAGGAGGCGGAAGGTCAGGGGTGGGTAGAGAGAGTGAGACAGCACTACGTTCATTACCTAGGGTTTTGATTTTGTTTGCGAAAAATGAGGGGAATTCCTCGGATGAGATGAGACTTGGGGTTTTCTTTCACTGTTTTGGTCAATTTGTTCGATTGATGTTTAACCAGCTCAAAGAGTTTGCGTGGTCTGTTCTGGGCATTTCCTAGTTCCGCTCTGAAGAACTCTTTTTTTTGAGTTAAGGATGTTCTTGTTGTATGTCTTTCTGGGCTGAAGTAGAAGTTTTAGGGGAGCGGCCGAGGGGTGCTGTCTCCAGATTCTTTCGGCTTGTCGGAGGGATCTCATCTCATTATTGAGGGAACCAGTGAACTAAGGGTTTCTATTTTTCACTGGAGTTCTTTTTAGTTTAAGAGGGGCTAGGTCATCCAGAATGTTCCACATCGTTGTAGAGTAGTGATCATTGAGGACACTGACCGATGTGATATGTAGGGGGGGTGGTCGGAGGTCCTTGTTGTCCAGGTTCTTGGTGTCTCTGACCCAGCGTTTAGGATGCACCGGTTGTAGTGTTCTTATCTTGTGGGTGCCAGTTAGAAGGAAGGTGATGGCATGGTGGTCAGACCAGTCACGGGGGTCTATAGAGATAAGCTTGACGGTTGCCTCCTTGGAGATGATCCAGTCAAGAGTGGCCCCTTTCGAATGTGTTGGGAGTGAGCAAGCTTGGGTCAGTGCTTGATCGTCCAGGAGGTCTATAATGGCGTTTACATGAGGATCCTTGAGATCGTTCCAGTGCAGGTTGAAATCTCTGAAGAAAATGTCTTTGGTGATGGGGGAGCTCTTAGCTGTGATAATTTCCATGAGGTGGTCAGTGAAGGGGTCGTTCATGCCTGGGGGGTGGTAAAAGATGTGCAGGTTGCATAGTTGGGTGGTATGACTGCAGATTGAGAGGGCTAGATATTCGCAGGCATCTGTAGTATCCTCCAGAAGCTCTGTGACAAAGAGGTTAGAGCGATAGATGCAGGCGATGCCGCCACCTTTCTTGTTATGCGATTGGTCTAGCATAGCAATGTTAAAGTTGGGGGGGACTCTGAGGTCAAGGCATGGGGATGAGGAATCATTGAGCCATGATTCTGTTAGAAAAGCTAAGTCGGAGTTGTTGTTCAGAATGAGAGCAGCGACATCGGTGGCATGCTTTACTGCCGATCGGCAGTTAATTAAGAGACCAGTCAGGGAGGGGAGGGAGGTGGTGGCGGGAGTCGGGGCACACAGGTGTATAAAAAGGGTATATAAAGAGCTATCCTCACTTTCATCTATAGAGATCCCTGACACTGGTTCTGTTGAATCCTGCAATCGGATAGTAGAATTTGTTACCACTAAAGTGAAGGATATTTATTCTACCTTCCAGGTGAAAGCCAGGGATCGGTCTGGCAGAGAGGAGGTGCCCAATGATGGGATAACGGAGGCAGAGTGCCCGATGGTGTTCAGGGTTCCAGATGGTGATATGCTAAATAAGCTAGTTAACAGTGTGAAATCTGGCTTACCCAAGGACCCTGCACCAGCTAAAAGTTTGAGAGGAAACAGTGAGATCTTAGAGCCCTATATTATATATCTGTTAGAGCTCTCATTTAGCTTGGGCACTGTGCCGAAAACTTGGAAGGAAGCTGTGGTTCTTCCGTTGAAGAAAAAGCCTCAAATCAGAATAGAACAGTTGAACAATCTGCGTCCCATCTAACTCCTCCCATATTTTGCCAAAATTGCTGAAAAAATGGTCAATCAACAACTGACATCTCACATCGAAACCCACAAGCTCTTACATCCGTCGCAGTCGGGCTTCCGTGCTTCCCACTCTACGGAGTCAGCCTTGCTCTTCTCCATAGAGACTCTTCAGGCATGTGGATGAGGGTCATACTGTGGCACTGATTCTTCTTGATATCAGTGCCGCGTTTGACACTGTGGCGCATCACACCTTGCTGCAGTGTCTAAAGAAGGGTGGAGTGGTAGGGAAGGCACGGGACTGGCTGGTATCATTTCTTCTTGATCGCAGCTTTCAAGTTGCACAAGGTCCCTTTAGGTCTAAGGCTATTCATTTAGATCAAGGGGTTCCGCAAGGTTCTAGCCTGAGCCCAACCCTTTTTAATTTGTATGTGGTGCCTGTGGCAACAATAACGGAGCAATATGGGGTGGAAGTGGTGACTTATGCTGATGACACTCAGCTGGTTGTAGCCTTAGTACAGCCAGCTGAGAACGCAGCCAGCAACTTTACGTCCTGTCTCCAAGACCTTGCTGCTTGGATGGCTGGCAATTGCCTCAGATTGAATGGCGATAAAACTGAGGTGCTGATTGTGGGCAAAGCACCATCAGTCTGGACCTCAGCATGGTGGCCCCAGACGCTTGGGCCACTTCCTGTGCCAAATGATCAAGTTAAAAACCTGGGGATTTGGATTGATTCCAAAATTTCATATGACTATCACACCAGACGTGTGTCAGGCACGTGTTTTGGTATTCGGCGTGGTCTCAGAAAGACTCTGGATCTGCTCCCTGTTACAGCTAGGAAAACCCTAGTCCATACTTTGGTCACTTCTAGGCTGGACTTTGGGAACGTCCTCTATCTGGGAGCTAATGTGAAATGTCTCCAGAGACTACAGCACATCCAGAATGCTGCCGCCCGCCTGGTGTTGATGCTGCCTAAAAGAACTGCTTCTAAAAAAACCTTGGAGACGCTACATTGGTTGCCAATTGGGGAGCGTGTCCAGTTCAAAGCCCTCTGTGTTAGCCATCGGATTACGCAGGGGAAAGGACCTTGCTTTCTTCTTAACCTACTAGCACCCTACACCCCGACTCATCTTTTGAGAACTCAGGGGGCGGGCTTAATGCAGATTCCTAAAATCAGAAGAGCCAGAATAGGAGGGAGGTCCTTCCGGTTCTTGGCTGCCCGCTTGTGGAATAACCTTCCCCTCGGGCTTCGTATGGAAGTCTCAGAGGTGGTCTTCTGGAAAGAATTAAAGACCTATCTATTCCCCAGGGGATAAGCAAAGTTGTGCTCGGGACTGGGAGGACGTAATCAGTTTGTAGGCCGGGGGCTAATTGCTAGCGTGGGGACACACTGGCTAGTGTAACCAGGCGATGTACAAGTTCAGATTATTATTATTACAGGTGCTAGATTGCTTCTGATCACCCTTCTGTTGCAGAGGGAAGCTGATCTGCAGGGGTTGATAGCGACCATGCAGATGGGGTATGCAGCACTCACGTCTGATAGACAAGAAGTGAATGGGACTGCATTATGGTCCTGGAGAATGTCATAGATTTCCTTTTCAGTGAGGTCTAGCGGATTTGTTGTGATGAGGGAAAGGTTGTAGGAGAGGGCTAGGTCAAGGGTTTCCTCCTCCGATAGGCAGCTAGGGTGCTTACAAGGACGAAAGTGCCTCAAGGATGTCGGTGGTGGGTGTTTGGGGTGCTCTGGGGTAGGAGGGGAAGAGGAATTCAGCTGAGGCTTGGGGCTAACGAGGGAGAGTTCGGCGAGGTGAAGGAGGTTCGAAAGATCCAGGATGGAGAAGTGGATGCTCTGAATTATTTTAGTGGCTCTGGAGTGCAGAGTGTGGATATCTGTGGAGGGGGGGTGGGAGGGTTAGGGTGGACTGTGTTAGGGGTCATATAAGGGGTGGATTGAGTGTTTGCGGGGCTAGCTAGACCTGCATCCGCAAGAGTCGTTGGAGGTGTACTGGTCTTATAGTCAGAGTGGGGAGCATGAAGGGAGGAGACCAAGGGTCCCGGGTTGATTTCGTTTGGGAGGGTGGTAGGAGGGCTGAGGGGGTTAGGGTGTGCTGTATTGGAGACCGTGGAGTCTAAGTGGGGAGCGTGAGGGGAGAAGATCAAGGGTCTCGGGTCAATTGCGTTGGGGAGGCTGGTAGGAGGACTGGGGGGATTAGGGTGTGCTGTGTTGGAAATAGTGGGGACCGCGGGGGAAGATAGCGGGGAGGAGACCCGAGGTCTCGTGGTGGACGTGTTAGCAAGGCCGGTAGATGAGCTGGGGAGTTAGGAGGAACTGAGTTAGAGGCTCTTAGAGAAGTGCCTTGTGGGAAGTTAGTCATGTTGGGCAAGAGGGTCGGATTATCGCCAGGACGGGAGTTGATCGTCTTCCCCACGACCAGGCCGGTAGATGAGTTGGGGGGGTTAGGAGGAACTGCATTGGAGACTCTTAGAGAGGTGGCCTGGGGGAAGTTAGCTGTGTTGGGCAGGGGGGGCAGATTAACATCAGGCCGGGTGTTGGTCATCTTCCCAGTGTCATGTACATGGTTTCGGACAATGGTAAAGAGATCTGCAAATTTATTAAGGTTTTTGGTTGAAGCTTGGATCAATACAATGACGCTTTTGTAGAGAGTGATGGTGAGGTCAGCTCGCAGGGTTGCTGTGGGCACTATTGTGAGCTTAGTGCCGTAGGGAATGTTCCTGATTGAGCGTACATTGAGGAGTAGCGAGAGGGTATTGCGCCAGGAGGGAGTTCTTCTGGAATAGAAAATGAGGTAGTTGATGATAGTGCCTTTGTCCGCTCCGCACTACACCCAATTAATCTGTTAATGACACCACAAGTACTTTTTTTTGTATCTGTAACAATTGTATGATGTCACTTGCTGCCTGGCCGCACCGCATGGAAATGAATCAAACATTCTCTGGCAAATTGTACATCATGGTATTTGGAATAGAAACAATGTTTGTAGTCAATCACACCCTTGTTTATTATTTTTAGGTGCTTTTCATACCTAATAGATACTCTTTTATAAACAAGATTGAATGAGTCATACATTCATATTACTAAACTCCAACATAAAAACATTTTTGAAAAATAATTTTACAGATTTTCCTATATAACATGAGTCAGTGCTTTCTCAAGAAGTTGTAGTGCATGCCCAATGCATTTCGGGAGGAGGATCCCTTCTTCAGGGGCCATTGTGAAAATAATTAATGAATATGCTTGTTTAGTGTGTAACAATATGCAGGAAGGAAATACTTTTACACAAATATTTTGATGTGAAGAATTATGGAAAAGACACTCACAGAAATATGTGACTTAGCCATTTTAGTTGTCTTCATTGCAAAATCAGCTCAAATTGTTTCATCATCCTCCAAGCAGGGTGTTCATGTTCACATAAAGACAGAAAAAATAAAGATAGTGCAATACCATCACCTGGACAGTTAAATGAATACTGAAACGTTAATAGCTCTGATATGAGAAGAAAAGAAAATATAGGAGCAGTTTCACCAGTCCTGAAGTAGTGTACCAACATGCTGACCTTTAAAAAATGCAATAAGAGAAGGCGCTGAACCGCTATGGAAAAATAATCAACTACTTCCTCAAAATGCAACTGTCTATACTTGCTTAAGGAAATGTTCAAGTGCGCTCATTTCAAACAGATAACATGTGCGATGGTAAGTATTGAAATAAACTGTTGTTCCAATGTTCTAAGTGGGCTCATTCAAACAAGGTGAAAGGTGAATGAGTAGATTCAGATTCAAAGAACTTTATTCGGTTAAAAACAAGTAACCATAAAAGTAACAGGTGAATGAGTAATAATACCTTGGAGTTCTCTCCTCGAGGGAAAGCCGTAATATACTGGAGTGATCAAAAACATGTAATTAAACAGACAAAATCCCTGTTAAAAATACAGGGTGCACCAAAGGCAAGCCCGTTTATGCCCATCCGCGCTCGGACCGCACTCAGCGCCAGTTACTATGCCGGTTTCAATCGAGATTCACAACCAATACCCAAACTCAACTACTCTAGAGAAATGTTGCTGAGACTCATATCAACAGGTAACCGCAGTACCGGATGACGCTATGATCCTCAGTTGACAAACTGCTTGTTGCGCTGCCCTCTATGTGAAAACTCACTTTTCACTCTCTCCCTTTGCACAATGCTAGGCTTTTCACCCCCACCTCAGCATCTCATGAGGTGAATAAAACTGTAATTCCTTGTGTGCTCGCTAACGCAAGATTCTTGGTAAAAATGCCATTGTATTCTGTGATTTCATTGAAGCCCGTCAAATAGAATTGGCCTTCATCACAGAAATGTGAGCAGACGTTACCTCCAATCCAGATATGCTTCAGGCCCTTCCTGAAGGATTTAAGATCCACAGAGCAGATAGACTAGGGAAAATAGGGGGAAAAATAGCGCTAATTGTTAGAACCGACCTTAAGTAAAGGGTCAAACTCTTCCTGACTATCCAGACTGTGAGGTTCTGGCCTTTAAGACTGAATTAGACTGTCCAAATTATTTTAATGGCATATTACTCTACTGTCCACCCAGGACTAAATCCTAATTTATTTGGCAACATTGGTCAACTTTTAGAAGTCAAGGCCAACTCTTGCAACTTCTCCAACCTAGGTGATTTCAATTTCCATTTGGAGAATATCTCTTACTGTGAAACAGAAGCACTCCTTGACTAAATGGCCAGCACAGGAATAAGACAAATTGTAAAAGAGCCAACACACACAGAAGGGCATTGTCTGGATGGGATAATTTCAGACAATCCCAACCTTGAATAGACCAGTTCACTTCCCATAATATGGCCGGACCATAAGGCAATTCTTTTTTAAATTTCACTTTCACAAAAATTGTCCGTTAAACACCCAGGTACGGCAATCACCAATCAGTCATGGAACAAGATAGAAGCAGAGCAATTACAAACCCTGGTTACTCACTCCACTACCCCCCACCTCACCCACAGCGTTAACTGTGCAAGCCGCCACTCTGTAGATTTATCACCCACAAGGAAATGGCCTTGTGTAGCACATGAATAGGATGATGGGGAGTGTTTGTGTAGAGGTTCTCTAGAAGGTAGGGATGTGGAAAATGCTATCAGACCCGTACTGTGGGCTCATTGTAGAAATACTGAACAGGGGTTTGATCAAGTACAGCCTTGAGAGCGGGGAGGGATCAATAATAGAATACAAGAAACATCAAACAGCCCCACACGACCATTAATTGGTCATTAATTCAAAAAACTCTATTTCCACATTAATATCGTGTGGTTTGAGTAGTTATCTCATTTAACATATATTCTTTTTTAATATTTGTCATTTAGAAAACAATCATAGCCATCTGGTACAATCAGAACATTGATCAAGACAAACTGCACCAACAATAGACAAAACAAATCACAACACAATATAATACAAAACATGAAAGTAATTCAAAAAACACATTATCTACTAAACTACTCCAATAAACCTCCTACCACCTATGTATAACACGGGGTTGTATGACCCTTATTGTGTTCCCACACTCAATAGTGTCCACTTATTTTTAATACTTCATTTGCAGGGAAGATAGGTTATTACTCAAATCTAAATCACAATTTTTAACCATGAGGTAGTACTTCCAACAGATCCCCATGAAGAAGTGCCAACGCATTTCGACCTCATTAAGTATAGGGGTATATCCAAATCTTTTGGAAGGTCATCATCAGGGCAAAGAAAACAACTTGTTCCGTCTAAACTGACCGGTGAAGTCACAAGCTTCATGTGTGCGTCCGTCTAACGGCCGTCTCAATATCAACAGAAGCCAGAGAGGGTCAGATTTTTTTCAAAAGTGCCAATCTTTTCAAACTCCGTCAGGACCTTGCTTCCGTCAATAGTCCCCGTCCAGGTTGGAGTCAATTACTGGGCTCATTGTAACACACCCAATAGAAAAACTAACATTACCCCATTTTGTGCTTTACGAGGAAGAGAATCTTTTGATTTTCTCAGGTCTTCATGGCTGTCCGGTTCTGGTGTTAGCTGAGATCAGCACACAGCAAGGGAGGTTAAAAAACCTAGCACTTTCAGACGAGATCAGACTAAAATCAGATTTGGCAATATTAGATGTGCAAAGAAATTAGAAATTACAAATCAATAAAGGAGATTGGTTTCGAGTAAGATTACTTAAAGAATTTGTTAGAAAGGGGGGAGTGAGATTCAGCCAACCTCATTCAGCCCAGGAGGTTAGTGAAAATGCTGGCACTCTCAAGTTAGAGAATGGTCATTGGTAGAATTGTAGTAAAGTGTCCAAAGTAAGTAAACAATGTGTTGAGAGCTTGTGGGGTCTGGGACAGCATGATTTGGGAAAAATGAAAGATTTGAATGAGGAACCTACCGAAATCCCTACCAAACATTTGTTCCAAGGTAGACCACACAGAGTTAGGTCTATGCCAGCTAGATTCCAGAATTATGAAATGTATTAGTGTTTCTCTTAAATGCCTTTATCAGGTTGTCTCATTTTCCCACATTTTTCTAAATAAATTGTATATTCATAAGTGGATTGATTAATCTGAAAGATATAATTTTGCTGTTTAGCATGATTTAGTCGTTACATTAATCTCAGTGAATGCGATATGTTTTGTTTTTGTTGTGTAGTATTATTTAATTTATATGTGTGTTGGGCATAAAGAAGGAGGTGTGCTATATCCTGATATGTTGCTCACGAGAGCTCCTTAGTGGTGCATTCATGGACAACATTCAACTGTTAGAGGCGATTGGTGGTATCGGTGTGTGGACGCTTAATTTGTTGTCTCCCTTTTTTTGCCTACACTTGTGACTGATAAACTTCAATTTCATGAATCTTGCAGAGGCTGCCCCCAAAGGGGGCTCAAGAGCCGGCACCATAACTAGCGCCGTGCCCCCAGACACAACTGGTAGGGACCAGTTTTTAGGCGCGAAAGCGAACAAAGACTAAGGAAATGCCTGCCCCCCGAGGTGGCCGCCGAATAGGGGCTGGCCAATGGAGGCCGAGGCGGGATGCGAACCCCCCAATGGGCATGGGGCCCACCTGGTCTAGAGGGCAAAGGGGGGGCATATAAGCACTGCTCCCCCAGGCAAGCTCCTATCTTATCGGAGCGGGGGAGCAGCGTCGGAGCCCAAATTTTTGTCCCACCCACCCACACCTAAGGAACAGCAATGTCGCAGGGCTGAGGAACAAGCATAGCATGGCGAAGAACTACGCTGATATCGGTTGGTAGGGAGGCACACCGGAGGGCGGTGTGCCAGAATAGGTCCACTCACCTTCAGATGCCTCACGGCTGGGTGAGTTGGCCTAAGGACAGGTGTGTAGGACCACTCACTCTGGGATGCCTCACGGCTGGGAAGTTGGCCTACCAAAGATGGAGGGGGTAGCAAACGGAGACGGCGCTCGCAGCCCAGCCCCCGCCGGAAGGCAGGGCACAACAAGAATCGGACAAGGTAGCGAGGTGGCCTAACTCCGGGGCAGAAGCTACTCCCTCCCGCGCAAAGGGAGCGCAAAAATCCAACCTACCCAAGAAAACGACCCAGAAGGGCCAAGAGACAATAACAAGAAAGTTGTCAGGACATAACATGCAAAATATGCAAAGTGTATACATGTTGCCTTGTATTCCTAATAAACTGCGGCCAACAAATGACCACCACAAGAGGAACGTGTACGTTGGCTTTTCTTTCCTGATAAGGAATACTGTATGGGCGAATGTGGTATACATGTGGGAGTGGGGCAGAGTGCGGGGGTTATTGCCATCTGTTTCTTACATCGAATACGTATTTGAGTTGTGGGATAAATGTAAAACTAATATACCTGAATTTTTTATTTTTATTTATTTTTATGAAGATAAATGAGGCTGCTGTGGCTCCAGAGGAAAAGGAGCAGACAGAAGAGACGGCTCCAGAAATCGTGAGAATAAAGCGGCCACCGGTGACCTTTCAGGAGAGTGAAGATCTATTGCCCAGTGATGCAGATGAAGATGAAAGTGAAGAAGTACATGCTGTCGAAATTGTTGAGCTAAACAGAAAAGAAACGCACTTACCAAAATTACCCCCCCAAAATAAGCAGCCCCCCATTGCCCCTTACAGGAAACGGAGACTAACATTGAGCGACCTGCCACCGGTAATGATTACCCAGGAAGATGATATCAAAACCACGTGCCTCAGAATCTGTTCCCAAATCTACCAAAGGGTCCAAAATTCACTTCAGCGTCCGTTTGCCAGAGAAAATCCTGGTCCTTCCGCTGTGGAGACAGCAAGGTGGGGTTCTTTACCACAGATCGTCACACGAAAGGCTCACATGTAAATATTGTTCCTCAGTTCTTAGATTGTCCAGAATATGGCATTTATCATGAATGTAAATAGTTCCAGCTTCTTTCTGCCCCCGCCTACCCCCCAATTTTCCCTGATGTGCATCGAAAAAAGTAATTTAAGTATAAACAAAAGATGGCAAAATATTTACCTTCACAAATAAAATGTCGAACATTTACTGCTTGCTTAAAAGAGAGGATCAATCCTAGTGGAATGTACTAGTCCCTATTGTATGCTCTTAAGCAAGTGAAGATTAAAAAAACACACAGTTCTCTTTACCCAGTCCTGCAGTTGTAACAGCCAAAAGCAATAGGCATTCCAGAATATTCCTTTACTTAAAGGTGTTCACTTGGGTTTTGAGATATAGTGCAACATTTATCACCAGGTGGCCCCTTTCGGCCATTCTGTACTAAACACAACACAACATAATGTTGCCTACTTTTCAGTCCACAAATAATATGACCCACACCAGCAAATAGAATTATGTTTTGCTTAACAGCCTGGTCTATAACATGTGAGGCTCAGGAGGCAACAAGAGCTGTCTGCACTATGACTTAGCATGAGAATGCTTAGGTTCTTTCATGATTAAGATGCAACAGTGGATCTGTGTTTTCAGAAGTATTACGATTAAGGTGCCATAGTCCTTTTTTAAAATTTCTTGCCGTTCCATGTAGTGTCCAAGGGCATTAGAGCACTTTAAAAGAGAACCAGATTATACTGCACATTTTTTCCTAAGTCAGCCGATCTGGACGCTCAGCCACAACTCCCATTTCCTTATGTAGAGGTTGTTTTGAGTCAGGGGAAGTGCCACGTTAACACCGGGGCGGACTTCGTTGCCTCCACTAGCAAACCTATAATGTTACCGGCAGCTCGTCCACCATGGGGCCACCAGCTCACAGTGACAGGCACAACACCCTAGTGAGGGCAAGACGACTGGCCCCCATTTCCCCTGCCTGTTTCCACCATGCAGTGTATGGCAGACACGGGTAGGGCAAACGCCGCCTGGCCCCACATGCACAGTGTAAACTGCCTGCAAACTGTTGCTATTATGTGCTGCACTGAGCAAACAAGTTCCTGCTTTGGAAGTTTATTTTCTCAATACAAACATGTTTGACTTAACCATCACTGTGCACATGGCGGACTCTCTACAAATCATCAGTGCTCTGAAGAAAGCAACCACAACAGCAGCTTCCTTCACAACAGTGACTATTTTCCCTACTTGCGGATACCTACCAGCAAGGCCATCCGCTCCCCTGGCAAACCAGAGGACCATCTCCCAGGGTCTAAACTACCCTCAGAGTCATTCTCTCCTACGAGCCCATAGAAGCCCAGACCACTCCACTGTCTGCGATGGAGTGCTCATCATTCTAATGTTCTAATTTCCTCTATATGCCCCTTGCATATGCACTTGTCTGACCTGTCATTTAAAGTTCAGCTTTGATGGCACTGACTCATTCATATGTCAGGTCTTGTTTAAGGAATAACAAAAAACCTAACCTTTCTCATCTTCATTGGCCTGTCCTGAACAGACCTTCCCTTGGGAGAGTACTAAAGTCAGCTAGCCCCTGGGAGAGGAGGTAGATTGGAGATAGGGATAGAGTGGAGATAGGGAGGTAGGAGAGGACGATAGGTTAAGAAAAGGAAGGGAAAGAAGGAGAAGTAGAAAGAACAGGAGGAGGGAGCATCCTTGGTGATGCTGAAAATGAGAATAGCAGGGGGTTCAGACGGTGTAGAGAAAGATGAGCACCGGAAGAGAAGAAAATTTAAAAAAGGAAATAGGGGAATAATGTAAGGTGTAAGGAAGACAAACAGAACAGGTGGAGCTATTGGCAGAAGAAGATGAGAAAAAGGCAAGGGAAGAAGGATAAAGGTTGAAAGGAAACATATGGGGAAGTAGAGGTGGGAAAAGGATAAATAACTAGAGCAAAGAGCCGAAAAATAGAAAGAAGCCAAGGGAGAAAAAGAGGAAAGAGGCACGGAGATAGGGTAAAAAGGGAGCGGTTCAGATAGGAAAAGGAGAAAGCGGGGTCTGAGGATAGTGGAGGAATAGGAGGGACAAACGAGCAAAAAATGACAGAATAACAAAGACTTGAAAGAGAAGAAAGTTTCCGAAGACATAAGGACAGGCGGTGCAAAGAAGGAATGTCAGATACAAACTGGATGGGAAAGAGAAACGATTCAGGTGGATATGCAGTGAAAGAAGCTGGTCTATAGTTTTTTTTAGATTCATGTCCCTAAAATGTCCAGTGGGTCTGGGGAGAATCAGTCAAATCTCAGTCTGTCCCTAACCCATGCCTACTGCCAGCAGGATGGATCTTTCAGATGAAGGCTACCTGCTAATAAAATGCATTGCACTGGAGGGTGTGAATTTAAAACTTTTAAGGCAAGCTTAGCTCACCCTCCTCAGGGTCAGTAAACTGAGAACCACAAATTCAATATTATCTGTTATTTACAGCCTTTAGAAACAGCGACGTAAGCTATATAAAACAATGTGTTAATGTATTAGCCTTCCCCA
This sequence comes from Lissotriton helveticus, assembly GCF_964261635.1. Classification (NCBI taxonomy): domain Eukaryota; kingdom Metazoa; phylum Chordata; class Amphibia; order Caudata; family Salamandridae; genus Lissotriton; species Lissotriton helveticus. Next base: position 836,480,646 of record NC_136072.1, on the reverse strand, counting down.
GCTTTACCTATCTTTTAGAAACTGGCCTTGCAAGTGACTGACTTTATCCTAGTCTTGTTAGCCTATCAGAAAAAAAGGCGGTGGGATACATGTTCTAACTAGCAAGATTATTGCAAACCAAATCCACTTAATAGAGCTCTGGGCTATGGTTTAATTATGCTTTTTATTAATATTAGTATCCGTTCCACTGATACCAAAGGAGAATAGTTCTTCTAAGGGCACCTGAGTGTTCCCAAAGAGGATGAAATGTCAAGGGATTTCACTTCCTGTGATTGTCTTGTGATGTCGATTCCTGTGATATCAGGTTGTAACAAATATGAGGGACCTCTCATTTCCCCTTTCTGCCCGGGTTCTCTAAAATCCTAGTAAGGGACATCCATCAGGGCTGGACTGGCCGTGCGGGCACCAGGCTTTTCCCCTGTGGGCGGAAAGGGTGGGGCCGGGTTTGGACTTGTGTGGGCCATTTTTGTTACTGGGGGGTGGTTTTACAGCAGTGCAGCAATATCGCCCCAGTAACAAAAGCACAGCTGCATTTTTTCCTGACAGCCCCGTCCCGGGGCTGGTCTGATATATTTGCCAGGGCTGGTTTGCGCTCCCAGTCCTGCCCTGCCATCCATCGTACTCTGAGATAATTGTATGGCACTATGATATCCAAAGGCTCAGCATGCGCTTGACCTCCTTTCACCATCTGTCAGTCTGAGCAGGTTGCATCCCATCATACTGTAAAAGGGCTAAGAAATCGACTAACTTCCGGTTCTTTTAGGCGGGCTCTATCTTTCTGTAGTACACAAGAGCTCACCAAACAGTGAATCTCCTGTAGCTGCTTGCCAAGCCAAACAGTTCTGTCTCACTATACTTTACAAAGAGTTCAGCAAGCACCACAACAACAACAACACTGATTGACAATTTCAGCTGCCTCTACCTCATAATTCTTTAAATGGGCTCAGTAAGGCTAATTCTTAAAGTCCCAGTCAATTCAGCAAAACCTGGATTTCATTATGCTGTACCAGGGGTTCAGAAAGCAAATTCACTCTTGTCATTGTCCGTCAATCAAAGCTAACTCTGTCTCACTTTTCTGTAAGTGTTTGACTTCCTACCACTGTCTGTCAATTAGAGCTGCCTCTTTCTTGCTATACCTTTTGAAACGGGTTAAACGCCTGATTTCCTGTCGCCATCTGTCAATCAGATCTGATCAAACAAGCAGCTGGGCAAGCTTATGTTTTTATAGCACCCTGTCATTTAGAGCTGGTTCTACCTTACCCTGCTAGTCAAGATCTTATCCATTGTCTTAAATGCTGCCACCTGGGCTTGCCAGAAGTTTTGGCAGGCCCTGGTACATTCATGGCACCACTTCTCTGTATAAATGAAATGGGGGTAGGCCGTTGGCACTCCTTTTGTTCGATATTTACTTGTTTATAAAGTCTTTATACATGTAAGTCCTCCTTTAGCGTGCTGCTCAGTAATTAAGGGCTGCCAGTCCCTCAGTGCAAGAACTATTTTGAAAAATGGTACGCGATAGCGCGATCACGACTCTACCTAGCGCACAGCTATATTGGTAGTATTTCCTCCTTTTCTATATATTCATTTGATAATTTTCCAATTATTCCAAAATTTCAAGATTTGTTTAATTGTTGCATTTATTTTGAGTCAACAATATCCATGAAATATCAATCATCTCAGTTCAAATATAGTTTGTTTTCATTATAACATCTGTATGCTGTTTAAAGTTCATAGGTTGTATTCAAGCATCATACAAACAATGTATACTTTGATTATTGTTATAACCATCGTTCAGTTCATTGGCCCGATGCATTTCGGGACCCATGTCCCTTCCTCAGGGGCCTCTGTAAAAAATCATACATTAACATTAAACTTGCATTTCAATTATCGACATTTCATATTAATTGCTTATAAACATCTGCCACTACTAAGATTTGAGTTCACCTTACTCGTATTTGGTCATTCTGACACATGATGGTTAATTAAACAAATTGCGTTTACATCAACATAAAAAAGTGGAAAATATTTGGACATAAATGATCTTGCCATGATACCAACATTTTTGCGAAATTTAAATGAAATAAACTGAAAAAACCCGCTTTACAAATGAATCATATTGCACAGATATAGCAGATTGAAAATGCTTAAACCTGTCAGGTTTAAGCATTTTCAATCTGCTATATCTGTGCAATATGATTCATTTGTAAAGCTATATCTGTGCAATATGATTCATTTGTAAAGCAGTTTTTTCAGTTTATTTCATTTCAAATGCATTGCCCTGGAGGGTGTGAATTTAAAACTTTTAAGGCAAGCTTAGCTCACCCTCCTCAGGGTCAGTAAACTGATAACCAAAAAAACAATATTCTCTGTTATTTACAGCCTTTAGAAACAGCAACGTAAGCTATATAAAACAATTTGTTAATGTATTAGCCTTCCCCAGCTTTACCTATCTTTTAGAAACTGGCCTTGCAAGTGACTGACTTTATCCTAAACTTGTTAGCCTATCAGAAAAAAAGGCGGTGGGATACATGTTCTAACTAGCAAGATTATTGCAAACCAAATCCACTTAATAGAGCTCTGGGCTATGGTTTAATTATGCTTTTTATTAATATGAGTATCCGTTCCACTGATACCAAAGGAGAATAGTTCTTCTAAGGGCACCTGAGTGTTCCCAAAGAGGATGAAATGTCAAGTGATTTCACTTCCTGTGATTGTCTTGTGATGTCGATTCCTGTGATATCAGGTTGTAACAAATATGAGGGACCTCTCATTTCCCCTTTCTGCCCGGGTTCTCTAAAATCCTAGTAAGGGACATCCATCAGGGCTGGACTGGCCGTGCGGGCACCAGGCTTTTCCCCTGTGGGCGGAAAGGGTGGGGCCGGGTTTGGACTTGTGTGGGCCATTTTTGTTACTGGGGGGCGGTTTTGCAGCAGTGCAGCAATATCGCCCCAGTAACAAAAGCACAGCTGCATTTTTTCCTGACAGCCCCGTCCCGGGGCTGGTCTGATATATTTGCCAGGGCTGGTTTGCGCTCCCAGTCCTGCCCTGCCATCCATCGTACTCTGAGATAATTGTATGGCACTATGATATCCAAAGGCTCAGCATGCGCTTGACCTCCTTTCACCATCTGTCAGTCTGAGCAGGTTGCATCCCATCATACTGTAAAAGGGCTAAGAAATCGACTGACTTCCGGTTCTTTTAGGCGGGCTCTATCTTTCTGTAGTACACAAGAGCTCACCAAACACTGAATCTCCTGTAGCTGCTTGCCAAGCCAAACAGTTCTGTCTCACTATACTTTACAAAGAGTTCAGCAAGCACCACAACAACAACAACACTGATTGACAATTTCAGCTGCCTCTACCTCATAATTCTTTAAATGGGCTCAGTAAGGCTAATTCTTAAAGTCCCAGTCAATTCAGCAAAACCTGGATTTCATTATGCTGTACCAGGGGTTCAGGTGTTAATTAAACAAATTGCGTTTACATCAACATAAAAAAGTGGAAAATATTTGGACATAAATGATTTTGCCATGATACCAACATTTTTGCGAAATTTAAATGAAATAAACTGAAAAAAACCACTTTACAAATGAATCATATTGCACAGATATAGCAGATTGAAAATGCTTAAACCTGTCAGGTTTAAGCATTTTCAATCTGCTATATCTGTGCAATATGATTCATTTGTAAAGCGTTTTTTTTCAGTTTATTTCATTTAAATTTCGCAAAAATGTTGGTATCATGGCAAAATCATTTATGTCCAAATATTTTCCACTTTTTTATGTTGATGTAAACGCAATTTGTTTAATTAACCATCATGTGTCAGAATGACCAAATACGAGTAAGGTGAACTCAAATCTTAGTAGTGGCAGATGTTTATAAGCAATGAAATAAACTGAAAAAAAACGCTTTACCAATGAATCATATTGCACAGATATAGCAGATTGAAAATGCTTAAACCTGTCAGGTTTAAGCATTTTCAATCTGCTATATCTGTGCAATATGATTCATTGGTAAAGCGTTTTTTTTCAGTTTATTTCATTTAAATTTCGCGAAAATGTTGGTATCATGGCAAAATCATGAATGTCCAAATATTTTCCACTTTTTTATGTTGATGTAAACGCAATTTGTTTAATTAACCATCATGTGTCAGAATGACCAAATACGAGTAAGGTGAACTCAAATCTTAGTAGTGGCAGATGTTTATAAGCAATTAATATAAAATGTCGATAATTGAAATGCAAGTTTAATGTTAATGTATGATTTTTTACAGAGGCCCCTGAGGAAGGGACATGGGTCCCGAAATGCATCGGGCCAATGAACTGAACGATGGTTATAACAATACTCAAAGTATACATTGTTTGTATGATGCTTGAATACAACCTATGAACTTTAAACAGCATACAGATGTTATAATGAAAACAAACTATATTTGAACTGAGATGATTGATATTTCATGGATATTGTTGACTCAAAATAAATGCAACAATTAAACAAATCTTGAAATTTTGGAATAATTGGAAAATTATCAAATGAATATATAGAAAAGGAGGAAATACTACCAATATAGCTGTGCGCTAGGTAGGGTCGTGATCGCGCTATCGCGTACCATTTTTCAAAATAACCACTTCTCTGTATGCCTGGTGACACAGCACCTTTGTGTCCATTTGCGGCTCCTCCATGTGGGTGGAGGAGATCGCCCCACTGCTTTCTCGCAGTGCGAGAAGCAGAAACATAAAATGGTATTTTAAATACCATTTTATGTTTCTGCTTCTCTCACTGCGAGAAGTACATCGTAAAATTGTGAATCCAGTATTTGTAACGCGCACACTACTCACCCCTACGGGTCTCAAGGGCGCTCGGCCCATCATGGAAATTAAGTGAGCGGTTGCCCAGAGTCACATGGTGCTGAGCTGAGCTGCCACAGGAGCCAGGGATCGAACCGTGGGCCCTGTGCTCCATAGTCAGCTGCCCTGGCCGCTGCACCACATCTCTCAAAAGGGTATGCTTGGTTGGGGGCGGCATATCTCTAAGAAGGGTATGCCTGGTTGGGGGCGGGAGGGTGGGCAATCCTGCACGAGTCCAGGGGAGGAGTGGCTTACCCACTCTGAGTGGGCTAACTGTTTGGTCGGTCCCAGGGCCGACCAAGCCAGTCCTACGCACTGTGCATTTTCTCTATGGAGGCTGCATGCAGCCTACATAGAGACAATGGCTTCCCCATACACGCCTGTGGAGTCGGAGTCCCAGCCAATCACAACGCTGGCATTGCAGCCTTGTGATTGGCTTAGGGGAGGAAAGGGAGGCTGCCTGTGGCTGCTTCCTGTTCAGACGGACGATGCCGGACGGGCCAGCAAGTGCATGGGTAAGTTAACGTGTTTTTTTTTTTAATTAACCCCCACGCCAGTCGACCCTCTTCCTTCGTTACCCTCCCCCCGCCACCACGAGTCATACCAGCCGTAACTGTTTGTGTCCCTTCAAGACATTTGGACCATGGCATTTGAGCAAGGCAATTTTGTCCCATTTACCTTCCAATTAGGTTTTGGTGATGGAGCAATTAAGCAGTTCTTTTGTTAGACTTCCCAGAGTTCCCTGCCTGTGCTCTCTCTGATCAAGAAAACGTTATGGGTTTCTTATGTTCTTTTTGTTTTTCAATAACTAGCACTGAATGTGAAGTATTCAGTTACCGGCCTCCATTGTCATGCCAGAAAGGAGGATAATGCGACTTTCCCTTTTATTTGAGATCAGTCTGAACTGTAGATTGACAGTTACATTCTATCTACATAAAAAATGCACCTCACAGCATTCTGAGCTACATGAAACCTCAATGATTGAACAATCCACATGTTCCTTGGTGGTGCTGTTAATTGTCAAAAGCAGTGGCGTAACATTAGCCCCTCTCAGAACCAGCGGTGCTGAGGGGAGGCAGGATGGCTCCGGAGCTCCAGGGGGCCTCCTCCAGCACTGTGAATGGGCGACGAGCCCTTGACCTGAGAGCACCTGGCTGGACCTGGGGGGCCACCTACATGAACTTTGCAGGGGGGCCTCAAGTCCATTTACGCCACTGGTCACAAGGACAGTGCTGGAGAATGATGCTTGTAGCTGCGAGGCTTCTGTCTTGACAAGAATTAGACCTTGAGCCTAACCATCCCTTTCCCCACCACCCTGATGGGTGTACAGTATAACATTAATTCCCTGCAGAATTGTGAGGGGGTGCCTCACATAAGATCCTCCTACAATCTGTAGCTTTTTTGAGCTGATGTTTTCCAGTGGGCAGCACCAACACTCATTCGTGGAGGCCGAAAACCTGGCAAATTGAACCCACTGGCAGCATTTTGTACTCCCCGATGTAAATTTAAAAAGCTGCATTATTTGGGGCTTGCACCACTTTTGAGTCATTTTTAACATGGGAAAAGTGACGTACGGATGGTGCAAGGGTTCAGTAAATAAGGCCCTTTGTTTTTTGGCCATGGGAATAATGAAAAAGTAGCTATTATCATGAGAGATGCTGTCCTTATATCCAGCCATGAGCGTCCTTCTGCATTTGGTGATTGGCATGTATGGCACAGACAGTCAATTGTGCGAAAAAGAACCTGTAAGGCTGAGATAAAGGGGCTCGGAGTGTCTGGTGGTGGATTAAAGAGGCATGGGACGGAATCCAGTGCTTAATTTGTAAAATAAATAAGTGTCAGGGGGGCCCACGTCAGGAGACTAGTAAAGCTCACACTACCCATTGCCCCTGCCAGTGCTGCCAACAACAGTCAAGCTATCCAGGCTGATGAAGGCTGATAGCCAGAAACCGGTCCTTGGATGCTTGATTCCGGTCTGGGAAAGACATGGCTTGGTAGTTCAGACTGGACTGTTCCCATGAGGCACAGGGTCAGAGCTGATTTGCATATAGCCAGTGTCTAACCCAGGGTGGTGTGGAGTGCAAAAAAACGATGGATTTAGGCCCAGATCCTTGTACTGGGGTGAATGTATGACATTGTTCTACATTCTGTCCATCAACTGTGTTTTTTGCAATTTTCACCCCGAGTGGGCTGGGTATGCTCAGACGTGAGTCCCAGGCTCTCCACACCACTGGAGTCAAGCTATCCAGGCTGATGAAGGCTGATAGCCAGAAACCGGTCCTTGGATGCTTGATTCCGGTCTGGGAAAGACATGGCTTGGTAGTTCGGACTGGACTGTTCCCATGAGGCACAGGGTCAGAGCTGATTTGCATATAGCCAGTGTCTAACCCAGGGTGCTGTGTAGTGCAAAAAAACGATGGATTTAGGCCCAGATCCTTGTACTGGGGTGAATGTATGACATTGTTCTACATTCTGTCCATCAACTGTGTTTTTTGCAGCCAACAACAGTAACAACACAACTTCTAACAATCACACTTCTATAAGTATGACATTTCATACTCTTCCAGTCCCCAAAGCTATAAGAATTGCTTGGACGCAAGGTATTCATCACTTGTAATGCAGCGCACAACAAAGGTGGGTGGTAGGAGTGAGGGGGATGAAGAATGGGGTAAATTGAGGGCAAAAATCTAAAATAAAAACTTACCTCTCGCTGCCCCAACGCTGACGGCTGCCTCAGTGCTTCACTGCCGGCAATCTCCGGGAAAGCACAGGCTGCCCAGCCAATCCAGACGCTTCTCTCAGGCTATCAGAGCACCAAGATTATTGGTCTGATCTGCCAGGTCTGTCGTTCAGACACTGCCTAGGAGCCAGCGGCTTTTCTACAACCCATCTGTGAAAACAGCTGATTTGGAGAAATAGAAGTGCTCACATCTGTTTCATATGGCCATGTCTGAACTGGGGTGGCAGAGTGGGCTAAAGAACAGTGATGGATTAAACCCAGATCTTTTGACTGGGTGTGAGAGTTTGATTGGTTCAGATGCTCCGTCCATCACCACCCCCTTTTGTACCACATCTGTTTGACCAGCCTAAAATGGCTGGTGAAACTTACACGTGCTCTTCTAAGTTCCGACCACTCCTGCCTGATATGGCCCTGACACTCACGGTGCTCTTCTAAGTTCCGACCACTCCTGCCTGTTATGGCCCTGACACTCATGCATGCACTATCAGCCAGAATCCCTCACTGAAAAATAAAATGATATTATTGTTTTAATATAATTTTATTTTTCTATGACAGACTCTGACCAGAGGGGCAACGCTCTGCCATTATGGCGTAGCCACCCCTATTGCAATGTATTTTGAATTACTAAACAGCTGTTGTGCTCATCTCTAAATCAGACAAACAGCGCCACCTTGCGGAAGGGAAAAATAAGTGCCGATTTTGCAATCAAGTCCCGCCCCTGAGCACCTGAAACCGGTGGTACTGATGGAATCAGAACTACTGTGCTTGGCATTTGGCACCCCGACATTCGATAGCGCCAGCTGTGGCCTCCAAACAAATCTTTGGGCCCCGGTACTTATGCTCTTGCATATTAAGCACTGAATATGCTTCTCTCGGTAAGATAATTGGTTTGTTCCTGGAGAAGACAACATTGGCATTCATCTAATCTGATTTCCTGAAAGTAGTCCCAAGGGCTTCCGAAACTGAGTAAGCAGGTTGAAAAACACCCTCATTTCAGACCTCAACTTCATGCTACATGCCTGTTCCAAACCCCCCAGAGAACCTGCCATCGTTTGTCCTTTTCACATTAGTGGAAAAATATAATGAATGCGAGGAAGGACTGAACCCAAAACTTATGCTCATAAAGCCTGGGTAAGCATGGTCAGAACAACACTTTATGCCTCCCGGTTTACTCTACTGCATATTATTAGTGTTTTCTCTTTGTGAATTAGAAGTAAAAACGTTGGTTTAAGCATTAACTAACTGCATTTGCAGTGCTTTGTCGCCATCAAGTGTGAAAGTTGCAAGCTGCAGGCAATTAAATAAAAATCACATCACAGAAAGTAGTAGTTAGTATCTTCTAGGCTTCTATATTTTGCTGTGTTGAGCGGCCCGGGAGCTGGAGATGCTAGAGCACTCTCAGAATAACCTTGTAAGGCTTCCAAATGAGAATAGTCAATAAAAGTTTTTTTATTCTTTTAAAGCATGTAGCATTTGGTGTGCATTCAAAGATAGAGGTTACATGTACGGCAACGTTTTCTGGAAAACACCTGTTTATTCTTTTCTTTTTCAACATTGAGACTGTGATTCAATGTTCTTCTCTTATTGCAAATTGGGTGAATTTTGCAACCAACTGACAGTCTTCCTGGGGCACAAGGACTGTGAAAGGAGAAGGCTGCAGCATGTCAAATGTTTTCTAACACAACACAATCGGAATACTTGGGATTTTTCAGATGTTTGAAACTGCAAATAAAGAGTAAATGACTACTGTAGATAAAAAAAATTCAAACTCTGGAACAACACAGTTGCAAGTGAGGTGGTATTTTTTTCTAATTCTGAGGCATTACAGAAATAACCTTTTAAAGGGACACAAAAAAACACCAAGAAACTTTACATGATAAATGTGATAAATATGCAGAGAAACCACATGTCCACTGATTATTTGTGCACCATATAGATTGTGATGAATGCAAATGTAACGGTCATTTCAAGTGGACCTTTCAATGGAAAATGTGCACTCTGTAAGTGTCAGCACACCCACTCCATAACTTTACTATTATATTTTAGAAAATGTGCAGAAAAATGCCACACTAGGGACATACTACTACAGCTTGGCTCATTTGCTACACTTCATGTACCACTAGCATTGATATTCCACAAACTCTGTTACTTCAGTGGCATAACATTCATGGTAGACTACACTCTGAATATTGATCCAGCCCATTGGCTGTGTTTTCCTTTTGAGTTCACCACATAAAACACAAACTGCCTCTCTTGACATCTTTTCATATTAAATAATCTTCTTTGAGGGTACAGCTTAATGCTGCTAATGCAGTCTGCTAACTAAAGGGGGCCCCAATCACACCTTCCATATTATTATAGACCAATTTGTTGCGTCTTTAAAGGATGTTCTTGCTAGAAAGCTGGGGAAAACCAAAACAAATTTACCCAATTCCCAACAATTCTCCTAAAAAAAGGTACAAGTATTGGCTTTGCTACTGCTTTTTTGTGTATTTGAGTACATAAGCGTACACACTATTTGGTTGCTCCCAGCACAGGCCAGGGTAATGTACTCTCAATACAGAGTACATTACCCTGGTCTGTGCTGGGAGCACCCACAAAGTTTGTACGTCAATGCAAATGAGGAGCATGAGCCAAATCTGTAATAAAGTGGCAGGAATCTTCAGTCTCTTTAAAGGTTTCCAAACACACTGCCTCCATCCTCAGCCCACACTATTTCTCTCTCTCTCTCTCTCTCTCTCTCTCTCTCTCTCTCTCTCTCTCTCTCTCTCTCTCTCTTTCTCTCTCTCTCTCTCTCTCTCTCTCTCCCCTCCCTCTCTTCTCTCTCTCTCTCTCTCTCCCTCTATCTCTTTCACTCTCTCTTCCCCTCTCCCCCTTTCCCTCTCTCTCCCCCTCCTTTTGCCATAATGATAATAACGGAGGGGAGGGGATCGGGCATTTCCCATAGCCTCTGGGTTGTGGAAGACAATGTGCAGAATTCTGATTGTAAATGTGTTATTTGGTGAGCACAGCATGATCAAAGGGCAAAAACACTGAAAACAAGAAAGAATTGATATTAATCTTAAAAATTATTTATTCCTTCATGTTTGCCAACAGTGCCCTGGAAGTATTACTCCCCTGAATTTCCAGTAATTATTAAATAATCACAAAAATATTTTGCTCCCATTTCACACATATTCAAAAATGGTGTCATTTTAAACACTGAGCCAAAGGACAAATATTCTGTTAGAGGAAATACTGGGCATCACAAATGTTGGAAGAAAGGCTTGTGTGGCTCATAAATACCACCATCAAAAATAATACCAGCACCTTAATATTAATGTCCCATTGTGCTACTTTCCACAAACTGAATCTTGGTAGCTAGGGTGCCCTTTTGAAACACAGGTCCAAGATTAAGCATAAAATATATTGTGTCAGAGGTATGGTACAACCAAGTACAATTTGGTATCTTACTTCATCTCATGCACTCACCTTTGGGTCGCCAAATTGCTCCATGTTGACAGATCACCATGTTTCAAGGCGTCTCCTTTTATAAATTATTATTTTCTATTTTGTTTGTCCAGTTTGGTCCACTGAAATCAAATGAAGAATACAACTAAAAATAATTCACTAATATATGATGGCGTGGCATGACATTGCAACCCCACCTCTAATACTGTCAAATATGGGCAAAATCACTGCTGGGCCCAGCCCATTTAGCTTTGACCATATGTTGTTCCACACAATCTCCTAATTTCCTCCACTGCATACTAACCAGGATTAGTACCTTCAAATGTCAGACTGGGTTTGTAAGGTGGTGCTGATGGTAATGTGTGCTAAAGCCAGTCTGCCACTGAGGCTTCCCATCTCCCAAGTGACTTGTGATAATGTATAACCTTTAGTTAATGCACACCTTTCTGTATGTTAGTAACTATCATTGAAAGCGTGCTATTGTTTATTATTTTTAATGAAATTGGGGAACGGTTGTCATCTGATGTATCTATATGGTATAACTGCATTACCTTTTGAAATATATAATTTCAAGAGGTATTTCTTTCTATTTTCCTAACTAAAAATGTGAATTGCAATGCTAATTTGTGGTATTTTTGTGACACCTAACAATGTGTACAGTTTGGTAGACTTTATACATCTTACACTCTACGTACAACAAATAACTCAGGCCACCTAAACTTAGGTTGCAAGGAATAAGATAAGACTCCTACCAGTAGTTTAGGGACGTACAGGAGGTTCTGGATGTTCTTTTTTAAATGGGTGGGCTGTAAAACTGTGGTGAGCAAACATATTTTAACTCAAATAAGGAAAGGAATACATAAAAGGGGGGAACTGTGATATGTATGCTGAACTGGGTGTTCCACATATACAGCATGGGTGTCTCTGAGACTATCAATCAGCATGATGATGCATTTATGCATCATGTGCTTTATTAAAAATGCGAATAATTAATCTACACATGAATTTACAAGTAAATACTGATGTGTAGCAAATGCAGATTAAACCATTTTGCTACGACTTGTTCAAGTGTGTTTTTCTGGTTTACGATAGCTTGGCCTTATTTAGGGCTTGACACAATCTTGTTCAAAATGGATGTGACAGCACCAAGTTTATTCTGATTATTCGTCTGGTGAATGTAGTAAAGCAAAATATGGATTTCTTTATTTCTGAATGACTATGTTATAAAAAAAAAAAAAAGCCTACTAGAGGGCCTCCTTTGACACGTTTTCAATGATCTTTCACTTGCACACAGTATTGCATTCATTCACAATGGTTCACTGTTGTTTATGTAACTAGTTTGTTCTGACACCTCCAAATGACATTAGGTGAGAGGGACTGAATCAATATTTATGTAGTGGGTTAGTGCTAAGGTGGTACAGATTTATGTCATTTTATCATTTCTGTAACTTGATTTGTTGAAAATGTATTTCTTTGCTCACACCACAATGATTTTCCAGTTCTAATTCTTCTCTAATGGCTGTATAAATCCTTGAATTTGGGGGTGAGCCAGAGACCTTTCCTGTACAACTATGGATGTTGTCCTATTTCTTATTGCTTTTGCAGCACATTTGAGACTTGACCTATTATTGATTTTGATTATTATTCTACATTGTTCCTAATACTGTGAGCCTTCATGACATTGGTTTTATGCATTTAAACGAGGTTTGCTGCATATTCACTTTACTATTATTGTACCTTTTTGAATTTTCTAATAAACCTTCATGGTTTTTTCATGGTTTTTCTAAATTGTGTTCTAGAACTCACTTTTTTTACTGCATTTTAAAAATGCTGTTTTGTATCTTTGCTCTGAGACACGCTGCCTTGTGATTCAAGGATAACACCATCCCTAATCCCACCCAACTGGAAGTGCTTAGAGCTCTAGCGTTTGGGGGTACAGCATGCCCACAGCTTTATGAGTTATGAATATGGGACACTGACTTTCTGTGACTGTTTTTGTTAGTTTTGTAAATCCTGTTTAATGAAAATATAAAATGTGTATATTCAAAAACAGCATTTTAGGGACAGTTATTGGCATGTGGTGCTTGTGGTTATTGCACCTACATATGATACACTAAAACAAGAAACCCGAAGCAGTTTTTTTTTAAAACGGTGTATGAGATGTGGCAATGCCTTTATCGTATGCGTTTACAGATTTCTACATTTGCTTTTACAAACAGCATTTGCAGGCAACAATTAGAGACCTTTTGGCATGTTCTCTTGCCGTTTTACCTCGTAACAGGCCCCTGCATGTATGTTGCATCACTCTAAAAAGTGGGAATATGCAAGATGAAATATAAATCACACAATATGTCAAAATAAAATAGGACTTCTGAGTTTGACATTGTTTAAATTAAACAATTTGTAAATTAGAAATTAAAATAAAGAATTTACAAATCAGAGTGGCTGTAATCGTAGAGGCACCATGTTTGGAAACTTAATGGGTCAAATTCACAGAGTTATTTTATGTTGTGATGTAGGTTTACAGCTGATAATACATCCATTTACATTTGCCAGGAATTAGAAAAAGGATTCCTGGCAGTTGTAAATTAATTTACTACTGTGGATTTCTCCACCATAAATGCAGAGTAATTTGCAAAAGTAAATACCTTCTTAGTTTGACAAAGGGCACAAACGAATGCCATTTGGTGAGCAAAGCGAGTAAAGCCCCACTAACTCTAGATGAGGTCCCTTATTAAACTCTTCTGTTCACCTTTAAGCCTTTCATATATACATCCATCTATCCACCTGTTCATCATTTCATCCATCCTTTCACAATTCAATCCATCCACACTTTCATTATTAGTTTTCCATCCATCCATCCTTTCGCTCATACTTCCTATCATTCATTCATCCTTTTACCCATCCATCCATTCTTCTTCATCCATCCAACAATTTACCCTCCTTTCATCAATCCAGCATCCATTGTTCCACACCTCCATCCAGGCGACCATTCATCCATTCACCCATTCATCCAGACTTTCATCATTTAAGCCACTTTTTTCTCTCACTCATTTAAATATTGTTTTATACTTACATCCATCAATTCATTTGCCCTTGCATCCATCCTTTCTTCCTTTTCACCCTTCCTTCTCCTCACAGCTTCTTCCTTATTTTCATATGCCCTTCATTTTACTCTTCCTTTCAGCCCTCTCTCTCGCTTGTTTCCCTCTCTTTTCCTCTTCATTTCTTTGTTGTAATTACCCTTTATTTCTCGAACACTGTTATTGGCGTCTCGTATTTTTAAGAGCCTTTGTCTGTAGAACAGCAGACAGGTGAGGCTCATAAATAACTGCGAGTGTCAGCCCCACCCCCGTTTAAGCTGTAAAAGTGAGGGGTTCCCGACCACTGCTTCATTCTGACTCTTTCACACTCTAGGAAGGGCCAGGAATTTACTTAAGCCAAGGGCTGGAGTTAATCCCCTTCAAGGATGGAAGCAGGGCCGGCTTTAGGGCTGTGTGACCAGTGCAGCGGCACCTGGTGCCAGTGGTAGCTGGCACGAATTGGGGGTGGCGGGGAGGAGGGCGGTGGGCAGATGGGGAAGGGAGTAAAGAAACAAATACTTCTGCACCTTGTCTTCCTTCATTGCCCCTCGTCGTCGATCCTCTGCTCCGGCTGGAACAGGAATCACCCAGGCTCCCATAAGCCAATCTCAATGCTGCAATGCAGCGTTGTGACTGGTCTGAGCATCCAGGTTCAGAGTTCAGCCAGGGAATGGGAGACTGGACCTGTTCTCCACCCAGGCTGAAAGGCATGACTATTTTGCTGGCCCGAGACAGCCGGTCAAACATTCATGCCCACTTTACACTGTGCCCTCCATTCCTCACCCTGCTCTAAGAGCAGAGCAGAAGGAACAAATAAAAGGATAATAACAACAAGTTAATATCATTTTATGTTTCCTTTATTTCCACTGCTGAAGGCAGTGAGATGACGCTCTTCCGCCTTAGGGGAGGAGCCCCCACTGGCACTGACCTTGGAGCGTAGTGTTTAGAAAGAACTTGTGGTTAAAAGCCCCTGCTGCAGACTTCCATGTATGTCCATCAATTTTGGGCACCAATAAAAATGTCAAGATAATGCTGGTGATTAATGTTCCTGCTGGAGAGAAATAGAGTTTTGTCTGGTAGGATTTTTGACTCACCATAAAGTAGCGCAGAGGGTTAATATCCCTGCTGCAAATAATGTGCACAGTGGAGATCACAGAACCATATTTTATTTGGCTAGTTCAGTGGGTTATGGCTTTTGTCACAGAAATCTTTTTGTTGCTTGTAGTTAGGGTCCAATCCTAATACAACGCTGTGACTTATGAACTATCATCAAAGAGATGCATGCAAACTGCGTTATGTTTCCCCCCCATCTTTACTTATCCTTATGTTGCTAAAAACGGTTTGTTTAGGTAGAAATACATTCTTATTAGTAAATCCAACCCCAGACTCTGAGGTACATTTAAATCCTAAATTTGTGCTTCTCCAGACCCAACACTCTTAAAATATACTGTCCACTGGGTGGGGAAAACAAAGAAAATTCTCCGTGGTGACTGTGTAATTTTAAGTTTTGGCTGCCCAATATTGGTTGATCATATTCTGAAGCAGGCAGGCTCACATAGGATAAATCCTGATTATTTTAATGTTTTTCCCTTGGGCTTTTTCTATCCCCCAAAGAATTTCGGAGGGTATGTGGAATGCAGGGAAATTACTCAGTTAGCTCCCCTCGCTGGGCCCATTGAGCTGACCAATAGGTATGAGGCATTAAGTGGCTTAAATACGAATGATTGACTCTGTGGGGCGGAGACCCTAGACCCAGGATCAACCAGCTTGGTTGATGATCGTAAAGTGCGCTCATCCACAGAACTGGATTTTCAGGATCGATTTCGCACCCAAATGATAGATAAGACTACTCTCTCTCCTGATAGATTTCAAATTTCTAAAGTAAATGAGGTGGTTCCTGAAAGAGTTAACCATGAGGTGCAATTTGTAGGAGACGGGTCTTTTGATGAAATGGCTGTTCAGACCTTAAGGTCCACAGAGGTTCATGGCGTTACTAACTCAGCTATATAACAAAATTAAGGAGTATCACCAAAGATGAGGCTGACAGCCAATATTGGTGGAATGAGACAGTGGTATGTAAGAAGAAGTCCTTCTTTGTTTTTAAGGAACCCCTCACTCACCGACCTGGTCGGTGACATGCTTCATCATCGGGGCCACCTTGACAGCCGAGTGCCATCAAGGTGTGCTGCGACACCTGAAATACAGTGGAGCGGGTATGTGAGTGATGAATGTGAAAAAAGGTCAGTGGGTTAAAAATTGTCCTGGTATGACTTATCCCAACATTATTTATTCAAAGACTACTGGACAATATTAAAAACAGTGTATGTTGATACAATAAAGGCTTTAATAGGACCTAGTGTATCTGTGGTATGTGTTAGGTCTACATGTTTCAAACCAAACGGTAGTTGCCGGTTTTTCTTCAGGACCAAAAATGATGTAAAAGGAGTTGGGTGGTCAGGGTACACTAACACCCTGCCATACCTACAACCCTTTCAGGACCCTAAATAGCGAATTGCTAAGTGGGTAAAAGAAAATGCAACCCAAAAGTGGTTACACTCAAAAATGCAAAAACCTGTGTAACGTAGTGAAGTGACGTGGTCCGCTCTATCTGTAACTCACTCCACATTCAATTAAAGCGAATTATCCGTGGTGCGGTGTATCAGCATAATTTCTTATGGGAACAAATTATTCCTAGGAGACCACACCTATCAATATGGGTGTGAAAATGCACATAAATTTCTATATATTAAGCCAGTCTTACACAAGCTCCATTGTGCGTGCCTATGTCTTAATTCTGTATGGCTGGTGCCAGGGATTACCGACGTGAAAACATCTCAACTTGATCCAAAATCACACACAACAAGGGACAAACTACACATTACACACACAATGTCAAAGTATTGAAAAAAGGGGTCTCACTCCTCAATGGGGAGATGCTTACTGCACGGGGATTGAGGGGAGAGGCTACAGAGCTCAAACGTATTCTGTAGATTTGAGGAAAAAAGGGAGATCGTAAGGTTGAGGCGCAATGTCGTATATTCTCATTCTCTATGGACGAAAGACGCTCTGGTAAACAAAGCGCCTTCACAAATACAGGCTCTACTTACAGTTTCTCTGCGTGGGAATCGCCTGCTAACCTAATTCGCCCCTCCGCGCACCCGTGAGGGATAGGGATGCAGCGCCGTAGTTAAAGGCGGCCGCCATTGCAAGCAAGGAGGGCGTGGCTGACAAGGTCAACCAAGAGAATGTGAAGTGGAGAATGAGAGTGGATTAAGGCTAAAGTCAACATTTATGCCACCTCCACACACAACACCAGTTGAACTAGCGACATTTGAACAAGCGGTCTATAACGATGTTGAGAAGATGCAAACAACCTCCAGTTTTCAGAACTTAAGCAATGTGGAGAAAACAGCTTTAAAAGAACTACGTGCTTGTGAAACGACAATTATAAAACCTGCTGACAAAGGCGGTGGACTAGTTATTATGGACACCACTGCCTATCGTGAGGAATGTATCCGACTTCTGAGTGATAGAAAACACTATCAAATTTTGAGCACTGATCCGACAAGTGATCTAAAAGCTGAAATCTGTCAATTGGTTGAGATAGCTGAATCCAACGGTGCAATATCGAAACAGGAAGCGGACTACCTATGCACTACTGAAGGGAGGATCCCTTATTTTTACATCTTACCCAAGATGCATAAGGGTAGATTACCCCCTCCAGGACGACCAATAGTCTCGGGCATTGGCTCTCTGCTAGAACCTCTTTCCAGGTTCTGCGATTTTTTCCTCAAAACCATCGTACAAAAATCTACTACCTATTTGCAAGATACAAAGAGCTTATTAAATCTACTACAAAATGTGGAAGTCAATGAGAACACTGTGCTACTAAGCTTTGACATTGAAAGCTTGTACACAAGCATACCCCAGGACGATACCATCAGAGTCCTGGGGAATACCCTAGAGAATGCAGAATGGCCTTTTCAAACTCCCAGGGCCTTCATTCTGGAGTGTGCCACCCTGGCGCTTAAACGTAACTACTTTGAGTTTGAGAGACAACTTTTCCTACAAACCGGGGGGACATCAATGGGCAGTGTTTTTGCTCCCAGCATAGCTGGAATGTACGTGTACGATTTTGAGAACAAATTCATACTGAATGAGGTAAATCCATATCGCGAACATCTGACTTTCTGGAGACGATATATTGATGACGTCCTCGCCATTTGGCAAGGACCTACTGAACTTCTTGTACAATTCATCGCCTGGATCAACACCTGTGACAGGAACCTCAGGTTCACGAGTTGCTACAATAAAGATGAAATTGTCTTTCTCGATGTAGTAATAAACAAGGAAGGTAATCATCTGGACACTAAAACCTATTACAAACCTACCTCGAAGAACAACCTCTTAAGGTTTGAGAGCTTCCACCCTCGACCTCTTAGGGAAAACCTACCCTACGGGCAATTTCTGAGACTGCGTAGAAATTGCAGCAAACTATCTGACTATAAGAAACAAGCAGACGACCTTTCGGAGAAACTGAACAACCGTGGATACCCTAAGAAGATAATAAAGAAGTGCCAAAAGAGGGCCAGGAACCAGCCTAGAGAGGCACTCCTTGAAGAAAAAATCGGAACTGTAGCGGAAATACCACTGACCTGTGTGACCACGTTTAACTCAGTATCAAACCAAGTTACCAAAAGTATAAACAAACATTGGAATATCATAAACACAGGAAATTTGCACTGGGAAAAACCGCTTTTTTCCTTCAAAAAAACTCAGAGCTTGAAAGACACTCTTGTGAATACTAGACCTAGAAAAAAGACAACTACAACCACACCTTCCATTACCAGACTCTGGGGTCTACCAGATGTAACTGGACATTTTCGCTGTGGAGATTGCAGTGTGTGCCATTTAACCAAGAACTCTAAGACTCTAGATTTAGAAGTTGGAAAGACCTGGAGGCAAATTGCGCATACTAACTGCAACAGCGAGAATGTAGTCTACCTGATTGAATGCACCTGCAGGAAACGATATGTTGGGATGACAACCAGAAGGGTCAAACAGAGAATTTGTGAACATCGCAGCACCATACGCTGCAAAAAAAATGCGACCAGATTGACAGACCACTTCCTTGAAAAAGGCCACACTCCAAATGACATGTCCTGGACTGTCATTGAGCAGATCACTCCTGGACCAAACATGCAGAAACGCCTATACGAGAAGGAACAGAGATGGGTGTACAGACTTTCCACCAACAAAAATGGCCTGAATGATAATATTCCTTGGGCCTCTGTTCTCTCTTGATCAACCCCATCAGCACTTACTACTAGCATATACCCTACTATAATGAGACTTCTAATGTACTTCTTACCTTTGGTTCCCTGCCACCCAACTCCTATGAGTCCTTATATTTAAAAGGACTGTATCGCATTTTAATGATATATGTCTACTGAATGCCACACCTAACATTCAGCGCATTGACCTTTAAGTCTAAATCGATAGCCACTGGAATTTTGTGTCAAAGTCACTGACTCATTCTCTCTTTTCACGGGACACATTGAATACCCAATGATTAGGATGATTAGGAACATTTCCTGAACTGTGCCCCCTTTTTTATTCCCTTTCTATTCCCTTAACTGTTTTCTTTCCATCCCCGTGGCACCCGTGTTTTCACAACTCCGATCACGGCAGCTATGTTTACATTACAGCTCCGTGGTAACAGGGCGCTCGTATGACGGTCACGTAACGCGTGACGTCACCACGCGACGCCAGTCAGCCACGCCCTCCTTGCCTGCAATGGCGGCCGCCTTTAACTACGGCGCTGCATCCCTATCCCTCACGGGTGCGCGGAGGGGCGAATTAGGTTAGCAGGCGATTCCCACGCAGAGAAACTGTAAGTAGAGCCTGTATTTGTGAAGGCGCTTTGTTTACCAGAGCGTCTTTCGTCCATAGAGAATGAGAATATACGACATTGCGCCTCAACCTTACGATCTCCCTTTTTTCCTCAAATCTACAGAATACGTTTGAGCTCTGTAGCCTCTCCCCTCAATCCCCGTGCAGTAAGCATCTCCCCATTGAGGAGTGAGACCCCTTTTTTCAATACTTTGACATTGTGTGTGTAATGTGTAGTTTGTCCCTTGTTGTGTGTGATTTTGGATCAAGTTGAGATGTTTTCACGTCGGTAATCCCTGGCACCAGCCATACAGAATTATGACATAGGCACGCACAATGGAGCTTGTGTAAGACTGGCTTAATATATAGAAATTTATGTGCACTTTCACACCCATATTGATAGGTGTGGTCTCCTAGGAACAATTTGTTCCCATAAGAAATTATGCTGATACACCGCACCACGGATAATTCGCTTTAATTGAATGTGGAGTGAGTTACAGATAGAGCGGACCACGTCACTTCACTACGTTACAGGCATGTAAACAGCCTTTATGACTTACGGTCCTCTCTTTCTTCACAGGTTTTTGCATTTTTGAGTGTAACCACTTTTGGGTTGCATTTTCTTTTACCCACTTAGCAATTCGCTATTTAGGGTCCTGAAAGGGTTGTAGGTATGGCAGGGTGTTAGTGTACCCTGACCACCCAACTCCTTTTACATCATTTTTGGTCCTGAAGAAAAACCGGCAACTACCGTTTGGTTTGAAACATGTAGACCTAACACATACCACAGATACACTAGGTCCTATTAAAGCCTTTATTGTATCAACATACACTGTTTTTAATATTGTCCAGTAGTCTTTGAATAAATAATGTTGGGATAAGTCATACCAGGACAATTTTTAACCCACTTACCTTTTTTCACATTCATCACTCACATACCCGCTCCACTGTATTTCAGGTGTCGCAGCACACCTTGATGGCACTCGGCTGTCAAGGTGGCCCCGATGATGAAGCATGTCACCGACCAGGTCGGTGAGTGAGGGGTTCCTTAAAAACAAAGAAGGACTTCTTCTTACATACCACTGTCTCATTCCACCAATATTGGCTGTCAGCCTCATCTTTGGTGATACTCCTTAATTTTGTTATATAGTTACCTGACCAGGGGAGTGGGAGTACCCTTCCATCCACTTCTGTGGACAAAATCCCTTTGCTCTCTAATCCTTGTTAAGTACGTTACTAACTCAGCGACATTAAATTGGGGGGTTGTTGAAGCTGGTGACTCTAAGAAGTATAGAGCCAAATTGAATAAGAATAAGATTGCGTTTCTATCTTGGAACATTGCGGGGTTGCCCTCAAAAAGGGGGGACCGAAACTGGAAGGCTACGCTATCTCCTTTTCATATAATTGCACTGCAGGAAACCTGGGACTCCGAAGAAGGTTATCATCTGGACGGTTACCAATCATTTAATAAATTTGCAATACTGTCACCAATGGGGAGATCCAGGGGGGGGGCTGTTGTTACTACTTAGCCTTAAATTACTGTATAGAGCTGAGTTAGTGGTGTCAAGCTCCCCAAATATTTTGGCGGCCAGATTGGAGGGTGAAGATTTTCCCAGAATTCTGGTGGTAAACTTTTATAATTCCTTCACCAGGATTGATGAAATGGAACATTTGAGAGCACTGTCAGTATTTCTGGAGGATTATAATGCGGGTAACGAGGTACAATATAATCTTATAATTCTTGGCGATTTTAATATTCACGTTTGTCCCCTAAAGTGTTTGCAAAATGTTGATTATGAAGTTGACCCGTGGGGTGGTACTCATTTTGAGCACACCAGAAGCGGGATGTATCTTGAGAGTCTTTTATCTGAGTTTTATTTGGTTGCCCTATCACAAGGGGACGTTTTGTGTCCTGTTCCGACTTTTGTTGGTCACGGTCACCAGTCCACTTGGACTATATCTTTGTCTCATCCCCTCTGATGG
The DNA here is from genome assembly GCF_964261635.1 of Lissotriton helveticus. Lineage (NCBI taxonomy): Eukaryota > Metazoa > Chordata > Amphibia > Caudata > Salamandridae > Lissotriton > Lissotriton helveticus. The sequence goes on along the minus strand of NC_136072.1, from coordinate 836,458,652 downwards.
ATAGCATAGGTTCGTTCAGTGTAATACAAAATGGATTTAGTGAACATAATCCCCTCAGTCTGGATATCAATATCAGGGCTCTTAAAGGGGAAAATGCGCTGGCTCCTATTAAAAATTCAAATATAGTTTCTATATATCAGGGGAGGAGAATAAGGTGGGAAGCGGTTACCCCTATGGACTTTTTAGAGGATCTGTATAGGTGTAATGCGGAGGAACTGAATGTATGTACAGGAGTAAATTCAGACCCAATTGAAATTCTGGGTGCTTTTAATCGTGTAACAACTCATGTAGCAGAAAAGCTAAGTAGGAAAAGCAATCCTAGAAAGAAAAAATTGGAAAGTTGGTTTGATCAGGCTTGCAGCAGCACGCATGTAGCCCTGTTAGAGGCTCTGAAAGAGTCTGATAGGGACCCACATAGGATTGCTGTAGCTTGAAGGGCCTATAAAAATGCCACCAAACAGAGAAAAATTGAGCTAAAAAATATGGCATGGGAAGAACTAGCCAAATCGAGTGTTTTAAAAAGCAGCACTCGATTTTGGAAAGTGATAAACAGTCCATTGTTTAATGAGACAGATAATACAAACAAGGACTGCCTCATTGCCCCAGAAAAATGGGTGGAGCATTTTAGTGGTCTTTATGCTGAAATAACCACATCTTCCGTTACATCTAGTGGGGTGAGTATACAAGCTGGGAAAATCATTTTCACCGAGGAGGAAATATTAGAGGCAATTGAGTCCACTGCAAATGGGAAAGCTCCAGGCCCGGATGGGGTCCCTGCAGACCTGTACAAAGCGGACCCGAATTATTGGGCAAAGATTTTAACTTCTGTTTTTAATGCAGCTGTTAATGCTGGCCTACCAGCGTCCTGGGGTAGAGCAGTTATTGTCCCAATTTTCAAGAAGGGCTCGAGGGAAGATCCGGCATGTTATCGGCCGATCTCACTCTTAGACTCGGCTGCGAAAATTATGGGAAAAGCTGTTTTAAATCGATTGTCAGACTGGTTGGAAGAGAATAATGTTGTCTCGGACCTGCAGTATGGTTTTAGAAAAGGAAGAGGTACTGCTAGCCAATGTCTAAATTTACATCTTGTGTATATGGCCCAGTGTTGTGAACCACTGGGACTCCAGTAGGCACTACACAAAATAATAATCCTTTAAACCATTTTGTTTATTTCTTCATATCCTGATACCAAAATTCTCTAATATTCATCATCAATATCATTAATAAACTGATGCAGTATTTCTCAATAACATGAAATTATATATGACACAATTTTCTCAAAACACAGGATTACAAACACAAATTAAAGGGACAACCCAATGCATTTCGGGGCATAATTGCCCCTTCGTCAGGGGTCTGTGGGAAAAGAAGAGATACAAACAAGTAGAATATTAATCATGTAAGCTGAACAGTGTGAAATCTTTCTTATCATCAAAACTAGAACTTAACCACTCTTACCTAAGTCCTAAGGAAAGACGTGTATCCTGTGGTCTACTTTATATAACTATTTAGAATAGTTGTCTGTGAAAAAACCGAAACAAGTATGTGAACTGGTCCAATTTTATGTGCAATGCTGACCTATTTAATGTCGAATGTTTAAGAAAGTACATACAAAGTAATAAAGTTTTACCTGCAAGGACGCTTTTGACAGCGGTTCTACATTACAGGAAACAAAAGGTGGTCAAAAAACCGATGGTCAAAAAACCGATTGGACACATGTATCCAAACAATATTAAAAATGCATGTTTGGTCTTTGGAATAAGAAAGACTATATGGCTCACCTGCGTATAGTATCAAGCCTGTTACCACGTGAAAACAACCTGAATTAAACAAATAGTTGTCGTCAGTACACATGTATATTTTTATGTTTACGCGGTGAAATAAAAAGAAATGAAGCTCGTTTACCTGCGGGTCTAAAATGCAGGCATCGACCTCGCTGCCGTTTTCCACGCGAGTGCTGAAAGCGGAAAAAATATCAAACCTAATAAATTCCCTCCCCGAGTTTCAAACAAGCATCCAAAGATAATGCTTAAAACGAACGCCAAATCAAGGCTTACCGTCCGTTAAACGTAAGGTTCTTCAAGATATTTCATCCGTCGCCTAGTTTGTTAACAAAAACCTCCGGCGGGCGTGTAAGTCCTACCTCACTTTTTTAACTCTCTCATAGGTAGAGAGTAAAAATAGCCAACAGACTACTTGGTTTTGTCTGTGAAAATATATTCAAGAAACGAACTTATATTCAACCGGCATCTAAGACGAATTTATTTTTGTGCAACGAGTACACGAATAGATATATTCTTCTATAGCGCATAATCGGAAAAATATTCTAAAAACGAATTAGATTGAGTTCGTACCTAACGCGCTTTGTGTATGTAGTCCGTGCTCTCCAGCAATAAAGCATTTACTTGAAAAAAAGAAGAAAAACAAAGAAGAGGGGGAATATTGCCTCAAATTGCAATGTGGGCTTATCTGTACTTATAATTATTGAAACTTGAAGTGTTATTTGAAAAACATGTGTATGTTTTGTCAACATTAAATACTTAATTTTGCACATATAGCATAAACAACCATTTACATACAGCTACAACATAATGCAAGCATTCAAATGATATTTTACCTGCCTATTTACAATCTATATACACATCCTCTTTGAACCTTATTATCAAAAACGTGAATTCATCTGATTGAAACACAGTGCCTGCCTGGACACTCCCATGATTTTTCTATAGCCATGTTATGTACCTTTGTAACGTGTAGTGAACGAATGTAGAATTTTCATGCACATTCGAATGTTTTCTAACTTGACCTTATAAGAAACACGACATCTCCATTTTGTCATTCAGTCCTGACGGAACCATCGTTTGTAATTTCCGGATCCAGAAAGCTTCTCTTTGCAAAAGTATCTTTGCGTTGTCCATGCCCAATCTCTGGGGTACTATCTCAATGATTTGGAAACGAAGTTGCGCAATGTTATGATTTTTTTCAATCCAATGTTGTGTAAGGGGTGACGTCAAGCTTTTGTTACGTATCCGACTTTTATGCTCGCTGATCCTTATCTTCATTTTTCTATCGGTTTTACCGATATATAACAGCCTGCATGGGCACTTAATCGAATAAACAACGTGTTCTGAGTCACAATTCGTGGAATGTCTGAGTAAGATCTTTTCGCCAGTCCTGGGGTGCAATAAGATGTTACCTGTAATTACATTATTGCAGTTCTTGCAATTAAAACACCTCGATGTCCCTTTGTGGGCCAATTCTCGTTGCAATGGGGTTGATTTGTTAAGAAGTTCCTTAAGGTTTTGTGCTCTTTTGTATGCGAATAGTGGTCGTTCTTCAAATAACGTGCCAAAATCCTTTTCAGCCAAAAGGATTTCCCATCTCTTAGAGATGGTTCTTTTAATGTCTCTGGATGCAGTCGAATACTTTGAAACAAAGACCATTTTGGTACTTGTGGTTTTAGTTCTCCTTTGTAGTAGTTCTGTCCTTGGTGTTGTTTTAATTTTTTCTAGATGTGCCTCTAGCAATTTTTTTGGGTAACCCCTGTCGAGGTATTTTTGTTTCTGTTCCTGCAAACTCTTGTCGCATTGCTCTGAATCGGATGAAATGTGTTTGATCCGCATAAATTGTGATACTGGCAAGTTGTTTATCAAACTAGCTGGATGAAAACTGGAGTACAATAAAGCTGTGTTTTTATCCGTCGCCTTTTTGTATAATCTAGTCTCAATGGAATTGTTTTTGATTTCGACTAGAACATCAAGGAATGGCAGTGCTGTGTTGCTTACATTGTGGGTAAATTGAATCCTCGGGTCCACAAGGTTTAGACTGCTGATATTGTTGAGTAGCGACAACCCTGATCCAATATCACAGGGTTAGAAGAATTCCTAGAGGGCTACGATTGGCCATCAGGCCCATGTTATATAGACTCAACAGCAATCCAAAATTTATGGAAAAATGGTTCGAGATCTTGAACAAATGTTCTCTGGATTTGATTTTACTACTGGTCGAAGAACTTGCTAAAATCATTCGAGAATTAGAGGAAGAAATTTTTACTACCAAACGAGAACTATCTGAAAGATTGGATGAGGATCAATGGAAAAGAATTTTGGAAGACATTAATATACGGTTAGACAAATACGGAAAAGAATTACAAGAAACAAAACTGAGAAAGTTTAAACGCGATACTATCGATTATAAACTCAATGAAACATACACGTGGGCAGAAGTTTATGCAAAAAGGAGGTTTACTGGTAGGAAACAACAGCCGACTTCTTCAGAAGAGAGTGTCGTATCGGATAGTGATCTGAATATAGCACGCAAAACGATAGTACCGCAATCATCACAACTAACATCTCAATCACTTAATATCATTGGGAGTGCATCAGGCACATCATTAACTTCTTCTTCTTCTTTTTTAGAAAAGGATCAAGCATCACACAAACCACCGGACATATATCTTGTACAACAAGAAATAAGACAAGAAGAGGAAAAGGAAAAAGAAAGGGAGATGGAGAAGGAAGGAGAGAGGGAGAAAGAGAGGGAACAATTGAAAAAAACAGGACTGCGGAGTCAAACAAAAAACTTGTAGTGAATATTTCAAATTACCCACTCTCTGATTTTGAAGAAAGACTTCTCAACAAAGGCATTTCATTTGTTAGGACATATCAATCAAATGAGCTAGAAACAGAAATTTCCTTTTTTAAATTCATGAGAGTTCTTAGACTAAAATATTTTTTCACAGTGGTAAATCCCATGGAAAAAACTGATGAAACAGATAGACCCTTCAAACCTAAGAGCCAATTCATGGCACCAGTATCACATAAAAGCTTGGATACGTTTGAAGTTTTGGTAAAAGCAGATCTGAACAAAATCAACTATAAACGGAAATTGAACAATCTGACCAGAGCAGAACAGAGTACTCTCAAACGGTTGTCAATGAACAAAGACATAACGATACAGAAAGCAGACAAGGGTGGAGGCCTTGTAATCATGGATTCGATGTTTTATAGAAGAAAGGGAGACGAACATGTAAATGACACCAACACCTATGTTAAACTAGGACAAGACCCAACATCTATGATTACTCAAGGACTGGATGAGATTCTGGATAAGGCAGAAGAACTGCAATGGATAGATAACACCACAAAGCGATACCTCAGACAAATATACCCGAGGAGACCAAAGATCTACTTTCTCCCCAAAATACACAAAGACATCAACGATCCACCTTTCAGGCCGATAGTATCAGGCTGTTCATCAATATTCGAAAATCCAGGCATCTATATTGACACACATATGCAACCGTTCATCCAAAATTGGCCTACTTATCTACAGGATACATCAGACTTCCTTAGAAGTCTGGCAGAGTTGGATACAACAGGATGTATGGAATGGACTCTATGTACAATAGATGTGACGGCGTTATATACGTCCATACCGCATAAACAAGGGATAGAAGCCATGGAGTGGGCTCTCTTGAGAACAGATAAGTCAAATGAGCAGAAAATCTTGATACTACAACTGTTGGAATTCTGTTTACTTAACAGTTATTTTTCATGGCAAAACGAGTACTACAATCAATTGACGGGGACAGCCATGGGCTTCCCGGGGGCATGTATATATGCCAATGTATACATGGCAAAATTCGAACTGGACTATATTCTAGAGGATTCAACATGGCAGCAAGGTTTAATTTATTATCGACGCTACATAGATGACATCTTTTTAATTTGGAAGCGTCCTACATCTGAACTACTCAACAATATCAGCAGTCTAAACCTTGTGGACCCGAGGATTCAATTTACCCACAATGTAAGCAACACAGCACTGCCATTCCTTGATGTTCTAGTCGAAATCAAAAACAATTCCATTGAGACTAGATTATACAAAAAGGCGACGGATAAAAACACAGCTTTATTGTACTCCAGTTTTCATCCAGCTAGTTTGATAAACAACTTGCCAGTATCACAATTTATGCGGATCAAACGCATTTCATCCGATTCAGAGCAATGCGACAAGAGTTTGCAGGAACAGAAACAAAAATACCTCGACAGGGGTTACCCAAAAAAATTGCTAGAGGCACATCTAGAAAAAATTAAAACAACACCAAGGACAGAACTACTACAAAGGAGAACTAAAACCACAAGTACCAAAATGGTCTTTGTTTCAAAGTATTCGACTGCATCCAGAGACATTAAAAGAACCATCTCTAAGAGATGGGAAATCCTTTTGGCTGAAAAGGATTTTGGCACGTTATTTGAAGAACGACCACTATTCGCATACAAAAGAGCACAAAACCTTAAGGAACTTCTTAACAAATCAACCCCATTGCAACGAGAATTGGCCCACAAAGGGACATCGAGGTGTTTTAATTGCAAGAACTGCAATAATGTAATTACAGGTAACATCTTATTGCACCCCAGGACTGGCGAAAAGATCTTACTCAGACATTCCACGAATTGTGACTCAGAACACGTTGTTTATTCGATTAAGTGCCCATGCGGGCTGTTATATATCGGTAAAACCGATAGAAAAATGAAGATAAGGCTCAGCGAGCATAAAAGTCGGATACGTAACAAAAGCTTGACGTCACCCCTTACACAACATTGGATTGAAAAAAATCATAACATTGCGCAACTTCGTTTCCAAATCATTGTGATAGTACCCCAGAGATTGGGCATGGACAACGCAAAGATACTTTTGCAAAGAGAAGCTTTCTGGATCCGGAAATTACAAACGATGGTTCTCTCAGGACTGAATGACAAAATGGAGATGTCGTGTTTCTTATAAGGTCAAGTTAGAAAACATTCGAATGTGCATGAAAATTCTACATTCGTTCACTACACGTTACAAAGGTACATAACATGGCTATAGAAAAATCATGGGAGTGTCCAGGCAGGCACTGTGTTTCAATCAGATGAATTCACGTTTTTGATAATAAGGTTCAAAGAGGATGTGTATATAGATTGTAAATAGGCAGGTAAAATATAATTTGAATGCTTGCATTATGTTGTAGCTGTATGTAAATGGTTGTTTATGCTATATGTGCAAAATTAAGTATTTAATGTTGACAAAACATACACATGTTTTTCAAATAACACTTCAAGTTTCAATAATTATAAGTAAAGATAAGCCCACATTGCAATTTGAGGCAATATTCCCCCTCTTCTTTGTTTTTCTTCTTTTTTTCAAGTAAATGCTTTATTGCTGGAGAGCACGGACTACATACACAAAGCGCGTTAGGTACGAACTCAATCTAATTCGTTTTTAGAATATTTTTCCGATTATGCGCTATAGAAGAATATATCTATTCGTGTACTCGTTGCACAAAAATAAATTCGTCTTAGATGCCGGTTGAATATAAGTTCGTTTCTTGAATATATTTTCACAGACAAAACCAAGTAGTCTGTTGGCTATTTTTACTCTCTACCTATGAGAGAGTTAAAAAAGTGAGGTAGGACTTACACGCCCGCCGGAGGTTTTTGTTAACAAACTAGGCGACGGATGAAATATCTTGAAGAACCTTACGTTTAACGGACGGTAAGCCTTGATTTGGCGTTCGTTTTAAGCATTATCTTTGGATGCTTGTTTGAAACTCGGGGAGGGAATTTATTAGGTTTGATATTTTTTCCGCTTTCAGCACTCGCGTGGAAAACGGCAGCGAGGTCGATGCCTGCATTTTAGACCCGCAGGTAAACGAGCTTCATTTCTTTTTATTTCACCGCGTAAACATAAAAATATACATGTGTACTGACGACAACTATTTGTTTAATTCAGGTTGTTTTCACGTGGTAACAGGCTTGATACTATACGCAGGTGAGCCATATAGTCTTTCCTATTCCAAAGACCAAACATGCATTTTTAATATTGTTTGGATACATGTGTCCAATCGGTTTTTTGACCATCGGTTTTTTGACCACCTTTTGTTTCCTGTAATGTAGAACCGCTGTCAAAAGCGTCCTTGCAGGTAAAACTTTATTACTTTGTATGTACTTTCTTAAACATTCGACATTAAATAGGTCAGCATTGCACATAAAATTGGACCAGTTCACATACTTGTTTCGGTTTTTTCACAGACAACTATTCTAAATAGTTATATAAAGTAGACCACAGGATACACGTCTTTCCTTAGGACTTAGGTAAGAGTGGTTAAGTTCTAGTTTTGATGATAAGAAAGATTTCACACTGTTCAGCTTACATGATTAATATTCTCCTTGTTTGTATCTCTTCTTTTCCCACAGACCCCTGACGAAGGGGCAATTATGCCCCGAAATGCATTGGGTTGTCCCTTTAATTTGTGTTTGTAATCCTGTGTTTTGAGAAAATTGTGTCATATATAATTTCATGTTATTGAGAAATACTGCATCAGTTTATTAATGATATTGATGATGAATATTAGAGAATTTTTGTATCAGGATATGAAGAAATAAACAAAATGGTTTAAAGGATTATTATTTTGTGTAGTGCGTACTGAAGTCCCAGTGGTTCACAACACTGGGCCATATACACATTTAAACAGTGGGCAGGCACTAATCTGGTACAGCACACTTATCGTTCTAAACGCTACAAACAGAATATAAATACGAGTGCAGAACCCTTCTTCATTCATAAATTTACATCTTGTCATAGGGAAATATACAGTCGCAAAGCAGGGGGACATACACCTAGCATTTATGGATCTGTTGACTGCGTTCGTTCTTGTAAATCGACAAAAACTATGGACTTCCTTGTGTGACATGGGGCTGGATCCTGTATTAATATCCTTCCAAGCAGAAATCCACGAGAATACCAGTGCAGCAGTCCGCTACAACGAGAATGGAAGTCTGACCGATGCATGGCCTATAGAGCGGGGGGTACGGCAGGGCTGCATTCTGGCGCCACTGTTGTTCACGCTTTATATAAACAACTTGGGTGATGCTTTAACCCTAGTAAATAAAGATATTCCGAGAGTTGGTTAAAAAAAAATCCCAGCTGTACTTTATGCGGATGACGCTGTTTTGTTAGCAAGAACGGCAAGAGGCTTGCCATCTCTTTTAGATTGTTTTATCAATTTTATGGACTCTCTAGACTTAACAACAAATTTTAAAAAATCACACGCTATGTCAATTGGTGGAGGGCGGGCAAAGAAGGCATCTTTTTTCTGTAAAGGTCAGGTTCTCACTAAAGTACCTACATTCCCGTATTTAGGTGTTGTCTTTGATGATAGAAGGTCGTGGGTTGCGCAACGTGCATTGAAAAAGAATATATTAGCGAGAGCAACAGGCGCCCTGTTGGGGTTTGCAAAACGAGTGGGTTGTAAGCCCTTACTGGCTCTTGTGAAAAATTACGATGCCAAGTGTGTACCCATGGTCCTTTACAGGAGTGAAGTCTGGGGCTATTTGAACATGTCTGAGATCCAAACCACAGAAAATGTCTTTTTAAGAAAATTTTGCGCACAAGCAGGGAACAGTGGCAAGAAAATCGCGCACAATCAGGGAACAGAGGCAAGGAAAATCGATCACAAACAGGGAACAGAGGCAAGAAAATCGAGCACAAGCAGGGAACAGAGGCAAGAAAAAAAACCACAAGCAGGGAACAGAGGCAAGAAAAATCGATCACAAGCAGGGAATAGAGGCAAGAAAATTGCGCACAAGCAGGGAACAGAGGCAAGAAAAATCGATCACAAGCAGGGAACAGAGGCAAGAAAATCGATCACAAGCAGGGAACAGAGGCAAGAAAATCGCGCAGAAGCAGGGAACAGAGGCAAGAAAAAACAATCACAAGCAGGGAACAGAGGCAAGAAAATCGAGCAGAAGCAGGGAACAGAGGCAAGAAAAATCAATCACAAGCAGGGAACAGAGGCAAGAAAAAACGATCACAAGCAGGGAACAGAGGCAAAAAAACGATCACAAGCAGGGAACAGAGGCAAGAAAATCGCGCACAAGCAGGAAACGAGTCAAGAAAATCGCGCACAAGCAGGGAACAGAGGCAAGAAAAAACTATCACAACCAGGGAACAGAGGCAAGAAAATCTAGCACAATCAGGGAACAGAGGCAAGAAAAAATGATCACAAGCAGGGAACAGAGGCAAGAAAATCGTGCACAAGCAGGGAACAGAGGCAAGAAAATCGAGCATAAGCAGGGAACAGAAGCAAGAAAATATAGCACAATAGGGGGCAGAGGCAAGAAAAGCGAGCACAAACAGGGGGCAGAGGCAAGAAAAGTGAGCACAACACACACACACACAGAGCTCAACACACACACACAGAGCCCAACACACACAGAGCCCAACATACACACAGAGCCCAACACACACACACACACACAGAGCCACACACGCACACACAGAGGCACACACACACACACACAAAGAGCCATACACACAGACACACAGACACACACACACACAGACATCCCTCAGCCTAGGTCAGCCACATGCCCATCTCTGCCCAGTAACGCCCCAGGGAACAGAGGCAAGAAAAAACTATCACAAGCAGGGAACAGAGGCAAGAAAAAACGATCACTAGCAGAGAACAGAGGCAAGAAAAAACTATCACAAGCAGGGAACAGAGGCAAGATTTTCACGCACAAGCAGGGAACAGAGGCAAGAAAATCGCGCACAAGCAGGGAACAGAGGCAAGAAAAATCGATCACAAGCAGGGAACAGAGGCAAGATAATCGCGCACAGCAGGGAACAGAGGCAAGAAAAAACGATCACAAGCAGAGAACAGAGGCAAGAAAATCCACCACAATCAGGGAACAGAGGCAAGAAAAAACATTCACAAGCAGGGAACAGAGGCAAGAAAAAACGATCACAAGCAGGGAACAGAGGCAAGATTTTCGCGCACAAGCAGGGAACAGAGGCAAGAAAATCGCGCACAAGCAGGGAACAGAGGCAAGGAAAATCGATCACAAGCAGGGAACAGAGGCAAGAAAATCGCGCACAGCAGGGAACAGAGGCAAGAAAAAACAATCACAAACAGGGAACAGAGGCAGGAAAATCAAGCTGAAGCAGGGAACAGAGGCAAGAAAATCGAGCAGAAGCAGGGAACAGAGGCAAGAAAAAACTATCACAAGCAGGGAACAGAGGCAAGAAAATCGCGCACAAGCAGGGAACAGAGGCAAGAAAATCGAGCACAAGCAGGGAACAGAGGCAAGAAAAAACGATCACAAGCAGGGAACAGAGGCAAGAAAATCTCGCACAAGCAGGGAACAGAGGCAAGAAAATCTTGCACAAGCAGGGAACAGAGGCAAGAAAATCACGCACAAGCAGGGAACAGTGGCAAGAAAATTGATCACAAGCAGGGAACAGAGGCAAGAATAATCGCGCACAAGCAGGGAACAGAGGCAAGAAAATCGCGCACAAGCAGGGAACAAAGGCAAGAAAATCGCGCACAAGCAGGGAACAGAGGCAAGAAAATCACGCACAAGCAGGGAACAGAGTCAAGAAAATCGGGCAGAGGCAGGGATCACAGGCAAGAAAAAACGATCACAAGCAGGGAACAGAGGCAAGAAAATCGCACACAAGCAGACTGCCCAGGCTCTGAACCAGCTCATCTCTGGTCCATCCACTGCTTTTGCCAAAAGGACCCCTCACCTGCTTTCCTTTCTCGTGGCCCCCAGCCCCCTGGTTCTCCAGCATCTTGTAGAAGTGGTCCAGGGTGACGGTGTCCTCACCGCAACTCTGTCTTTCCTGCAGCCGTCGGAGAAGCACGTCATGATGCTGTGCTACCAGTGACTCCTGCGAGGCTTCTTGGTGCAGGCAGGCCGCAGCCTCATGCAGCTGGGCAGGATCCAGCAGGAGACCGGGTGCTGGCAGCACCCCGGGAGGGGACATCTCCGGACCCCCACCCGAGTCAACAGCTGTGCTTGACATGCCTTCAACCGCTTCCTCTTCTTCTCCGTTTCCCCCATTGCCCACTGCGTTCCCCATGGCATCTCTGAGCGCCGTGCCGCACCCTCCTCTACTGCCGGCATCCACTTCCCGAAGAGAGAGAGTTGTCAACTTCGGGCCTGCTCTGGTCTACCGTAAAGCGCCACACAAACGTCAGGAAAGTCAGAGTGCTGTGAAAGTGCCATTTCAGGGGTACTGTGACATTTACAAACCACTCAGGCTCAGGATTTAAAATGTTAACCTGAAGCCCTTGGTGCAATACTGCAAGTTATATATCATCTTCCTCCACAGGGATACCTCAGGCTCCCACTCGTCTCCGGATGAGGCCTAGATTGTTGTATACACTAATATGCATTTTTGCCCTTAACATCTAAGTACTCCTAAACAAACAAGTCCTTTGTCAGGTCCAAAGTGACCTGCCTTGCTTTATAGTTGACATCACTTTGTATGGTGCGTTTTGAGTAAATATTTTTAAAAGGAAAGGGTAAGCTGCATATAAGCAAATGAAAATGACGTGGAATAAAAATACCAGAATTGCTGAATGGCACCTATGTAATTTCCCTATACGTCTGCATTCGGAGGCATCGACAGATCAACCAACGTCTCCAGGTGCTATCGCCCTATCCCCGTAAGACTGACCAACTTCGAACGCCAGTGATTTAGTGTCTTTATTTTCCCAACATGCATTTCATGCACTTCACTTCAAGCACAGTCTCAATAGAGCATAGCAGAGCCGAGCCTCTCCCAGTAGTGACCTAACCCTCTCCCCAACCAGCGGCCCAAATCTCCTCAAAAGAGCTCTACACTCACTTCGGTCCACAAAATAAGTTCCAAGATGTTCATGGTCCTCCTGCGGACCCCGGGATGTAGCGCTGGAAGCTGTAGCCTCCTGAAGTGCCTCTCAAACCCGGTTTCCACCAACCTCAATCCGCAGAAGACATGGCAATGACGTCATAGAGGCGCTCCCTCCGCCGAGGATCATAGAGATGGCCAGCGAGACGAAAAATAGGTGTAGCACGGAAGAGCACTCAGACGGCCATGTCGAAGCTGTGCCGCATACGGATTTCAGAAGGAATGATGCAGAACCGGGAAATAGGTTTAAAACCTTTTAGCGAAGCAACCAGAGTGGACCGCTTTAGCAAACCAGTGAAAACAAGAACTCATTCATTAAAATGAGCTCTTCAAGCATAGTCTTTTTGAGTTTTTTAAAGGATAAAATGGATTGATTAGCGTGGTTATTTTACCGATACGGTATTGTTTTTAATACATATTGTTAATTGTGATATGACGCATCACCACTGATGATGGTTACTTCATGTACCCGTAAATAAAGGGACTCGGCACTGGGAAGAGGCGAGCGCTGTGACCCTGCGAAGCCAGGAGGTCATTTTGAAACGCACCTGTTTACTTTTTGCTTTTGTTTATAACAGTGCGCAGCCGCAAGTCACTTGTGTACTGTGACTTCAAATTATATAATTCGATGAGACTGGAAAATGTCATTTTTATTATCTGCAACGTTTTTAATTCTGTCACGGTCAGAAAGATGAGAGTTTACGCTTTTTTTCTCTTTACTCCCATAGTCAGCACCATTAATAAAAGTAAAAAAAACAAGAGAGGAGGGCTCCACACCACCACGTTTCTCCGAGGCGAGGCAGGAATGCCTCGGAGAAACGCAGCGTCATTTTTGGATTCGGGGCGTATTTTCTTTCTCTCTTCTTCCCATTGGCTGGAATGTAAAATTCCAGCCAATGGGAAGAGGAGAGAAAGAAAAGAGAAAGAAAGTAAAAAAAAACACCCCCGAATCCGGGCTTGAACGGAGTGACGCCCCTCTCCTCCAATGGCTAGCCTTCATTTAGGAAGCCAGCCAATGGAGAAGAGGGGCGGGTTCAAGCCCCCACACTCTAAACATAAGGTCTCCCCTGCAAGACTGTGCAAGCGCAGCCTACGCAGGTCTCGACCTAAAAAGGGGTGAGGTAATTTTCAGATTCGCCATTTAACACAAATATATTCACTTTCAACAGATTTTCATCATCTGCTGAACTCTGTCTTATTCCTCTTCTGAAATACTTTCATTTGTATTGTGAAAACCACACATTCGTCTGTATAAATAATCAAGATAGTGAAGAGTAATCAGGAAAAGCAGTTTGCAACCAAATTCCTTACTCTAATGAGATATACCATACGGTGAATGCAACCTTCCAATCCAATCAGCAATTTCACAATTCTGGGAGTTGTATATCCAGATTTCCTAGTAGCAAGTGCATGAATGAGAGACATATGTTTGATACAAATTGTAAGCTACATCCTCCATAGATAGAACTTGAAATATTTAACCATCCAGTAACAGGCATGTGCCTCCCTTTCTACTACAGAATAATTACATTCAGCTCTTTTGAGTGCCCTGAAAGCAAAAGCAACAATGCATTCCTTTTTATCAGTAACTTGTCCCTTTGAGCCGAAATCTGTAGTGAGAATAGTTTTTCAGCTAACATCAAAACAGCCCAAAGTGTGAGAATTGGCTATTTGTACTTTGAGATTGCCAAAATTCTTTGGCACTCTTAATTCCAATAAAACGCGTGCGTTTCCTAAAAATCCTCTGTAAATGATCAATTACATCAGCAAAATAACTTACAAATTTGGAATAATATTCAGCAATGCCCAAAATGATCTAAGCTAAGCCTTGTTAGTGGGATGTGGGCTGCTAAGATTTAACTGACAAAGTCATGTTTAGGGTTGTTTTACTCCTGGGAATTCATACCCTAAGATACTCAAATGATCCCACGCCAAATTGCCATTTTCCCATGCTAACCCCTTCAATCTGTGTACACTAATATCAGTTCCTTGAACTAAAATGTTATCCTGAAACAATATAGTCTTAATCAAGGATTTTAAGGTATGCTACGTTATGCATTGCAAGGTAGAGGCAGCTGAAGCTAGTCCAAATGGTGCATGGCAATATCTGTGGGCACCTAGGGAAGTCAAAAATGAGGTAAGATGTCTGGAATATGGGTGGAGAGGATAGATCTCGGATACTAAAGCACTTGGCCTCCCACCACCAAACTGAGTAGCTCATCAATTTTGAGAGGAGGGTGAAGATACACCCACATTCCTAGTTTAAAGTCACTTAAATCCACAAAAAGGTGAATACCTTTACCCCAACCAATTTTTAATGAATTAAACATCTGCACCGGTATGCAAGCTGTTCCCTGCTGGATGGGTGGCACATCCAACAAATTGATATTTCGAGGGGTAAAATAATTTTTACGAATAAGCGACCCCTCTGAAAAGTGGACTTACAACAGTGACAGGCTAAACAAATTGACAGTTTTTATGAACTTTAATGAAAGGAATTAATTAATTAGAAAATTAGGTTTGAGTGATTTTATATTAATGGCAAGCATGTAGATGTTAAGGAAAAACATTTTAGGGTTGAGATAAACATCTCTTTTAACTTTTGTAAATGGTACATTTTATAAAGTGAACAAAGTAAATATTGTATGCACTGCACTGTATGGTTATAAATAACCAAATAAAGGTTTATTTTACTTGACTTGACTTGAAGTAGAGGGATAGCTCTAACTCTATGTACAGTGGTTTGACATCATCCCTCATGATTGCTGAAAATTTTGTAAGTGATTCAATTTATCAGTGAAGGCCTCCAGAAATTCTTGAAACATGTGTTTTTCACTTAAAGACCTGTCTTCTAATGAAAGTGGATCAGGGGAATTGTGATGAAGTTTGATCCCTCTGTCCATTTGATGTTTCCATCCTAATAAATTCAACCTTCACTTGGAAATATACACCTTCCAAACCATTGAATGTTTCTTATAGGAAATCTGCATCATAATCATACCCACTAATGGAATGGGGTTCTTTTTATGCCCTCAAGGATTAAAATCAGGGGTTACCAATTGGTAAATTTCAGTATTATGAAACTCATCAAACACACTGTTGTCTATAGACAGCTAAAACCTTTACCAAGTGACTATCAAGTTGTTCTCCTAAACTAGGCAGTTGTACCTTCATCTTGTTATGTGTATGAAAAGCCAGTTTGATTACACTGTCTTCGTTCTAAATCCTCTACTTTGTTTACTACTTTTGCATAACTTTGTAACACATATGCACATAATGTCCCTTTTTTCCACATTTCCTGTAATATGAACTTTTGGGTAAGTAGGCATTAGTATCATCAAAACGTCTGCTATTACCGCATGTAAAACATTTTAATTTAGGACTGTCTTAAGAATTTGTAAACATGTTTCTATATACATCCTTGGGCTTAACAAGATCTTCCTGATATATCTTGTCACAATCTTCACAAATAGCCATAGGTAGGTCCTCTCACCCATGACACTGTGTATTCCATTCCCTGAACCATCCCCACTTACAGCCAGATTCATCAATGCAACATTCTGGGAATTCCAAATTGCGATATTCACCGAATCGCAATTACAAGTCGCAGAATGGCATTCATGAAGAAATGTGAGAAAAAAATGCGAATCGCAATCGGCCGCAATTGCCGATTGCGATTTTGCCCCAATCGCATAATAATCGCAGATTCGGCCGATTTCTTGGTTGAAATTGCGATTTTGTAATTACCGAAATCGCAATTTGCGATCTCGCTAACTGCGAGATCGCAAAAACGGGAAGTCGCATTTCGAGCCCAATGATGACATCACAACCAGGAAGTAGGCTGTTCCCTCCCTCATACAGATCACTGAGCCTGAAAGTGGAAGCAGTATGTTATGTTATGTTATGTTAAGTGCATTTATTACGCGCACAGCTGCTCCAGCAAAGGAGCGTCCTGGCGCAAACAAGGTAACAACATAACACAGCTAAAAGATGGGAAACTAAAAATACAGTGAGTTAAGGAAATAAAAAGGTCTTGACGGCCCTACGGAACGAAAAAAGATCATCATGGGCACGAATCTTTAAAGGAAGGGAATTCCACAGAGCCGCAGCACGTACTCGAAATGAGCGGCCGCCAGCACGGCTGAGCTTAAACCTGGGAACTACTGCAAGTTCAAGGTCCGACGAACGTAGAGAGCGGGCCGGGACATAGGGGGACAGGAGATTCAAAAGAATCTGAGCAGGGGAGCCCTTGAGGATCTTGTATGACAAACAGAGTACTTTAAATTGGATCCTCTGTTTAATCGGCAACCAATGGAGAGAGCGCCGAGTGTTGGCAGCGGAACAGAACCTGGGAAGGCCCACCACTGCCCGAGCAGCCGCGTTCTGCACACGTTGTAGACGGGTGATTTCGGCCTGATTTATCCCTACCAAGAGGGAGCTGGCATAGTCGAGCCGAGAAATCACCGTCGCCTGCACCACAAGTTGCCTGGTCGAGGCATCAAAGAATTTTAGCACAGGTCTTAAGCCTCGCAGGATGCGGAAACAGCATGTGGCAGTTTTCTTTGCGTGGCAGACAAAGCTAAGGGCCGGATCTAACCACACCCCGAGATTTTTTTATCTCCGAAACCGGGGTCGGGGTGGGACCAAGCTCTGAGGGCCACCACCTATCACCCCAGAGTTCCGCTTGCTTGCCGATGATCATGATTTCCGTTTTTTTGCGTTCAGCTGGAGACAGTTGGAATTCATCCAGCTGGCAACCGCCCGAAGTCCATTCTGGAATCTTGGGGCATCCAGACAAGAATCCCCGCTGAGATTGACCGCCAGCTGAGTGTCGTCAGCGTATGACACCATGGTCATACCCCACTGCTTGACGACCTCAGCCAGCGGCCTCACGTAAAGATTGAACAACGTGGGACTCAGCGAAGATCCCTGAGGGACCCCAAGATCCAGAGGATAGGATTTTGACTGGTGGGGCGGAACGGCCACGCAAAAGGATCGATCAGCAAGAAAGGAGCGGAGCCACTGAAGCGCAGGGCCAACGACACCAGCTTCCTCCAGGCGCTGCACAAGAATCTTATGCGAAACGGTGTCAAAGGCGGCGCTAAGATCTAACAAAACAAGCGCCGCCGTTTGACCCGAATCTAGCACAGTGCGTAGGTGTTCTACCATGAAGAGGAGGGCCGTTTCCGTGCTGTGCCCAGCACGGAAACCGTTCTGCGTGGAGTCCAAGATATTGGCCCGCGAGAGATGGTCAGAGAGAACGGTGTTCACATGAGCCTCCGCTACTTTTGCCGGCCACGGAAGAAGCGATATTGGACGATAGTTTTCAGGTTTTCCTGGGTCCAGAGATGGCTTCTTCAGGATGGGCATAACCACTGCCTGTTTCCACTTGGCAGGAACCACCCCTGATGCAAGCGAGATATTAATCAAGGAACAGACTGGCAAAAGATCGAAATTTGCCGGATCTCTAAACAGAGTCGGTCTTAAAGGGTCTGCCGGAGATCCAGACTTAACTTGCTGAGCCAGTTTTTTGAAGCTTTCAGGTGGAAGGCAGGGAAGGGAGTGTAAAACACCCTGCACGGGGGGGCTAAAAAGCCCTTTGCCAAGGGGCACAGCAGTTGGAAAGGCTCGGTAGATAGCTTGGACTTTTCCAAGAAAAAAGGCCGCCAAGGTTTCGCAATGTGAAGTAGAGCACATTGCATTCACAGAGGACCTTTTTGCCACCAGCTCTTTAAGAGCCTTAAAAATAGCTTTAGATGGATTGATGCTGTTGCGGAATTCAAGAGCGTAAAATGCTGCGCGAGCTCTACAGACAGCGCGATGGTAGGTTTTAATAGCGGCCAGATACACGGCTTTTTTGCTGGTCTCATAGATTTTACGCCATTCTCTCTCAGCACGTCTACACGTGCTTTTCAGCGCACGTAGAGATCCATCATACCAAGGACTGGGGTCCCTTGATCCGCATTTGCTCAGAGTTACCGGAATGAGGGAGTCAAGGGCCCGGGTGACCCATTCACAGAAACGGTCATAGCCCGTTTCCACAGTGTCTAACGGGCCCAACGGGTCCTCAGACAAAAGGCGATGGAAATCCTCAAGTTTTCATTTATTCCAGTGTCATCTGGGTACAACTCGGGTCATGCGTTTGAGAGAACACTCATGCAGTGGGCACTGGATCGTCACTAAGAAGTGGTCTGTCCAGGCCAGAGGAGAAGGGGTTAAAACCCTTGCCTCTGCAAGATTCGTGAAAAAGGGATCCAGGATGTGTCCCCCTACATGAGTGGGACACGTGATCAATTGAGACAATTGAAAGGCCTCAAGATCGGCCAAGGTACTACTCACGGCGGGCGCTGTCAGATTGTCAAAATGGAGATTCATATTCCCAAGGATAGAGAAATTGGCACACCCTACAGCCAGCGTACTAATAGCGTCAGGAAGTGCCTCCCTAAATGCCAAGTCGCTACCTGGGGGGGGTGATAAATCAACATGCCGGAAAGGGAGAAGTGGGGTGTGATGGAGATCTTAAATGAGGCACTTTCGCAGCCTGCGATTTTTAGACCTCTCCAGTCACAAGAGTAGCAGGATCTTACAGCAAGCGCTATTCCCCCACCTCTAGTGGCGCGATTGAGCGTGTAAACCGAGTACTCGGAAGGGAAGGCCAGATTGAGAATAGCCATATCAGTCTCCTGTAGCCAGGTCTCAGTCAAACAAAAAATATCAGGAGACTTATTCTCGAGAAGATCATAAATATCTCGGTGATGTTTCACCAGCGACCTTACGTTCAAATTCCAAATACTAAGGTCATGCAGGGGACGACTGCTGCCAGGTAGAGAGCCCTTGCCCGTGCCGCGTGAGAGGGCGGGGGCACCAAGCGACCACATGCCACAGGCACACTGGTGCGGGCCACACATCGGACTCACCTGAGCCTCTTCACAGCCAGGGATCTGCTGTCTAATGGACACAAGAGCGTCCCTAGAGTATCGAAGCGAGGCGCTATGCAGCAATCTCGTTACCTTGGTAGGGAAGAACCCTGGGGCCGGTCGCCTTATGTAGGCGTGCCTCTAATCACCCGGAACGCTAGTCTGCTCGTGGCAACGCCCCCCTCACAGCAGACACCACTCCAAGATGGTGCACGATGCTTTTCCCACCCCAAGACCCGGACCCGCAAAGTAGCGGTGCTAAACTATTAAAGTGCAGGTAAGGGGAGAAGGAGAGACCTGCTTTTAAAAACAGGGGAAAACGAAATAATAGCAAAAAACAAATAGTCAAAACGGTAGCTTTAAAAATAGGCGCGATGGAAATAGCGCGAGGCGCTATGCAGCAATCTCGTTACCTTGGTAGGGAAGAACCATGGGGCCGGTCGCCTTATGTCGGCGTGCCTCTAATCACCCGGAGCGCTAGTCCGCTCGTGGCGACGCCCCCCTCACAGCAGACACCATTTCAAGATGGCGCACGATGCTTTTCCCACCCCAAGACCCGGACCCGCAAAGTAGCGGTGCTAAACTATTAAAGTGCAGGTAAGGGGAGAAGGAGCGACCTGCTTTTAAAAACAGGGAAAACGAAATAATAGCAAAAAACAAATAGTCAAAACGGTAGCTTTAAAAATAGGCGCGATGGAAATAGCGCGAGGCGCTATGCAGCAATCTCGTTACCTTGGTAGGGAAGAACCCGGGGGCCGGTCGCCTTATGTAGGCGTGCCTCTAATCACCCGGAGCGCTAGTCTGCTGGTGGCGACGCCCCCCTCACAGCAGACACCACTCCAAGATGGCGCACGATGCTTTTCCCACCCCAAGACCCGGACCCGCAAAGTAGCGGTGCTAAACTATTAAAGTGCAGGTAAGGGGAGAAGGAGCGACCTGCTTTTAAAAACAGGGGAAAACGAAATAATAGCAAAAAACAAATAGTCAAAACGGTAGCTTTAAAAATAGGCGCGATGGAAATAGCGCGAGGCGCTATGCAGCAATCTCGTTACCTTGGTAGGGAAGAACCCTGGTGCCGGTCGCCTTATGTAGGCGTGCCTCTAATCACCCGGAGCGCTAGTCCGCTCGTGGCGACGCCCCCCTCACAGCAGACACCACTCCAAGATGGCGCACGATGCTTTTCCCACCCCAAGACCCGGACCCGCAAAGTAGCGGTGCTAAACTATTAAAGTGCAGGTAAGGGGAGAAGGAGCGACCTGCTTTTAAAGACAGGGGAAAACGAAATAATAGCAAAAAACAAATAGTCAAAACGGTAGCTTTAAAAATAGACGCGATGGAAATAGCGCGAGGCGCTATGCAGCAATCTCGTTACCTTGGTAGGGAAGAACCCTGGGGCTGGTCGCCTTATGTAGGCGTGCCTCTAATCACCCGGAGCGCTAGTCCGCTCGTGGCGATGCCCCCCTCACAGCAGACACCACTCCAAGATGGCGCACAATGCTTTTCCCACCCCAAGACCCGGACCCGCAAAGTAGCGGTGCTAAACTATTAAAGTGCAGGTAAGGGGAGAAGGAGCAACCTGCTTTTAAAAACAGGGGAAAACGAAATAATAGCAAAAAACAAATAGTCAAAACGGTAGCTTTAAAAATAGGCACGATGGAAATAGCGCGAGGCGCTATGCAGCAATCTCGTTACCTTGGTAGTACTGGGAAGAGCTCCACAACAGTGAACTTGCAGCACCACAGCAGGACATCCACAACTTCCAAAATGTCCCAGGAAGCAGCAGGGAGCAGTGCCCCAGGGAGGAAGAGGAAGATTAAGTTCTCGGAGCAAGAACTTGAGTTCCTAATTGAGGGGGTCTGTAAGGACCATGCACGCCAGGAGGGTGCCAGAGGCTGTCAAGCGCCGCATCTGGCTGAGCAAACGCGCCAAGGTGAATTCTGTCGGGGTGACCCAGCGGTCAATAGACGATTTAAAAAAGAGGTGGTACGACCTCAGAGGTCGTGCCAAAGAGCGAATTGCGGAGAGGCTGGGGGAGCGACTTGCCAACGCAGGAGGAGACCCCACTGCCACACCCAACGCCCCACTGGAGGACCTTGTGGAGGACACCCTGACTCCTGAAGCCTGCGTGGGGGTCACCCAGCTTGACTCGTCCCGACCCACCCAACAATCCCAAGGTAAGTGACATGCGACTGTGAGCCCGTCCCCTAACAATGCCCATGACCCCTGAGCTAGCAATTTGACAACCCCAGTAATGCAGGCCATGCACACCTGAAATGCCATATTGCATTGTGATAGTTGTACTGTAATAAAAATTCCCAGATAGCCCAACACAGGCAGACCTGTCAATTCAAAGTATTTCCAAAAGCCAGTCAGGGACAGCAGGCCTGCATGCATGTAGCAACATCTCATGTGCAAGCTACATATCATTATCATGCACCCATTTACATCACAGGTGCAGCAGAACAGCCCAGCACCGACAGCGAGGTCCTACATATAGATGAGTACCCGGAGGACACCGAGGGTGAGGGCCAACCTGAACCAGGACCATCTCAGCCACCTGCAGCAGTACCACCACCACCACCCCATGTGGGCAGGGCCACCCCTGCAGCCACAAGTTCCCAGCAACCGCCCCAACTGACACCCACGGCAGTGGTACATGCCACACCACCATCAGCCAGGAGGCAGACGAGGCGCACAGCCGCAGTCATGTTGCAGTCCAGCGGACTGATGCGCCAGCAGCATGATGCCTCAAAACGCGCGAGCTGGGCTGTCCATGCACGGTATCCTGGCCTGGCCATTGAATGCTGCATGCTTGCGGTACATCAGATGCAGGCGCGTCACCTGGCAGCCATACATCTGCTGCTCACTAATACCGAGCATCATGTTGGACAGCTGACCGCAGCTGTGCGAGAGAATAACCAGATCCTGGTCTCCCAGCAGGATATCACCCACCGCCGCCACCGCCAGCTGCTGACCCGCCTGCAAGCCTACACCAGGTCCAATCATATTATTGGCAATGCAACATCACAACTTTCCCGCCAGTCCCTTGCAATGCAGGTGCAAATGGTTCAGTGTTGCCAGGACGTTGCCAGGGCACTTGATCAGGTGACAGCAGCAGTGCTTAGTCTGCAGCCAACTGCCCATGGTGAACCAGGGGGTGGTGATGATGCCAGCGAGGGCACGTCAAGCCACAGCAGCATGTCCTTGCCGCCGGTGACTGAATGCCGCCGCAGCAGCAGGCCCACTGCAGCATCACGGGCCAACACTGCAATTGAGGACAGCGAGAGGCGACTGGGTGCATCTGGACGGAGGCGCCAGTGACACTTTCCACTCTGCCCGCAGGGCCATGCAGAATCTGGAAGCAAGCCCTCTACCCCTGCATGGGGACGTATGACGCAATACTGTTCCCATGTGCAATCATGGACAACAAAGGCCACATTATTGTGAATTAACAATAAGAATTTATGGTTTCACGTAAATCCGACTCATGTCATTATTACATTTGTCATGCATGAGTACAGTGTTGTGTGAGGGGAATGTGTGCACTAGAAACAGTTAGTAGTGATGTGGTTGCGGCACCTGTGTCCTTCTGCAGGATTCTCCCCCGTGCATGACGCACATGTGCAGGTGGGCGGTTGTCTCCTTCCGACTCACTGCCAGAGATCTCGACAGGTATCTTGCGCTTGGTAGCAATGTTGTGGAGTATTGCACACAAGGACACGATGCGGCAGCAGACCTCAGGCTCGTATTTGATGGCCCCACCGATCTTGTGAAATATGCGGAATCTGCTCTTCAAAAGGCCAAATGCCCTCTCAATGCAATTTCTTGTGTGTATGTGTGCAGCATTGTAACGCCGTTGCTGTGGTGTTGCAGGGTTGAGGTATGGGGTGAGGAGGTACTCACGGAGACCGTAGGCGCTGTCACCTAAATGAAAGGAGCAGAGGGTGAGTGCCTGTTCTGCGCAGCTACATGATCACAGTGTACTATTTGGGGGCATGTGTACTTACCTAGTAGGTGTCCTTCGCCAAAGTCTCCCCTGGCCAGTCGTGTGTGAATGCCGCTGTGCCCGAATATGAAGGAGTGATGTGTGGTCCCCGGGTATTGTGCCACTATGTCCGTGATGAAAGTCTTAGCGTTGCACACCATCTGGATATTGAGGGAGTGGTAGGACTTGCGGTTGCGATACATGTATTCCGTTTGTGCTGGTGGGCAGATGTGGATGTGGGTACAGTCAATGCATCCTATTACATGTGGGAATTGTGCAACGTTGTAGAAATGGAGCTTGGTCTCATTCAAGTCCTGTTGGGTGGTCGGGAATGAGATGTAGTGGTGTAGCCGGGTCAGTATAGCCTCCAGGAAACTCCTTAGGCAGCGTGACATGGTGCTCTGGGATATCCCCCCTGCAACAGCGACTATCCCCTGGAAGCTTCCGGAGGCCAGTAGGTGCAGGTTGCACAAGACCTGGACATGGGTGGGCACGGCATTGGTCCTCCTTGTTGGGCCCTGCATCAGGGGGTCTAGGTCCCAGATCAGCTTGATGATCATTGCCCCATTCAGGCGGTACTTAGAGTATATTTGCTCCGCAGTTTGGCCCAGAAGGGTGACCCGCTATCGGAATATTCGCTCCTGGATCCTGCGTCTGTTCCGTGCAGCAGCCTGGAGCCTTCGCCGCCTGACCACCATGTAGAGTCCTGGCATTGTGTCAGTCCTTATGCTCCTACTGTGTTTCCTTAAGTGTGTTTGTTCAGGACTGCACCTGTGGCTCCTTTTTCTTTTTTCATTTTCCTTCATGGTTACCACCTGCTTTTGGTTCTCCTTAAATTGCGTGTCGCAAATAGCGATTGTCAGCTTTCTCGCTAATTGCGAGTTTTCATGAATTGCGTTAGCGATTATTTTGCGAGATTGCAAAAAGAAATCGCAGAATCCATGGATTCTCGCTATTTCCGAATCGCTATAGGGGTTCCTCCTAGATTCTGCGATTTATTTTGCGAATTTGCTATTTATTTTTTGCGATTTCGCATTTTCTGTGTTTTTCACATCATGAATTGCTTTTCTGTTAATTGCGATCGCAATAGCTAATTCGCAGCTATTGCGATTGTAATTTTGCTTGATGAATCTGGCTGTAAATCTTTAAGATTAGGTTACATTCTAATAGTTTTTCCAGTATCCTGGCACTGCAAACCTTGGGTGGAGAGCTGCAGCTGGTCTCCAATGAGTCTTTGGGGACTAGGGATCAACAGCCTGATTCATCAACGGGCCGTTTTGCGAGCCCTTAATAGCGATTCATAGCGAATCGCTATTAAGGACTCGCAAAACGGTATTCATGTAGGAATTGCTAAATAAATAGCGGTTCCTACACATTCCGTATTTGCGAGCAGCAAATTGCTAATCGCAAATAAGGAATAACTCCCCATTCATTCCTATGGGGAGTATTCCTTATTTGCGATTAGCAATTTGCTACTCGCAAATAAGATAGCGATTTAAAGGGTGCCAGGGGTGTCCAAAGGACACCCTGTAGCACCCCTTAAATGCAAATTGAAACTGGTGTTGCGCACACACATGTCCAAAGGACATGTGTGTGTGCAACATGCAACTTAGAAAAATGCTTTTAAAAGCATTTTTCTAAGTTTTTGCTATTTACCGAGAGGTCTGACCTCTCGGTAAATAGCGGCCCGAAATTGCGAATTAGCTATTTAAAAATGGTTGATGGATTGCATTTAAGGAATCTCAAATAGAGATTCCTTAAATGTAATTCCTCGCAATTTAGCGAATTAGCAATTACCGATTTTTGCATTTGGGATGATGAATCCCAAATGCAAAAATTGCGCTCGCAATGGGCCAGATTCTCAGAATCTGGCCCTTTGCGAGCGCTATTCGGCTTGATGAATCAGGCTGCAAGAGTCTAACTTACTCTTGGTATTTCCACCTCTGACCCCGGAGATGGTGGAACAACATCTCCTGCTCATTAGATCTGACTCACCCCTGGAATCCTGCTCACCAGCAATTCTGCACATGGTGGCTGCCCTCTCACGGATCCGATGAATAGAGCTATTTCCTCTGGCTGCTAGCCCACCGATGGAAAGAGGCAGTGATCAGGCCTCTGCTAAAAACAAAAAACAATCTGGATAGCGAGGATCTTAAAAATTACTGTCCAATATCACTGCTCCCTCTTCCAGCTAAGGTCCTTGAGAAACATGTTAACGACCATTTGATAGAATTTGCGTAAGAGGAGGGATGGCTAGATAATTCCCAGTTCGGTTTCAGAAAACATCATGGTACTGAGGTGTCAATAATTTCAGCCACGGACTACATTAGGGGAGTAGTCGTTGAGGGGCAAGGCACATTGGCACTTTTAGACCTATCCGCAGCCTTTGATATTATCTCCTTTTCACTACTGATTCAACACTTTCAAGATATGAGTATCAGACAACAGGCCTTGGCTCCTCTGTCTTCTTTACTCATGGGCCATTCAGAGAGGGTGTTCCTACAGCAGTGCTACTCTGATGTTTTCTTTCTGCCTTGTGGAATGCCACAGGGCTCATCATTGAGCCCTGTGCTTGTATTTTTCTCTACTTGCTGCCATCATCCAAGCTTATGGGATGCATGTAATTTCCTATGCTGAAGACAACAGATTGTTGTGTTGATTCCAAAGAACTCGGCTGTCACTGCGGATAACTTCTCACAATGCATATCGGAAGTTGCCAACTGGATGGAAAGGAACTTTCTGAAGCTGAACAGTTATAAAACCCGAAACACCACTCTTTCAGATGCAAACGTCATGCTGGAATAGTAATAGGTGGCCGGATGCCTTAGTCAACTGTCCCATTCCAGTTGAGAAGGCAAAAAATCATGGGGTCATTTTAGATACTGAACTTACACTTAATGCCCAGGCTAATCACAGGGTGTCAAGCTGCTTTTGGCTTATAAGGATGCGTAGAAAAGCTTTCCCTTTTATCCCATTCCTGGCACCAAGGGTGGCATTAGCCCTGGTCATGTCCAGATTGGACTATTGTAATTCCCTCTATATTGACTCCAATATCAGCACTCAACATAAATTGCAGGTGGCACGGAATGTGCTTGCCAGAGCGATCCTTGATATTCTAAGGTGCCAATCTGCTGCTGCTGGGCTGTGTGATCTGTATTGGCTACCCTTCAGTAAACACATTATATTTAAAGCCATCTTTATTGTACACAAAGGCCCTTTATCTTCCTAGCCCTGCTGGGATTAAAGAGATGTTTCACTGGTACACTCCAGCAAGAAACCTTCACGCAGCACAAGTAATTTGGTCTCAGTAGAATTGAAGAAATGAGGAGGTAGAGCCATCTCGGTTGCCACAGGCAAACTCTGGAATCCTGTACTTCAGCACCTTATGGCCATCACAGAGCTTTTGTCTTTTAGAAAGATACTTTTTAAGCCTGGCTCTATCTATATAGACAGTGCTACCTCCTATTACTTAATATGGTGGGTCTGTAGACACAGCTTAGTTCTGGACGTTCGACTACAACGCTTTGATGCCTTCAGATAAATGTTTGCGCTTTATTGAAAAAAAAAGAAATCTAATCAAATCATTTCAAAAATGTTCTTCAAACTTTCTGAATGTGATTTGGAAAACATCTTTATGTTCTCCCCACCTTCCAACACAGCTGGTTCGGGTAGACTTTCTATACTATTTTATTCTTCTATACCTGGAGTGTGTAGTAAAATATACTGCTACCTGAAGGGTGAAAATTTTCCCTCCTTTTGCAGTTAAATAGGATTCAAAGGGTTTAACCTATTGTTTCTTCAGAAGGATGGGTTCCTTGTTGTCACTTAAATAGGGAAGATGTTGTGGCATGCCAGCAGCCACCATAGTGAGGAAAGGACTTTTACTTACTTGTAAGAAAAATAGTACTGACAGTAACAGATATAAACTCTCTCACTGTTCATGCCGCACTGCAAGGAAGTGTGTGGAAATTACACACCTGAGATATTATAAAAATATATTCATCCAAAGGCTATGTAAGTATGTTAATTGTGTCTGTTTTACCCTTCTAATACTGATCCATAAACACATGAGAAGAGAAGATCTCAAATAAATGAAATATTAGTAACAGCATGTATAGTTTAATACTGAAATAGTCCAAGCGAGGAGCCCTGCAAGTAGAGGAAACAAAAACTATAAACTCCAATTTGCATTTAAAGTATTCCAAACAGTTAACTGCATATAACAACTTAGGTAAAGTATTTTTCATTAATTTGAAAAGGCTGAAAGAGGAGACTAGATGAGCACTTCATAGGTAAAAGAAGTGGATTTTAGCTCTTAGCGTCTATAATGAGGTTTATAGCATAGCAGGTGTGTGATGTACTACCTCTATTTAATGTTGATGGTAGACATCCAGGATATATGCCCTATTTAACAACATGACCTTGCATGTGAAGAGCACCATACTTACTTACTGCAAATAAGCTGTAGGCCAGGTTCATTAGGTGAACTTTATGCAGCAACAATGACAACTGGACTGAAATCCTCTGTCAGTGTAGTAGTGTGTGGATGCCCCATGCACAGTGCAAGCAAACTCGTTGCCAGTGTAGGAATAAGAGATAAAACACTGCTACATTCATAATATCGGGAAAAAACACTGCCTTAAGAAGGACAAATGTTTATGTAAGCTGACAGTTTAGAATCTCCGTCAGAAGACCAACATTCTATAGAGAGATGTGGAAGGAATGTTTGTAGGAAGCTGGGTTTCTGCTGCAGTAACCCCCCCACTTTTTGCCAGATTTCTGATGCACTTTGGCTTGATATGCCCTGGGTCCCTGCCAATCAGTTTCCCAAAACTGTACATTTGTACCCCCAATTGGCACCTCTCTGGCCACATGTAAGTGCCTTGTAAATGATACCATGGGTACCAAGGACACTATGACCAGGAAAAGCCTCTAAGGGCTGCAGCACATATTGTGCCACTCTTAGAGGTCTTGTACCATAACAAACACACACTGCCATTGCAGGCTGCATGTTTTGGCGCAGAGAAAAGTGAATACATACCTGTGTGCCATGCCTGCAACCCACTGCCTATGGTATAGGTAAGACGCCCCACTAGCTGGGTGCACAATGCCACTGGTGTGGATACAAGTGCATCAGCCCTGTGCCCCCACAGTGTCTAAGTATATTCTTAGACATTGCAAGGGCAGTAAAGCCATAAAGAGTATATGGTCTGGGAGTTTTATCATTCCGAACTCCACAACACCATAATGAGTTTACTGAATTCTGTGAAGTTTGGTAGCAACCATCTGGGCATAGTAAACCCACACTAATGTCAGTATGTAATTTATTATGCAATGCACTCAGGGGGCATCTTAGAGAGACCCCCTGAAAAATGATCAGCCTCTGGTGGGTTCCCTGACTGGTAAACACCAGCCTGATGAGACATGTTTCTGGTCCCCTGGGGTGGGGGCCTTCACTCCCGAGGTCAGAAACAAAGCCTTTCCTGGGTGGAGGTGTTCACACCTCCCCCATGTCAGGAAGAGCCATCTGTGGCGGGGGAGCTTCAAAGGCCCTGCTGCCTTTGTAACGCAACCCCCAGCATCTCCAGCTTTCAGGAGCAAAGCCCCTTCTTGTCTCACTCCATTTTCGGTGGGAAGACAGGCGGGACAAATTAGAGCAGCCCATAAGGTTTGCCCACCTCTGCCAACCCCACCCCTCAAGTGGGGAAGGCTAGGGGAAGCCTACTCTTCAGTGCCCACCATATTGGAGATGGCAGGCACTCTCCAATCAGGGTTAGGGACTGTGCCCACTCCCCCATGTGGGGTGAGCACACCAAGGGTGTAGTCACCCGAAGGCTTGTATCCCATTGGCTACTGACAACAAGACCCCCTAAAATGCCCCCTAATTACAGTATTTATGGGGCTGCCCTGAACCCAGAAGCAGATTCCTGCAACCTACGACTGGCCTGTCTGCAGTTTCCAGCGATCCTGCGCCAAAAGTCGCCTTGTCCTGCACCCAGCAACCTCCAGAACCTCTGGGAGGATTGACTGCCTTTAACAAAGACTGGATCTCCTGTGAACAGCAGCTCTGTTCAAAAGAATCTCCAAATCAAAACTCGGAGCCTGCTGAAGACAAAGAAACCAGACGCCTGGAACCACCTCTGCACCTGACGCCTATGGCCCGAGTCCGAGTGGCCCACCAGTGCCAGCAAGGTCCCCCAGCACTCCAGAGTCCGAGTTCACCATGGGTTGACCAACCTAGGATTCCATGACATCGCCTGCAGTCTTTGCACGAACGGAGACCTCTTCAACCGCAAGTGGCCCGGTAAGGTGAAATCCGACCTCAAAAGGCACCCCGGCATCCGGCCGCGCTGCACCCTGGAGAAGAGGACCTGAGGTGCACCTACGTCCCCGAGCCCTCCAACTTTACCTGCCCTGCTATTGGTTCCTCCCAGAAGACTTCCCGGACTGAGCCTGCAGCCAAAATCCAAAACCGGCGACTCCCACTGAAAACCACAGGGTACCCGCCGCCAAAACAGCACCCTGCACCCGGCCACCCCTGTGGCACTATGGTTGCACCTTGTGTGCTAAATTGGATCCCCCTTTTGCTCCCAAAGCTTGTGGCCTGCTCATGAGTAGCCACCAACCGGAGGCCCCTTACCCCCCATTGATAACATTGAGCCTCAGCACTCTGCACTCAGCGGCACTAGTGCCGCTGAGGGTGCTTTGAGAGGGCCCCCTTGGCCCTGGGGGAACCTGGTTCTAACCCCAGAAACCCAACTCCCAAAACCAAGTACTTACCTGCAAATCGATCACTCCATTTCCTCCGATAGGATTGCATTGACTGTTTTTCTGAGAAAAATGTTCCAAGTGTGGAGTTGGGAAATTGTATGAAAGCATAAGGAACTGTATATTTACCAAAACTGATTTACTCACCTATTATCTAGGAAATGTCCCAGTGTGATATCTATGCATATCACACTGAGTAGAAAAAGTAATCTGAAAGGTAACGTACAAAGTAATCTCAATAGTGACTTACCTGTAAACAACCTAATTGCATTCAACTGCATTTAAACTGTATTTAACAGCATTATTTTTGCAAAGTATATTACACTTAACTGTACCCGGCCTGGCTTGGTGCCAAAAAAATAAAATACATCTAAATAATATTTTTTATATAAACCAATTGGTCTGAGTTCAGTCTTTGAGTGTGTGACATCATTTCTTGCCTAAGTGTGTACAATAAATGCTGAACACTGCCCTGTGATAAAGCCTTACTGCTCACCCACACTACCACAAATAGACAGTAAGGTATTATTTAAGTTTACATTTTCCTACCTTTGGGAAAACACTGGACTCTGTGCACACTATGCCTTATTTTGGTATAGTATATACGGGGCCAGATTCTTACAATGTTCCAACAAGAAAATATAAGGAGGTGGGGCACAGGGGTGAGAAAAAGTTATCAAGGAGGATCAACATAAAACAACACATTGCAAAAGCTTCTTTTTGCCCACCTCTTCTGGAGACATACCCATCTTTTTCATCCTACTTAAAACATTGTTTGGGACTGACAACAGATAGCTGCGCTGATGGCCAGCTGCAGGGCCCTATAATATTCACTTCATGATTATGACATCACTATCTCTTCTGAGTTCAAGCCATCTTCTTTAATTCCGACACTATCAATGCTTTCCAACTTCGTATGCCTTTCCACTTTCCACAGTCCTTTGTTTGTTTTAGTCTGGCCTATGTACCTTGAACATTGCTCTCCTATTTGTGTATGGCAATAACGTTTTATCTTAACTCCTCTGTTCTCCTTATATCACACTCTACTCTACACCCTTCTATGGGGCTGTGCGATTACACTGTCTTTTGCCCCACAGTGGCACTGTGTTCTCTTCCTTTCTCACACATCCTCTGTGTTGGCGTGTTATTACCTTCACCTGTTCTCCTTGACAATACCCTTTTCTTTGTGCCATGTTCTCACCTAGACGTATCAGTCTCTCAATTGCTACATCATCCTATTCTCTTTTCTCTGCTGCTAGGCAGCACACTCTGGTCTTTGCCCAGATATCACCCTTTTTGTTCCACCCTGGTATTAGTACACACTCTTCTGAAGTCCCACGGGATCCCATTCCATTCTGTTCCATAATACCCTCTTATCTGTGCCCATGTAATCACATTTTCCCTATACTTTTGAGTATGCTTTACTTGGACTGGTACTGTCAGGTACTGGACACCTGCAAAGGGAACATAGCTGCTATTCTTAACAGAGTTGCAGTACTTAGAATGGGAGAGTACTGGCACTTCTCAGTAACAAACTTTTTACTGTGGGATATGAATATCTGCAATTCTGTATTCTCACTGAAAGCATTGACGTATATCTTATAAACATCTTCTTTATGCCAATGCTGTTTCCCTTTCTGCAGTATCCACTGTGTCACCCTGCCTTTTTTCTGGTTATGAAACACCTCTCCTCTCTGCTAATAGTTCTATTCCGTCCTTGTAACCCTGGTTTAAACGTTCTCCTCTGTGGTGTTATGTACCCCAATTTACCCCATTCTAGGCCTAGCCAGCAACACAACCTTTTACCTACATTTGTCCTACGTTACTCTGCATAACGGTTCTAGCAATGACCTTTTACCCAGTTATGTGCGGAATAAATGTCGATCGGTTTCCTTGAAGCTAGCCTCATTTATTATGCATGAGGATTCTTACAAACGTCCCTGCACATCCATGAACATACTCTGTGTAAAAGTCATGGCCATCTTCATCCAAGGGCGAAAGAACTACTTTGCATAGTTGCAAGTATTGTTCTAGGCTCATTTGCATAATTGTACTCACAACAGATGGATTGTGTAAGAAACCCCAAGGCTAACTTTATGGTATAAAAGACCCATACCAACAGTAGGTAGGGAGAGAAGAGGCTTCCATGCTGACACAAAACACTGGGGTCCCGGCCTGCAGAAGCTACAACAAGCAGCGGTCTGACATCCCTTGTGGGGTGTCCAACTCGAGACCAATACGGCATCGTTTGTTCTCCCCCATAAGGTAATGGGTTTGGCTCTTTCCTAGGGGATTCTTGGCTTTACACCCACATACTTGCTAGGTACTTAGGTAGGGTTTCCATCGTAGGAGTATGCTTGATTACAATGTCTATATGCCTGCATGTATTCACTGTTTTAGCACCATGGGGTAGAATTCTACCTTTTATTTACTCTGTTGGTGCTTGTAATCTTATACATCTGTTTCTGTCTAATGACTGTCGCAGCAAGCATGTTATACTAGAATGAAGCTGGTTCAGTAAATGCTTATTGAAGATGTCCCCATTGTTTATTCTGTGTAACTCTCTGAGATAAGTGAGCATGTTTGACTGAGCGAAAAGTACTGTTCTGTTTCCACAATCACTGAAGGATCAAGGGTTGTCAAGTTCGATAATTGCCAGAAACTATTCGCTCCTTGGTAAGTTTAAGGTGGCTTATGGTGGCACTGTGAGCTAGCTAGACTAAAGGCTAACATATCCCCGGAGGCTGTCTGAAATCAGTCTGGTCACCGATCCCTTTATGTTGTATAAACGTGTAGAACATATATAGATTTGTAGTAACTACACAATAGTGGCAATGGTATAACCAAATACCAATACCATCGTCTGTGCCTAACCCCATTCTTTTTGGGCATGGCACAGCAATGCCCACCTCTCTGTTTCCATGGTTTTACCCTTTCCTGGTAACAGATTACATACATACATCTAAAACCATGTTCGGTAATGGATCTTCAAACTGCCAGGGTGCATCATTCGCAATGTGCAATGGTTCATAGTGGACCCTGAATATGCAACCGAGGTGTGTGCAGCAATGGTTTAGTGGACTTGGAAAGAAGAGGCATAATGGGTAGAGTTCCCCAAGTCAATCTTAAATGGGGGCAAGGCTTCCACAGGCTGTTCCTTCGTAGGCAAAACCTGATTATAGCCAACTGGAAGGCCTCTTGGCAGTCATATAGGCTGGGCTGAAAATCTGATGTTTCAGACTCCCTCATAGCTAGGCACAATCCTACCAGAGGTCAGTTCACTGGAGGGGTTTAGAGGCTGGAATCTTCAGAGGGTCTCAGTATTGGGCGATGGTGTGAGAAAGGGAACATAAAGATCATTTTCCTATATCAAAGAGGACTATGGTCTTATGCAAACTCAATTTTATTGCTATCTCCAACTCAGACATGCCATCATACCCTAGCTCTCAGATCTGACAGATCTGCTGTAATTCTGCCCTTTGGAAGCCAAATTGACAATCTCTCAGCTTCCAACTTGCGGGATGATTACACATATGTACAGAACCTAGATATTGACTCCCCAACTCTTTTACTTGACTCAAAGATTTCTGAGGAAAGGATAACAACCCTCTAGAACATGAGGAAAGGACGTTTGCATTTATGGACCACCGCAAGACTGCAATTTCAAATAGATTTTACCTCATTCAATTTAGGTACCTACCTTTAAGAATCTACCTGACCCCTGAGCAACTGTGGCTTTTCTAACGCAGCTCTAGACTGCATTGCCTTAGATTTCGAACTGGGAGTGGGATTTGCTACCATATGGGTTGGGGCACTTCCAAACCATTTTGAGAGTGAATAAATATTATCCTTCACAAGGTACTACTGAAACCTATAGAAATCAACCCTTCACATAAGCAGAGAAAACTCTTATATGATGGGGACTTACAATGGGAAAAAGACGCATTGTCCTGAGCTTGAGAATTACAGTTCCTCCCCCTCTACTACCCCCCCCTCCCGTATGACCCGCTGGAGGCAAGGTATGATTCAGTGTCGACGGTTGGCCATCCTATATACAAGGCTAGGGAATGCCTCCAAAAACATCAGAGAATATGGGGCGACCTGGGCAGACCTTGCCACATACAATGGCAAATGACAAATGTGCAGTCTGTAGTTGAGGGTATTGTGGCAATTATGGGGTTGCTTTAATACAACGTTTTGTACTTTTGATCTGTCTATGGAAGTAATACATGGAAATTGGTTGTTCATTTTGTTATATCATATAAATAGAGTGTCATCTGTGTCTGTGAATAGGGATGTTATTTTTTATGTATGATTGCTGGTTCTGTATCATCTTCCAAGCCTAAGAAATAATGTTGTTAAAGAAAGAACAAAACAACCTTCGTGCCACATAACAACAATTTCTGACAGTACTTTAATGATAGCAGCAACTGCTTAGTGGACTTGGAAAGAAGAGGCGGACCCATCTTTGCTTCTTAGTTTCAGTGGCAGCCAGCAATAGTTTATGTGGAAGTGAGAACCACAAAATAAAGCCAAACATGGAATAATCATATGACTCTTCCAACTGGTACATTGTGGCAATCATGGATATGAAACCACTGTACACCAATATTTCATAATAACATTGGATAAAGGCTTGCAAAAATGCCCTTTCGAGTGCAGAAGCATCTCAGTGATACTTTAACCAAGTGTATAAAATTCAATCAGTCAAATGTTTATTCGGAATCAGTTTGAAACTCACATGGAATCAGCATGTTAAATGAATGGCTGTACTACAGTATATCAACCACGCAAATACATTTAGAAAAAATATTGTGTAAAAATATTGAGGAACCAAATATCACTTTTCAGCGATATCTTTGTAAAATTTTAAACTGTCAATAACAAAAATATTGTGATTAAAAATATCTAAATTAACACAATGATCAGTTAAAAAATTTAAACAAACACAGTATTAATTTTAAACAATCTAATGGAATCAAGCAAAAATGCTGAATATTAAATATTAGTATGATTATTAAAATTGTAATAATAATATACAAATACATAAAGGATAAATCACACTTAAAGCCCTCACCAATGTAAAAAATACAAGCCAAGTCAAGTCAATAATAATTTTATTTGATTTAGTTAAAAATCGTAAAAGCTGTAAAAAATACATATGTATATTCATAAATATTCTGTTCTGATTACACATAAATAGATGTTTACTGTATAAGGAAACCCACAAAAAATAAAAACCAGAATAATAAATCCAATAATATTCAATGGGTAAACTTAGACTACTAACAAATCAGAACACACAATCAATTAGTATGATTATAAGAGACACCAAGCATTCAATGTGCCTGCATCCTGACCCAAGAAGACTGAAGCCTGTGAAACTGGCTGAGAAAAGCATCCTTCCAGCTTGCTTGAACAAGGCAAGCGCAAAAAACTAAAATTCAATAAGATTACTGACATTATTTTAACATCATTATTGCAAAGAAAAAGCAAAGCAAACACTGTTTCTATCTTATGTTTTATATTTCCACAACAGAACAGCTACAGAAAAGGGACAAGAGTCATTAATGTAGTGGAAAATGTCACAGATCACAATTCTCCCCACATATTCCAGAGACTAAGGGTCGTAGTATCATCCAAGATTGAAAAGAGACCTCAGTGTGTTCCCCGGCTCCAAGTGGTACCATCTTAGAAGACTATGCCTGTTAAATTTCTACCTATGTTGTAGGACAACTTCCTACTGTTCTGATTTGGAAGCACACAATATCTATTAAAAGAAGAACAGGAAAGATATTAAACCCTGCACCGAAAACATTTTTTGAAATAGATATATCCTACCAAATTACCCTCACCCATGATAAAAAAATGTTTTATATGATCATGTAAATACCTAGAAAATAATTATTATTAGGCTACAACCAACCACCTGTTAATTCTCATCCTGTAACCCATCTGGCCGATGGATAATTCTATTAAAACCTGGCCACCACACTTCTATACAACCTATACCCTGCATGGGTGTTGGAAGCCGGAGTCCCAGTCCCCACTACTGTCATCAAGTGCGCGACCCGGGGCTCCCCACTCAACGGTAGGACAAGTAAGGACACTGTTTGAGATAGCCCTGCTCATCCCCTTAGTAGCTTGGCACGAGCAGCCAGGTCTATCTCCAAAGCACGAGTGTTCTGTATGTGTAACCACGCCCACAGCAACCCCCTAGTGACACCACAGATGGACTCCACACGAGTTTGATAAAAACGAGTATAACTTTATACAAAAAGATATACGTTCTGACCACACGATACATAAGCCAACATAGAATAAGGGTAATATTAATTCCGTTGGCTGGTAGGTTTAAATCCCAGCCACCGCTTTCAAAATGCTATGCTGGTCGTAATGCTAGAATCACACACGTTGCGATAGACAAACAATAGTGCACTGCGGAACAATACAATCCAGTGCTGGGCAAAGGAGAGATAATACAATGCGTAACGATACACCCCGGTACCTGTAATGGAAGAAATAATGCAATGTGTACCGCTACATTCATGTACTGCGCAATAAAGGAATAATGCAATGCATCACACCCCAATCACGTACTTTGCAATGAAGAAATAATGCAATGCGCGCCGCTGCAATCATGTACTTTGCAATTAAGGAATAATGCAATGCTTAGCTACAATCATGTACTTCGTTAGGCAATAATAATGTCAGGCGTCCTAAGACAGTCCGGCAATTCTTTAGCAGCAATATTGGCAATGTGTATTATGACAATCAGCCTCTTCAATAACAGTTGCGCCCACACAGCTCAACGATGACACAGAGTAAAGCTTCTTACTCTGGCCCCTGTACTGCAACTCCTTTCGTCAGTACGGGCCCCACTCTGAACCAAAGCAATAGCTCACATTGTCAGAAGGACTGAGAGGCCAAGAGGATGTCCCTCCGAGCCTGCACCCTGCCCAAGTAGTAATCCACGTTACCTGGGGGGGCGGCCCCACTCTCCTCTCCTTCCGTGATCCGGGCCTTCCGTGCAGAACTCTCTCAACGGGCCTCAGAGGCTCAGCCTGGCAGCTCAGCTCCTCCGAGCCGCAACTGTTAGGAAGGTCTCGGGCTGCTGCAAGGCACATGTACCCCACTCCCCTGAGATTACTTTTACTCTGGGTGCACGGTCACCACTACACCCTCCGGGTCTGTACTGGCACAAAGTCACACACACAACGCTGATGGGACTCCACATTGACTCCGAGTGCACAATCACCAGGCACTCCTTCCTGTGGTCTCAGTTGGCACCAAGACACGCACACCGCGTTGCAGAGACTCACTTTCTTCCGGTGCACATGATGATCAGCCGATCACCTCCACAGTGCCAGGTTGCACCAAAGCACGCACACTGCTTTACTAAGACTTACTCCAACTCCGATGCCCTGATATCCAGGCGCTCTACACCAACGCCTTTGGCCACACAATGACACGCTCACAGTGTCCGAGCCTCACTTCTCCTCCGGTGAACTCGATGACCAGGCTCTCTTCACCAACGACTTTGATGCACCCCAACACTCACCCTGTGCGTACGAGATTCACTCCACTTGCGATGCACACGTTGGTCAGGTGGTCCTCACCAACGCTTCCCGTGCATCACGGCACGCACCATGCACGTCCGAGACTCACTCCACCCCTGATGCACACGCCGACCAGGCGCTCCTCACCAGTGCCTGCGGTGCACCACAACAAGCAGGGGGACCAAGCGCCTCCAAGCACAATCCCAGCAGCTTCTGCCTTGGTTAGAACAGCAAACTGCAGACCAGATCCAGATCACGAAGCAAGGGTTTGTCTTTCCCCAGCAGTCTCTTCGGTTGCTCCTTCTTTAGCAGAGGATCCTCTTGACCACAAAATGGGTACAAGCCTTTTCAGTCTCAATCCATTTCTGTTTCAACCCAGCGTTCAGGGGTTTCAGCTCTCATATTAATACCCCTTAATGTCTTTCAAGATTTTTGTGCTCAGGTGTCTCTGATTCCTCCATAAATCAGTTCTGGGTGTCTCCCTCCCAGCGTCACCTTTCTCCCTTTGATACTGGGGGTCTGGATCCTTAATCGCTCAGCAGGAGATGGGTCAATTGTTTTATAGCACCAGCTCAGGCCTTTTCACCTCCCGGGCTTCTCCTCCCCCTACTCTCCAGATCCAGGGCAGCCTGGTGCCATCTCAGCCCCTCCCTGGGACAAGACCGCTCCCAGCTCCTCTCACCTCTCAGATCCAGACAGTCAATCCACATTCAGCAGAGACACACAGAAATGCTTAAAGCACAAAACTCAGCCACTTTCTAAAAGGGTGCTTTCTGAAGACACAGTGACAAAACCACCTTCGTAGAAAGATGTGTTATGACACTGAGAGTTCATACATACCAAACTTCACCTCTCCATTATAAACTTACAGGAAACTAGGCTACCAAAACACAATACCCAGCCTCCCCTATTCTGTCATATGTGCAGAATGGCCTTTCAGCAGTGAAAAACTAAATGGAGTGTTTTTCATTGTCAGGATATAACACACACCTTAGTGTATGTCCTGCCTTTTACCTACACTGCACCCTGCCCAGGGGGTACCCCAAGTGTATGAAAAAGGGAAAGTTGGCGTGCTATTACCTTCACCTGTTATCTTTGACGATATCCTGTTCTCTGTGCCATGATCTCACCTAGACGTATCAGTCTCTCAATTGCTACATCATCCTATTCTCTTTTCTCTGCTGCTAGGCAGCACACTCTGGTCTTTGCCCAGATATCACCCTTTTTTGTTCCACCCTGGTATTAGTACGCACTCTTCTGAAGTCCCACGGGATCCCATTCCATTCTGTTCCATAATACCCTCTTATCTGTGCCCATGTAATCACATTTTCCCTATACTTTTGAGAATGCTTTACTTGGACTGGTACTGTCAGGTATTGGACACCTGCAGATTTTTAGTTCAAAGGGAACATGGCTGCTATTCTTAACAGAGTTGCAGTACTTACAGTGGGAGAGTACTGGCACTTCTCAGTAACAATCTTTTTACTGTGGGGGCGCTAGAGGGCGCACAGCAGAATGGCTGCCTCTTGAGACAGCTCCGCCGGCCAGTATCAACTAACGGGTAAAAATAGCGGAAAGCTGGTATTCCCACAAACGAAAACGATCTACAACGAAGTCGGAAGGTGTGGGGAACGTGCTGAAGTACAAGAATTGCCAAACAGCACGCTGGTGTTCCCGAAATCAGCCCTTGAGACCGGAGCGACTGGTGTCTGACCTCAGCCAAAATGGCGGCCCCGCGTACTTAACGGGAAAAGAGATCGGCCACGCTATCCGCCTGAGAAGAGACACAAGACGGAACGTCAAAAGTCAGTATCGAGTGGCACTGTGCGGACTTAGTGGCCCTTGTAGGCTGTGTGGCTTGTGCGGGCGAGGCGAACTCAGGTGTAGATAAACACCGCTGATTGGCGAGGTTCGGATGATACTGGTGAAGCGCGTATATTAGGAAACTGATCTGCCTGTGTGGTGTCGACAGAGACCCCGCGCTGCTGAGGCGCTGACGTCCCTCTGTGTACAAGCGTACCATATAGACACGTAACAGAACAAAATGAAATAAAGCGCCCCAGTACCTGTGTATAACTGGGAGAGCGCGCTCCTTGGGTTTCAGCTGCGCTGTGCCGATGTGAGTCCTGGAAGCGCAAGATGGCGGCGCCCACAGTCTGGTGAGAACCGTAGAAGAGGCGCGACTGGCGCCCGGGAGTGATGCACTGCAGTGAAGGCGGCCGGCGGAGAGGTACTGTGGGAGACAGCGCGGAGCAGTTCTAACAGACCCTGGCTGTGAGGTGTCCTGGCTGCTACTGCGAGGAGTTTTCGAAACCGGCAGAGCTCCGGAAAGGCAGTGGCACCAATAATACCGGTGGGTGCTCGCAGGCAACAACCAATTCCCACGGGGAGCTTACATTCTGCACGGGACAATACTGGGCTGAAAAGCGAGGCTGAGAACTGCGACCCTGAGGGACATATAAGATCATCTGCACAAAGTATGATCCTTACTTGCCTACAATTGTTGAACCTGGCTGGGCAGTAGAAACCTGCAGTAATTGCCGATTTGCATGTGAGTGGGGCGATCTGTCGGCACAGGGCTACTGTTCCTGGAGACGTCTGGATTAGAGACGCAGGTGTAGTGTATGTGGAGGGCGTAGCGATTGGAAGAGGCCCCCCACACATCCAAACGTACCAAAAATTGTGACGGCTGTAAAATAATTGGCAAGCAATATGGGTAAACCGGAAAAAGTTCAAACCAAGCTGCCATTTGACAATAAGAAGGCTACAAAAGGGGTCACAGCGCCAGCGGATGCTGAAATGGACGCAGACGTAGAGACGCAAAATACCATGGAAAACACCCTGAGAGCCATCCACAAAAGCTTGCAAGATGTGCACAGCAAACTGGATTCAATCACGCAGAGAGTCGATAACATGGCTGCGAAACTCGACAAGCACAGGGAGCAACTAGAGGAAGCTGAGACGAGGTTGTCTGCTGTAGAAGATGAATCACATGCGACGACGCAGAAATGCGCTGAGATGGACAGAGTGTTGGAGGTCATCAAAAACAAATCTGAGGAGTTGGAAGCGAGATCCCGCCGCAATAATGTACGCATAGCGGGTGTCCCTGAATCGACCAACACTGGGAGGATGGAGTCATATGTGGAAGACTTGTTGAGAACAATCTTTGGGTCTGAACAACTATCGACAGTGTTTATTGTCGAGCGTGCACATAGAACACTGGCGCCAAAACCGAAGCCGGGAGCCC
This sequence comes from Lissotriton helveticus, assembly GCF_964261635.1. Classification (NCBI taxonomy): domain Eukaryota; kingdom Metazoa; phylum Chordata; class Amphibia; order Caudata; family Salamandridae; genus Lissotriton; species Lissotriton helveticus. Next base: position 836,417,453 of record NC_136072.1, on the reverse strand, counting down.
CACCACGCCCAATAGTGGCGCGTCTACTCAACTATAGAGACAGAGACGTGGTACTGAAAATGGCACGGGAAAAGAGAGACATTGAACATCAGGGTAACAAGTTACAATTTTACCCGGACTTCACCATCAATGTGCAGATGGCGCGGAAGGAATTCGCAACGGCGAAACAGAAACTAAGGGAGATGGAGATTACCTACGCGATGCTCTACCCAGCTAGATTGAAAATAACCAAGAATGGTAAATCAGTGATATGCCAAACCCCCAAGGAAGCTAACGACTATATTAAACGGCTGGGACAGCGTCGACGGGAGCAACGGCGACAGGAACAAAATCATGACTCGGATTGAGTACCAGGTGGAAACGTGATTTGGAATCTGTGGTACTGTCTTTGCCCACGACATGGTATGCACAAACTACAGACCTAAAACTTATGCCGTACATTGTGCAGAGTATCAGTCTGTCAGATGTATGTTCGGTATACAGCCAGCTTGCTGGTGCGGTGAACATTTAGTACCCATCAATGTGCGAACCAAGCACTGTGAAAAATACTGCTGGAATGTTCCTTGCTATAGCGGCTGGCGCCGTGTGCCACTGTGGTGAGTCGCTGTCTTATCACACTGGGCCTGGAATGCAGGGAACTATTGGTGCGGAGTAGTTAAGTAACCACCACAATAACGAAGGGTACAGTTTGAACCCAAAATGTCTGTGATCTATAGAGTTTGTGGGGGCCATTGCCTAGTTATGCCGCACGGGCAAATTATAGACTCTCAAATTCGTTTGTTTTTTACCCAACACTGTCTCTTAAGGGAGGTATATAGATGGGTAGTGCAGTATGAGGGCGCTATGGACCCCACGGGTGTAAGACCTCACTGACTGTGAACACAGATATACCAGCACCACACCCAGTACTCTGGCCACATCCACTATGCTGGATGTAGTCGTGTGACCCGAGCGGACCCCCCATAGGGTGTCCCCCTACAATGGTACTGTTCTGTTTGATGTTGAAACTAGGGTGTGTCTTTGGCATGATTGGGGTGCTAAAGTGGGCGGGGGGAGGCAGGGGAGAGTTGGGGAATGTTGGTTTGTAGAACTGTATTTGAGAAACACTGCCAGATTCCGAAGGAAACGAGCATTGCCTTGTGCGATGTATGTGCTACAGTTGTCACATATTACCTACCAGACCACTGTTATCACTTTGCAAATGTTGATATTAGAGATAAGATATGGTAGAGGAAAAACAAACAAGTAACCTAAAGCTGATAACCTGGAACGTACGTGGATTATTAGGCAGATACTGGCGTACTTCACACGATTGCACGTTGATATAGCCTATCTTCAGGAGACGCACATTGCTCCACATGCACAGACACGAATTGGTACTCGGTGGGCGGAAGCGACATATGGTGCAGTCTACTCCTCGTATTCAAGGGGAGTGCTCATTTTGATACGCCGTGGGTTAAATTACAAACTGGACCAAGTACACTCAGATAGTGAAGGGAGATATGTAATCGTCACGGGCACCCTCAGGGGACATAGACTCAACCTATTGAATAGTTATGCCCCAAATGTAGATGACCCTCAATTTTATAGCGCCCTTTGGACGAAACTCACTGACCTGCCAGATGTCCCAGTGATTTGGGGAGGTGATTTTAATATGGCTTTAAATGACGATGTTGATAGATCTGGAGCATCGACAGAGCCACACAGAAAAGCGTTGCAAACACTACAAGACATAATGTTAGAGAGGCAGCTAGTGGGTCTATGGCGAACAACACATCCACACCAACGTGAGGCTACACACACGACAGCGGCCTACGGCAGCTGGTCACGGATAGACTACTGGCTTGGGTCACCAGAGGTGTTACAATGGATGGTGGAAGCTACCCACCTTCCTAGAACGCTATCAGACCACAACCCGGTACTGCTTACACATATGCTGCCTAACTATGTGCCCCCCCCCATTCAGTTGGCGATTCAATGCGAAAGCCCTACAGGACCCAAGTTATAGTACCACGATCAGTCAAGCCATAACAGAATATTTCGAATTGAATGAGGCTAGCACAGATGATCCGGGAATCCTGTGGGAGGCCTTTAAGGCCACAATCAGAGGGGTATGCATTAGCACTAACGCTGGTATATTAAAAGACCTAAGGCAGCATTTGGAGAAAAGAGAAGCTGACATAAGAAGATTAGAACTAGAATATGCTGAAACACAAGATCCAGCCATTTTGGGTAAAATTAGACTTGAACTATCAGAATATCAAAAAGATGCAGAAGCAGAACTAAATTATGTGCACAAACGGCAGGTGGCGAGAAGGTATGGAGAGGCAGGCAGACCTGGGACTACACTGGCAGCTAAAATTTGCGTGTAGAAGCCGCCACCAGTAGTAGAGCCAGTGGGAGATGACTGTGGAGAGCTGCAGTATAACACAAAGGGAATATTAGAAGCATTCCGGCACACATTCGGAAAGTTATATAAATCTGACACAACAGCCCCGGCAGATGAAATAGCGCAATATTGTGACACGGTGGCGCTGGCTTGGCTGTCAGATGCCCAGAGGCAATACCTCTCCCAACCAGTCACGGTAGAGGAAGTGACAGAGATAATAAAAGCGTTACCAAATGGTAAAGCACCTGGCCCGGACGGGTTCACGGGGGAATTTTATAAAGCCTTTGTGGACCTGCTGGCCCCCCATGCGGTGGCTATGCTGGGAGATGCACATGAGAAGGGAACACTGCCGGACTCATTACGGGAGGCTATGATCATAGCGCTGTTAAAACCGGACAAAGACCCGACTAAGTGCGACTCTTACAGGCCACTATCACTTATCAATGTTGACACCAAAATACTTTCTAAGATTCTGGCGACGCGACTGCAAATTTTAATGACGAGACTAATCCTTCCAGACCAATCAGGCTTTATCCCCACTAGATCGACTTCCCATAACACGAGAACCCTGTTTGCACTGTCTCATTATTTGTCCCCAGAGACAAAAGCGGCAGCGATACTGTTAGATGCTGCAAAAGCGTTTGACACTATTGCTTGGGTGTATCTGAACACGATATTGCGTAGAATGGGTTTCCCACCAATGTTCTTGCAGTGGGTGGCGCTCCTACATACAAAACCTATAGCACGTATTAGGATTAACAAATATGTCTCAGATCCCATAGATATCGAAAGGGGCACGCTGCAGGGATGTCCACTCTCCCCCCTATTATTTGCCATAGCAATAGAGCCCCTGGCATGCAAAATTAGACAGGAACACCATTATTCGGCATTGCAGTTCCCCCAAAGACCACGCCACATTTCACTCTACGCGGATGATGTGCTGCTGTATGTACGGGATCCCAAGGAGAATTTGAACCCGCTTCTAAGGGAGTTTGTCAAATTTGGATACCACTCGGGACTTAATATCAACTGGACAAAATCCACAATCATACCCCTCACTGATAGCACACTTCCCTTCCATCTGGACTACCCGTTAGACTGGCAAACAGATCCAGTTAGATACCTAGGAGTATGGTTCCATAGAGACCCTGAAGTGGTAATCCGCACAAACTACGGCAGAGTGCTGGATGGCCTAGAACAGAGGATAAATAGGTGGATTCAATTACCATTACCTATGGCAGATAGGATAGCCATAGTCAAAATGGTGCTCCTACCAAAACTGCTTTATCTATTTAACAACATTCCGATTAAACCGCCAAAGCCTGAATTCCAAGCGATGAAATCGGCAGCTCTGAAATTGATTTGGGCAGGAAAGATAGCTAGGATAGACCTCCACACCCTGACATTGCTCTATGCGAAAGGGGGATTTGAGGTCCCAGACTTTCTACTGTACTACTTATGCGCGCAAGCACAATATGCCCACTTTTGGTATCACCCCATTCCATTCCTCACGCATGTAGCGGTAGAAGAAGGAGACGCTGTACCTGTACCATTAGATGCAATCCTGACACACGTAAGACCGCCATTACACAAACAAGATATTAACACAGTAGATGCTACAACGGCAGCGTGGCAGATAATAGCACAAAAAGTGAAGAAACCGATTTACGCCACTGCACTATCACCCGGCAATGTCGGTTACGCAAGAGAAAGTGGGTATGGAGCTCCTTAAACGAGTGGGATTTGACACACTAGGGGATCTAAATCATGAGGGTATAGTTAAAAAATTAGAAGACCTCGCATTTATACAAAATCAATCCCTGCTCTTTCGATTCACATACCATAGACTGCAGGGTGCACTGAGGGCACACTATCCCACCTACCCGGCAGAGCTGGATACTCTCCTGACGCTGCAACTGCTCATCACTTCCCCTGACTCTAGTCACCTAATATCTAGGTTGTACAGTACACTGCAAGCTGAAATAGGAGATACTGCGGGCAAAGCGATTCAAAAATGGAATCTGTGTTTGGAAACACCACTCACTGACGAAGAATGGAGCACAGCAGGTACGATTACTGAAAAAAACTCCCACCTAACGGGAACCTAAGGCTCATACACATTAGATACTTACATCATACATACCACACACCTCAACGCCTACACAAATACGGTCTGCGTGAGGACTCCAGATGTCAGCGGTGCAGGATGGAAGATGCAGATTTTATACATATGGCATGGTATTGTCGTGAGGTGGCTCAGTTTTGGGTGGCAGTTTCGGAAATGCTGGGTAGGATGGTGGGAATTGAGATACACTGTAATATACGATCATGCCTTCTGAGTCTACTACCGACTGTTAAAGCAGGAAAACGCAAATTTTGTGTACTGGCACTGTTAATGGCCAAACGTAACATAGCATTATGTTGGGGTGGCAAAAAGAAACCAAGATTAAAACAATGGGTAAGTGACATGGTATACTGTAAGGACACTATCAAACTGTATGAAGAAGGACTTCCACTACGAACACGACCTAAAGACTATTGGCATTATCTAGTGGATTATCTATCTGGTCTGGAGGAACAGTTAGAACAGTGAGAAGGTAGAATGTATAAGATGTGACAAAATATATAGCGGTAATGAAAATACCCTGTTGGATATGGAGTGTTGTAATGCAGTTCAGTTGTATGGGGCTAGTATGCCTAAATGTTGGACAATGCATGTCCTCTTTTGATTTCTTTTGGAAAAACCAATAAATACAATTTAAAAAAAACAATCTTTTTACTGTGGGATATGAATATCGGTAATTCTGTATTCTCACTGCAAGCACTGACGTATATCTTATAAACATCTTCTTTATGCCAATGTTGTTACCCTTTCTGCAGTATCCACTGTGTCACCCTGCCTTTTTTCTGGTTATGAAACACCTCTCCTCTCTGCTAATGGTTCTATTCCTTCCTTGTAACCCTGGTTAAAACGTTCTCCTCTGTGGTGTTTTGTACTCCAATTTACCCCAATCTAGGCCTAGCCAGCTACACGACCTTTTAACTACATTTGTCCTACGTTGCTCTGCATAACGGTTCTAGCACTGACCTTTTACCCAGATATGTGCTGAATAAATGTTGATCGGTTTCCTTGAAGCTAGCCTCATTTATTATGCATGAGGATTCTTAGAAACGTCCCTGCACATCCATGAACATACTCTGCGTAAAAGTCATTGTCATCTTCATCCAAGGGCGAAAGAACTACTTTGCATAGTTGCAAGTATTGTTCTAGGCTCATTTGCATAATCGTACTCACAACAGATGGATTGTGTAAGAAACCCCAAGGCTAACTTTATGGTATAAAAGACCCATACCAACTGTAGATAGGGAGAGGAGAGGCTTCCATGCTGACAAAAAACACTGGGGTCCCGGCCTGCAGAAGCTACAACAGCAGCGGTGTGACATCCCTTGTGGGGTGTCCAATTCCAGACCAAGACGGCATTGTTTGTTCTCCCCCATCAGGTAATGGGTTTGGCTCTTTCCTAGGGGATTTTTGGCTTTACACCCAAATACTTGCTAGGTACACCTAGGTAGGGTTTCCATCGTAGGTATGCTTGATTACAATGTCTATATGCCTGCATGTATTCACTGTTTTAGCACCATTGGGTAGAATTCTACCTTTTATTTACTCTGTTGGTGCTTGTCATTTTATACATCTGTTTCAGTGTAATGACTGTCGCAGCAAACATGTTTTATACTAGAATGACGCTGGTTCAGTAAATGCTTATTGAAGACGTCCCCATCGTTTATTCTGTGTAACTCCCTGAGATAAGTCAGCATGTTTGACTGAGCAAAAAGTACTGTACTGTTTCCACAATCACTGAAGGATCAGGGGTTGTCATGTTCGATAATTGACGGAAACTATTCGCTCCTTGGTAAGGTTAGGGTGGCTTAAGGTGGCACTGTGAGCTAGCTAGACTAAAGGCTAACATATCCTCGGGGGCTGTCTGAAATCAGTCTGGTCACCAATCCCTTAGTTTATGTTGTGTAAACGTGTAGATCCTATATAGATTAGTAGTAACTACACGACAGTGGCAATGGTATAACCAAATACCAATATATTCGCTTTCTCGTCTGTGCCTAACCCCATTCTTTTTGGGCATGGCACAGCAATTCCACCTATCTGTTTCCATGGTTCTACCCTTTCCTGGTAACAGATGAAATACATACATCCAAAACCATGTTCGGTAATGGATCTTCAAACTGCCAACGTGCATCATTCGCAATGTGCAATGGTTCATAGTGGACCCTGAATATGCAACCAAGCTGTGTGAAGCAATGGTTTAGTGGCCTTGGAAAGAAGAGGCATAATGGGGTGAGTTCCCCAAGTCAATCTTAAATGGGGGCAAGGCTTCCACAGAGTGTTCCTTCGTAGGCAAAACTGATTATAGACAACTGGAAGGCCTCTTCAGGGGCGGACTGTGAACTTTTTAAAGTAGAGGGGCAGAACGCTGTTTTCATGGATTTGCATATGATTAAAATTGGACGAAATTCATTCATTCACAGTCATAATAAAACCTTTTTTGTTCTACTAATTAACAGAGAAGGTCTCCCCTTTTTCAGCTTGGTCATCGTGATGGGCACGGAGTTTCTCCCAGAGGTGTCTTCTCGGGCCCTGATGCAGGAAGGAGGGAAACAGGAACCCAGCACAGACCGAAGGAAAAAGTGCTGGAAATCCCGCCTCCTCTTCTCATAGGCTGTCAGTACGAAGGGTCAGCCAGTCACAGGAGGAGGCGGGATCCTTGAAGAAAGTGATGAGCCACGTCGGTCAAGCCGAATATTCGACCAAAGTCCTGGCAAAACTGCCGCTGTAAGTAGCGCCGGCTTGCCAACACCCAGCCTCACAGACACACACTGCACATGCGGGATTTGGGCGGTATTGATGGCGTCCACCTCGCATGTGCAGCGTGTGTTTGTACACGGCTGTGCTGCACTGCTGCAGCCTCAGACCAGTCCATTCTCCTTCTCCGTCCTCCGAGACTGGTGGTGCTCCGCCTCTACGCCCTCATGAAGGAACCGTCACTGGGCCTCTTGGCAGTCATATAGGCTGGACTGAAAAACTGATGTTTCAGACTCCCTCATAGCTAGGCACAATCCTACCAGAGGTCAGTTCACTGGAGGGGTTTAGAGGCTGGAATCTTCAGGGGGTCTCAGTATTGGGCAATGGTGTGAGAAAGGGAACATAAAGATCATTTTCCTATATCAAAGAGGACTATGGTCTTATGCAAACTCAATTTTATTGCTATCTCCAACTCAGACATGCCATCATACCCTAGCTCTCAGATCTGACAGATCTGCTGTAATTCTGTCCTTTGGAGGCCAAATTGACAATCTCTCAGCTTTCAACTTGCGGGATGATTACACATATGTACAGAACCTAGATATTAACTCCCCAACTCTTTTGCTTGACTCAAAGATTCACGAGGAAGGGATAACAACCCTCTAGAAGATGAGGAAAGGACGTTTGCATTTATGGACCACCGCAAGACTGCAATTTCAAATAGATTCCACCTCATTCAATTTAGGTACCTAACTTTAAGAATCTACCTGACCTCTGAGCAACTGTGGCTTTTCGAACGCAGCTCTAGACTGCGTTGCCTGAGATTTCGAACTGGGAGAGGGATTTGCTACCATATGGGTTGGGGCACTTCCAAACCATTTTGAGAGTGAATAAATATTATCCTTCACAAGATACTACTGAAACCTATAGAAATCAACCCCAAAACTCACCCTAGTGAATATTTTAGATGATGAAGGCTTCACATAAGCAGAGAAAACTCTTATATGATGGGGACTTACAATGGGAAAAAGACGCATTGTCCTGAGCTTGAGAATTACAGTTCCTCCCCCTCTACTACCCTCCCCCCGTATGACCAGCTGGAGGCAAGGTATGATTCAATGTCGACTGTTGACCATCCTATATACAAGGCTATGGAATGCCTCCAAAAACATCAGAGAATATGGGGTGACCTGGGCAGACCTTGCCACATACTATGACAAATGACAAATGTGCAGTCTGTAGTTGAGGGTATTGTGGCGATTATGGGGTTGCTTTAATACAACTTTTTGTACTTTTGATCTGTCTATGGAAGTAATTCAAGGAAAGTGGTTGTTCATATTGTTATATTATATAAATAGAGTGTCATCTGTGTCTGTGATGGTTTTATGTATGATTGCTGGTTCTGTATCATCTTCCAAGCCTTAGAAATAATGTTGTTAAAGAAACAACAAAAAAACCTCTGCGCCACATAACAACAATTTCTGACAGTACTTTATTGATAGCAGCAACTGCTTAGTGGGCTTGGAAGAAGAGGCGGACCCATCTTTGCTTCTTAGTTTCAGTGGCAGCCAGCAATAGTTTATGTGGAAGTGAGAACCACAAAATAAAGCCAAACATGGAATAATCATATGACTCTTCCAACTGGTATATTGTGGCAATCATGGATGTGAAACCACTGTACACTAATATTTCATAATAAGATTGGATAAAGGCTTGCAAAAATGCCCTTTCGAGTGCAGAAGCATCTCAGTGATACTTTAACCAAGTGTATAAAATTCCATCAGTCAAATGTTTATTCGGAATCAGTTTGAAACTCACATGGAATCAGCATGTTAAATGAATATCTGTACTACAGTATATCAACCACGCAAATACATTTAGACAAAATATTGTGTAAAAATATTGAGGAACCAAATATCACTTTTCAGCGATATCTTTGTAAAATTCTAAACTATCAATAACAAAAATATTGTGATTAAAAATATCTAAACTAACACAATGTCCAGTTACAAAATGTAAACAAACACAGTATCAATTTTAAACAATTTAATGGAATCAAACAAAAATGCTGAATATTAAATATTAGTATGATTATTAAAATTTTAATAATAATATACAAATACATAAAGGATAAATCACACTTAAAGCCCTCACCATTGTAAAAAATACATGCCAAGTCAAGTCAATAATAATTTTATTAGATTTAGTTAAAAATCGTAAAAGATGTAAAAAATACATATGTATATTAATAAATATTTTGTTCTGATTACACATAAATAGATGTTTACTGTATAAGGAAACCCACAAAGAATAAAAACCAGAATAATAAATCCAATAATATTCAAAGGGTAAACTTAGACTACTAACAAATCAGAACACACAATCAATTAGTATGATTATCAGAGACACCAAGCATTCAATATGCCTGCATCCTGACTCAAGAAGACTGAAGCCTGTGAAACTGGCTGAGAGAAGCATCCTTCCAGCTTGCTTGAACAAGGCAAGCGCAAAAAACTAAAATTCAGTAAGATTACTGACATTATTTTAACATCATTATTGCGAAGAAAAAGCAAAGCAAAACTCTGTTTCTATCTCATGTTTTATATTTCCACAACAGAACAGCTACAGAAGAGGGACAAGAGTCATTAATGTAGTGGAAAATGTCACAGATCACAATTCTCCCCAAATATTGCAGAGACTAAGGGTCGTATTATCATCCAAGATTGAAAAGAGACCTCAGTGGGTTCCCCGGCTGCAAGTGGAACCATCTTAGAAGACTATGCCTGTAAAATGTATACCTATGTCGTAGGACAACTTCCTACTGTTTTGAATTGGAAGCACACCATATCTATTAAAAGAAGAACAGAAAAGTTAAATCCTGCACCAAAAACATTTTTAGAAATAGATATATCCTACCAAATTACCCTCACCCATGATAAAAAAAATGTTTTATATGATCATGTAAATACCTAGAAAAGAATTATTATTACGCTACCACCAACCACCTATTTATTCTCATCCTGTAACCCATCTGGCTGATGGATAATTCTATTAAAACCTGGCCACCACTCTTCTATAAAACCTATACCCTGCTTGGGTGTTGGAAGTCGGAGTCCCAGTCCCCACTACTGTCACCAAGTGCGCGACCCGGGGCTCCCCACTCAACGGTAGGCCAGGTAAGGACACTGTTTGAGATAGCCCTGCTCATCCCCTTAGTAGCTTGGCACGAGCAGCCAGGTCTATCTCCAAAGCAGGAGTGTTCAGTATGTGTAACCACGCCCACAGCAACCCCCTAGTGACACCACAAATGGACTCCACACGAGTTTGATAAAAACGAGTATAACTTTATACAAAAAGATATACGATCTGACCACACGATACATAAGCCACATAGAATAAAGTGTAATATTCATTCCGGTTGGCTGGTAGGTTCAAATCCCAGCCACCGCTTTCAAAATGCTACGCTGGTCGTAATGCTAGAATCACACACGTTGCGATAGACAAACAATAGTGCACTGCGGAACAATACAATCCTGTGCTGGGCAAAGTAGAGATAATACAATGCGTAACGATACACCCCGGTACCTGTAGTGCAGAGGTCTTCAAACGTTTGGATGCCGAGACCCCCCTGTCAAAATTTTCAGGCGTAAGGACCCCCTCCTGACAAAAATTTCAGAATTGGTCCTCTTCATCATTGACAACCATAAACACCCCCAGTTCCCATGGCAAATCATTTTTACTGTGGGGGAATATTATTAAACCGGGTTTAGCAAATCACAGGTTTGTGGGTGACTGTGGTGCGGAGTCGGAGGCTTACTACACAGTTCAAAGAAAAAGATTCTAAAAAGAATGACCCCAAAACGCACAACGGTACATTCTTTTTCCCAAACACAACATAATTTGGCACAGCTTATTTGGATAACAACAAATTTCTGAACTAATGTGTGGGTGTGCCTGTTTTTCTCCAGAGATACGGTACATTTTTGGATGTATTCTGTGCTCCACCTCAAGTCTTGAACTGTACTTCGTCTTTAATACTGCCAATGCTGAGAACCCAATCTCCCATAAATTTGATGGCTAAAAGGCAGAAGATCCAAGACTGCAATTTTTGACAAACATGAATGTTCTTCACATATTGAGGCTAATCTATAGCTGTGTGGAACGCGCTGTGTGGAACGTTCATAGCCAAATCTACAGCGATGCAGAATACACAGCAGCAGCAAAATTGCATAATTCTAATGTCCCTCCCTGCCTATTACCAGGGCAGTCTGAGCCCAACCACCACTGCTCAACCAGGCCCATTCACTGTTACCTATCAAGCCTGCATGGCACTCTGCCCTCTGGACACTGACTGCTCTCCATCCTTTGGACCCTGCCCTCCTCTCAACACCTTTAAATGACACCCCAATTACTCAATGCTGCGAATAACTTTTCAAAATATATAAACATCAAAACAACTGTAATTGAAAATGCTTGTTTTCGTAGAGTCGATATTTGTTTTTTTCTGCCCGCAGCAACATCCACATACTGTTTTGGTGTCAGTACAAATCTTTTTAACAATGCTGTGTTTTTTTTAATGAATGTTATGTGAAACTGGTTTCTGGTATGGCATAGACCCATCTCCTATCCACATTCATAACATATTATGGTACGTGTTGTGCACCAATATTTCTCCTGGTTGTATAGGCACAGTATGTTCAGTTTTCTATTTTAGCTGTCTTTTTATTCCTATTTCATCCTTATACGTCATCTTCCAAGTATTTGCCCTTATTTTTCACTACCTCCTTATGCAAAGTTTGAGGGGCACTTTGCAAGTTTGGGGTAAAGTAACCCTTTAATCCAGATTGTCCTCGAGCTTTTTGTAGTTATGAGTCATAGGATACAATATAAGCAAAAAAGCAAAATCGAAATTACAAAGTCTGGCTCCATGTTTGCCTCTGTGTGTCTCCTTGTGCAGCGCTTTGACACTCTACGGAGCCTTAACTGCACTCAAAAAAAATATACAAAATAATATGAAATTTAGCAACCAAAACAGGCACGAGGCTAATATACATATGCCTTATTAAAACAACCCTTTTTGCCTGGCCTACGTAATATTCTACCTAATCAAAAAAACATAAATTAGAGAATCTTCAAAGAGGAAGAAAGTATTGTGGGAAACAGTTTCAGGCAGGAAAATTCTCATAGATAAGAACGAGTGTGCGTGGATGTTTGTGTGTAAGTCTGCGGGGTGAAAATCTAGGGCATTGTGGATGAGGTAGCTAACTTACAAGTTCTATGAAGCTAAGGTTGCCTTGGCCACATGGAAACAGCTTAGAGAGGATTGCAAAGGCCGCCACGAGGAAGTATTGTATTGTATTGTAATTGCATATATATAGCGCTTACTACCCCTGACGAAGCGTCGAAGTGCTTTTTCGGCGAGTAGCACCCTACTCCAGGACGCACAGGGGATTAGTGTTAAATTAGTATAGTGAAACATGCAAGTACATTTTAAGTGGTGGATAGGTTAGTCATTTATTTGAATTGGGAATGATAGCAGAAGGATATAGGAGTAAAAAAGGTTTGTATTTATATAGCGCTTGTTACCCCTGATGGGGTGTTGAAGCACGCTACTCCGGAAGCCCATAAAGGATTAAGAATGGTACATGATACATCATTTTGGCCGGTTGTTTACCGACTAAGCTCTTTCAACAGCACTCAAGCCATAAAGACCAAATTTGATATTTAATGAACATTACAGTTTTTTTATTAAGATGTACGTGAGCAACAAAGGAAAAAAATGACAACTCGGCTAGTTTCTGGTCTCCAAAAGCCAAGTATATCTCCCGACACAGATTTTAGTTCAAATTAGTAAGCCAGGCTCACAATACAACGCTTTACGCCTAATAAGCCTTGCAGTACACCAACATGTTTTTTGGTCTGTAGTTATCTCTACCTTCTTTTGAAGTGAAAGTCGCCATAACCCTTCTAAAAGAGGAGCACAACAATCCACCAGTTTGGGTTGTTGCCAAGACTAAGTCGCAATGCAGGCTAGCGTTAACCTTCCACCGAAATACACAGAAAAAAAAATAATAATTACGTGAAATAGCCAGGTCACCTAAATCAAAGGCTGGATGTACTTCATACACATTTAGACTAACTGCCGCCGTTCCATGTGTTTATAGAAATGAAATGTAGATCAGACTCTGGGGGGGTGTGTGACCAGATAGAAGGGGGTTAAGGCACTAGACTCGGGCAACTTTTTATAAAGACAATGTGATGGTATTACCACAAACAGAAAGCCCATATTTCTATGTTGCACGAAAATGACACAGCTGAAAAAACACAACAGCAGCAGCAACGAGGAAGGCCGGGAAAGGCAACAGAACGGAGTGCAAGGAAGCGGGGACAAAATAATATCGAAGCACTTCAGAGCATTCCACAGTTGCATATTTCTGGCCTCAGTTCCCGCCCGGCATTTCCTTATGTTCATCCTGCAGTCTCTCTGATTGGAGGACAGTCGTGGATGACGTTGTATTCTTTTACTAAGTCCTCCAATCAGAGAGACCATTACCACACCCATTGAGATACACTATTCTGAATCCAAAACGAAGAGCAAACGTTTTGGATTCCGGATCCAGGCAGTTCCATTCAGGAGTGCGATCGGGAATGCGCGACCCCCTTTGTATGTCTTCACGCCCCCCCTGGGGGTTGCGCCCCACAGATTGAAGACTCCTGCTGTAATGGAAGAAATTATGCAATGTGTACTGCTACATTCATGTACTGCGCAATAAAGGAATAATGCAATCCGTCACACCCCAATCACATACTTTGCAATGAAGAAATAATGCAATGCGGGCCGCTGCAATCATGTACTTTGCAATTAAGGAATAATACAATGCGTAACTACAATCATGTACTTCGTTAGGCAATAATAATGGCAGGCGTCCTAAGACAGTCCGGCAATTCGTTAGCAGCAATATTGGCAATGTGTATTGCGACAATCAGCCTCTTCAATAACAGTTGCCCCCACACAGTTTAACGATGATACAGAGTACAGCTTCTTACTCTGGCCCCTGTACTCCAACTTCTTTCGTCAGTACAGGCCCCACTCTGAGCCGAAGCAAAAGCTCCCATTGTCAGAAGGACTGAGAGGCCGAGAGGGTGTCCCTCCGAGCCTGCACCCCGCCCAAGTAGTAATCCACGTTACCTGGGGGGGGGGGGGGGGGGGGGGGCCACTCTCCTCTCCTTCTTCCGTGATCTGGGCCTTCCGTGCAGAACTCTCTCAATGGGCCTAAGCGGCTCGGCCGCTCAGCTCCTCCGGGCCGCAACTGTTAGGAAGGTCTCAGGCTGCTGCAGGGCCCCTGAGATTACTTTTACTCCGGGTGCACGTTCACCACTACACCCGCCGGATCTCTACTGGCACAAAGTCACACACACAATGCTGATGGGACTCCACATTGACTCCGAGTGCACAGTCACCAGGCACTCCTTCCTGTGGTCTCAGTTGTCACCAAGACATGCACACCGCGTTGCAGAGACTCACTTTCTTCCGGTGCACATGATGATCAGCCGATCACCTCCACAGTCCCAGGTTGCACCAAAGCACGAAAACTGCTTTACTAAGACTTACTCCAACTCCGATGCCCTGATATCCAGGTGCTCGACACCAACGCCTTCGGCCGCACCATGAGATGCTCACCGTGTCCGAGCCTCACTTCTCCTCAGGTGCACTCGATGACCAGGCTTCTTCACCAACGACTTTGATGCACCCCAACACTCACCCTGTGCGTACGAGACTCACTCCACTTGCGATGCACACGTTGGTCAGGCAGTCCTCACCAATGCTTCCCGTGTATCACGACAGGCACCCTGCACGTCCGAGACTCACTCCACCCCTGGTGCACACGCCGACCAGGCGCTCCTCACCAGTACCTGCGGTGCACCACAACACGCACCCTGTGCGTCAGAGTCTCACTTCAGCTTCGGTGCACACACTGACCAGGCGCTCTTCACTAACGTCTGCGGTGCACCACAACACGCATCCAGCACCTCCGAGACTCACTTCACCTGCGATGCCCAAGTTGGCCAGGAGCTCTTCACCTGTGCTTTCTGTGCACCACAACACTCACCCAGGGCGTCCGAGTCTCACTCCTCCTTCGTGTGTCCAAGATCACAGGGCACACCTCCGGAGGGTCTCAAGCAGCCACAACAGGCACCCCCCGCATCGCTTGAAACTTCTCCAGAAACTTTTATGTTCCTGTGTTTCCAAATAGGGAGCCAGCTCACCTCGGGCCCTCGGGGTTACAAGACACAGCACAAATCACAATCTCTGTCAAGCAGGGGGACCAAGCGCCTCCAAGCACAATCCCAGCAGCCTCTTCCTTGGTTAGAACAGCAAAATGCAGACCAGCCCCAGATCTCGAAGCAAGGGTTGGTCTTTCCCCAGCAGTCTCTTCGGTTGCTCCTTCTTTAGCAGAAGATCCTCTTGACCACAAAATGGGTACAAGCCTTTTCAGTCAATCCATTTCTGTTTCAACCCAATGTTCAGGGGTTTCAGCTGTCATAGTAATACCCCTTAATGTCTTTGAAGTTTTTTGTGCTCAGGTGTCCCTGATCCCTCCATAAATCAGTTCCGGGTGTCTCCCTCCCAGTGTCACCTTTCTCCCTTTGATACTGGGGGTCTGGATCCTTAATCACTCAGCAGGAGATGGGTCAATTGTTTTATAGCACCAGCCCAAGCCTTTTCACCTCCCGGGCTTCTCCTCCCCCTACTCTCCAGATCAAGGGTAGCCTGGTGCCATCTCAGCCCCTCCCTGGGACAAGACCGCTCCCAGCTCCTCTCACCTCTCAGATCCAGACAGTCAATCCACATTCAGCGGAGACACACAGAAATGCTTAAAGCACAAAACTCAGCCACTTTCTAAAAGAGTGCTTTCTAAAGACACAGTGACAAAACCACCTTCACAGAAAGATGTGTTATGACACTATGAGTTCATACATACCAAACTTCACCTCTCCATTATAAACTTACAGGAAACTAGGCTACCAAAACACAATACCCAGCCTCCCCTATTCTGTCCTATGGGCAGAATGGCCTTTCAGCAGTGAAAAACTAAATGGAGGGTTTTTCATTGTCAGGATATAACACACACCTTAGTGTATGTCCTGCCTTTTACCTACACTGCACCCTGCCAAGGGGGTACCCCAAGTGTATGAAAAAGGGAAAGTAAGACCTGACAAGTGGTTACACTTGTCACGACAACATGCTACCTTAGCAAACAGCGCGCAGGCCCTACATGGCAGACCTGAGTTCCCTTCTCTGCGCACCTCTGCATTACTAGTCCTGGCACACACAATGCACATCACTAGGAGCTTTACTAGTAAGGCAAACATATCAATCATGGCCAACCAATTACCATTACACTTTACAGAGGGAACACTTGTACTTTGACACTGATTAGCAGTAGCAAAGTACCCAAAGCATCTAAATTGGCAACTCTATGTCTTGAAAACGGTCGAGGGGAAAAGCAAAAAGTTTAGGTAACTTTAGCCAAAAAGGCCAAGTCCTACAATGGCAACACCAAAATAATAATATCCACTAATATTAATATTTTTCAAAACACTGCACTACCTACAATAAACTATTTACCGCAAATCAGCAAAACAGTAACAACTACTCACCAACTCAAATAATCATTGGCTTTGATCATGTTATGATACATAGCATTGCCAACGTTTTCCCAAATACACATATCCATGGATGTTATTTTAACTAATAAATCTATACTTATCAATCAATATTTAGCCCTGTCACAGTGGCTGTTTCAGGCAATGAAACATTGCTCAGTGATCACCATGTTTGATGCACCCGCTAAGCAAAGCTTTTTTAAATCTTCAAAAACAAAGCAGACGTTTGATATTGACAAACAAGAAATATCCTGGACATGCTGGAGTTTTTTCCGAAGTATTAGCGTTATTTAATTGATTATGTGTCTGAACCACAAGACTTTCCCGGGCATTGCCGAAAAGGCAAAAGCATTCCATAGCATTGCCTCATAAAAGCGTCCGGTGGTTTGAGGCACTTTGGTCAATGGCCCAATATCAGACGGCGCATCAGTCAATGCTTTCAATTGTCAGCAACCTGGCAGTTCAACCAACTCCAAATTGAGCGATGGGACATCTGGCAAATTCTTGTCAGAATATTCCGTCTCTCAAACTCTAAATGATGCCATGTTATTAATAGAATTAGGGTCTTTATTTGTTACTGTCCATCAATACTTATAATTTGGGTCAAGCTTATCAAACATTTTACACAAATCCTTAAAAGGTAAGCTCTATTGGGAGTATTTTCCATTTATTTGGAACAATAAAATTCAGTCTCCAATCCATAGTTAATAAATTGTAATACTTATTTACATGTGACTACTTTTTCAATGTTCATATAGTGACGTGATCAGTCTGTGTATTCACGACACCCAGCTGATCCTCTCCCTCACCAGAGACCCCGACACCGCCAGAACCAGCCTACACGAAGGGATGAAAGACGTCGCCGAGTGGATGAAGAACAGCCGTCTGAAACTGAACTCAGACAAGATGGAAGTCCTCATCCTGGGACCATCGCCCTCTGCCTGGGAGGACTCCTGGTGGCCCCCCGCCCTGGGCACCGCACCCAAGCCAACAGACCACGCACGCAACATGGGCTTAATCCTGGACTCCTCACTCTCGATGACCAGACAAGTCAACGCCGTCTCCTCATCGTACTTTCTCACCCTGCGCATGCTCCGAAAGATCTTCCGATGGATCCCGACCGAAACCAGGAAGACGGTCACCCAAGCACTCGTCACCAGCCGACTGGACTACGGAAACACCCTCTACGCCGGAACCACAGCCAAGCTACAGAAAAAACTCCAACGCATCCAGAACGCCTCCGCCCGACTCATCCTGGACATCCCCCGACGCAGCCACATCTCCGGCCACCTGAGAGACCTGCACTGGCTCCCCGTCAACAAGAGGATCACGTTCCGGCTCCTCACCCATGCACACAAGTCTCTCCACGACCTGGGCCCCAAGTCCCTAAACGACCGCCTGACCTTCTACATGCCAACCCGCCAGCTACGGTCTACCAGCCTCGCCCTCGCCGCCGTACCACACATCCGAAGAGCCACCGCCGGAGGAAGATCCTTCTCCTACCTGGCGGCCAAGACATGGAACTCCCTCCCCATCCATCTTCGGCTGACCCAGGACCATCTCGCCTTCAGGAGACAACTCAAGACCTGGCTGTTCGAGCAGTAGCGGACCCCTTCCCCCAAGCGCCTTGAGACCCTTCCGGGTGAATAGTGCGCTATACAAGTGTTATGATTGATTGATTGATTGATTGATTGGGCTGCTGTGAGGATGTGATGATGCATGGAATGTCGGTGTCTTTGTGCAAAGAGAGTTGGAGAGAAAATGTCTTATTACTTACCGGTAATCCTCATTACCCCGATTAGGGTCCTCCCTGTCCCAGACCTAACAACGTGAGGCAGTCCTGCCTCCACCCAGCCAATCACAACGCCAGTATTTCCTTAGTACATAAGCCCCGCCCACCTACCGCCATGCCTGTTATCAACAAGACTCCGACACAAACACAGCAAGAGGGTGGGAGGGAAGAGGACTGGGACGGGGAGGACCCTAATCGGGGTAATGAGGATTACAGGTAAGTAATAAGACATTACCCCCTCATGGGTCCTCCCCGTCCCAGTCCTAACAACGTGAGGAACTCACAAGCAGAGAACCAAGAAAGAAAACACGCAGGACACCAGGGATCCATGCAGAGTACAAAACTTTAATCAATAAAAGATCAATGAACAACAGCGTTCAAGACGCCAACAGAAAAACTGTCAGCAGAGGCATGTAAAACATCAAGCCGATAATGTTGCACAAATGTGTGATGAGACTGCCAGGTGGCTGCCCTACAAATCTCCTGTGAACAGAGACACCTGTAGCCTCAGCCCAGGAAGCAGACACAGAACGCGTCGACCGACCCTGTACATGAGACGGAGGAGGCAAATCCAAAGACTTGTAAGATTGACAGAACGCCAAATGGACCCACCGACTGATCGTGGAAGTGGAAACCTTCTTCCCTTTAGCTACACCCCCACAGGAGACAAACAGGGCAGGAGAACTCCGGAACCCCAGGGAACGTTGGATGTAAATTTGGAGAGCCCTGCGAACATCCAAAGAAGGGGGAACAAGGGAATTCCCCTCAGCAGGCAAATCCGGAAGAATCACCTCCTGCTGCAAATGAAAATTTGAAGAAACCTTAGGCAGAAAAGCCGGATCAAGCCGCAAAATGACCCGATCCGGGGGGAACTGCAAATAGGGACACGAAACGAGCAAGGCACCCAACTCACCCAACCTGCGAGCGGAGGTAATGGCCAACAGAAAAGCCACCTTAGCAGACAGCCACAGCAAATCCGCCTCCATCAAAGGCTCAAAAGGGGGCAACTGCAGACCACACAAAACAGTAGGCAAATCCCAAGAAGGAATGAGAACAGGAGAAACCGGCCGACGAAGCCGAAAGCTCAGAAGAAGCCGACTAACCAAAGGGGCAACACCCTCCAAGGAGGCCCCAGGACCCCGACAAGCACGAACCGCTGCCCACTGAGCAGACAACGTGGAAGGGGAAAGGCCTTTCAGAAAACCATCCCGGAGAAACTCCAACACAGAAGTAGGAACCCCCAGTACAGGATCCACCCCATGAGAAGAACACCTAGAAACAAAAGAACCCCAATGGAGACCATAGCACTTAAGGGTCAAAGGGCGGCAAGACAACTGGATGTCACGAGCCACCACCGACGAACAACCCAAAGACTCCAACATCAACCGCTCAAGAGCCAAGCCGTCAGCTGCAAACGACGAAGACAAGGCAAGGCAGGGACAGCAGTGGAAACTGAAGAGGAGATGGACACAAAGGAAGGCGGACAGGCCGCCAGCTTCAACAGGAAAGGAAACCAAATGCGGCGAGGCCAGAAAGGAGCAATGAACAGGACCGAAACCTTCTCCCTCCGAATCTTCTGCAGCACGCTCGGGAGGAGGGGAATGGGAGGGAATGCATACAGAAGGCCTGAAGGCCAGGGAATCGAAAGAGCATCCACCGCCCAAGCCTGAGGACACAGCACCTCCGAACAAAACCGGGGGAGGAGAGAGTTGTGAGGGGACGCAAAAAGATCGATCCAAGGAGTGCCGAACCGGAGGCAAAGGGACAGGAACAGAGGAAGGGAGAGATGGTACAGAACAGAAGATGGAAGGTTGCGGCTCAAAGCGTCCGCATGAAAATTCAACCGTCCCGGAATGTACACCGCCCTCAAGGCCAACAGATGAGTTTCCGCCCAAGCACAAATCATGGAGGCCAACATGTTCAGAGACGCGCACCTGGTCCCCCCCTGACGATTCAAGTAACAACGAGCCACCTGGTTGTCGGTACGAACCAACAGATTCGCCCCCAGGAGAGGAACCTGAAAGAACTGCACCGCCTCCCAGACAGCCGCCAACTCCCGCCAGTTTGAGGAACGGGTTTTGTCCCCCTGAGTCCACCAACCCTTGGCTTCCAAGGACCCCAAAGTGGCCCCCCAACCCCAGAGACTGGCATCCGTCGTCAACAAAAGGGGAGGAGGAAGACAAAACCGCACCCCCTTCTCCAGGTTTGGAGTGGAAAGCCACCATTCCAAGTCCTGATTCAGAGCAGGAGAGAGAGGAATCAGAGTCTCGTAATCCACCCGGGAGGGGTCCCACCGAGCCAACAGATGAGTCACCAAGGGCTTGAGATGGAGGCGAGCCCAAGGAACCACAGCAGTCGTCGCAGCCATCAACCCCTGGACCCACAACGAAACATGAGCAGGGGCAGAGGGACGACTCAACCGATCCCGCAGCAGAGTCTGTAAGGAAAGGATCCGAACAGGAGGGAGAAATACCGCCCCCAGAGAGGTGTCGAACAGACCCCCGATGAATTGAAGTCTCTGAACAGTATCCAGATGAGACTTGGCCAAATTCACCTTGAACCCCAGCTCCTGGAACAGGGACAACTTAGCCTCCGCCGCCAGAAGAGCCTGAGGGAAAGAGGAAGCAGAGACCAAACAATCATCAATATAGGGAAACACGGAGAAACCCTGATGTTGCAAAACCCCCACAGCAGGAGCCAATACCTTGGTAAAAGTCCTAGGAGCAGTGGAGTGGCCGAACGGCAGAACCCAAAACTGGAAAAGCATCCCCTGGACCACAAACCTCAGGAACCGCTGACTGGCAGGATGGACGTGAAAATAGGCGTCCTCCAAGTCCAGGGAAGCCAAAAAATCTCCCTCCTGGATGAGGGGAATGACGGACTGCAACGTGATCATCCGAAAATGATCCAACCGCACCAACTTGTTCAGGGAACGGAGATTCAATATGGGGCGGAAGGAACCATCAGGCTTTGGAACCAGAAACAGACGGGAATAGAACTCCAGGCCCACTTCCTCCACTGGAACCGTCACCACCGCCCCTTTCTGGAACAACATGGTGACGCCGGACAACATGGCAGACCGCCGCAAGGGGTCTCTTGACAACGGGGTAACCAGAAGACAATCCAGAGGGGGAGGGCCTCGGAAGGGAATCCGGTAACCCCACCTGATGATATCCAAGACTCATTGATCGGAGATCAGAGCTGACCAACGGTCCAGAAACAAATGGAGAAGAGCCCCCACAGCGGCATAGTCACTTTTGTCCAGCCCCAGAGGGAGGCTGTGGCAGCTGCTGCTGCTGCTGAGGCCGGGATTTATAATGGAACGCGGCCCCCCTGAAACACCAGCTTCTGGAAAAAAGACCTTTTCTTAGGAGCAGGCTGAAAAGGCTTCAACAACTTCTTCTCCTCCGCAGAGCGCTGCACCATCGAATTCAAGGCATCCCCAAAGAGACGAGGACCCTCAAAAGGCAGTTTATGGACCAAAGACTTCTGAGCAGCATCAAGACTCCATGGCTTCGTCCACAGAGACCAGCCACCGCCGAGGAGAAAGCCCACAAGGAATCAAAAGTGACATCTGACAGGAATTGCGCCAAAACCTCCATTTGAGCCAACACAGGAGTAGGGTCCCCATGATCCTGAAGACAGTCAAACAGCCTCTCGAAATCCTTGGGCAGGACCTCTGACACATAGGCCGCATAAGTGCTAGCACGCACCCCAAAGTGAGAAGCGGCGTAAGAACGCTTGAGAGCAGATTCCACCTTACGCTCCACCGGATCAGACAGGGAAGCCTCCTCCGAAGAAAAGAGGAAGAGGAGGAAGCCATAGAAGACAAAAGAGAATTAACCTTCGGAATCGCAGGAAACTGGGAATCAAAGTCCGCCAGGCGATATCGCTTCCCCAGGAATCGCGAAATACCCTGCTTATCCACCTCCAGCCACTCTTTCGTGAGGATATCCTTCAGGACATCATGGAAGGGGAGGTCATCCACCACAGAGGAACTATACTGTGCGTAAAACCCATCTTCAGACATGGATTTAGGGTCAAACCCAAGCACCTCTCGAATATGCACCAGCATGCCCGAAAAAACCTTGCCCTGGATGTACTTTCCCTTAGGGGAATTGTTCAGTTCTTCCTCATCATCCTTAGCCCGCTTAGCCGCAGGCTCCAGCAGCGCAGACTGGACCGCAGAATCAATCAAGTCCCGTAAATCAGCCCTAGAAATCTGCAAGACGTCGTCCTCCTGTAGATCCTGAACATTATGCTGCTTGGAAACAGCCTTAGCCGGCACAGGAGAAGAAGCCCCCTCACTCATGGTGAAAAAACCCAGAAGTAACAAAACAGGAAATCACCACAACAAAAGGAAGTGCCCAGCAACCTCCAATAAATACTACCCCCAATCAACCAATCACGCAAAGGTGTGTTTGAAGAATGAAAATAAAAAGAGGGCAGCCCTGATGTCTCCACCCACAGCCACAGGTCAAAAGAGAATGGCCACGGGGGCCGGACGCTGCGATAGTGCAGCAGCGCCGGAACGACCCGAGGCCAGGACACCACCAAAACTCCCCGCCCCAGCCCAGCACATGAGCGGGGAGCGTACCTGACCCCAGAACAGGAGCTCGGCCGACCGGAAAACCGGAGCGGCCGAGCCGAGCATTACAAGAAACACAACAGAATCAATGAAATACACAAGAAAAACTCACGGAACCGCCACCGTAGGAAACAGGATCCAGGGACCGGAACCGGGAGCACCAGCGTTCCGACAGCCGTCGGAGCAGAAAAAAAACAGGCATGGCGGTAGGTGGGCGGGGCTTATGTACTAAGGAAATACTGGCGTTGTGATTGGCTGGGTGGAGGCAGGACTGCCTCACGTTGTTAGGACTGGGACGGGGAGGACCCATGAGGGGGTAATGGAGCCCTTACAGGAACTACCTGCTGTGGCCATCTTGAGACTGGCCTCCATTACAACCAGGCAGCGCCAGAATGGCGGGTGTGACAGGTCAGTGTGCAGGCCTATTTTCTGGCTGCTTGTAGGCCTATGCTATCGTCTGGTGGGCTTGTTGTTTCTGTTGATTTCGCTGATATTACCCAAGCTTTGCTTGCAGCAAGCACAAGTTAATGCATACTTCCATGCCTTGCAAAACCCCTAAACAGCATGTGTTTAAAAATTCAAAACTGACCCTGTTTGCAAATGTGGGACACTTTTTCAGCTAACTGATTCCCTTATAGGGGTCACTTTTATTTTGGTCTCATGGCCTGGCTGTAGCTCTGCATGAAATACAGAATAACTCCAAGGGCACCAGACTCTTGTATAAAGTCAACGCACTCGAGCTACAAGAATTTCTCCGCGACGAACGGAATAAAGGGTCGTATTCAGTGTGCACAGAACGGTTATTTCCCTTTTTGGAATTATGATTTTGACAAAATGCACCAATAACTTCTTTTATTGCTTACACTGGGTCTTAAGCCTGCTTATTGCTGGGAGCAGTGGTGGCTACTGTGACAGCGCGCGATTAAGGGCTCCCCGGGAGGGCAAGAGGTCATGACACGCCGGCCACCTGCAGCGGTTTAAGCTGATGTCCTGCTCTCAATCTGTGACCTCCAATCACCGCGCGCATCAGCAGAAATCCCCGGAGATATCCTCAGGATAAACCCCAGAGTAATTTCGTGCATAATAGTCACGTTAGCAGCGCTGGGCTCACGCGCGAGACAAAGCAGGTCACCGCTGACGAATGAGGCGGTAGATTTCCCCGGAGCAGTCTCTATGTCTGCCGCGTGCGCATTAAAAGAAAGACGACAGCCACCAAACATGAAAAGTGAATTTTGCCTCGTGCTGTCAATTATGTCTAATAGTCGCGAAATACAGTTGCTGTGTTCGTGTCTCCACCATACAACACGGGTAACCGCCTTAAATAGTCGTAACATTAATTTCTGGTTGAATTTGCTTATGCGTCAATATCTTCGCATGGTAGTATAAATTAAAAAGTCTCCATCATTTCCCAATGAAATGCTCCCCAGAAATGTCATGTGATGGTTAACTCCTACAGGTGGCTATTATGTATTTTAATTGCACACATTCCCATAGATAAACGCTATAAATTATCATTTCAATTACACTTAGCGTAAAGTGTGCATTTATATATATATCCATACGCACGTAGCCTCACTTTGAACAGTTGGTGTTTATTAGACTGCGTCAGACCCTTGTATAGACCACTTTCGTGTGTGTCTTCTCTATGCTGCTAGACTCTTCCAATGTATAATCCTGCTCCTTGCCTCTAAAACCGCACTCATTTTTTGCACACTCAGGGTTTCTGTCCTGTGGATAGTTTGCACTTATGAGCCTACGTTAATAGCTTAATTTACAGTTTCTTCAGCGCTATATTTAGAAATTAACATATAGTGTTTTCTGTCCCTTCCACTGCTGCGGCGGGCGCACTGAAGCACTGTAAAGAAGGCATCATGTTTGTTTGAGTCGCTGAGCATTCACTTTTTTAAAAACTTTTTTTTTTTTGCTTTTCTGCTTGAACATTGGAGTCGTTGTTTTCAGTGCCTCCGTCAGCCATGTCTAGGAGGGAAAATCCAGCGGTCGAAGTTGGGAAAGTAAAGTAGGGGAACTGTGGGTTCAGAGAGGGCAGGAATAACCCGAGGATTGGGTCAGAGGGCAGACTCACAGGTGTGGCCAGAAAGAGCAAAACATTAAATTTTTTGTATTTGTTTGATATTTCACTGGCCAGTTACAACATTTTACATTATTTAATTCAATCAATGAATACACATGTTCATTTAAGGTTTAATATGAGTTGTAGACATTAAAATACATTCACAAAGTGGGATAAGTTTCCAATCACAAAATGTTCAAAAACCGCTTAAAAGATGAATCACAAGCCATTTGAGCCATGCAGTTTCTGTCATCAGCACCTCTGCTCCCTAGTTCAAACATGAATGCCAAAATACCCTAGATTGCAAATGTTTCCTACATAATTATGGATCTGCCATATTTGCCACATAATACATCCTCTGCTGCATAATCTGACGATTTTAACCCAAAAAATGTGTAGCTCAAATGGATCAAAAGGTACTAACAATGTGACATGTGTTGATGCAACGTGGAGGGCCCTTTGCAAAGATTTGCAATGATTGACTGGTCACTTTTCTCACTGCTGCATTTGTATGTTGCACTGGTACTAATGAGGCAACATCTTTGCAGAGACTGTTAGTATGTGTAAAAATATCAAAATAATAAAGTATCAGAAATGTACTGCATTACTCTGCAGCCTTTTTTTGCTGCATAATTTAGTCAACACTGCAACATCATTTTGTCCTTCATTGCTGCATAATTCCAGTGGCGCCAAAGCAGGTAGAAAATTTTCTGTAGAGATAGGGGTTGCACACCTTCTTAATTCACGCTCTTTTTTATTCCTCATTTTTGTCCTGCTTTCATCAAATTGCGTGCAGATCGGTATAGGCATGCCCAACTGCCATAAGTTATGAAAACTCCATGTGAGAAGGGACTACGTAGCCCCAAACAACCTTTCGCACAGCTTCATGCCGTCTCTGACGTGCATGTTTTTCACAATCATCTTTTATCAATTTTCCTTTTTTCTTTACATAAACCACATTTTTAGTTCTTCATTTAACCATCTTTTATCTTTTCTCTCCAAAGGTCCACAACCGGTTTACAAATGCCATTTTTCAAATTTCTGCTATTCAAATTGAGCCAATCCAGGTCTCTTTCAAAGAATAGGACTGATGCAAAAGTTCATCACAAGCAGTTTTTATTATGCGTAAAAGACCCAATGCATTTCGGGCTGTTAAGGCCCTTCTTCGGGGGTCACTGTAAATTAAAATAAATACAAACAATTAATGCCAGTAATCCTAAGTAAATTTGTCATCCCAACATGATATACATTCGCATTCCTTATTCTGTGTGTACATGTTAACCGACTAATTTCATTGAAGACTTAGCATATGTATCACTCGATATTCTACCCTAATCGCTCATTGTCAAACCTCCATGGGCACACCCTCATTCCCGGTACATACCAAAATTCCTCCCCTGATAATCCCCATGTATATCGCATCTTCCTCGTGCTGAAACCCTCTAGTCTGTGTTACAGGCGCTCTATTTAAACAACGTGCCTACTCTTCGCTTGTTTGTTTGTGAAACCACTCTGCATATTTCAAAGACGCATTCATTGCTACAGTAAAATCATACTGCTATATTGGTAACTTCATTTATCACAAATCGCCCTGTTGAATAGACCTATTGACATTGTACCGTTTTAGCATACCTGCTCTGTTCGTCGTCAAAACCCAACTGTCACGTCATCCTCCTGAACTCAGAAATCAGCTACAATGCCCCACCCGCGCTCTTTAATCCCTCCACCTGTGTACCCAGAATCCCTCCCGATTAGTTGAAAACCAAAAGACTTCCCGTCTCTCTAAATACATAAACTACATTTCCCACTATGCCTTTCAACAACGTAACAGTCGAACAATAATCCTGTCACGCTCCAAGGCAAGTTAACATGACATCAAACGTGACACACCGCAAATGTTTTCAATGTCCATCTACTTATAATTATTCTGATTTCATTGTATAAACTTGTGATGAACTTTTAGATTTTCCGTCGACCTGTGTGGATCCCGAGTCTTCCTCCATTGTTTTAAATTGTCCTGTTTATCCAACGGGTGCAATCCCTGGTTAGGGCAATAGTTATGAAAATTTTCTGTAGAGATAGGGGTTGGACACCTTCTTAATTCACGCTCTTTTTTATTCCTCATTTTTGTCCTGCTTTCATCAAATTGCGTGCAGATCGGTCCGATCTGCACGTTGTTGAAAGGCATAGTGGGAAATGTAGTTTATGTATTTAGAGAGACGGGAAGTCTTTTGGTTTTCAACTAATCGGGAGGGATTCTGGGTACACAGGTGGAGGGATTAAAGAGCGCGGGTGGGGCATTGTAGCTGATTTCTGAGTTCAGGAGGATGACGTGACAGTTGGGTTTTGACGACGAACAGAGCAGGTATGCTAAAACGGTACTATGTCAATAGGTCTATTCAACAGGGCGATTTGTGATAAATGAAGTTACCAATATAGCAGTATGATTTTACTGTAGCAATGAATGCGTCTTTGAAATATGCAGAGTGGTTTCACAAACAAACAAGCGAAGAGTAGGCACGTTGTTTAAATAGAGCGCCTGTAACACAGACTAGAGGGTTTCAGCACGAGGAAGATGCGATATACATGGGGATTATCAGGGGAGGAATTTTGGTATGTACCGGGAATGAGGGTGTGCCCATGAAGGTTTGACAATGAGCGATTAGGGTAGAATATCGAGTGATACATATGCTAAGTCTTCAATGAAATTAGTCGGTTAACATGTACACACAGAATAAGGAATGCAAATGTATATCATGTTGGGATGACAAATTTACTTAGGATTACTGGCATTAATTGTTTGTATTTATTTTAATTTACAGTGACCCCCGAAGAAGGGCCTTAACAGCCCGAAATGCATTGGGTCTTTTACGCATAATAAAAACTGCTTGTGATGAACTTTTGCATCAGTCCTATTCTTTGAAAGAGACCTGGATTGGCTCAATTTGAATAGCAGAAATTTGAAAAATGGCATTTGTAAACCGGTTGTGGACCTTTGGAGAGAAAAGATAAAAGATGGTTAAATGAAGAACTAAAAATGGGGTTTATGTAAAGAAAAAAGGAAAATTGATAAAAAATGATTGTGAAAAACATGCACGTCAGAGACGGCATGAAGCTGTGCGAAAGGTTGTTTGGGGCTACGTAGTCCCTTCTCACATGGAGTTTTCATAACTTATGGCAGTTGGGCATGCCTATACCGATCTGCACGCAATTTGATGAAAGCAGGACAAAAATGAGGAATAAAAAAGAGCGTGAATTAAGAAGGTGTGCAACCCCTATCTCTACAGAAAATTTTCATAACTATTGCCCTAACCAGGGATTGCACCCGTTGGATAAACAGGATAATTTAAAACAATGGAGGAAGACTCGGGATCCACACAGGTCGACGGAAAATCTAAAAGTTCATCACAAGTTTATACAATGAAATCAGAATAATTATAAGTAGATGGACATTGAAAACATTTGCGGTGTGTCACGTTTGATGTCATGTTAACTTGCCTTGGAGCGTGCCAGGATTATTGTTCGACCGTTACGTTGTTGAAAGGCATAGTGGGAAATGTAGTTTATGTATTTAGAGAGACGGGAAGTCTTTTGGTTTTCAACTAATCGGGAGGGATTCTGGGTACACAGGTGGAGGGATTAAAGAGCGCGGGTGGGGCATTGTAGCTGATTTCTGAGTTCAGGAGGATGACGTGACAGTTGGGTTTTGACGACGAACAGAGCAGGTATGCTAAAACGGTACTATGTCAATAGGTCTATTCAACAGGGCGATTTGTGATAAATGAAGTTACCAATATAGCAGTATGATTTTACTGTAGCAATGAATGCGTCTTTGAAATATGCAGAGTGGTTTCACAAACAAACAAGCGAAGAGTAGGCACGTTGTTTAAATAGAGCGCCTGTAACACAGACTAGAGGGTTTCAGCACGAGGAAGATGCGATATACATGGGGATTATCAGGGGAGGAATTTTGGTATGTACCGGGAATGAGGGTGTGCCCATGAAGGTTTGACAATGAGCGATTAGGGTAGAATATCGAGTGATACATATGCTAAGTCTTCAATGAAATTAGTCGGTTAACATGTACACACAGAATAAGGAATGCGAATGTATATCATGTTGGGATGACAAATTTACTTAGGATTACTGGCATTAATTGTTTGTATTTATTTTAATTTACAGTGACCCCCGAAGAAGGGCCTTAACAGCCCGAAATGCATTGGGTCTTTTACGCATAATAAAAACTGCTTGTGATGAACTTTTGCATCAGTCCTATTCTTTGAAAGAGACCTGGATGGCTCAATTTGAATAGCAGAAATTTGAAAAATGGCATTTGTAAACCGGTTGTGGACCTTTGGAGAGAAAAGATAAAAGATGGTTAAATGAAGAACTAAAAATGGGGTTTATGTAAAGAAAAAAGGAAAATTGATAAAAAATGATTGTGAAAAACATGCACGTCAGAGACGGCATGAAGCTGTGCGAAAGGTTGTTTGGGGCTACGTAGTCCCTTCTCACATGGAGCCAAAGCAGGTAGCACATGTTAAAAGTGCTTTTGCATAAAGCAGAGAAACAGTGAAGTTTGCAAACTTAGGGGCATATTACCAACCAATAGAGATAATTTTTGTCTCTAACTTGTTTAGAGACAAACATTATCGCCGCAAATCGGCGATTTTTATCGCAGATAAACCTTGCTATTAGCAAGGTTTATCGCAAATGCGATAAAAAACGGCCGCAATGCATGAATATCGCTGAAAAGTCAGCGATATTCATGCATTATCGAGCAAATGCTCTTAGCCATGTTATCCACCTCCCATTGGATAACATGGCTAAGAACTGGTCCGGGGCAAGTGTTAGCTTTTGGAGATATTCGCGCTTAGCGCGAATATCTCCAAAAGTTGGTAATAGGAGATAGCGATGTTAGCGACTGTTTTCAGTCGCTAACATCTTGGCACGCCCACTTTGCATGTCATTAGTGATAAATATCACTGACATGCAAAGCGGGGCCCAAGATGGTCACTATCTCCTATTAGCTGTCGCTAACTGGTGTTAGCGACAGCTTGGTAATAGGGAGATAATTTTATCTCTGCTTTCTTGGCTTTTAAAGCCAAAAAAGCAGAGATAAAGCCCCTTGATAATATGCCCCTTAGTTTGTGTGTGT
The DNA here is from genome assembly GCF_964261635.1 of Lissotriton helveticus. Taxonomy (NCBI): domain Eukaryota; kingdom Metazoa; phylum Chordata; class Amphibia; order Caudata; family Salamandridae; genus Lissotriton; species Lissotriton helveticus. The sequence continues at coordinate 836,386,967 of NC_136072.1, read as the reverse complement.
ACAAATCCTGCATTGCTGATCCCTGGTGTGTTGCTCTACTACCAGCCGTGGCCCGTGCAGGTAAGAGTGGGGGGTGGTGGAACCGGGTGGGGATTCAACAGACGACCACAAGGGAAAATTAAATAAATAATACATTTTCCCTTCTCGTCGTCTGTCGAAATCCCCCATCCCCACCCGACCCCACCGTCCAAAGCTCTTACCTGCACGGACCGCAGCTGGCTACTACTGCTAAAACAAGGCCAATGGAGGTACCAAAGGGTGAGGCAGACTGGCCTCTAGGGTTCTATGACCTCAGTCACAGAGTCACCGTTGCTCTAGGGAGAGCTGCTTTGTAGGCCTGCCCGGGAAACTGGAGGTGAACTCCAGTATGGATTGTGGTGGACAGGTCTTCCAGGTTAACCCACATTGGCTACCGCTAGGGTCCGCCTGCTGGTGCCTCCAGGGTTTCTAAAGTCTAAGGTCTATTGGGCCTTCAAGGTCTAGCATGGGAATGTGCTCCCTCAGGAGAGTGGTCTGGTGGACTGGTCATGAAGGGGGCCCTGGTTCTCCAGTTCCAAATTCGGCAGCTCTGGCCAGTGTCACATCCTTTCTCCCTTTGAACACTATCATGCCCGACTGAGAGAAACTCGCCCTACCTTCAACTACAACCTTATTGTGCCCCCCTATAAACACCTGGATGTGACTCAATTCAAATTATGCTCTAGACAAGAGGAATATGCTGTATCGAAAAAAAAATAACAACATCCGGGAAAAAACAAATACTCATAGCGAATGCAAGATTAAGTAAAGCATGTGAATTGTAAACAGAATAGCATGGCTACCTTAGTGCTTTTGCCCTCATTATTCAGAAATCAATGAGTACTTTTGCCTGAAAAATTAACAACATTACTACAGGACCCAGAAGGGACCAGTTTCAACGTCCGTTGCTTATATCCTTATAAAACGTAAACAGTATGGTTTAAAAATACCACATCCCTGAACACAGAGTACACAGTTTATAAACTAAAATAAGGAAAACAGCTGATAAAGATCACACTAAACATTTTCCAATCCACACAACAACCAGGTATTGCAGGGCCTCCAGGAATGGTGCCCTTCCCCACCAGGGGAAAACAATGCTGTTCAAAGAAAGACGAGAAAACGAAAGTAGAGCTTCACTGGCAAACTCTGTAAAGTGGCACTGCTGTGTTTGGGTGTGATTAAAACCAATCTGGCCACTTTGTGACTACTCTGTCTTGCTTTATTTAGTTATTTATTTATTTTTTGTATTTTGAACCTTTTTTCCTCTTTGTCCCGAGGCTGTACTTTGGAATAGAAAAATGTCAGAAAAAGACATTTCCAGCAAAAGTGTTTCTTTCTTTTTTGGATCCATTTCACAGGTGAACAAATGGAGGAAAGGAGAGGGTCAGAGCCGTTTCTTGAAGTCACTGTGTTCTGCAAGTGAGGAGGAGCAAGACAGAGACAGAAAGAGTGGGAATACGAGGAAGAAAGAGAGATGGGCAGCTGCCAGTGGCATAGAAGTGGACACTTCCAGCATCGTATAGGCCAAATGCATCAATTGCAGTTTCGTTGACGCCCTGGAAGCATACCATTTGGTTTAATGGGGCCCTTCCTCACCCTGTCTCTTTTGTTCGAATCTGCCCTCAGTTCATCAACGGCACTACTAGGCATGTTTTGGCTGGTTTTACACTGCATTATATTTATCTCAATGTTACTGTTGCAGAGCTACAAATAATATATACACAATTGGTTCATCTTCATAGATGGTTCATACAGTTTATGGCTCATGCACTTCAAGCCGCTGCGACTTGAGCTGCTCCTACCGCACCAGGTCAGGGTAGAGGTCTTGTTATTAGTCCCATCATGATTAACTCAGTGATGAGTAAACATCCTCAAAATCATGATGACTTGCCATTTTGGCTTGCACAAAATTTGAGCAACTTGAGACTGTTTTTCCACATACTTCTCCTGTTGAAGAAAAAAGGATCCTTACCATGAGTTTGCCGAGTGGTCTGATTCCTCTTTTAGTGGACTGCACATCCTAGGGGGCAGTATTTGCTTTGGTGTATAACATGGGTACTCACAAACTTTCTCTCGGGGGCCAAATTTACAGTGTGGTTTGTGTCCGAGGGCCACATCAGTGGGGGCGGAGTCAGCAGGGCAGGGGGTGGGGCTGGAGCAACAAAAAAACTGTGACCATGAGGTTGAACACAGGTTCCTGCAGCGGACGCCTTCGTCCACTGAGCCACCAGACCCGGCATACACACATCTCTCTCTCTCTCTCTCTCTCTCTCTCTCTCTCTCCCTCTCCCTCTCGCTCCCTCTCTCCCTCCCTATCTCCCTCTCTTTCCCTTTCTCCCTCCATCTCTCCCTATTTCTCCCTCTGTCTCACTCAGACTGTCTCACTCTCTCTCACTTCCTCACTCCCTGTCTCACTCACTCTGACTGTCTCACTCCCTCTCTCTCTCTGTCTCCCTCTCTCTCTCTCTGTCTCCCTCTCTCTCTCTCTGTCTCCCTCTCTCTCCTTCCCTCTCCCTCTCTCCTTCCCTCACTCTGTCACCCTCCTCACTCTGTCGCCCTCCTCACTCTGTCCCCCTCCTCACTCTGTCGCCCTCCTCACTCTGTCGCCATCTTCACTCTGTCGCCCTCCTCACTTTGTCGCCATCCTCACTCTGTTGCCCTCCTCACTCTGTCACCATCCTCCCTCTGTGGCCCTCCCTCCTCCCTCCTCCCTCCCTCTGTCTGTCACCCTCCCCACTCCCTCCTCCTCCCTCCCTGTCTGTCACCCTCCTCTCTCCCTCTGTCTGTCACCCTCCTCCCTCCCTCTGTCTGTCACCCTCCTCCCTCCCTCTGTCTGTCAACCTCCTCCCTCCCTCTGTCTGTCACCCTCCTCCCTCCCTCTGTCTGTCAACCTCCTCCCTCCCTCTGTCTGTCTCCCTCTGTCTCTCTCCCTTTCTCTCTCCCTCTCCCTTTCTCTGGCTCCCTCCCTCTCCCTTTCTCTCCCTCTCCCTCTCTTTGTCTCCCTCCGTCTCCCTTTCTCTGTCTCCCTCCCTTTCCCTCTCTGTCTCCCTCTGTCTGTCTCCCTCTGTTTCCCTCCCTCGCCCTCTCTTTGTCTCCTTCTGTCTGTCTCCCTCCCCCTCCCTCTCTTTGTCTCCCTCTGTCTGTCTCCCTCTCTTTGTCTCCCTCTGTCTCCCTCTCTTTGTCTCCCTTCCTCTATCCCCTCCTCCCTCTGTCTCCCTCCTTCCTCTGTCTCCCTCCTTCTCTGTCTCCCTCCTCCCTCTGCCTCCCTCCTCCCTCTGTCTGTCACTCTCTCTCTGTCTCCATCTGTCTGTCTCCCTCCATCTGTCTCCCTCCCTCCCTCTGTCTGTACCCCTTCCTCTATCTGTCTCTGTCTGTCTCCGTCCCTCTGTCTCTCTCCCTCACTCTGTCTGTCTCTGTCTGTCTCCCTCCCTCTGTCTCCCTCCCTCTCCCTTTCACTGTCTCCCTTTCTCTGTCTCCCTCTCTCTGTCTCCCTTTCCCTCCCTCCCTCGCTCTCCCTCTGTCTGCCTCCCTTTCCCTCCCTCCCTCGCTCTCCCTCTGTCTGCCTCCCTTTCCCTCCCTCCTTTCCTTGCATCCCACGCTCTCTCTCCCTCTCCCTCCCTTTCCCTCCCTTGCTCTCCCTCCCTTTCCCTCCCTCCCTCACTCTTCCTCTGTCTGCCTCCCTTTCCCTCCCTCCCTCACTCTCCCTCCCTTTCCCACCCTTGCCCTCCCTTTCCCTCCCTCACTCGCTCTCCCTCTGTCTGCCTCCCTTTCCCTCCCTCCCTTTCCCTCCCTTGCTCTCCTTCCCCCTCCCTTTCCCTTCCCCCCTGTCTCCCTCCCTCCACCTCCCTCTCTCGCTCTCCCTCTGTCTGCCTCCCTTTCCCTCCCTCCCTTGTTCTCCTACCCTCCTCCTCCATTTCCCTCCCTCCCTCGCTCTCCCTCCCCCTCCCTCCCTCCACCTTCCTCCCTCGCTCTCCCACTGTCTGCCTCCCTTTCCCTCCCTCCTTTCCCTCCCTCGCTCTCCCTCTCTCTCCCTCCGTCTGTCCCTCTCCCTCTGTGTCTGCCTCCCTTTCCCTCCCTCCATTGCTCTCCCTCTGTCTGCCTCCCTTTCCCTCCCTTGCTCTCCCTCCCTTTCAATCCCTCCCTCACTCTCCCTCCCTTTCACTCCCTCCCTTGCTCTCCCTCTGTCTCCCTCCCTTTCCCTCCCTCCCTCGCTCTTCCTCTCTCCCTTTCCCTCCCTCCCTCGCTCTCCTTCTGTCTGCCTCCCTTTCCCTCCCTCGCTCTCCCTCCCTTTCACTCCCTCCCTCCCTCCCCCTCAGCCTCCCTCCCTCCCTTTTCCTCCCTCCCCCTCTGTCTGCCACCCTTTCCCTCCCTCCCTCGCTCTCCCTTGCTCTCCCTCACTTTCCCTTCTTCCCTCGATCTCCCTCCCTTTCACTCCCTCCATCGCTCTCCCTCTGTCTCCCTCCCTTTCCCTCCCTCCCTCGCTCTCCCTCCCTTTCTCTCCCTCCCTCTCTCTCTGTGTCTGCCTCCCTTTCCCTCCCTCCCTCGCTCTCCCTCTGTCTCCCTCCCTTTCCCTCCCTTTCCCTCTGTCTTCCTCCCGTTCCCCCTCCCCCTGCCTCCCTTTCGCTCCCTCGCTCTCCCTCTGTCTGCCTCCCTTTCCCTCCCTCCCTCGTTCTCCCTCCCTCCTCCTCCGTTTCCCTCCCTCCCTCGCTCTCCCTCCCCCTCCCTCCCTGTCTCTCTCCATCCACCTCCCTCCCTCGCTCTCCCGCGGTCTGCCTCCCTTTCCCTCCCTCCCTCGCTCTCCCTCTGTCTGCCTCCCTTTCCCTCCCTCCCTCGCTCTCCCTCTCCCTCCCTTTCCTTCCCTCCCTCTCTCTGTCTGCCTCCCTTTCCCTCCCTCCCTCGCTCTCTCTCTGTCTCTTAACCTTTCCCTCCCTCCCCTCTGTCTCCCACCCTTTCCCTCCCTCCCCTCTCTCTGCCTCCCTTTCCCTCGCTCTCTCACTAGCCCTCGCTCTCCCTCCCTTTCCTTCCTCTCTCGCTCTCCCTCCCTTTCACAACCTCCCTCGCTCTCCCTCTGTCTCCCTCCCTTTCCCTCCCTCGCTCTCCCTCTCCCTCCCTCCCTTTCCCTCCCTCCCTCGCTCTCCCTCTGTGTCTGCCTCCCTTTCCCTCCCTCCCTCGCCCTCCCTATGTCTGCCTCCCTTTCACTCCCTCCCTTGCTCTCCCTCTCTCTCCCTCCCTTTCCCTCCCTCCCACGCTCTCCCTCTGTGTCTGCCTCCCTTTCCCTCCCTCCCTCACTTTCCCCCTGTGTCTGCCTCCCTTTCCCTCCCAGCCTCGCTCTCCCTCCCTTGCACTCCCTCACTCACTCTCCCTCTGTCTCCCTCCCTTTCCCTCCCTCCCCCTCTGTCTCCCTCCCTTTCCCTCCCTCCCTCTCCCTCCCTCCCTTTCTCTACCTCCCTCTTCATCTCACCCTGCCTGTGTGTGCCCGGGCTGAGACAGCTTCCGGGCACACACACACACAGCCGCCCGAGCACCTCACAGGTCTTTAAAGGACCATTTGTATGTTAATGAGGCTTTTGTATTTCACCTCTTCTTAGGCCCCTGTGGCTCCACTTTGACTATCACTGAAATGCCGGGCCCCCACAGAGCAGCAGAGTCTCTCAGAGTCCCAGCGCGCAGTGTTTGCCGACACTTAATTTATTTTCATTTTTTTAAACATAAAAATGTCTGCAAGGTCCGCGGGCCACCAAGGAAGGCTTGCTGGGCCGCTGGCGGCCCGCGGGCCGTACTATGAGTACCCCTGGTGTATAAACTGTACTTTGGCACCCCCTCCATGAGTGTTCTACCGCGCATCCTGAAGAAGGTACAGGATGAACACAGGGCTGGTCTAGCCCCAGATTTGGGGATGAAGTTAGTGGGCATGTTCCCTGTTGTCTCTGACATGATTCTGGGCAACATTAATGGTGAAGCAGTTTGCTTACAAGTGTGTCAATGCCTGGCGGTGGTGGCGGACGTTGATCGGGAAACGACAGTTACCGATTGTTATAGCTGATGTGTATACATACATCAGTCGTAAGAGTTTTGGGGTTCGACTATTCACACAGGCACAGAGTAAACCCCCTTCTCATAAGAAGGGTTGTCCAGCCTTCCCTAAAATGGCTTGGAATAAAAATGTGCGACAGCAATAACAGAGGCCTTGTTTACGTGTTTTGTTTTGCCTCCACCTAACGCTTCTGAACTTAGATATGACCGCTCTGATAAAAAGACACCTGAGAGGTTTCAGGTTCCTGATCCTTGTTCCTTTCAGGATCGCAGACAAGGCAAGACTACGCAGACGAGACGTGACCCACAGCTCCAGTTTGACGTGAAGGTCAAATAGGAGGGACCACCTCAATATCGGGCCCATTTCAGAAGAAAAAGTTGCTGCTTTGACTGCAAAGTATGCCTCAGGCGATGAGAACCCTGCTCCTCGACAGGAGTTGGGTGGTAACCCTCCTCAACAGTGCAGCAGAGGTTACCATAGTGCAGCAGACACTCCACCAGCATCTGGAGGCAAAGCTACTGAAACTTTCGACGTGATGTTTCACTATGTCCAATGACTACTGTCTCCCCGACAACTCCATAGCAACAGAAAGGGGAGATGGAGTCTTCAATTAATTTGTTGCCTGTTTTACCCTCGACATCTACCACTGCGGCAAATGAGTATGCCTCTCCATCAGTCGAAATGATCATTGACATACCTCAAAGTACTATTTATTTACCTTCTAATGAAGAGCAGCCTCCCTTATTTCGTCTAGGTTCCACTGGTTACTAAATGGACTGAGAAAACTTTTCTTCTGATACATCTTCATCAACCTCATCTCAGGCAGATTGTGTTTACGTGTTTCTGTTTTCATATCCTGGTTTAAAAGTACTTACCTTGTTCCCCCTTGGACATACATTTGGTTGGTGCTTACAATGGTGTTTCTCTTCATGTGGATTGGTTTTGTGACAGTTTTTTTCTTATTGAGAAATGGCCATTACTTACCTGAACGCTTTGCTGTAGACTTGGTGGACAGAGTTCTGGCCCTCACACTTCATCTCATAAAATGAAAAAGGATCCAGCCTTGGTTAAATATTTCTACATTTCCAATTGTTGATGGCATCGTTTGGGATAAAGTACCATTCGATATCTATGGTCCTACGGAAACTTTGCAAATTCCATACTTATTCCGAGTTTCTTTGGGTGATGTTATTTTGCTTGGCGCAAACTCCGATGACTGGGATGTTAACGCTGTTTACTCACTATATTCTGACTTAAAATATTCTACTGCATTTGAAACTGAAGATTTGTATTTAAATCCTGCAAATTATGCTGATTTAGTCTGTTACCAACATTGTGGCTATCTTTTCATACACATATTCAACATTCTGAGACCACCATTTAATCATACAGAATGGGAACATTGTCCAACACCATCCCAGGGGAGTTCACTGACACAGAAAAGTAAATTTGCATATTTTTATGGTTATGATCTTACTGCCTAGAAATCATATTTTTACAAATCGACTTTGCCTACACACACAAAATTCATGTTGACCCATACTAAATTGGTCTATTCGTCAACCTTCATAACCAACATATCCTTAAAAGGTTATGATTATTGGAAGGACATAACTGATTTAAAATAAATATGGGTTACCAAAGATTGGTGGGTGCAGGGCACCGAATCGTTACATTGTGCAAGTTTAATACCGTCTCAGCTGATATTTTTAAATGAGACCATTCAACAAACTGCACGTTTTGGTTTGGCCACTCCTAAAACTTTTAATGCTCCCTCAATTCCCTCTTTGGCTGGCCATGACACATGGCAGACACATACCAACTTTACAATTGAAGAATTGACTGGAATGATTCAAAATAGTAGTCTTAACTCCTCTAATATTGATCCATTAGGTTGGTTAGTGTGGCCTACTAATACCAATGCTTGTCAGTTATACTTTTCTAATGCCTCTAAAGGGTTTACTCTCAGTAGACTGGTCCATGTTTACCTCATTCCCATACAGTTACTACATTTTCGGTGGGTAAATTGTGTCAACAATGGTTACAACATTCTACACTTTCATTTGTGAAACAACACCTTTCTCTCATGTCAGGTGACATTGAACTGGCTGATTTCCTTTTAGGTCTAAAATCCCCTCACACTAAACATTTTGCATGTGCTGCATATAATGAATTTTGGAATCTGTCCCAGATGGAAGCTGCAGTATGCTTACGACAAATTGATCAAGATCTTTTGGAAAAAGTTCTTGCCGTGGTTGATATCAGTATTAATACTATGTGTTCTCGTATATATACTTTAGATAATATTGTATCTGTAATTGACATTGTTCAGAATGAAGTGTCTGTATTGTACCATGGTCAAAATCAGTTTCGCTTTGTTATGCAATTTGGTTGGACATTGCAAACGCTGAGGCGTGGGAAAGTATCATGGGATTATTTGAATGCTTCCACCCTGTTTTTAACATTTAACTTGACAGATAAACAGAAGCTTATGTCTCAATGAAGAACGCAACATACACAATGTTACTCATTGAGAAACTAGAACAGTTGCCATTCTCAGTCTCAGAAACTGATTCTGCTGTGTGGTTAATACACAGGGGTTTTTCTTTGCCCGTTTCACTGTTCCAGTTCACAGCATGCATGAAACATTAGCCAGTAGGTAGATATGATCCCCTTGGAAGTAGCTGTATTCATGAATTATCACCCTTGCCTTTCGTGTTCCATTGTCAGTGGGCAGATAAGGAAGTCTTACTTACAGGGGAGGATTGTGATTCAACGGTAGGACACTCCCAAGTCTGTAAACAAGTGAAACTACATGGTGCTTGCAACAATTTGGCCCCTAATTTGGCCTATTTTTTGAAAGGGACACCTGTCCCGGCTATTATTGCCACACTGACTCTGCTTTCTAACAGCAGTTATCTTATTCTAAATAACCACAATTGCTTTGGCTTACCGGCAGACTTCCAGTATATAGTAACAGTTTCACAGCGTGTTACATGTTGCAGCAATGTTTTTTTTCCACCCCCACACAGGATTGCAGATAGTTTGCTGTGGCCTTCCATTCCAACTTTGAAAACAGAATTCAGTAAGCTAAGCAGACTCAAAGAGCTATTGTTCAACAAGAAGTCGCTCTCATATCAGCTTTGAGACCTTCGAATTGCAGGTGGCGAGAACATCAACTGAGATTCAGTCATTGCTGAACATGAATCTCAAAAAAAAAGGAAGAAAAGTGCACAAAATCAGAGAAGGAAATCTTCCTAAAGGATTTGTATTGGAAATCAATAGGGATTTTCTTAGAAGCCCTCACTCACCACCCTGGGTGGTGACATGCTTCATCATCGGGCCCACCAGGAGAAGCCGAGTGCCTCCCTGGTGTGCTACAACGCCAGATTACTGCGGAGCTGGATTTTTGTGTGACAGTGATGTGAAAAATTACGTGAACTTAAAATTGTCAAAGGACTGTACCATAAAGAAAAAAAGTTTATTCAATGGTCAGCCTGACAAGGTTAAAATATGTGTAGGGAAATGTGCCAATTATTGTATTGGTTATTTCCACTTAAAGTGAGTGAGGGCTTCTAAGAAAATCCCTATTGATTTCCAATACAAATCCTTTAGGAAGATTTCCTTCTCTGATTTTGTGCACTTTTCTTCCTTTTTTTGACACTCTCTTGTTGTTTGACTGAGACTGCCCGGGGGACTGAGAGTGCTCCTTTCCCTCACTCTCATATTTTTACTACTGAACATGAATCTCCCCATTCATTTTGGAAAATTAATTCACCAAATATTTAATGTGTCTGATACAGAGGGTCTGCCCACTTTTTTGAACTTGTAGGATTCGGCCTTGTCACCTCCTTTCAGACTATTTTTGGAGTAATTCCAGCTTTTATTTATTCTATTTTCTCCAGCGCCTTCAGAGGGTGTCCCTTATTCCTCTTATGAGCAGGCCTGGGCGTAGTTTGCGGAGTTTTGCTACATGGACCTCCGCGAAGTTACAAAAAAACTCTGCAAAGTTCCGCGAGTGGCGGAGTGCAGGGCAAACTGCAGTTTGTGCTTGTATTTCTACAGCTCGGGCAGAAATTCTACCTGAGTAGCAGCTCGTGCCCGCAAACTTACTGTTCGCGATTGCAAACTTACCGTTCGCGATCACGAGCGGGGGAAAAACTCCACAGGACATTGCGAAGTCGAGTTTTCTGCACTCCCCGAGCTCCGCGGAGTGCAGAAAACTCTGCAAACTCCGCGAATGGAGCAAAGTTCACTGCCCAGGCTGACTTTTGAGTTGCGGTGTACTTGTACTACTGCTGCTACTCGGTAATGGCTGCTAGACCTGTGGTGCTGCTAAGCCGGGACAAATTGCAGCAGTACCATGAACGAATGCAACAACTTTTTGGTTTTATGCCATTGGAAGCTCTTAATATCAACTATTAGCTGACCTTCCATTATGCCTACTTTACCTGAGTGCAACCTGTGCTCTACTGCCTCTGGTGCCCCTTTGAATGGGCCCTGGATGCCTGTTTCTCTGGTACATCACACATTGCCCTGGATTCTGCACTGTTGATGGGTCCTTTTTTTGGCCCATGACCAGGACTGTTCCATGGGTAGGCGCTTTGTGTATGATCCTACACTAAGAGTGTCAGCAGGCTTGAGTACCTTTCCTCGTGAACAGCGCCTCTTGGATCAGAGTTTCATCAAATTTAACGAAGGTTGCCCTGAAATCCTCCTGGCAGCTTCTGGACATGAGGAGCATGTCTGCTCATTCAATTTACTCAATTGGATGGCATACCTTTTATTATGGAAGGTTTAGATGGCCTTTTGGAGATTATGGCATTCAACTTTTCCCGTGATGTTTTAGACTCCAAAGAGAAACTGTAGATGAGAACTGAGATTTTTTCTTTTCTCTTTTTCTTTTTTTCTTTGTTCACTGTGCTTTCTATTTGACCTTAGACCTCTATTTGGCCTTTGACCTAACCACTTTGTCCCTCCTTACCTCCGAGTTCTGTTTTGCCCGGAACTACTGAACTGACCAAGGGGAGGGTGTCACATGGCCCATGGGGACATTGCCGTCTTCTCAAAGTTAGCATGAGCTCTGCAGAAGGTATGCGGCTTTACGCATGCTACTACATGGCTTTAATTTTTGCAAAGACTTTGTTTGTACTTTTCACATTAGAACGGATTGATATATTCACTCTCTGCCAGTTCCTGGAATTTAGACTGAACATTGTGACAAGGTCGTTAAACAATGCCCCTTGTTATTCTGTACTGGTCAGGCTCTAGTACCTAGACAAAACATACCAATCCAGCTATTGTTTGGAAATCATACTTTGGTAATATTGGGATACATGCATAGGGGTACACACTTGGAGAGGGACCTTTCAAGTGAGACGAGCGAGACAGCCCATATAATGTACAACTAGCATCTATATAGTCTGAGGTATGGGGTCTGCAGACAAAACCCAGAGTTCTTCTAATATATAATATACTGCTTCTTAGCAAGGGGAGGGAGGATAGGCTCTATTGTCTTTTCATGATGACATCTCCCTTAATGATTTATGGAGTAGCTGCTATGCTGACTGTATTTGTATTATGCATTTTCCTTCTTGTTGTGGCACTTATACTGCATGTTAGAGTACGTTAGTTAAAATAAACATTTTAAACTTGTTTGTGTCTCTGTCAGATATTATTGTGGACAGATACAAGAGTGTGAGCGAAAGGGTGCGTATTGCAACCACGAGTCCTGAGAGATTTGGGGTGTCTAATCACTTGTTTAGCTGTGAGAGAGTAGGAGGGCAAGTGAGACACTATAGCTAGTCGGTCCTGGGCTCATGGGTACTAAGGTGGTAGGATGAATCAGTCCCTATGCACTAAGGTCCCTTAATCCTATGCATAGTTCTGTTCTTGGGCAGAATCCCTGCAACAGTAGTATCTAGAATGAGGTACTAGCAAAGCATAGATACAAGGGTTCTCTATCCTATGGTATTGGGTACAATCAGAGTAGGCCTCACTAGGGAAGAGCAATGGACACAGAATGAAGGCAAGGACGCTGATTCTAATGACTGATGGTGCCAGGTCATATTCTGACATTACATAAATCACCAAGAATACTCCGAATGAGGAAAAGAAACTCACTGATGTGAAAGTAATTTATCTTGATAAAGAAGCCTGCCTCTCCTAGGGACTGACTCTCGGTGCTAACAGTCATTCTGGGGAGTGAAGGGTTTATAGCCCTTAGCCAGGGTTATCACTGTGTCTTCCATAAAGGGAGAGCATGTGGTTATCCCCAAGGCATAGACAGTGATTGATTTCATTATTGCACTGCATTTCTTTCACTCCATTTACAATTTAGTGCAGCATTCCCACTTGCCGCTTTCTCTCAATCAAATACTGGCTGGCTGCGTGGCCATTCTTTTAACTCCATCCCAGGAGTCCCTGGGCTGCTTTCATTCACCAGACTGGAGCAAATGCCTTCCTATCATCTCCAAAAAACACTGTGCACAGGTTTCCTTGTGACTCTTGCCTCTCAATAGCTTGTTTTATATACAACATTCATACCAGACTTCTGATGCTTCTTGGCGCTGTAAGTAATAAATGTTACTCTTCAACAATTCAATGGTGCTCAATTTACCTACCTTGGAGGACTAAATCTTCCTTGCCAAGATGCAAACTTGTGATATTCATATCACTGCATGTTTCAGCAGCAGGCGAATAATTCGCTGAGCCATGTACAATATGTCTCAGCTCCCAGGATGCCATTGTCTTCACCAAAGGCTCCTCTGTGCACCAACAGGTCTATTTATTCTTTGTAAGAGTAAAGACACTGACAGAAATAAAGACATTGTTTCCTACAATACCTGTGCAGGTAGTTATACAGTAACTGTTTATACCACCTATTGCATTTCCTCCATAGTTTAGTGAGTGATGTGGTGCACATTCAAAAAAGATGGCTTCTTTTGACAATCTACAAAGCATTGGCTGTTCAGGGGTCGTGGCTTCACCAGCTGCAAGATGGCCGCACTTTGAGTGGGCTCTGCCGGCCAGACTTCACATTCCGGAAAAATCCTGCAGGCATTCTCAACTTATTAGAACTGTGAAGACGTGTCCCGACGCTGCTGCATGTGCGGTGCTGTTCTAGCCTACTGCCGATTCCCGTACAGCTCCTGCGACCGAGATACGACATTTTGCAACTGGTGCTGGGCCTACGTTGCGGATCCTGCGAGGGCCGGCCTTTCCTCTCTCTGGGCCGTGGCGGGCTTCCAGTGCCGCCTGCGGCCGGTGGGCATTTTGGGGGTGAGGATTCGCGGCACCGGGTGAGTGGCGCCTGCCTCTGTGGCTTTGCTGGCGGGGTTGGGAGACGCGGGCTGTTCCACCCGGTCCGGGGTGCCGCAGTGCGAGTGCCATTATTGTTCCACCTTCTTGGCTGCATCCTGCGCCAGCTGCGGGCACCCGAGCTATGAGCGGCGGGCCCCCGCGACTCCCTACTTGCACCGCCCAGCTCGGCGAGCACCCCCTGCATCGTTCGCCACTCTACCTGGCTGGGTGAGCGCTGCCCACGGCTACCGCACTTCTCCCCAGTGCCTGGCCTACCTGTTGTATCCGCCTCCTTTGGCCCTGGATTCCCTCCGTGGGCTGAGCTGCGCAGGTCGGGCCGGAGCACACTGCGTCCCTGACTGGCTGGACTCGGCTGGAGCGGGGGACCGCTGTAACTTGGCACAGCTGATACGGGCACCACCGCTGGCCCCCACTCTTTCCCCTCCAAGCCTGGCTGCTTGCCGCATGTGGAGCGCCTTCAAGCCTGCTACTGATCTGTATGCTGGGGTCTCGGCTGGCGGCCTAATGCGTGATGACCACCATTATTGGTCATTCCAACGGCGATGTGACTGCCGTCCTGGCCGCACCCCTCTTAGCCTTGCTACCTGTGACCTTGTGGATTGGATGTGTTCTGGAGCTTCGGTTGTCTGATTCTCGCATGGGCCTCTGTCGGCCTTCCTCCTTCGCCTGTGGTGGTGGTGGGCGCTGCCCTACTGAGATTTACACAGCTCCACAGCTTTGGTGACCCTTCACCTTGCATGTCCTCCCGCAGCTCATCCCTTCAGACTGTGTAGGCTGCCATTGGGGGGGTTCTGTTTAGTCTTTGACTTGTTTCAATCACCGGCTGCGGACGGTCAGTGCGCCCTCCACACGTTTTTTTTTTTGCAGCCTCACTCCTGCCAGCCGGGCTCTCTCATCATGGGTAAGATGGGCCCAAAACAGCCAAAGATAGCCGTCGAGGATGGCGCTGGCTCCGACAGTGCGGACTCCGCTGCCACCATGGACACCCCCCTAATCGGGATGACGACCTTAAAGCAATTATGCTGGATGTCAAGTCGACTGTGACTGGAATTGCGACCCAGCTGGACCAACTCTCCGCCCGTTTGGACTCAGTAAAGGCCCGTGTTGATTCACACGATAACTGGTTACTCCATGTCGGGTCCAGGGTGTCGGACACCGAGGATGCCGCCACTCAGGATCGTCAGAAACTGCTCCAGATGGACAAAATCTTGGCGATCAACCACGAGAAGAACAAGGATCTGAAGGCCCGCTCCCGTCGGAGCAACCTCCGCATTACGGATCTTCTGCAATCCACCAATATTTCACGTATGGAGGACTTTGTAGAACAACTGATCAAGGAACTTTTTGGCGACGTCCTCTCCCCGGTGTTTATTGTGGAGCTTGTACATTGCTCTCTTGGTCTGCGTCCCGGGCCCGGACTGCCTCCACATACCATCATTGCTAAAATCTTGAATTATGGGGATCGGGAGGCCATTCTTTGTGTGGCGCGGGACAAGGGCTCCATCAACCACCAGGGCAACACCCTCTCCTTCTACCCGGATTACACCCTCACTGTCCAGGGGGACCCGGCGTGAATTCCTTCCTGCCAAGGTCGCATACTCCTTGACCTAGCCGGCAAAACTGAGAGTCCATCAGGGCGCAAAAACATTTGTCTTTCCAAACCCCAGAGAGGCCCTGGCGTTTGCCAAGAAGCTAGAAAAAGCGACCCGCTCTTCATCTCCCAAATCTCAGGTGACGGTGCAGATCGCTTCAAAGACAATGACTGAAGTGCTATAATTGGTTGTACTTATTCTTGTTTTGAATGATGCCTAACACTGCCTAAGCTTGGCCACCCTGCTTTGTTGCAGGGGAGTACGCCTAGCCCTGCCATGCCCCCACGGAATGATTCCCTATCTTGCTATTTTCCTCCCTTTTGCCAGTTGTGGGTTCCTGGGATGGGGTGGGTGGCTTACTGAGCCTGATTGGGGGGTTGGAGTGGGTGGGGGGTCAGTGGGCATTCTGCTGTTATTCATGGGATGTTGGGGTTGGGGGGGTGGTCTAGGGGCTAGGGATTGGGGACCGTTTTTGTCCACTTTTGATCACTCCCTGCTACGCCATGACAAATCTTCCCTGTTGGTAGCGGGGTTGGTCGGGGTTGGGATCATGTTGAGTTTACTGCAACCTTTGCTGTGTTGGGGTTCGGGGAAAGGGGGTTGGTCTGGGGTGGGGGGTTTCCAGGAGTCATGCATTTTTTGTTGTGTTGGGTTTTGGTTGTGCTATTATTAGGTTAACCTGCATCTTCTTTCAACTGCTTTGATTATGACACTGCACTGTGTTCCTTGCCTTTACTTGTATTGTGCCTGCTGATGTCACTTAGCCTTGTACTGATGGACCTGTCGGTCTCTACCCCCACGGTTCTGATATATTTCCCTGGCTCTTGCCCATTGGAGATCCCCGCTGCCACTTGGTCTGCCATGTTGGTGGGTTCCTTATCTGTCACCTCGCTATCTGGGGGTGATCCCACTGTACCTCTATATGCGGATGCCGCTGCGCTGCTTCACAACACCCACGCCCGATTGCGTCATCTCTTGCTCCTGCTGCGTAACATCTCCCTCAGACTCACTGCAACATGACTGACATCATCTGTAGGACCTGGAATGTGCGTGGTTTGAATGACCACCAGAAGGCTAGGCTCATACATTCCCATGTATAGCGCCACCGGGTAGACTTGTGTCTCTTACAGGAAATGCCTCTTATGTCTGGGTCCCTTTTTAGGCTGCGGGCACGTTACTGGGGGGAATCCTATTCCTCGGTTTACTCTTCTTATGCAAGGGGGTCTCCTTGCTGATATGTAGGGGCCTTCCCTGGCAGACTTCTCAGATGCTCATTGACCTTAAAGGCAGATATGTAATTTTGCACGGTTCTCTGCAGTCTCCGCTAGTTACCGTTGTGGTGGTTTATGGTCCAAACTCGGACGATTCGGATTTTTTCAATCACATCTGGCACTTGGTCTCTTCTTTCGGTCCGGCTGCTATTACATGGGGGGGATTTAATATTACTCTCTGGGTGACGCTTGATCACTCTGGTCCTCACTCCTCCCATCCGCACGCCACCGCGGCGCTTCGGTCCATACTCACTGACAATTCCCTCCATGATGTCTGGCGCCATGTGGGGACTGTGTGTCCGGTGCCAGGGGTTGCTGGTCGCGCATAGATTTTTTGATTACCTCGCCGGACGTTCTCACCTGGATTACTGACGCGGCTCACATGGCGTGTACGTTCTCTGACCATGCACCGGTTCAAATTAGCCTCAGTCTCCCCCATTCTCCCCAGCGTGCTTTCTCATGGCAGCTCCCTCCGAACGCACTCCGCGACACAATCATTGTGCAGACATTCAGACGGCCATTACTAATTACTTTGAACTAAATGTTGGTTCGTTTGACTCTGCCTCTGTACTCTGGGAAGGCTTCAAAACTGTTATTCATGGTGAGTGCATCTCTAAACAGGCCGGTGTCCTTCGCTCCATCCGCAACTCCCTTAACAAGTTGGAGAACGAAATTAAAGTTCTTGACGCAGCCCAGGCTGCTAACCACAGGACTGAAACCCTTGCACTCTTACGACAGAAACACACAGAATTCACAGAAGAAGCCGACAGGGAACTTGCTTTTCTTGGTAGAGAGGGCAGTGCATGACGTTTTGGGGAGGGGGACGGGGCTGGTAGGACTCTGGCGAACCTTCTGCGCCCCCCCACGCGGCGTCATACATCACAGCTCTTAGTGAAGGGGGACCCACCAGAACCACTTCCCAGATGAAATCTGGACCCGTTTTATGGACTTCTACTCACATTTATATACCGCCGGTTGCCCCCCCACTCGCAAGGCCTTCAAACAATATTTTGATTCCATCTCACTGGTCTGGCTGGAGGATTACTATCGCAAATTTTTGGATGAGACATTTACTAAGGAGGAGATACTTGCTGCTATCAGTGGCTTGCCCGGTGACAAGGCCCCTGGCCTGGCCTGGATGGTTTCCCAGCCTCCTTTTATAAAACGTATGCCTCTTTCTTAGAGCCACATCTGGTGGTCATGTATAACGAATCATTTGACAATGGCGTATTCCCTCAGTCCTTATGTGAGGCCATGTTAACGTTACTGCTTAAGCCTGACAAGCCAGCTGACCGTCGCAACTCCTATCGACCCCTTTCCCTTATCAACACTGACAATAAAATTCTTGATAAGTTAATCTCCTCTCGTCTCCTATTACTTATGCCCCTCATTGCTCTTACGCACCAATCTGGCTTTGTCCCAAGCAGGGCCATCTCGCACAACCTCTGGACAATCTTCTCATGGCTCCACCAAATTAATCCCAGCCTCCCTGCTGTGGCTGCTCTGTTGGATGCCACAAAGGCGTTTGGCACACTTGAGTGACCTTTTCTATTCTTCCTTCTGCCTCGTATGGGCTTCAGCACCACAATTATTCGTAAGGTTTCGCTTCTCTATACAAGCCCTTTGGCCCATCTCCGTATAAACCGACAGATCTCAGATCCCATCTCCATCAAACGCGGCACTCGGCAGGGGTGCCCCCTATCACCCATGCTTTTCGCTATTGCGATGGAACCTCTCGCAGCAAGACTCCGACAGCACCATACCCAGGTATTGGTGTCTCAGCGCGTTCCATCCTTGTCTCCATGTATGTGGACGACGTAACCCAATATGTCTGCCATCCCCAAGATATCCTAAGTCCTCTTGTGCGGGAGATCATACGATTTGGTGGGTTGTCTGGCATACAGGTGAACTGGAGCAAGTCTGTGCTGTTCCCCCAAACTGATGCCACCAAGCCGTTTACACTGGACTTTCCCTTCGTGTGGGCCTCGGGTCCCACCTGGTATCTGGGTATCTGGCTGAGCAAGGACCTAGATGAACTTAGGAGATCCAACTTTGGGTGCGCGGTAGATTGGTTAGTGTTAGACCTGGCATCATTGGCTTGAGTCTCCCTTCCATTTTGACGGATTGCCTCCTCTGTTTTTATATGTTTTTGCTGGTTGTATGCTTTGGGCACTGTGCCACTGCTAATCAGTGCCCCAGTGCAAGTGCTCCCTATGTTAAATTAATGTATTAATTGGATATTCCATAATTGGGTTATTTGATTTATCTGTTAGCCCCTAGTACAGTGCACCATGTGTGCCCAGGGCTTTTAAATCAAATGCTGCTGGTGGGCTTGCTGCTGGTGGGCTTGCAGCACTGATTGTGCCACCCACAGAAGCAGCATGAAAAGTGTATCTCAGCCCTGCCATTGCAAGGCCTGTGTGCAATCTGGCACTGCCATGTCGACTTGGCCAAGTGCACCCACATGCCAGTTCCTAAACCTTCCCTTTGCTTCATATTAGACACCCCTATGGTAGGCCCAAGGGCAGGGTGCATTGTAAGTATAAAGTAGGACATGCTCTGATGTGTCTAGCATGTTCTAATAGTGAATTACAGCCATTTTCGTTCGTTTTTCACTATTGAAGGCTACCTGTTCTCCATAGGCCAGAATGGGCAGTTAGATTATTACATTCTTATAATCCTCTCTGACTCAGGGAACACAGTAGAAATTCGAATTTAGTATGCCTGAACTCAGAATAATAAAATACATATTTTAGTAAAGTTGGTTTTAATAGTCTATGTTTTAAAATACCCCTTTTAGAAAGTAGGTATTTTTCTTGCCTAACTATCCAGGTCTGCCTCTGCTGGCTTGTGTATTCCTTGTCTGGGTTTGTGAATGATAGGGCTGGGGAATTCCAGGAGACAGGCTGGGGCAGCCCGGTGGTGAATAGAGAGATCTGCATCTAGATGGGAGGGAGGAGTTGCACCTGGGACCTGAATAGAGCTGGGCCTTCCCTCTACAATGCTGGCTCTACCCCCTGTGACTTGTCTGATGTCTCTGCCCTGCACTAGGAAAGGAGAGGAGAGATCATGTCAACAGAGTGCTCCAGAGCTGTATCTTCCCTCCCCTGTGTTGGCTCCACCTCCTGTGGGGCGGCTGATGTCTCTGCCCTGCACAGTGAAAGGAAGAAGAGAGTCATGTAAACAAAGTGCTCAGGAACTGGCTTGGACTAGGCAGAGGCCTCTCTGCCTTCAGTGGACAAACGATTTTGGGGTATAAATATTGGGGCCCTGATCCCAAGAAATTAGATCACTTCTGGACAAGAAACCTTTCTGCCAAGGAGAAGAACCAAGGAAGCTGCAGGAGTTTGGAGTGCCCCTCTGCCAGTGTGCTGTTTGCTGGGTTGGCCTGCAGTGGTTGCTTAATTGCCAAGGGAAAGGAGAAGGAACTTTGTAAGGGCTTTCATCTACAGAATATTCTCCAAGGGCTTGAACTGTGCTTGCCTCCTGCTGAAGTCTCAGGGACAAAAGACTACACCTCCAGCTCCCTCCTGAATTTCCTTGCTGGGAATTCTGACTCCAGTCACTTGCGTGCCGCTGGGAGCTGGAAGTACGATGCATTGAGAAGAAGCGTGTCACCGCCGCAGCTGAAATCATCGCAACCCCAGAGAAGCGATCCTTCGCCGCATCTTCGTGAAAGCGTGTGTTCATCGAAGCTGCCTGCCGTTGCATCACCGGAGAAGCGTGACGCCATTGTGAGAGTCGCCATCGCACCACCGGAGAACCGTGTCGCAGGGCCTTTCGGGGCTCCAAAGTACAGAGTCGTCGTAAGCAATATTCCCTCTAATTTTTTTCCTCTGTGTGCGGCAGTGGAGGGTCTCTGTGCGCTGCAACCATGGCTATGTGCGCCAGGAACCAAACCGCGCGTGTCTGCGGCGCCAAATGGCACGGTGTACCTTTCCTATGAAGTACATTCACACCTTCAATCAATTGTCCTTCATATTATTTCTAGAGCTTAACACAACAATTGCTTATATACACTGACCTCTTAAGCTTGGGTCCCACAGCTGTACGAACAAGCACGCAATTGCTCTCGGAAGTCAGAGTTCTCCACCCCAGAGCTGGCGCCTGCCCCCTGTAGCACACGTTTATCTCTGTTGAAAATGCCACAATTCAAAAAGGCCCATTCCCAACAGTGGTCCCAGCGTGCACATGTGGACGGAGAACTGGAAACGAGTGACTGCTTTTCACACTTACAATCCTCGGTGGGAAACACCCCGTTCCTCACAGTTACTCACCTATAGTTAATGAATTATGCTATATAACGATATCGCAGCAAGATCTCCAAATAATGGCAACACATGCCACGGTTTTCAAACTAGGCACTGCCCTCAAATTATCAAACTCTGAATGATGAAAGGCTGACTGGCCTCACATGGGCCTAGACCAATGTCCCACAAGCAGCAACACCAGTCCCCCCCCGCCCCCCAGCCTCCTTACCTGCAACTCCTCACGCCCGCACGGCCGCCACCACTGGAAAAGTGCCTCATGTTTGCGCCGCTCGCTTTTTAAAAGCGGCGGGTGGCGCGAATCTCTAGCGACGTCCTGTGTGCGCGCTCCACGCTAGGTGGTGCGCGCTGACGTCAGGGAAGTTGCGAGCGCACGCGCGCGCGGCCTAGAGGGGACAGTGGTCGTAAGGCTGCCAGGGCGTAATCGCATCACCACATCAAGGGCGCCATCTTCTCGCATCGCAACCGGATCATCGCATTGCATCAAGACGCCATCTTGCGCACCGCAACAGGCCTGCAGGCCGAGAATCTACGCATCACCTCCGCACCGGTAAGGCTCACAATGAGTCCCCAACTCTGCACACGCATTGAGGCAGGACGCAGCCGTTCCCCCGGATCACGGAACCGACACATCTCCCCTTTTGCAAGCCTTTTGTTTCCTTTGCGTTATGCATCCAGGTACTTTGTTGAGAACTTTGTCGCATCTGCCAACAACTTGAACTAAGCAACTTTAATCACCTTTTAAGTAATCTTAAGTGTAGTATTGTGGATTTATGTCATTTGTGGTCTTGAGTTTAAGTCTATATGAAGAATACTTGTTTTTATAAAATGTGTGTTGTGTCCATCAGTAGTGTTTTCACTGTATTACTGTGTATATTCACAAATGCTTAACACACTGCCTCTGAGATAAACCTGTCTGCTCGTGCCAAGCTACCAAGGGGGTGAGCAGGGGTTATTAAGGAGTGTAATCCCCTTATCCTGACTCAGAAGTAAGGGTCCCTATTTGGACAAAGGTGTATATCATTGCCAACTAGAGACCCCAGATCTAACAGTTAGAGTCCAAGATTCCTCACTGGAGTTGTCTCCAGTTATCTCTGGCAGGCCGAATTGCCATCGCCAACATGGTGGTACTGCCGAAGTTCCTATATTTGTTTCTGAACATTCCTATTCTTTTGACTACTCATTTTTTCCATACGATACGCTCCTTAATAATCTCACTTGTTTGGGCAGGTAGGCAGCCAAGAGTTGGGTACGAGATCCTTATGCTCCCTATGTCGGTCGGGGGAATGGGTGCCCCCGATTTTAAGATTTATGCCCTCTGTGCTCAAGCCAGCTTCCTGCACTTTTGGATCCACCCCTCTCCCTACCAGCTACATGTGGCGGTGGAGACATACATCGCTTCTCCTTGGCTGCTGACCACAGCGCTATTTGTCCCGACCGTGCATCCGCGTGCGGAGGTGGACACGGTTGAGGCACTGCGCTGGGCCTGGTCTGGCTTACGCCGTTTCTCTAATCTTCCATTGCTATCAGCCAATGCCATGCCAATCGTCCGCTATCCTGATTTTCCCCCTTTCAGACTTCCGGCATGTCCAAACATGCATCGCGACTGGGGTTGCTGACAGTGGCGGATTTATATCCGGGGAATTCTTTCTACTCTCTTCTTGATTCTCCTGGCCCGCTGGACACACTTGTGTTTTATCAATTGCGTGCTGTCTGCAGGTCACTTCACCCAACTTTCCCTCAGCCCCCGTAGATGATGCCTGCTCTTGATTTTATATATACCTCTCCGACCCCACACAAGATTGTCACTACATTATATGCCATCACTTTGTTGACTGCCTCCATCTCTACAGATCGGGTGCGTATGGTGTGGGACGCGGACCTTGGCATGGATATTGCGTAGGCTGATTGGCTGTATTGCTGTAATCAGACGAAGATACTGTCACCAAATTATCGTCTTTGTCTTATACATTTTAAATATTTACACAGGATGTACCTCACTCCCGCCCAGCTTCACAAACTTGGACATATACCTAGTGATGCATGGATGCGCGGCGCTGCCCCCGCCGCAGACTTCGCTCATTTAGCCTGGCAGCGCCCCAAGGTGTCTGAATTTAGGAAGGCAGTGTGCTCCGACATATCTGAAATCACCTCCGCGACGGTGCAGCCTGACGTCCTCCCTGTGCCTGTTGGGTTTTGTTAAATTCTGCCCTGATCGCGATGCTGCTGGTCCTTGCTAGGCATAGGGTGGCTATGTGCTGGGGTCGTAAATTTTCACCCAAGTTTGATCACTGATTGGAGGATGCTTCGATTTTGGGACCTACTGCTCACGAGATCTCGACCTGTGGATATATAGGGATCCCTAGTGACATTCCTTCACTCCCGAGCCCCTTCTACTGGCACTGCATCTCCCGCGCTCCCCTTCCCCCTGGCGGCGTCCGCCGGTGAAGGTTAGTGATTTCCTGCCCCCTAACCCCCCCCAGTTCTGTCCCTGGTCAGCCGCACTGTCCGCTGTCACTCCAGCCCTGCTTATTGCCTCCTGTAGAGAGGGGGACCACACTTCAGTGTCTGTTTTGATTACATGAGACCATATTGAAACTGTTGTCTGGCAGGTACATGTGTCTTACATATATGTGACTGACTTGGAACTCATTGTGCATATTACTCTGATCTGATGCTCTATGTAATGTGTTTGTTTTGAAATCACTCAATAAAGGTTTTTAAAAAATCAACAAAAAAAGCATTAGCTGTTCATTGTATGGCTTCTTGACAGCCTAGATCGATCCAACCTTTCTTGATTCCCATTTCGTTCAAGATAATTAACAAACGTAGTGCCCCAATCGAAGGCTTGAGCTCCGAGATGGGGCACAATCACCCCATATGCATGCAAGAAAAGATTTTTGCAATCCCTGTACAAATTCCCTAGATGCCTTATTGAAACCCCATTGCTTTCCACTCCCCGAATCAGACCAACCTCTGTCTTGTAGAATAGCTCACACCCAATAAGCATTAGAACCTGTGTCTGAGGACACACTACGACATGTCCCAGTCATTGGGTCCCATGCCCCGGATACATTTAAGCAATTTGTTTTGCTGCTCCTACTTCACAAAATGCTGAAGTGCAACAGGAAGTACAATCTGGCAATGTATAGTCTCTTATTCAAGCATCTTTTACTGTCTGAATCAGTGCAGAGCCAAACATAGAATAACCCCCAGTAACCAGCCCCTCATTGTGAGACCCAAACTGCTTGCTGGTAGTGGTGTTTTTGTCTTTGGGAGTGTGCGAAATTCACAATATTTGCTTTCACATAATTAGTCAAAATTCCAGAAACATTACGCAAAATTATGAAACATGCAGAATTAGCATTTGATGCTATAGTTTAGCATTTTGCAGTAAAAAATCTAGCGCCTTAAACATAAGCATAGTGAATAACGGGTACTTCCATTCTTTATGTGTTGTTCTTGTGCGCCCAAGCAAAGTTTTTACTGCGAACATCGTATGGTTACGCAATGTAGTGTAACAGCAAAATGTCAGGAATTTTGGGTAACAAGGGTAATGCAGAATTCCTGGAATTACACCAGATTATGCAGGCGTGGCACAATTTTGCCCAGGCCTATTTCTTCGTGTTTCTTGCCCCATGACTGATTTTGTTTACTCAATACCCTCCAGATACCAGGATCAATTTACTAAACATTTTAGCTAGTCTTTCCCTTTGTTCATATTCCCACTGCAGCTAATTGGTTTTGCCTTAATTCTATGTCCCATTGTTTCTGAATGTCTGAACCTGCCGCTTTATGTCTAATAACTCCCTTTTGTCTGGTACTCCTTAATGCCATCCACTTTTACTTTACATCAGTTTTTAACCTGTGGTCTGGGGACGCCTGGGATCCTCAAACCCTACTCAGGGATCCGTGATTGCTTACAAAAAAAAGTAATATTAAGAGAATAATGAAGTGTATTTAAATAAAAAAGCAAAATGTACAAATGAGCATTTTCAAACGCTCTGTCAATGCAAAGAAATTTTAATTTGGAGGCCAAAAATTATATACGGATCCTCAGATTGACTTGAGGGAACAGTACACATGCATCAAACAGAATATAATATCAATGATGAATGTCCTCCATTGAATTTAGAAAAGCTCCAACGTTCATAATAAAATTTAAATTTAGATTTTGTTCATATTTCTTTAGGAATAAAATACAATGTTCATCATTTTTGTATTTGTTTGGGGACTGTCTGTTTCTGTATTTTTTGTGTATTGGTTTGAGGTTCAAATCATCAAAAATGCTTAGGGGGTCCCCTGCTTCCATTAATGACTCTGTGGGGGTCCGTGGATTCAAATAATGATTCAGTGGAGGTCCTCAGGTTCCAGGTATGATTAGGTGGAGGGTCCACAAAAGTACAACATTAAGATCTACTGCTCTACATTGCAAGGCTTCTCAAGGTACTCCCTGGATGTTCTAAGTCCCACAGCTTCTCAAGGGACCACAGCTTCACCTCTAAGTCCTTATAATTCCCGAAGGCCTTTTGCTATAAGTCCAAAGTCTTCTGGAACATGACACCCCAATGTCGTTTCTATTGGTTCCAAGTCACATGACTATGTAATGTTTGGTCCATTAATTTTAAGTCCCAACGCTTTGCAGCAGTCGGTCCTTTTGTTCTCTCTCTCATGTTTTCTCAATGTCTGGCCCCTTTGTTCTAAGTCCCAGGGCTCCCAATTGCCTCCCACTGTTGCACTATTTCTCGTGGCTACGCAATGTCCGGTCCAGTTGCTCTACATCTCACGGATTGTCGATGCTCCACTCTGCTCGAAGCCTTATTTACTCCAGAATGTTGTGTCCATTTGTTGTAAGTCCAATAGCTTCTCAATAGCTGGTCCTTTTGCTCTGTGTTTCATGGCGCCTAATTGCCTGGTCCATGCATTTTAAGTCCCCTGGTTTCTAAAGGCTTTATCTCTTACTCTGTTTCTTGGCTTCCAATTGACTCCCAATTGTCTGCTCCATTTGTTCTAAGCTCCATGGCTACTCAGGTTCTGTCCCCTTCTGCTCTAAGTGCCATGACCTCCCAATGCCTGGTCCATGTGTTCTAAATCCCAGCTCTAATTAGGGATCCAATTATCTAAATTCCAGCTCTCTGCAGTGTTTAACTCTGGCTCTCTAAGCATTAGGGTAGGGATTGTGTCCTGGGCCAAAGAGCAAGGAAAGAAATGTCCCCTGACTGTTGTTTGAATGATAACATACAGCAATAAGCATGGCTCGGTGGGCCCCACTGGCCCCTGTAGCACTGCACCTGCTGCACCAGTGGAAGCCATGCCCTGGCTCTAAGCCCGAGGCAGGACACTAACTTTCATTTGCTAGGAGAGCCTGACACCATCAAGGATCTATGCGTATGGCTTTAGTTTTCATTGTCTTTTTTATTTCAGTTTTACAAAGCGCGAACCTGCCCTAAAGGGGTTGGAGCGCTTTACATGAGAAACAGTTATGTTATACAAAGATACATTCCATTTTGGGGGGGGGGGGGGTATGCACGGGGAGATTAAGTGATTTGACCAGAAGTACAGGATGTTGAGCCGACACCGGGGCTCGAACCTCGTTCCCCAGTTCTAAAGTCGGCAGCTCTGACCGTTACGTCAGCAAAGCGAATGGCTGCTCCCTGCCTCCGACAGAACTCTCCTGTTATGAATGGGTCCGTGCCCGCGTATGTGTGCTGTGAATGCGTATCCTTTGTGAAGGTATCGGATGCGCTGCACATCTGGACCCGCCCGCGATGCTGAGTAAGAAGGGGATGACGATGATGCGTATCCCAACGCCGCGGGCCATGGGCCTATCCTTACCTGGCGCTCGCAAAACCGGCCCGTCAGGTTCTGGATTGTACAGGCTCCTCCGCGCTGAACAGCAGCGAGTGCTGAACCCACCCTTGTCCTCGCCTCCATCCCAGCAGCAGAGCAGGCCGGACGAGCGGCCTGGCAGAGGCGGCCGCGGTAGGCGGTGGCCGGCCTGGAAGGAGGTACACCCAGACGGGGAGGGCCATGGGTTGTGTCAGCCCAGCCAGAGGGACACATGCTGAAATATTCCCATCCGTCACCGGCAGCTCCTCACATGATGCTTGTGGGAAGCCCGGGTGTCTTTGCGGGCTGCTGGATTGCTCCGCACTTCTCTTTCGGGACTGCTGCTTCTCGGACACATGGCGCCTCTTGGGTTTGGAGGATGGAGGGAGGGATCCCGGAGAGTCCATCTTCAGTGCCTGTTCCTGGCTGCCGCCATGTCACTGCTGGGTCCAGTCCGAGGCCAGCAGTGTGTGGCCTCACAGAATCCGGAGGTGCTGCAGTTCACTGACCTTGGTGCCAACTCCACCATGTCTGTGGTAGCGCGCACCGAGCCTGCCACCTGGGGGTCACTCTACAGCATGGTACACCTGTTCCTGGATACTGTGCAGCCCAACGACTTCCCCGAAGGTGAGAGACACCAACTTTTTGTTCCAAAGCAAAATAGCTCCTTAGAGGAGGGAGCTCCGGCTCCCCTGTCAGGGGTGCTCTTACAGGCTATTAAACAGATACTAAGTTACAGAGCCAATTTTATGAGAAACTCAGCTGTCAAGGGAATCCTTACAGGCCACAATGACTATTCTGGCTCCAAATCCAGGGTCATGGAGCATTTTTGTACTGTACAAAAGAGAAGGGGTCTCTGGCTCCACTCTCAGGGGTGTTCTTAAAGGCTATTAAACAGATACTAAGTTCTAGAGGCAAAGTTACAACAAGCTCAGATGTCAAGGTAATCTTTAGGGGTCACATTGCCAATGCTGGGGTACAGAACCAGTGCCATGGGACAACCTTTTAGCATAAAGGAAGGAAGGGAACTCTGGCTCCACTGTTAAGGGCGTTCTTACATGCTAGCAAATAGTTACTAAGCTCTCGATCCAATGTCACGAGAAACTTCACTGTCAAGGGAATCTAACAGGTCACGATGCCAATTCTGGGCTCCAAATCCAATGTCATGGGACATCTTTGCGATGTACAAGAACGGAGGGAGATCGGGTGTCATGGAAACCACTCCGTCAAGGGAATCTTTACAGGCTAGGAGCTGACACGGGGTTCTAGATCAAGTGCTTCAGGAAACTCTTCCAGTTTGTGAGAAGGAAGGAAATCTAGATCCTATCTCAAGGGAAACTTTAAAAAGTAAGAGAAAATGCTAATCTTTAGATCTAATTTGATGGGAAATGCTAGCATTGTACCTGAGAAATTGAGGTCTGGTCCCATTGTCAAGGGTCTTCTTACAGTCTAAGAAAGAGTTACTGAGCTCTAGATCCACAGTCACGAAAAACTCTTCTGGCAAAGGAATCTTGGATGGAAGGATGACATTTCTAAATGCACTGACATCCATATAATGATGCTGTAAGAGGAAGAAAGTAGCTTGGTGCAATCACAAATGGAGTAATGACAGTGTAAAAGGCAGAAAAGAACTGTGGGTGCATTGACACCGCGAGACGGAGGCCGTAGGCTCCTGAAGTGATGACAAGAGGCACAATGACAACAAAGGGAAAAAGAAGGAGGCTCAGTGCTTTAAATGGGCCGGTACTCACCGGTACTGAGTACCGGCACTTCTTCATTTTCTCCCCTTGAGTACCGGCACTTTTTTCTAGAAGAAAGAGAGTACCGGTACTCATGGGGATCTGACTTTAACCGAGGCAGCGCGCTCCCTTTATCCCCTAAGTTATACTATGGAAGCACCTTTCAAGCACTGCACGGAATCAATCAATGGAGCTCGTCACCAGGACCCAGCGTGAGCTGCTTTGTAAATCAGAGCAGGGGTGTGTCTGCTGAGTCATTTGCTTATCCAAAGATATTTCACAGTGGGCGCTAAGAGGGGCCTGTAAAATCTAATGGCTGGCGATGGGA
Organism: Lissotriton helveticus; assembly: GCF_964261635.1. Lineage (NCBI taxonomy): Eukaryota > Metazoa > Chordata > Amphibia > Caudata > Salamandridae > Lissotriton > Lissotriton helveticus. The sequence goes on along the minus strand of NC_136072.1, from coordinate 836,358,562 downwards.
GGCACTATTCAGGACATAACAAAAGAACGTATGGGAAGGCTTTTACAGTCGCTACGCATCTGAATTGCTTTCTTGCACACTTCCACTTCCACACTCGCTGATTCCTATTTCATCGACCTTGGACAGACCTTAAAACCAATCAAAAATGTGGAGATTGGCACCTGGTTCCCCAGTACAGACGTTGTCAGCTCTGGCCCTAACTCCGGTTTACAAATGTTTCAGGAGAGACTTGTTTATTTATTTTATGCGTTTTTATATAGCGCAAACTTTACCCGAAGGTGTCAGAGCGCTTCACAATAGGAACAGTAATGATACATGAGGAGAAAATTACAAGTGAACAAATTACAAAAGCAAACGTTAAGTTACATGAGGCAAAAGTGACAACTGTGAGCAAACGAAATACAAGAGGTAGCAAACGATACATTACAGGAGGAAAAAGTGATATGTGTGCAGGTTACAAAAGCATACAAAGTACAAGTAGAGGTATAGTACTGCAATAAATGGCAGACACTCCATCACAAAAACAAACGTTACATGTGGCAATGGTGGCACTTGTGCAAGTATCTAAAGCAAAAAAAATGTAAGAGGTAGCAAACAGTATGTTACCAGAGAAAAGTGATGTGTGCATGTTACAAAAGAGTACCAGTACTGGACAGATGGCTCAGTGGGCTGTAGGCCACCTGTTCGATTTAAGGCAGGCTGAAGCAGCATGTAATCCTTAGGCGGTTGATAAAATGCATGCAGATTTCGTGCATACAACCTTGGCACAGTCAAAAAGCTAACCCCGCCCCTTGTTTCCCCTTAGCCCCGTCCTAAACTCCACCCACTGCTCCTTTTGGTGAGTACCTGCACCTATTTTTTTCCATTTAAAGCACTGAGGAGGCTCTAGGTTCTATGATAAGGGGAATAACAGCAGCATACACACCAGGATGGGCGCTTGGGGCAGTGTTAAGGGGAATACCAACATTTTAAGAAGAAGGAGGCGCCGGATGTAATTTCAAGATGAATAAGAGCAGTATACGAGCCGGAAGGGGCCTTGGGGTTCCTTGATACTATCACAAAAATTCAACCGGAACATAAATAGGGCAATGTAAACAGTCACAAAGTGCCATAACCCTGTGGACTGCCCATCCTTGGAAAGGTAAAGCATGAAGAGTTCATGAACGCCAATGGCTCTCTCCGTTTTAGTTCTTAGATGTACTTTTTAAAGCATCGGTACCACGAGGTCACGTGACATCTCTGATACAGCTAAAGCTGTCAGTCGTGAAACCTAAAATTATCTGCATCACAAGAGGCAGAGAGTTGGCCCCGGTTCCTATGCCATAGGCAGTCTTACAACATACAGGAAAGAACGGGCTCTGGAGGCAGAAACAGGAAATGTATGGCCTGGAAGAGGAAGGAGGGAGCTCTGAGTTCAGCAAATACCTGAGGCGGAAGAGAAGGATGCTCAGGGCAATTACCCGGAAATGCCTGCAATGTAAGAGGTCGTTGGGCACAATCTCGTAAAAGAGTGAGTGCCGGGCCCAGGGCTCTGATCAGAAGGCATCGCTATGCAATCAAATGTTGACGCACCGAATGCCAACGCTTTGCAGTCCTAAATCGACCCCATGCCTCTTTAATCCACTACCAGCCGCTCCCTGTCCGTTTATTTCACTCTTGCAGATTCCCGCTTTGTTTCCGTTGGTAAATGTCTGAGGTGGAAAAATAAGAACTGATCCCCAAAAATGTGTGGTGGTTGCCCCCGCCGGCAACCACCGGCTCAACGTAAGCGCTGATTGGGGCAATTTGGGTCGTATTGAGCGGGTTAAAGTATCCAAAATAAGCGAATCCATGAAGAAGCAACCATCCCAGACCGCTCAAGGACACTGTGGCCGAGGGTGTGTTTTTGTGTGTTTCATCGAGTGCTGGGTGTTCATTATAAAAAGTTTTTATCATATACATGAAAATAAACTCTTCCGATGCAAATATATGTTTGTGTCAAAACACAACGAAACGCTGATGCCGAGGCATGACCGAAAGAAAATGTGTCGGCCAGTGTTGTGCAATGTTTGAATGTCACAACACGTTAATCATGGCAAAGTGTGCATAGTTTATACATGTGTGGTCTTGGCAAGTGACTGCGACGGGTAGTGTGTTTTATTTTTATTACACGCACATGACGCATAAAGAAATAGAATTAATAAAGACAAGTCACGTTGCCACGTAAAAGTAGGGACTAAACCGTGCCCTAAATAAAGTACGTTTATTTATTTACTTTGAATGAGGCATTGTATTTAATTTTAGCAGAAACAGTAAGAGTGCTTCCTTGTAGGCAGATGCACTTGGAACAGGTATAGAAAACCCTATCTTCAGGGGGAGGCTTGGTCAGTAAGATAGGAAGGGTGTGAACTTCAGGGGCCTCATTTATGAGGCCTTGCGTCAGTTTTGCGCTTCCGATGCGTCACTTTTTGTGACGCATCGGCGGCGTAAAACATGCGTCCTGTTGCGCACTATTTACAAAGTGACGCATCTAAGCAGATGCGTCACTTTGTAAACCCCTGCGCTACATTATACCTGCGTCAGGTATAATGTATGCAGAGGGGGCGGTTCCCCACAAGAAGCCTCGTAATAGTGACGCAGTGAAATCTATGAGATTTCACTGCGTCACTTTTAGGACGCTGTTGCGTCAAAATCTTGCGCCTGCCTCACAGCAGGCGTAAGACTGACGCAAGCCCTTTCACATGGGGCTTTCTGGAGTTGCGTCACTTTTGTGACACACCCCAGCAATGCGTGACTTTTGCGCTTACAGATACGTCAGAAATACTGACGTATCTGTAACTTCTTGCGACATGATGCGTCATATTATAAATATGACACATCAATCATGTCGCAGGGAGAGCGCAGTGAAAAGTGACGCATCGCGGTTTTCACGCAGCGATGCGTCACTTTTCATAAATAAGGCCCCCGATGTCCCAACAATCATAGGGGTCTATTTTCCAAATTCTCACGCAGTGCAGCAGCCAAAAATGATGCGGTGCATGAAAAGGAGAGCGCCATATTTACAGAGATATAACACTCTCTTCCGCTCTCTTTAGCGCTGGCGCAAAATCAGCTTGCCGTGCAGCACGCACACACCATAACACCAAAGTGCAAGGGTGTCTCCTTAAATCTAGCATAGGTTTTGTACTGGAAAGATAATCTTCCAGTGCAAAGTGCAATGCTTAAACTAACTTTAAAACTTTTCCCACTTTGTATGTGTGCTGTACAGTGCAGCACACATGCAAAGTCAGAAAAAAGAAAGGAGAAATAAAAGAATTTCCTCTTCATAGAGCCTATTTGAAATGGGCGTTATTTTTTGACACAAACTCGGTCTACTTTTTTTTAGTAAATAGGGTTTTGCATCAAAAGCCACGGGTGGTTGCATGGAAACGCCTGTTCACTGCCCATGGAACACCCACATGATGCTAAGTAATGCAAAGCAGCTCTATGAATTTCCAGACCCCAAAAAGTTTTGCACTGGAGAGTAAATTGGGGGAAAAAAGACTGCGTCGATTTGCGTCACTTTTGTTAGATAGGTGTGGCAATTGCCTGGAAGTTTAAGAGGCCTTCTGGGTTTACTTTTGACTTCTTCGGAAGAGTAGTGATAATGGCATGCCCCATCTGACATGGGACTATTCCTCTAGACAGGAATACACTTACTAGGATTCTGATCGGGATGGTAAGTATCAGAAGGAGTGTCTCATGCTGACTGCAAGGCATACTCTACCACCATATCTGATGCTTTCATTTTTTCAGGAAATCGTTATGACCTGGAGCCATATGTTCGAACCAAAAATGTTTTTTGCAATTTATGAATTCAGTTTTAGAAGCTGGCAAAGGTTTAGGATGGTTTATCCCTATGCAGATCAGTAGTATTGCTGCTGAGATGACCTTGATGCTGTTCAAGGTCAACAAGGTCTCTATTCACAGCAGTACCAGGATTTAGGTGAGCATACATTTTTCTTTCTTTTTTAACTTATATGGGGGGGGGGGGTGCAGGTACAGGACTTGGATTATGACACAAGGGATTATGGCTGGCATCTAAAGTTCGTCTTGGAATGACGAATCTGTCCATAATGTCCGACTCGGCTTAGAAGCAACTTAAAAAAATATTTAAAAATCCCCCAAAAATCTTTGGTTAATTAAAAATGTTCCTGCAATATCAGATCAAAATACCACAGGTGAAGCACCTTAACACCTTTACCAGGATGAACATTCCGCCACGGTGCGGGCGTTCGACGGAGTGGGTGGGGCTGCGTCGGCCAACGGTCGTGTGCAGCACCCAGCAGGTAGTGCTCGCGAAGGCCAACGGCCGACGCGAGCATGGAAGGGGTTAAAAACAAATTAAAAAGTTACAGAAAATTCATAATTGTGCCCATATGATGATTACTAAGTAAACACATAACAATACTAGACGTGTGTGATTAATACCTAGAAAATTCCTCAATAAGCAGTATACAATTGCAGCCATGGATATCTTTGGTATCATGAAAGTATCTGGATATACAGAACAGACCCTGGTCGTTCACGGCAAATCTACCATGAGTAGCATATTGCATTTAAAATAAGAATCTTTAATTATCAATCCCCAAATTAGGGTGCAGTGCTGCACAGGCAATGAATTGAAGGTGTTATATGGGAACCATTTCAACCCTCTCCCTCAATCCAAGGCATTCCACATTTGCATTTTGAAGGCTTGTTGAGCTGTGTACATCTCTGTATGGTTCTTGAAGACTAAAACATTCTGAGGTATGTTTGCTCATTACCGTCTCTAGTCGATCTATTTTTTCTAACAGAGAATCCATTTGTTTGGAGTCTTTTCCAGTCACACTACAATATTCTGCATTTTTTCTGCCCATGGTTTCCAAAATTAGCCTGTTTGAGGACTAGTTATAAGAGTGGTGCATCGCTGTGTGGCCTTCTTGAGGACTGTTTCAGTATTGTGCATGAGTGATCGGAGTGATGCTGTTATGTTTTATTAGGTCATTGCAAGTAGATTCTTTAATAGCAAGGAGAGGAGAAAGAGATGCAATACGTGCAAAGTACCTACATTTTTTGTTGCAAGTGATTGAGCAGGTTACCATAGGATCCATCTAGCTACAACAGATGTGTAATCGACCACACGCTCTAGAATGGTAGTCATAGTATAGCTCTATTTAACCTCCAGATTGACAGAAGATTACCCAATAGGCCTGAACGGTATAAAGTTAGCCATGGTAAATAATCTTGAGTCCAACCAGCAGCGATGACAAGCGATCCAAAGTAGTGCACCCATTAGAGGCATCCAGAATAGAACTGTCTAGGGACAGTATTGCATGGATATGGGCATATAGGCAGGTAGATAGATAGCTTTGGGTCTGTCTAGCAGCAACAGATGAGCATGCCAATACATTAGAATGTCCAAGGAGTTAAAGGCAGCCAGTATATATATGTATTTATGTATGCATGTATATGTGTATCGATGAAACTTCTCTTGAAACCTTCTTGGTCAGGAAAAGACGAAGCGAACCCAGATATAGAGGAATTAATATATTTTCATCCCGTGCACCTCAGCCATAACGCGTTTCAGCCCACGTGGGGCCTTGATCATATGACACATTAAGGGAGCATGCGTAACCTTTTAAAGTGACAGTGCTACTGATTGTGACTAAAGAATAGATGGACATAAAGAAAATCCTAAGAGTTTCTTTCTCAATGGCTATATCAATTCACAAAATTATGAATTGTCTTTGGCAAATCCTCAATGTTGCAAAATGAGCAAATTGTATATTAATAAATATGTAAGTATATAAATTAATATTAAATACATACCTATACAGCTCATTAAAAAAAACTGTGAATGCTAGATTTTAAGAACTCACATAGAATGGTTAAAAATGCCTATATAAAGTAAAACAAATGTAAACTTTATCATATTGAAAAGCATATTACCAGTCGAACATGATTTTAATTAATGTACACCAAGATGCCAAAATTAAGCAATTGTGAATACTTCCTAATATAGCCCAAGTGGGCATTGAAATGATCATTCTTTGTCTACGATAAATTGCTTGTGCAAATAAAAGTGTCAGTCAATGAACCCGTAGATTCACATGTTCAAATTCGTGCAAGATTAAAAAAAACTAGAATGATTAAAATGAGGCAGCGACAAGATTTATGCAGCTTGAACAAACCCTTAACTTCATAAACATGTAAAAAAAATCTTCACTCGAATCCAACCATTCAGAGTCTTACAATCCAGATCCAGAATGTATTTGCTCTCTAACTTGCGTAACATAGCCTCACGATCACCTTCTCTTCTCAGGCTGCGAGACTCATTCTGAACCTTTCTAAAAGGCAGTCTATCAGATCAGGGTTGAAACAGCTACATTGGCTGCCTGTTGAGCAGAGAATTGCTTTCAAAACAGGGTGCATTCTATTTAAGTCCCTACATGACTCTGGCCCTAAGTTTGTCAGAGATCTGTTCATCAGATATGATCCTTCTCGCAATCTTCGCTCCGCTCACAAATCCCTCTTGAGTGTCCCTTCTTACAAGAGGAAGCGTCCAGGCGGTTGCTGCTTTGATCACCTTGCAGCCCCCTTCTGGAACTCTCTTCCTCTTCAATTGAAACTGAGCGGTAACACACTGAGTTTTAGACACTCTCTCAAAACCTGGCTTTTTTCCCAGGCTTATTGCTGAGCTGTTCCGTCTCTACTTTTAACTGCTGTGTCGAGTTCCTTCCTATAGCGCCATGAAGCCCTAGGGTGTACGAGCGCTCAATAAATAAATATTAACATTAACATTAACATTAATGGAGGGACAGAGTCCACAACAAAGTATTTAAGCTCCATTGCTTTTTTTGAGTGTGTCTCACCAAAATGTCTGGAAACCGGATATGTTGTATCACCATTGTTTATTGCCCTTATGTGCTGGAGTATCCACTTATGGACCTGTAGCTTGGTGCTGCCTACATATCGCAGGTCACAGGGGCACATAAACTGCAAACTCGTTTCACATGTCAATTTCTTTGGTGATGTGGACAGGTTTGCTATTGAAAGCTGTGATGTATTCAGTCTTGTTAACACCATGTTTGCAAGCTTTGCAAACAGCACATTTGATGAATCCTTTGCTCGTGCTGAGCCACGAATCTAAGCTACAAGTAGGGCACACCTAACAACAGACTTGCATTTTAGTTCACTCAGGGCCAGATGTACAACAATTTTTTTCAGTCGCAAACGGGAAATCGGTTCATTTGCGACTGCAAAAAAGGGTTTGGTATGTACAAATGCTATTATGCAAGTCGCTATTAGGAAGGGGCTTCCCTTCCTAATAGCGGGCCACATTTGTATGTATCATTGTTTTGTGACCGCAATTGCTGTCGCAAACAACTTGCAGTTTACCACCTACTTCAAGTAGGTGGTAAGCCACTCGGAAAGTGGAAGGGGTCGCGGGGGGACCCCTTCCCCTTGGTGAACGGATGCAAAAATATTTTTTAAGAGCAAGCATTGGCATAGCCAATAGGTCTCGCCTTTGGGACCTTATACGTTTTTAGCCATGCAACAGTTGATTTTGTTGCACCAAGGATATTGTGCGGCATAACTAAACACTTATAAGGTCCCAAAGGTGAGACTTATTGGCTATGCCAATGCTTCAATGCTTGTTTTGTCCAAGCAGCAGAGTTCTTGGATGGGCACCATATACAGTCCTTGTTTAATGTAGGGCACTTCACAATAGTTGTGTAAGCTCGCTAACTAAAATGCACCATCTTCAAGACCAAGGATGTGCTTATAGAGGGGGAGGAGGGGGTACTTTTTTACTCTCTCTGTGTCTCCAGATATGTCTAACCATTGCTTTTTGCATTGTTCTGGTAAAATAATGTCCTTTATTTTCAGGGAGGTTCTAATGTTAACCCATTATCATTAAGATGCAGGCATTTGCAACTCCCTGGTTACCTTTTCCTGCTCCGCACTAGGCTGTAAACCTACTTTTGGCTATAAAAAGAAAAGGGACCAATTGGAGCTACATTTTATTTTGCCTTTCACAACTCTGTGCTTTGGCATCATGGCATAAGATACAACCGTCTATTTTTATTTTTTCCAACTAACAGCATTCTGCATCACAGGGCTTGTAGTTTTGCTTTTAACTGTTTCATCATAGGCTCAAACTCACAGGATACAAAGTGTTGTTGGCTAAAATGCCAGAACTTGCTGGAGGTGTTACGCATGACAGAGCCACTAGCTAGCTATGTTTTCAAATTTTACAATCTTCTACTCCATTACAAAAATGACTTGTTTCATGCGTGAAACTTAAGCGTTCCCTCTAACTCACATCATGCTTTAAAACAAGTATTGGCGATGGGAATAATTTGGTCTTATGTTTAGTGGAAGGTGTCATACCTGGCTTAAAAACAATAAATGTAGAAGACACCAGCAGTGCAACCTTCCTTAAAACAAATAAGTGAAGGACAGGTGGCAGTGACCATGGGAATATCACAAGAGACTCTCACACATACAGAACAACCCTCTTCACAGAACAGGTACACAGAGGGAAGCAACAGTGCAAACTCCCAAACTTCAGAAGTAAGTTACAGACACACAGCACCATCAGCGCACGTTTTCCCATCAAAGCACAGGTGCGTTAACTTTCTCACAAAAAAGGGAAAGTATGGCATAAGCACATCAAGTTTCTCCCTCTCACATAAGACAATAGGTGCAATCCTCCATTTCCCGCAGAACAGAACCAGGAGGGCAGTCTAGTATAAGCTTTCAACGTCCACATAATAAGTACATTAAAGGTGTAGGCTGCAGACACAGCTCTAGAATGTGTGCCTAATCAGTGAGATGAATGTGCAGGTGGATGAGTTGGTGAATGTGTGAATTCAGACCAAATTCTTGGTTGGCTGATATTTCACGGCAGCGTCTGAAGAATTCTGCTGCTGTAACTTGGAGAGTCTGTTTCTGGTGAATCTTTGGTGTTCCATATACTGAGAGTTTGCCATCACCTAGTCGGTCATTGTTATTTTGAGCAGCCTCGCCCTAGTGTAACTTTGCCCTAGACGTCCACGAGGGTACAAACCTCTTAGAAAGGGTTTTGCATGCATGCATACCAAGCGTTGTGAAATCCCAGGGTTGGTGCTGCACCTGTTCAAAATGTTGAGGGCCACCAATGTGTATCCTTTAGGCGAGGTGGGGACAACTCAAGACTTGTGAATAAGTCATACCTATCCAGATATGGAGAATGTAGATTAGTTTACAATGCGAGCTGGCCAAGAGAAGGTACACTGTGAAGGGTGCACCAGGGGTGGAAGATTGTGGGAGCTCACTGATGACATGCCGAGTCCTATGTTGATATCAATGATGCAGGCACTCTAGCTTGAGGGAAACCTGCACAGATCTTTCCAGGCCGAAGCTTCAAAGAAACCTCAAAGCCAAGCATGTATATTCTTACAATAAGAAGTGATCAAAGGCACGCGGTACGAGCATTTACAGTGCAAACATTTAGGTACGTTTCAAAAGCTCTCTATCTGACCCGGAAAATGCTTAAATGCGTTTAATTATTCAGACAGCGTGCTCGGCTAGCTACTGAATGCAAATGAAATATGCGTCACTGTTTACCTTATCAGATCTTGCAAATCAGTGGGGCTCTCAAAGTCCAGCACACACGACACTGAAGCACAGCTAAAGGGTAAAGTAGGGAACTGCTGGGGATCGAGTGGTGTTGCACGAGAGAATGCGAGGCTCGGTGCTGCAGACTTCCTCTAAAAGGAAACTGCATGCTGTTGCAAGCCCTAGTGGATGGCTCTGGGCTGCATATCAGCGGAAAGTAATCTGGGCCTGCAAACTGCGGAAAACAAGCCCGAGAGTTGTGTGAGCGCGCGCTAAAAGAACATTTAAACCAGCATTGGCTGTGAGTGCGCGAGCGGTCGCGAGAGGCAATCTATGGTGGGGGATGTGGAGAAGCAGAGTTGTGTGAGTGGAAAGTGAAACTGATCGCGATCAGGTGCTGAAAGCTGGCAGATGCGCTCATGCTCGCGCTTGTAACCGCAAGCTTGAGGCCAGCAAAAGCCTCTGGTGGCACTTTTAAAAGTCACTCACTAAATGTCTTGCCAGACCAGCGCATTCGCTGGCTCTAGTGAGACCTAAAAATGAAACAGAAACGTTTCATGCTTCTTTTTAAAATGCATCCCATGTAATGTCCCTTTGATGGGAAGAGGAGGTTTCTGAGGTGGGAGTTTCAGGCAAGTAACACTACTCACAACAAGAAAAAATCCCTATCTTTCCACAGTGTGGAGAAACTTCTATAGTGCATCCACTGATTAATCAAGAACCCATTAATGCCACATACACATATCCAAACAGAAAACTTAAATTTTGAAGTATTGAATACACACACATAAATTATAAGAAAATTGTACAATTTATTCCATACATAGTAATATTAAAAACAAGACAAAAATGCCATACAATGAAAGTTAAAAATGTGTCAGTACACATGAAGAACAATAAAATAAAGATTGTCGACACAGCGTTTCGGTATTCTTATTTAACACCTTCATCAGGACAAAATTCTATTTAATAAAAGAAACATACAATTAGTTCCATAAAACATGTACTTTTTTGATCAAATATTTAAAACACTTTTTTGGTATTCTCAGCCTATATTATTAGCACTAACCATTATTTAAACATGATTATCATTGTACTTGCAGGCACTTGTGGATACAGTCTAAATTAAACATACGACATTAAGTGATTCTTGATTCTGGGTTTATGTGGAGCCATTTTGAGACAAACAGATTAAATTAAATAAAGAACTGAATAAAAAGCATAAAAAATCACAGGAGACTAAATTACTGGTATGCATACCTTATTAAAAATTAGGTTTGTAGCGACCTCTGTAATCAATTTGAGGTAATTCTCAATTTATAACCAAATCTTCTGATTTTTAGTTGGTTATTGCTACTGAGTTGCGGTTGGACTGGTAACCCGCTCTGGATCAGGTACCTTTTGGAAATATATAATTAAATTTAATAATATCTTTTTTCAAGAGTCAACAGCATATGCTGAGGTATTTAACATGCTCACTATGTTGAGATAAGACGCATTACCTTAAGATTTCTTGATCTATGAATTCTCATTGAGGACAAGGTAGCCACCAAAATCTATTATCCTATTGTTCGTGGCTGTGTAAAAACAAGTGAATTAACGCTTTAGGTTCTAGTTGTTGACTTTGTGACTACTTTTATGATTAAATACATTCCATTAACTTACCACTAATAAGAGAATTTAGACCATATGAGGTGCGCGTGACTGGATTCCTTAATGACAGTGCCAGGCTTCTGTTCCTGTTTTGTTCTCTGAGGCTGGTGTAGTTTCATTAACCAACTATAACGGACAGAAAGTTTCTAAATTAGCGTCAACCATGTAGGATCTAAACTCTCCAACCTCATACTATTACGTACCTAACATGATAACAGAAGCATACAGCCGTATTTTAGACCATTGACTAGAGCAGTTACTCAGTTTTTCAGGGTGTAATACGAAAGACCCAAAAACAAGGAGCAGAATAATGGTAAAACTGCTTCTGTGATCATGTTAGGTACGTAATAAAATAGACTAACATGATGTACCTTCCGTTTGAAACAGGGATTGGTTTTACAAATACCAGTCATACGGAACCCGTTTGATCGCAATTTCCTAAATTAACTAATAGATTTAATAGCGTTCACTGAGAACCCTTAGAGTCAAGAATAGTGAGAAATGGACATGCATAAATGCTATCTCTATACCGACTTCAGATTGTCCTTGGGCAGTACCTAACAATAGAGAACACCCTGCGAGACACGATATTAGTGCTAGTGTTAAAAACTAATAATTTTTTACATAATGGACCCTCGAGTAGATAATATGAGGTTGGAGAGTTTAGATCCTCCATGGTTGATGCTCATTTAGAAACTTTCTGTCCGTTATAGTTGGTTAATGAAACCACACCAGCCTCAGAGGAACAAAACAGGAACAGAAGCCTGGCGCGGTCATTAAGGAATCCAGTCACGCGCACCTCATATGGTCTAAATTCTCTTATTAGTGGTAAGTTAATGGAATGTATTTAATCATAAAAGTAGTCACAAAGTCAACAACTAGAACCTAAAGCGTTAATTCACTTGTTTTTACACAGCCACGAACAATAAGATAATAGATTTCGGTGGCTCCCTTGTCCTCAATGAGAATTCATAGATCAAGAAATCTTAAGGTAATGCGTCTTATCTCAACATATTGCGCGTGTTAAATACCTCAGCAAATGCTGTTGACACTTGAAACAAGATAATATTAAATGTAATTATATATTTCCAAAAGGTACCTGATCCAGAGCGGGTTACCAGTCCAACCGCAACTCAGTAGCAATAACCAACTAAAAATCAGAAGATTTGGTTATAAATTGAGAATTACCTCAAATTGATTACAGAGGTCGCTACAAACCTAATTTCTAATAAGGTATGCATACTAGTAATTTAGTCTCCTGTGATTTTTTTATGCTTTTTATTCAGTTCTTTATTTAATTTAATCTGTTTGTCTCAAAATGGCTCCACATAAACCCAGAATCAAGAATCACTTAATGTCGTATGTTTAATTTAGACTGTATCCACAAGTGCCTGCAAGTACAATGATAATCATGTTTAAATAATGGTTAGTGCTAATAATATAGTCTGAGAATACCAAAAAAGTGTTTTAAATATTTGATCAAAAAAGTACATGTTTTATGGAACTAATTGTATGTTTCTTTTATTAAATAGAATTTTGTCCTGATGAAGGTGTTAAATAAGAATACCGAAACGCTGCGTCGACAATCTTTATTTTATTGTTCTTCATGTGTACTGACAAATTTTTAACTTTCATTGTATGGCATTTTTGTCTTGTTTTTAATATTACTATGTATGGAATAAATTGTACAATTTTCTTATAATTTATTTGTGTGTATTCAATACTTCAAAATTTAAGTTTTCTGTTTGGATATGTGTATGTGGCATTAATAGGGTTCTTGATTAATCAGTGGATGCACTATAGAAGTTTCTCCACACTGTGGAAAGATAGGGATTGTTTCTTGTTGTTAGTTTATCTCTCCTTGTCCCTAATTGGATTTGAAAGGAGACCTCCTTTCTCTTTGGTATAAGTAACACTACTCAGACTCCCTCATTGCCAGCCTTCAGAGAGAATCTCTCTTCATTACTACCTCCACCCGACCCCGAACTCTGAAGCACACTCCCTTCCAGGCCTGATTATCCATTTTCTACCATCCCTCTCCTGTGCACCTTATCTCACAGCTGCCCTTGGGCCCCAACCCTATATCAACCACCATCCAGCTCAATGTTCATTATTCCCGGTAAAAAGCATTAGTAAAGTCACCCACAAACTTAAAACATTGAATATAAAAGTAAATATAGTGGCACTAATGACCTGACTGCTAATTAAATAAACAAAAACAGAAAGGCCATGACAGGACCGGCTTTAGCGCCCCACCACTGACCTCTTTCTCCGTAGATCCCTTTACTACCACCCTCCAACAGTGCACTTCAACTCTCCGTAACCCCTGCCCCCTCGTGACCTCCTCCTCAGACTACCTCACTACCACCCTCCTCCAGTGCCCCTCATCGCTCCACAGTCCCTCCCCCATGACCTCCTCCTCGGATGCCCTCACTGCCATGCTCCACCAGTGCCCCTCATCTCTCCGTAGCCTCAGCCCCTCATGACCTCCTCCTAAGACTTTTTCACTATCACCCCCACCACCAGTGCCCCTCATCTCTCCAAAAACCCCTCCCCCTCATCACCTCCTCCATGGATGCCCTCAATGCCATGCTCCACCAGTGCCCCTCATTGCTCCATAGCCCCTCCCTCATGACCTCCTTCTCAGATTCCCTCACTACCACCCTCCACCAGTGCCCCTCATCTCTCCAAAGCCCCTCCCCCTCGATCTACTCTTCGGATGCCCTCACTGCCACACTCCACCAGTGCCCTTCTTCTCTCCATAGCCCCTCCCCCTCATGACATACTCCTCAGACTCGCTCACTACCACCCTCCACCAGTGCCCCTCATCGCTGCAGTTCCCCTCCTCCACCTCATGACCACCTCCTCAGATTACCTCAATGCCACCCTCCATTAGTGCCCCTCATCTCTCCATAGCTCCCCCTCCACACTATGACCACCTTCTCAGATTCCCTCATTACCACCCTCCACCAGTGCCCCTCATCGCTCCATAGCCCCTCCCCCATGACCTGCTCCTCGAATGCCCTCACTGCCATGCTCCACCAGTGCCCCTCATTTCTCCATAGCCTCTCCCTCAATTGACCTCATCCTTGGATTCCCTCATTGCCACCCTCCAACAGTGCCCTTCATCTCTCTGTAGCCCCTCTCTCATATTCATTTAATTTGTTGTATAGCGCTACTAGTAGTGTAGGGTGCCACAGAACTTTACATCATGCACATATTATGCAGAGACAATGATTCATACATGTATGTAAATCAGCCTACAGATTTAGGAATCACAAGTCATCCGTACTGATGGGCATTATGTTTTAAGAGGGTTTGGTCTGGAGAAGCACAAACACAGGATGTGAAGCATACCCCAGTGGTTTGGCTTTACTGATTAAAGTGTATATCTGCCCAAACAAACACTTCATAGCAACATTGGAATAATGAAAGACTGGGGAAATTGTAACTATATCGCAACACAAAAAAAAGAAGTTCTAAATATAACATTCAGGTTTATATGCAGCTCTTTGATAACAGTTCATAGGTCACTGTCCTATGTTAGGATTGTAACGTCTGAACTGCAAGTAACAAAAGGAACCCTGTAACAAAGGCAGTAACCCACTGAGCTATTCACATAAACTACAGTTTATCTGCATTTCAAAACTACCAACAGACAAAGGATTGCAATCCTGCGGGATCATTAATCACCAGAGTTATCTGGACATTTTTACTGTTGTCTTGCTTCTGTGACAGAGGCAGTCATGATAACGATACAAACGATTTAAATGAAATATACACGGCATACACAAAGTATGTGCCTTGCTGGGCCTCCACAGATTAAAAAAATATGAACAAAAAGCCACACATTATCGAAGCATACACAAAGTATGTATCTTGCTTGGCCTTTGTAGAGTTAAAAAAAATGGATTAGCCACACATTCTTTTACCTGCTCCGTTAGAACTCTGTCTCACAGCCAGATCTAATAAGCAGCGGAAGGGGTCAGCTCCCTTTCTCCAGCGCTGACTAGAGAAGGAAATATCCACTTAGCAGGATAGTACGTAAAATGTACCCGGTGCCAAAGAAAGGATTTGGCCCCTATTGTACCTGCACGAGTAGGCGGGGACACAGCCCACCTTTCTAAAAGGAGATACGTGATTGGGGTGCCTGTGAGAAGGAGCCCAGGCCCAATCATGCAACTCCTAGAAAAAAAAGGAAAAATAACGTTCAGAGGAATGTTTTAAATTGCATTGGCCATTTTCTGTTGGCCTTCTTAACATCACTGTAAGGGCCAAGGGACTAAGCATCCATGTGTTGGGTGGGCCAGGCTCATGTTTGGGTGGACCTGGCCCACCGGGCCCACCCGCTAGAACCGGGACTGTTGGGTATAATGTATGTAATTGCTCATGTGATACTGACTGTTTTTATGTTTGAGGGCCGTTGGTACAAACAGAAGCAAGGGGTGGCAATAGGCTCAAAACATTCCCCATCTTTTGCCAACCTCTTCATGGGGTGCTTGGAAGATGACTGGATATGGAGCCAAAGAGGTAGACCCTGGAATGACAATATTATATACTGGGGGTGATATATCGATGATTGCTTACTACTCTGGTCAGGTACTGAGGAGAAGTTGTTTGAATTCGATGAGCACATGAACACCAACACTTGGGACATCAAATTTACACACCACCACAGCAGGACACACATAATTTTTCTAGACGTTTAACTATACATAAAAGATGGAAAATTGCACAGCAAATTTCATCACAAGCCTACAGCTTGCAGTGCCATTTTACACGCTAACAGCTCATCCACCCCATCAGATTAGAGCCATACCGTATGGAGAATTCACCAGAGCTAGGAGGAACTGCAGTGAAGATAAAGAGTTCCTCTCATGCCTAGGCAAAATGAAAACTAGATTGAAAGCTAGAGGTTACAACACCAAACACATAAGCAAGGTCGAACAGTGAATTCTGAAAACCTCCAGGAGAGACACACTAAAGGTAAAGAGCAAAAGGAACACATCTAATCAACCAGTTAGACTAGTCACTAACTACAATGACACAGCGAATGTCTTAGTAAAAAAGCCTGAGTAAGCATTGGGCTATCCTAAGAGCAGACAAATCACTATAGGAATTTACTACTTACAGACTGCAAATCACTTACTGAAGAGGGAGGACTTTGAGGACTATTCTTAGCTCCACCGTCCCTAATGACAAGAGAGACCGGGACTGGTTTACACAACACTCACCAGGCTTCCACAAATGTGACTCATGTGGAATATGCAGATGGGCATCAGACAATAGAAAAGTGTTTGCTGGGCAGGATGAACACGAATTTGTGATCAGACATAACATCAATTGCACTTCCAAGTATGTAGTTTACATAATCGAAAGCAAGTGCAAGAAACTATATGTGGGCAGCACCATTAGAATGTTGAAGGAACGTGTCAGCGAACATGCTAGAGCACTGAAACAATGTGATGTTAAATACCCGATGGCAATTCATGTTATGGATTGCAAAGCACAGGGACTCCACAAACAATTCTGATTCTATGGGATTGAACTAATTCCGCCAAATCCATGGGGGGGGGGGGAGGGGGGGAGGGGGAGACAGGGAGCTGAAACTACATCGCACAGAGGCAACTTGGATAATGCATCTCAGAACGGTGGAATGTGGTTTGAACACGGACCACGAGATGCAGTATTTTCTAGGGGACTAAGCATCCATGTGTTATCACATTTTTGTTAAATCTGTATTTTCTCGTCCACATGTTTTAGATATGCACATAGACAATACTACGTATATACATTTGAATTTGTGAAAGAATAATCTGATTGTCATGTGATTATGGAGATCAGCACAGATATGCAGGTGCTGTATTCTGACCTGTAGATCTTATTACTGTACTTTCCATGGTGATTTTTAGCTGTAATGAGGTCCTAACGCAATAATGATTCTAATAATTTTATCCTATTACTGCATAGGAAATGCCTGGGATTAATTTCCCAGCTATAGACGTATAACCATATTATCACACTTAGGGACACTTTATTATCGCCCCCTGAATGATTATGAGGTCGTGAGTATGGTGATCGGTATACTCACCCCCCCTCAACCTTTTCTGTATTCAGGCACTTACAGTTCTTGCACTACCACATGTTCACCCAACAAAGGGGCAATATTCACCCTACTCACCAACCGCATCCCTCACCTCTAATTCATAGGAACTGACCCATGTTTACTTCTATCTAGCTTCGTCTCACGCCCCTGCTGAGCTATATTTTCTACACACATGTACGACATTGGGAATCAGACGTACTCGTCCTCTTCATATGGTTTTTATGTGTGGCTTTTGCCAGAGCGTTGTTCACTATTGTTACGATTTGATTACATAAATTCTGTTACACGTTCTTCTGACCGCATTTCGATGTGTGCGCATTCTAGTTTCTCACTTCCGATATATCAATAGCTGCCTCTTGTGGGTTAGCTGTCCAGCGCTCTGACACGTTTCACTTGAGAGAGGTTCTTCCGCGGCCTATTTTCTGCTTCCGGGTCAATTTGGAACCTCGGAGTGGTGGGACAACGACCGGCATACTCGCTGATCAGTAAGTTCTTTTTTGAACCAAGGCATAATACTTTCTTGTCATGTTCACTTACATAGAATTTGGAATCTTATTTCAGGTACTCGTTAAGTATGGGTGCAAAATCCGTTCCGCTCGCGCAATTTGCGAATTTTCGGCAATATCGCGATCTGCTAATTTCGCGAAATTGCAGAAAAATTCGCAAATTCGCGCGCGGGCGGATTTATTTGAACATGCCCGAGTTGAAGTTCAAATAATCAGCCAAAACAACTAGTGAGCACGGTCTAGGCTAGGCAGATGTGCTTCCTCCCCATATCTACCGCCTATAATTAGATGTAATCCTTGATGTAGGTCTTTGCATCCACGAGCTTCTCGAGCGCAATCCCCGTGTACTTCCAGTGACCAGGAGGCTGCTTTCTCCTCATCTGGTGCTCTGATCAGTCTCTGACCCTTTATAAACAGGAGGCATGTGAACTCGCATAAAAGTCCCGCCCCACACACATTAGGGTATGCAACGCATTCCCGCCCTTTCCTCACTATGATGGACCGCTCACTCGAGGGACCTCAGCGCCCAAACAACTAGTGAGCACGGTCGAGGCTAGGCAGGTGTGCTTCCTTCCCATATCTACCGCCTACAATTAGATGTAATCCTTGATGTAGGTCTTTGCATCCACGAGTTTCTCGAGCGCAATCCCTGTGTACTTCCAGTGATCAGGAGGCTGCTTTCTCCTCATCTGCTGCTCTGATCGGTCGCTGACCCTTTATAAACAAGAGGCATGTGAACTTGCATAGAAGCCCCGCCTGTTTGGCCCCGCCACACACACACTAGGGTATGCAATGTCTTCCCGCCCTTTCCTCACTATGATGGACAGCTCACTCGAGAGACCTCGGCGCCTTTCGGCGCGGTGGCAAAGTTACAGACATCCGTGGTCACATTATTGTGCAAATGGCAAAAAAATCCGTGAGTTCGCGGGAAATTCCGCAAACTCGCCGATTTTTTTGCCATTTCGCACGAATTCGCGGACCACGAATCCGCAAAATTTGCCCATATTTAGTACTCATACTCAGAGTACAGATTGGAAAACTTATCATATATTTGGATATTGCACAGAGGAGTTTATTTACTTAAGGTAAGAGGTAGGGATTTGCCTTGTGGGCCCTTGAGTAAATGATATGGGAACTGTTTCAAAAACATAATGCCCATTCTTACAGTTTCTGTCCGCCCTTTCTAATTAGATACTGTTTCCATCACCAGGATATTGTTATAGACAATCACCATTATCTACTTACAAGCCGGTACGGAATTACAACCGGCGGAGAGGTGGGATGATATTTTCTCACCATCTCACTTATAGCACTGACCACCCCATAGGTGATCCTATACTTACACTTGCTTCATTTTGCTTATTACTCCAGGAGTCCATTAATATCTTTTCAATATTGCCTGATGGTAGGGTACTTCCAGTGACATTACAGCATAAACACTCACTCCAATTCATGAATCGCGGATGAGGAGGGCTAATACCCCTCATTATGGCTTAGTATGTCTGCTACTATTACCAAACCTCATCTAGATTGACACTTAATTTCATCAATGGAAGTTCCCCCTCACCGTAATTTCGCATGATCACTAGACTTTCTGCACAAATGATCAGACCTCTTCCGGGTCGACGCTCTACTTCTTAAATTGGGAGTATTCTCCCCGCCGCACCACTGCATGATTACTTGACCCATGCATGAAATTACAAGCCGTGAGGGCCATTTTACTCACTCTCATCATTTCGAGTTTTGGGGCAAGCTTTGGACCCCTGTTCACCTCACATTGTCTTCTCTTCACGATTGTGCAATTGGAAGCAAATATCTCTCATATAAGCATGGGCGGATTTTACGAATTGGCAATCCGCGAACTTGCGTATTTACGGATTCGCAATCCGCAAAATCCGTGAACTCTCTCGAATTTTGTTTTTTTTGTGTTCACAAGGATTTCTGCTTGTTCGCGAGGGTTCTGTACCAGTTCGCAATTGCAAACTTACTTGTCGGCTCGCAACGGCCGCGACTATGTTGTTTCTACATCTGGTTCATCATCACAGGTTCACAGCACCCTCTGTTTCACCACTGCCACCCTCTGGTACACCCATGCCACCCTCTGGTACATCACTGCCACCCTCTGGTTGGTGTATCACTGTAGATTATGGGGGTGAAAAAAAGCAAGCACACCTGCCCTGCTTCAACTGACATGAATTAATTTGGGGTTGATTAATGTGTCACTGAATTTAAACTTCCAGTCTGGCTGGCACCTGCTTCCTTATCTGTAATTTGCTGAACTCTGAAGGGGCCCCTCAGGAAGCACTACAGGGAATGGTTACTAATGATAAGATTGAACTTTTGCACCTGCTGAGTGCTTTCAGTTTTGTCTGTAATTGCTTTCTGTTGCAGTGTAATTTTTTTAACAGGACCTTTGTTGTATACTTGTAGCTATTCTCTGAGCCTGCTGTGAGGGTCAGAGCAGGGTCATAGAATAGTTGCAAGTAGGCAAATGAACTCTGAAGGGGCCCCTCAGGAAGCACTACAGGGAATGGTTACTAATGATAAGATTGAACGTTTGCACCTGCTGAGTGCTTTCAGTTTTACAAAAATCCAAATATCCAGCAGCATCCACAAAAGTAATCCTTCCAGGTCAAGATCCAAATCAAAGTGACCAGCACATGAAGAAAGCACTGGGAGGAGCCTGGTGGACAGGAACAGGAAGTTGGAGACTGTGGGGCACTTCCTTCCTCCCACCCCCACCCCCCAAAATGGACTCCTTGCAAAGAAAAAGTGCAGGCAAATGTCAACCTGAGGAGTTATTCTGATAAAAATCATAATTTTCAAGGTTTATGCTGCCTGCTGGTGGATTTCTTGTGCGAAATTGCAAATTTTGCAATCTCGCAATTGCGATATTGTCGCTGTCCGCCGCATCTACGTGTTCAAAAGTATTTACTCCCGTGAAATTGTATAGTATTCTAGTTGGCAAGTGCGACCAAGCAAAAAATCCGCTTCGCACGGATTTTACGAATTTTCGGCAAGTTTGCGAGAGTTCGCGGATTGCGAATTTACCGAAAATCCGCAAAATCCGCGATCGGAACTGATTTTACGCCCATGCTTACTCTCATATCTTCTTCCTGGTCTTTGCTCCTATCTCTCTTTTCACTTCACCGCTTTGATGTTTCTGTAGTACTGTTCTACTTACGACTATTAAGTCACATTACTGTAACTATGGTCACCCTTTTGGGTCCTCAGTATTGCTGATGTTTTGGATCTTCCGTTGAAGTCACTGTATGTTGTTTTACTGAACTAGTATATGTGTTCTCAATACATACATCCTTGGTGCACTGTGAGTGTGCATGCACCTTTGGAACTTTGGGTTTCCACGTTTTTGGTGTATGATATGTTGGCTAACATATCATATTGTGCAGTGCTTTGTTATGATCCCATGATACATTATGTCTTATTGTACATCTTTTCAGCCCTGAAGAAGTCGTGGGGTACTTCCCCAGACGAAACATGTGTTGGCTGGGCAACTGTTTGGATTAAAGAAGAACAATACAATTACAACTGCACTGTTTATTTCTTTGCATAATATATGTACTCTTGAGTTATGTGAAGATTACCTATTATGTCGCAATAGGCACTGTAATTTTAGCGTGCGCATAGGCTTGCAGTAATTGCCCATGTGATCTGCAAGGCAGAATGAAGTAATGTGTCCTTCATGATAGCAGGAGATGTGTGGAGCATAATCCGAATAGACCATTGCGTCTTTTAAGGTTAACCAGGGGTTGCACTAGCTACCCCTATCTGCTGAAGTCAATTCGTTGCATTCAGGAGGAGAAACTGCTACCACGTGCCTACCCTTTGGTGCCACCTGCACTGTTCCTGATATCCCTGTTTGCAGGGCTCATGAAAAGTGTACTAGGTCGAGAAAATATTGAGAGCTCATGGGACCCTTTTACTGTCTGTCCTGTGTACTCCATACCCTTCTGTGGCAAATAGGATGCAGGTAAGCGGGATAGGGTACAACGAGAGCTCAGCCGTGCGATGTGATTAGTGATCAAAGGGCGTGTAAATTCAAGTCCTTTGCTTTTGGCATTTTGGTGAAAAGATGTCCATTTTGAGCTGTCAGTGTATTTCTTACCTAGGACTCGTCTTCTCGGAGAAAGAGACGAGGTCTTCTATTTCCTGCTGCTACCTTGAATCTCTGATACACACAGAGGTTATTAAAGGGAGAAGTCAGTAGAAGGAACCATGTGGATTCTAAGTGAAAAGTTGCCCAATTGATGTCAAAACAGGAAGCAAGTGTCAATAAAGTACCAGTAATGCCATCCTTGCAAGTGTGAAAAAAGAATTACCTCAGCTTCAAAACCATAACCCTCTGCTGCGGGACCAGTCTGCATCGATGTAGGAAACAGGAAACTGCTAAAGTGCAGGGAAGCCTAGCTGCAGGGGCTCAGCTCAAGGATTCCCATATGCAAATAGTGACGTACAGATGAAACTGGTAGGAGGCCATAAGGTATCTAACTGAATGAGGCACCAGAGGAGACTAGCTCCAAAGCAGTGCTGCAATGCATGCCGCCATCTTGAATTGGGACAAGTGATATGTTTTCCTTTTAGGCACCATCTTGGAACAATAGCAGCCCTATGCACAAGCCAGCTTTTTTCAAACCCAGAATGTCTTACTCCCCAATGAGCTGACCACTGAAGAACTGTAATCTTCATTCTTAGGGGTCTCACTAATACAAAGAACTTGGCACAGAAGCTGAAATATGAAAAGACATCTTTATTAAACTTAATTAAGTGAGACTACGTCACACAGAAGCCTTGGCAACTGAATGAGGCAGTCACATAGGCCTTTTATATGCTTAGGGTTACAAACTCAGCATAAAAGAAAGGGGCAGTCCTAGCTTCTGCAAGCATGCAAAATACCTAATATGGACATACAAGATCTGCAAAATATTAGCCAATAGGAGAACATTAAAAAAAAGCATCATATAACCAGAACGTCCCCCTTACGTCGTGTTTCTGCCCAACCCACAAGTAAATTAATTACAGCACCTATAGGTCAATCAGTAATGGCAGGACATGTCTGTATGCAGTTAGGCCAGCTGGTGTCTGAGATTGATTTCAAAGCAAGGACAGAGGGGGGTTTTCAACACGTTGCAGTCCAAAGGGCAGAGACACTTCATGAATAGAGCAGCCTGTGTAAAGGCAACACAAATTGATGACAAATGTAAGATGGAGTCAAAATTAAAGAACCTCAGACCCTCCTTTTGCCATTACACAGGCAAATCCTAAAATTATTTTGCAAACATTTTCAGGGCTCCTAGTTATTTCAGCGACTATTGACAATGCCAGTAAAACAATAAGAATCAGTCTCCAAACACCCATTCTATGCAATCGCACGGGAAATACCCAGAGTCCGTCGAAGCCTCTCTGGCAGGCTTCTATTGTCCATCAAATCTGCTTCTGTTGTTTTCTTCCGCATGGGCCTCTTCATTCCGGCCTTTCCTGGAAAATGGTGCTTCTCAGTATCCGTTGGAGTGCCTTCCTGACAAACACTCACAGCTCACTTAAAAGTCTCAATGTCTCAATGCAGTGCACCAATATTTCCTGTGCTGCAGGCACTACAGATATTGTGCTTAAGCATGGGCGTAAAATCCGTTCTGCTCGCGGATTTTGCAGATTCTCGGTAAATTCGCAATCCGCAAACTCTAGCGAACTTGCCGAAAATTCGTAAAATCCGTGCGAAGCGGATTTTTTGCTTGCCAACTAGAATACTATACAATTTTGCGGGAGTAAATACTTGCGAACACGTAGATGCGGCGGGCAGCGACAATCTCGCAATTGCGAGATTGCAAAATTTGCAATTTCGCACAAGAAATCCACCAGCAGGCAGCATAAACCTTGAAAATTATGATTTTTATCAGAATAACTCCTCAGGTTGACATTTGCCTGCACTTTTTCTTTGCAAGGAGTCCATTTTGGGGGGTGGGGGTGGGAGGAAGGAAGTGCCCCACAGTCTCCAACTTCCTGTTCCTGTCCACCAGGCTCCTCCCAGTGCTTTCTTCATGTGCTGGTCACTTTGATTTGGATCTTGACCTGGAAGGATTACTTTTGTGGATGCTGCTGGATATTTGGATTTTTGCAATACTGAAAGCACTCAGCAGGTGCAAAAGTTCAATCTTATCATTAGTAACCATTCCCTGTAGTCCTTCCTGAGGGGCCGCTTCAGAGTTCATTTGCCTACTTGCAACTATTCTATGACCCTGCTCTGACCCTCACAGCAGGCTCAGAGAATAGCTACAAGTATACAACAAAGGTCCTGTTAAAAAAATTACACTGCAACAGAAAGCAATTACAGACAATACTGAAAGCACTCAGCAGGTGCAAAAGTTCAATCTTATCATTAGTAACCATTCCCTATAGTGCTTCCTGAGGGGCCCCTTCAGAGTTCAGCAAATTACAGATAAGGAAGCAGGTGCCAGCCAGACTGGAAGTTTAAATTCAGTGACACATTAATCAACCCCAAATTAATTCATGTCAGTTGAAGCAGGGCAGGTGTGCTTGCTTTTTTTCACCCCCATAATCTACAGTGATAAACCAACCAGAGGGTGGCAGTGATGTACCAGAGGGTGGCATGGGTGTACCAGAGGGTGGCAGTGGTGAAACAGAGGGTGCTGTGAACCTGTGATGATGAACCAGATGTAGAAACAACATAGTCACGGCCGTTGCGAGCCAACAAGTAAGTTCGCAATTGCGAACTGGTACAGAACCCTCGCGAACTGGCAGAAAGCCTTGCGAACATAAAAAAAAAAAAAAATTCGCGAGAGTTCGCGGATTTTGCGGATTGCAAATCCATAAATACGCAAGTTCGCGGATTGCCAATTCGTAAAATCCGCCCATGCTTAAATTTGTGCTCTTCGTTAGTAATGGGCACAGATCATCTCATGCAGACCCAAGTACTATTAATCGGGAAAGAGCAACAGACTGTCACACTCAGCAACACTTTCAGGCTCCAGCACTCTCTATTCAGTGTCAGAGGATGCTCGGGCTGCTCTTTCATTTAACCATAGGTACCACAATGTAGTGCCTTTTGCCAATCTTGGATCCTCCGGTGCACTGCCTTTCCGTTGGAGAAAAGAAAAGGGGGGTGTGTGGCCAAATCTCAGGCCAAGGGGCTCAAGGGACTGCACACTGTCAGAGGTTACCACCACATGACAGGTGGAAAACTGAAGCCTCAATTCTTTCGCTCTTTTGCACTGAAACTCTGGTTCTGTGGCAAAACCAGCTCCTCCTTCTTTTCTGATGTTCAACGCCTTCTGATGAAGCAAGCACAATACTTTGGAGATACCATTGATGGCACGCTGGCGATCGCTGTCTGGGTGCTGGGACTTTTCATCTGTTAGCTGTCACTGATGGGATTGTGGGTGAGTTACGCAGGTTATTATGACTTAATCCCGCAGAACCTAGTGACGTAGGAAATGTGACACAGTTGTTAGTTTCCTTCAATTAAGTACAAAAACAGTTCATTGTATAACAAGGGGACTGCAAGCAGGTGGCCTGCAATCTTTAAAGGAGTGGCCATACGTCATGGGACATTTCTGGTCTAGAACACACTGTCATTCTCAAAGGCAATACAAAGACAAAGGCAGTATGCAAAACAGTGCCTCTAGCCTATTCAATTGATTTCTATGTGAGAGCATATCCCCTACCATCTAAGGGTAGATAGCTACATGGGAATTCTATCTGAATAGATGTCCTCACACATAGTGGCATTGTAGAATGGGGCAAACACATTTTTTTCTCTAAATGATTACATATAGGTGTTCCTAAATTCCTTATCTAGAACACCTCAAAAGAGAAATCACATGGTACAGATTATCAGGGACATTTAGATACCTCCCTTTTAATAACTGTGCATCAGGTGCACTATACAATACACAGGCTAATGATCAAATGTGGAAACAAAAGACAAGAACTAGAGAGTCCTGGTATTTCCATGATTTAGAACACATCTAATCCACCAAAAATTAAAGCTGCAGAAAAAAGGAACTAAAAACCAAATTAGAATAGGCAATGAATTTGTCATATTCAAAAAAATGTAAGGTGTCTCCTATTGAGGTGGAAAACTTATCTTACTATAGTATTGAGTCAGTCAACCAGTCCATCAGTACCCTGACAGTCAGACTGGAAAACATCAGAGTAGGCCCAAAGAAAATTCTTGAAAACCAGTCTGGTCATACAAAAGGGAATTATACATAATATGGGTGTCTCTGGTACATTACTGCAATCTGGAAGTGTGAATCTGAACAATACAAAAAATAATAAAAGGGCTAACTGGTGAAAGGAATATGGAAAAGAGAAATGGAACTAGGACACAGCTAAAATCCCTAATAGCTAGGCACGGTGCAACATCGGTCAGGGGAGAAGTAACAAAAGAAAAATCTATAGGAAGAACAAGGAATTACTTGGGTGAACGAAAATCTAAAATAGTTCACAAATGTTAGCTCTACCGCTGGCCGCTAAACCATATAAGGTAATCTAAGCTAATGTTCCAGTTCCTTCTTCAGGGAAAAATGAAACCTTGTTTCCTTTATGGTACAAAGCCATACACTACTTAGGAAGCAGAACAAAACTGACTAACGTAATATAGAAATTAGGTCACCATGTACAAGAGTCACAAACCTATAATTTATCCTTACGTCCAATCAGGATACATAAATTTAGGGCTGCCTGTTCCTTAAGGGAAGGGGGGGGGCAGTAGCGTGACTAACAGCAGGTGACACCTTTTGATCCTGTATATCTCTTTTATTTTACTTCAATACTATATAGCCAAATTTGACCTACACTGGCGAAGTGTTGTCTGTAAATCATATCTGTGAAATTTAGTATCAGCACAAATTCACCCAACTGTTGTGCAGCGATATACATCGTCATGTAGAACCCTTCACAACACAGGTGAACTTGTAATAGTATCTAAAGCAGCAACATAAAACAAAAACATGCATAAAATAATTTAAAAAAAAACACACACATGCCAAGCCATCAGATATACGCACTGTATATCAAGCACAAAAAGCATAGACAATGTACAATAGCATATGTAAATAGGCGGTAACACACAACACCATTGCATGCACTTTATGCTTTGTGAACCTGCAGCCCAAATCCAATATTCAGGCCTGCTTAATTTGTCAGGTTTAAAATCCTCACCCTCCTTATGACAGCAGATCACCAGTTAGTGGAGATTTGGCTGTCAAACACAACTTACTGTGTCGCTTCTGACACACAGGACCAGCAGGAACAATTCATAAAAGGATAAAATGCAAAAATATGTAAAACGCACAAACATTTCTTTTCAAAAGAAGTCATAATAAAAAAAAACATATTTTTCAACTTACTGCTGACACTGCACATAACACACAAAATATCAACTGTAACCAACCATCTTTTGAAAACATGCTAAACCACCTTAATTGTGACGTCCCAAAAACTCTTTCACAGACACTCTGCGTGTCCCGTGCGCCAACACCCTTTGAGGCCCTGCTTTTCCAAGCAATGATTTCTCCATCTGTTTACACTGACTCCTAACTCTCACCTCACTGACCTTAAGTTCAAAATCTGCCTTGCGGGCTCCTCAGCCCTCTCCCTCTTCCTCACTCTAAGGCTCAAAAAGACAAAAAACCTTCCCAACTCTTTGTAACCTGCAATAACCAACCCTATTTAAAAACACATGATATATATGTATTACTCCTGTTAGGGGCTACAATTTATTTCTATACTTAGATTATTAAAACAGTTACTGTGAATAATTCGCAGAACATCATAACACACATACCAGTTTTTAGAACAAATGCTTGCTTGCAATGGTACTCATTTCATCAACCTTAAATGGATTAAGGTCTCAGTTAGGTCCAGCCAAAGTTAAAACCTTCCACCCTGATATCAAACTCAAACCTCTGCACCAGGCACATTGGCTCACTGAGCCATTTAAAAGTAAACACAAATGGGAACAACCTGCAAATTTGTATTACACCCAAATGTATGCATTTACTGAAACCTAAAGCACTGTAAAGCTATTGTAAATGGCAAGATTGCCCAAATTTTACCCAATTTCGACTTTGATATTTGGGGCACTTAAAAATAAAGATCCTACAATTGCATTACTTATTAATCATCCTCAGAATGTTCTTTACAAATTGCAGAGATTGGACATTAGACGTATCTCATGTAATTCCTTAGAAAAATGAGTTTGTCACGCCTGCGCCAAGTGAAATTCTATATGCTAATGTCCTCATTATGCAGTATAACATAACTTAAATTAAATTATAATGCTAGAAGGTCACAGTATAAGTATTAAGCTTCATGAATAGTAAAAAACGAAATTTGTTGCACTTATTTTTAATAATTAATTTGCATAATTAATAATTATTTCTAATAAACCCAATCATTTTTGATAATTCCACATATTAAGGTTCTGTAGTTCCTCGAATCTGACTTCATTTTCTTTTTTTTTTTTTTGCTCTGTGCCACGTAGGCCTGCAAAGATAGCCTGACGAACAAGGTGGCCTGGCCTCCCCAGGTCATGTACACATTAACCAGTTTTACTCTGAAATAAACTACAAGAAACTGACCTCTTCACCCGAAACTGACCTCGCAAAGCCAATTTCCCTGATGGATCTTTATCTGAGATTGCCAATCAATTTTCAAGACATCGTTAACTTTTTAGTTTCCTTGCACTTTCCCTATATTGTTTCAGCATCTGTTACTGTTTCTTTCTTTTTAAATGTTTCTTCATTACATGGGTTAATTATTATTTAGCAACAAAGCCAAGAATATGCTTACAGAAATGCTTAAAGAGAGGAAAACCCTTAATTGAAATGTCTTCCTATAATACAAAATAATGAACCTTAGTTTTGGAACCTTTTTAAAACAACATTCTGAAATGCAAAGTTTCACCCATGCAACTGAGGCCAAAGTCCTGGCTTGAGTAAATATTCCTGTCTATTTAGCTTGTCTCTCAATGTTTGTAACATGAGCACGATGGCAATCTATTTAAAACTAAAACTAAGGCATTTCAAGTTTCAAAATGCGTGTGAAATACAGCAAGGTCCTATGTATTCAGATAATGTGTTTGCCTGTTAATATCTAATACAATATATCTAAGGAAAATGCTGTAAGTTTATTTATTTTTTGCAAAACACCCAATTTCGTTTTTGGGGGCTTTTTTATTCCTAGTGAATGTGAATTTACATTTTAGTTTTTAAGCATTTAGACATTTTGCTTAATAGACTGAAAACATCAAAAAAACATGAACAGACATTGAGCTCATTTCAGACATAAACAGAAAGGGGTCAAACACTCAGGACACACAATACGGCGCGCTTTAGCCATTTATTTCGTGAATAGCGCCATCGCTATTCACTTACAGAAATTGTACTAATGGGAAAACCACATAGCCATTTAAACACACATTTAACCCACACACCAATACTCAGAACAGAAACAAAGGACAGCCCACAGACTGTACTTAAACCAAACCATTTGTACATACTAGTTGTAAGTCATATTTACAAGAAGCGCTTCTCAATTTTGTTCCAAAAGACTGCAAAAACATCCCAACAGACTGATGTATGTCCAAGAAGCGAAAATACACTCAATTCACTAGCTTTGGCTAGCAGAACACCAAAAACCGCTCTGCATATCTTCATTCATAAAATTGCACAGAACAAAGGATCCTTGTATGTATTATGTCCATATTTGAATTCCCTGGGGATACAGAATCACCAAGGAAGAAATATGTTTGTATACCTAAACCTATTTAGGTATTCCTTCTAGGAGAGCCGGCTAATTAATTTCACATCACAACATGGTACCTTCCACATAAAGCAACACATTCTTCTATGTGAGCTTTGAAACAGGCATGCCAAAAATATTGCAGAATATACAATATTATAATCAAAGTAGTGCTTAATGTACTTTTCCGACGTGCACCGTTCAACAAAACCAAATAGAGAAAAATCTCCTCATTACCTGTCTACACAAATTGCAATTTGCATATCAAATACATACAAATCAAAAGTTGGCCAACACAAATTCCAAAATTCCAAAGCTACAGTAAGCGTTACTAAACTACCTTACCTTTACCAATCAAAAGGTTGTCCAAATTCTAACTGCCAAGCTCTAAATGACCTAACGGTCCTTTTTTAGAATACTCACGCTAAAAAGGTTCTCAGTCAGGAGTGACATCATGTGGAGGATTAAAATTAGGAAGATCAGAAATATACTGGGCTGCAAAGACAAAGAATCTCCAGAATCCTTGTGCACAGAGTAGTAGAGTCCCGTCCTGTCCTCCTCAGTAGATTTCAGTCTCCTGAAAAGATCACTCCTTCAGAAAGTCACTTCTCTGATGAAGCCCACGTTGGCCGCGCCATTTGAAGAACTGCAATCTTCATTCTCAGGGGTCTCACTAATACAAAGAACTTGGCACAGAAGCTGAAATATGAAAAGACATATTTATTAAACTTAATTAAATCAGACTACGTCACACAGAAGCCTTGGCAACTGAATGAGGCAGTCTAAAGAGTACAAAACACAGAGGCCTTTTATATGCTTAGGGTTACAAACTCAGCATAAAAGGAAGGGTCAGTCCTAGCTTCTGCAAGCATGCAAAATACCTAATATGGACATACAAGATCTGCAAAATATTAGCCAATAGGAGAACATTAAAAAAAACATCATATAACCAGAACGTCCCCCTTACGTCGTGTTTCTGCCCAACCCACAAATAAATTAATTACAGCACCTATAGGTCAATCAGTAATGGCAGGACATGTCTGTATGCAGTTAGGCCAGCTGGTGTCTCAGATTGATCTCAAAGCAAGGACAGAGGGGAGTTTTCAACACGTTGCAGTCCAAAGGGCAGAGACACTTCATGAATAGAGCAGCCTGTGTAAAGGCAACACAAATTGATGACAAATGTAAGATGGAGTCAAAATTAAAGAACCTCACCACTATGCATAAACACACATCCCTATCCACTGCCATACACACTGTCATCAATAAAATAATTCACCATGAACCTGCCTAAACTGCTCCTACAACTCACTACTCCCTTTACCCATAGCTCAAAACACCATTCAGAGATTCCATGAGACAACCTTGGCTATGACACACTTATGCTTCTACTTGCAATGCCTGCAAAGTGTGTTGCACAAAAAGAGGTGTGCGGATTTGCAAAATGTGCAGACTTGGAGCTTTGTATACTTAAAAAAAAAAATCCCAATGTGTCTGCATTTAAAAGCTGCAAAGTTTAAAAAAAAAATTAGTGGTTCCCCGAAGCTGCAGGAAACCAGACGACTTGTAACTAAGATTCACAGGTGGAAGTGCTATGGCTGCTACCACTGCTCAGCAGCTTTGGGCAGCAGTTCCGGGTCAGGCTCCCATGCACAAAAACACAAACATAGAGCTAACCATGCATAAAAGACACACAGATACCCGTGCATACTATTGGACATTTTCTCAGTTCGGTCATGTTCTAGGAACAAAATTATAGTTTCAAACATGAGATCGCATATGTTTTTCTGCTAACCAAGATTCCGGGTAGTATCTGGTCTGTGACTGAAAGTTAGTTTTCAAATAAGCAACCTTGATTCCCTTGATTAGCTTTTCCCTTGATTAGCTTGGGAAAGCAGCCACAGCCCAACTCAAATGGAGCAGTACAAAGATTGTGGATAGGCATAGTAGGCAACTTGCAACTTAGTTAAAGATGGAATGTCCAGACAAAGCAAATAAAACAACACTTTAACAACACCTTAAATTAAATAGAGAGCAAAAAGTAAACGAAGTAGTAACAAATCGCACAACAAATTAAATTACAAGAATCACAAGCGATACAATAAGTCAATACAGTGTTTGTGTGTAGTGTTCCTAATCCAAAATTCGAAAATTATAAGGATTCTTGCCCAGAAGATTTAATCTGTCTACCGATTCTTTGGTCAACAAAAAGCCCCCCCCCCGTTCTGTTTATGATCATCTCAGTGATCGAAAAACTCTGTTCACAATGTGCTGATGTTAATGGGAAACAAGGAGCAATGTCTTTTGAAAGGGACCTGAAACCCAACCTGTCATCTAAGCTGCATCATCCTTGCTGTGCATTTGGTGATCAGAAACCGATAGCAACACTACTAAAAGTACAACAGACAGATTTCATGCAACTTTTAGGAAAACTTGCTAAATAGTAAAACCACTGTGTGCCTGGCTTAACTATCCTCAATCTAGTTTTACGGCAGAAATGTAATTGGACATCATTGTCCATTTCCTTGTTCATGGTGTCAGTGCACCTAGAGCTTATAAATCAGAGGCTCAGAGTCCAAGAAGGAAACACCTTCCCAAAAGAGATGGTCATCCTACAATCTAACCATCAGGAGAAATTGCACAGTGTGCGACTACAAGCAGCGTGGCACCCAAAGGCCCAGGCAAGACATTCTCTGTGATCTGGATCTGACTGTTAAGCAAGTCAATTTGTCACTGTAAATCTGCACACCATGACAATGTCAGGAGAACCCTAAGCGTGCATTGGGGACAATCATCTGACACCTGGTCTACTAATGGCACAGTTCCCAGCCCGAATGGAGAGTAGTGGGTTCTGGAAATAGTGCTGAGTTTCCACAAATATGAAATAAGAAATGTTGGGATAGATTGGTGCACTCTCCTGGCAAAGTGGAACCACTCTGCTCGTTTGCACATGTAGGACTGGGTACAGAGGTCACCAAGGACAGTTCCTTTTGTGACAGGAAAACCTTACATAAGGGAACCAGCTAGTCAATGGGAAGATGAGGTATGGGATGTGCTGTCCTTGTCAATTCTGGTGACAGCATCTATCAACCAATCAATCAATCAATCTATAATTTGTAAAGCGCATTACATACCCGCGAGGGTCTCAAGGCGCTGGGGGGGGGGGGGTTGCTACTGATTGAACAGCCAGGTCTTGAGTATCCTCCTGAAGGTCAGCAGGTCTTGGGTCCGTCGTAGGCTCAGTGGGAGGGTGTTCCATGTCTTGGTGGCGAGGTGGGAGAAGGATCTCCCACCGGTGGTTGATCTTCGGATGCGAAGAACGGTGGTGAGTGAGAGGTTGGCGGAGCGTAGCTGGCGGTTGGGGATGTAGAAGGAGAGCTGTCTG
This sequence comes from Lissotriton helveticus, assembly GCF_964261635.1. Taxonomy (NCBI): domain Eukaryota; kingdom Metazoa; phylum Chordata; class Amphibia; order Caudata; family Salamandridae; genus Lissotriton; species Lissotriton helveticus. Next base: position 836,325,525 of record NC_136072.1, on the reverse strand, counting down.
TTGAGGTAAGCTGGGCCGGTCTTGTGGAGTGCCTTGTGTGCGTGGGTGAGGAGCTTTATCTTCTATCCTCTATCTTTCACTCAGCAGTCAAATAAAATAATGTTTTCGATCAGCTGAAGGAAATGCTCAAGACAGATGCACCGGAGATGTTTGTGACTACTTTTCCATTTGCGTGTCCGCTTTTGTTCGCAATCATTAGATTGTTCACATGAATTATAATAATTGTGAAAACTCTCTTTCATTAATAACAATACACAGCAAAGGTCCCTGTGACCAAAAGTAACTGGACTTAATTCATCAGGGGTGAAGTTTTCCTCATTGTTGCAGCTACTGCCCCGAATAGTGGAGCTTAGCTTTGCTACTAGCCGCAAGCATGTGCATAAAATAAGAGGTCAAGAGTTTGGAGTGGGGAGACCAGATAGGGGTCTCCTCTGTCTCAGAGGTGACACAGAGGGTTTCTACTAAGTACAAGATTTCCGTTTTGGGGAGACCCTTGCATTGATGAGAGAGACCATCCTGCAGGGGCGTAAATACCATTGGTGCAGCAGGTGCAGTGTCACTGTGGCCCATATCCAGGAGGTGCATATTGAACTCTACTATTTTCTGTATTTAACTGCCCCAACAGCAGTGAAATTGGCATTTTTCTTGCTTGCATCAGGACACATGGCATCCTTGCTACTCTACTGGTTCCCTGCTCTCAAAGTACCCCCACGGTTTGGTTGAACCTGCTTTGTTTATGTTCGAATTAGAGAAATGTTAGTGAGCTGCCTGCTGTGCACTACTGGTCAACGTACACACTATGTGGTCTGTGCAATGAAGAGTGTGCTCGACTCTGGTATACATACAGGCAGGGCACAGCATGGAATATGCTTCTTGTGTTTACATTGTGAACAGTTTTTACGAAATGATCTGGAAAACAAAGTTCCTGACAGTCGCGTTGCTGTATAGATTGGTGTCCGGACACTCCACAACGTGCAGCAATCTCGAGAAGAATCCATTCAGTGCTACAAGAAACCAAAGCTCTGAAGCAAAACTCCCTTATAAAGATCAGCAGTGCTTAAAGTGAACTGGGGCACATTGCTAAATGGTTAGTCATAGAACTTCACATGAAGCCAAGGAGATGTTAATTTGAATTAGCAAAACAGCGAATGCTCATGAACTATTAATAAACTTTACCAATCTACAGAGCAACTCGACTGTCATGAACTTTGTTATCAAAGTAATTTTACAAAAATTGTGCAAAAGTGAAGGAAAAATTCATATACTGTGCGGTGTGCTGCTTGTAAGTATTCCAAATTCTGGCGCATTCGTCATTGCAGAGACCCTGGCATTAGACACATGCACAGAATACACGTACAGAGTCACAGTAAGGCACACATGAACGGTACGAGAATAGAAGGACGAAAATTTGTCTAAAATATAAATGTATTCAAAATTGATGCTGGAGAGACTGAGGATGCAAGAATGAATCATTAATACGACCTTTAAAAGGAATCATGCCATTGTAGGAACACACCAAAAGTAGTTCTGAGCAAGAAATCTAACGATCCAGAGCAGATTATGAAAGACATACACATGTATTCTGCATTCTTTATTTGACTCCCTAAACTGTGTTACCTATAGATCTGGGCGCCAGATCTCAAAACCCAACAGGCAGCAGCCAATATCTTAGGTATGGGACCCCTACTTTAATTTGCTCGTAAGATTCAAAATCCATTTTACTCCCTCTCTACTTCCATTAAAACTGGAATTTGTGTTCTTAACTCATCAGCACTTTCAGTGCGTCGAACTGTTCAAACCATATCTGCCTTTGTGACAAAAGATCTTCTGGAAAGCAATTTTTGGAAGCTTCGTGGCCATTTAAATCAATGATTTGGTTTGTGATAGAATCCCTACAGAATACCCCAGTGCTATACGTGAGGAATTCCTCTTGCAACAGGCTGACTTTCCAAAGGTTTCTCCTTAGAATATGACAACCTGCCTGATTGCGGCCAAAGCCGATAATTGGTCCCAGAACTCAATCACTTGGTGCAGCAACAGGAGAAAGACAAATGTACAACTATTTATCCCACCAGTCCTGGTGCCAATCTGTTACTCATAGGAGGCATACCCCTTCTGCATATATGCACATTGCTAGGAGGAATGGAGCATAGGGAAGGCATGTGATTTGCTAGTTCAATAATTCTCCAGGGTACTGTAGAAGGTCTTGGAGGGAAAATACAGGGAGGCTTGTGAGCTGCACAATATGGAAGATTCATGACCTGATGTCTCTGAAATCCTAATTTAAAATCCTAATTGATGATGAAGTCGGGTTTTAAATTATAATTCTGAAAATGCCACTTGTAGAAAGTTGGTATTTTCTTGTCTTTGCCATTTGGTGCCTGCAGCCTGTCTCTGGTCACATGACCGGGCATAGTTGGCAGTCGTACTTTGTGTATTCTTCCTAGGAAGCCACACTCAATGGGAACTTAAGTGTGACTGAGTGGGCCATCACTAGCAGGATGGAAGAGAAATGCTGGGCCCAGCCACACCTACACCTGAATAGTTTGTGTCCTGCATATCCCCTGTAGTTAGTCTAGAGCCAGGACAGGGAAGGCAGGGCATCTGTGCACTTCAAAGGCATGCCTCCTAGAAGCCTCTCCTCACTTCAAAGGCACAACTTTATATAAAAGAAGGACCTCAGACACTGCCACTTCAGTACACTTCTGGACCTGTGGATACTCTGCCAGGAAGAAGGACTCCCACTCTGCTAGGCCCCTGCTTTGCTATGCCGACCTACTGCCTGCTGCTGTCTTGCCTGAGTTAGAGGGACTGGACCCACATCCCTTGAACCCAGAACCCCGAGTGACTCCAAGGACTAGTTGGCTGACATCCTTATCTGAAGCCTCAGAGACATAACAGGCTTCCAGCAACCTTGCACCTACACCTGGACGCTGCCATCTGTGAGTATATTCTGTCAATTGGTGCCACCCCCCTGGACCCTTGGAAGTGGGCCTAAGGTGTTTGCCAGTGTTACTGATGTATCTTCTCTGCTGAGCGGGCCTTCTCGAGCAGAACCGATGCATCTCCTTGGCTGAGTGGCTCATCCTAGAGCAGAACCGTCGCATCGCCGCTGCTGCATGGATTGGAACCATTGCAAAGACCTACATTGCCCCCGCAGTCCTCAGAACCGACTCATCGCCCCGATAGCACGGTGCATCTACAGCCCAGGTCCTCTCATCTCTTGTTGACAGCAGTCTCGATGATGACGCCGGACTCCGCATTACACCCTCACAGCTCCTTTGAACCGACTCCTCGCTAGCTACGCGCATCATCCCCGATGCCATGACATTGCATCGCAAGCCCTGTCAGCAAGATCTTTGATGACAACACATCAGGACCTTGCACCGCAGCTGCTCCGCATCTCCGAACCAATGCATTGCTTCAGCTGCGCAGCACATCTTCTATGCGGACCCACACAATGCTCCTCAACCAGGATTTAAGGTACTTTGTTCAGCATGCCTAACTAGGTCCCTGTATCAGCCTGAGCACCTTTGTGGTCAACCTGAACTTGTGACTTTGTCCCAGTCCAGTGCAACCAGATAGCACCAATTGGCGGTTTGTGCTTTTTAGCGGTATTTTCACTTAAAACTCAAAGATTCAATATCTCCTGTTCAACTAATTGCAGTTTCGTCATTTTGGTCTTGTTTTCTTTATTAAAGAAATCCCTATTTTTCTAACCTGCTTTGGGATCCTTTTGTGTGGTGTTTATACTGATTTACAGTTTGAAGTGTTGCACAAACACTTTACGCATTGCCTCTAAGTTAAGCCTGACTGCTCTGTGCCAAGCTATCAGGGGGTTGAGCAGAGGTTAATTTTGGGTTTGCTTGTGACTTACCCTGACTAGGATTGTGATTGCTGCTTGACCAGGGCACAGACCCCATTCAACCAGTAACCCAAATTCTCACACAAACTTAGAGAGGTAAAAAATGCTTAACCACTCCTTCCCTGGCTGTGCCCACTTGTTTGGAACTCACTGACAACATAGTTCCGTCTAGCACCTTGACTCACCTGTTTTTTAAGAGAGCAGATGTAAAAAAAAGTGTTGCATACAAAATACCATTGGTGCAGCAGGTGCAGTGTCACTGTGGCCCATATCCAGGAGGTGCATATTGAACTCTACTATTTTCTGTATTTAACTGCCCCAACAGCAGTGAAATTGGCATTTTTCTTGCTTGCATCAGGACACATGGCATCCTTGCTACTCTACTGGTACCCTGCTCTCAAAGTACCCCCACGGTTTCGTTGAACCTGCTTTGTTTATGTTCGAATTAGAGAAATGTTAGTGAGCTGCCTGCTGTGCACTACTGGTCAACGTACACACTATCTGGTCTGTGCAATGAAGAGTGTGCTCGACTCTGGTATACATACAGGCAGGGCACAGCATGGAATATGCTTCTTGTGTTTACATTGTGAACAGTTTTTACGAAATGATCTGGAAAACAGTTCCTGACAGTCGCGTTGCTGTATAGATTGGTGTCCGGACACTCCACAACGTGCAGCGATCTCGAGAAGAATCCATCCAGTGCTACAAGAAACCAAAGCTCTGAAGCAAAACTCCCTTATAAAGATCAGCAGTGCTTAAAGTGAACTGGGGCACATTGCTGAATGGTTAGTCATAGAACTTCACATGAAGCCAAGGAGATGTTAATTTGAATTAACAAAACAGCGAATGCTCATGAATTATTAATGAACTTTACCAATCTACAGAGCAACTCGACTGTCATTAAACTTTGTTATCAAAGTCATTTTACAAAAATTGTGCAAAAGTGAAGGGAAAATTCATATACGTAAGTAATTCTTTATTGTTTGATTAATTAAAATCTTACAATACTTCCATTACAAAAACATTTTCAATTTATGTAATACAATACAATACAATAAAAAGAGAAAGCATTTCTTTTATCCTTAAAATTGAGATGATTGGACTTAAATAAAAATATAGTAAAATTTTTTTTTTAAATTATCTATTTATCTGTTTATGATTTCATAAAAGCTTTTTTCCTCATCTACTTTTCTAATTCAGTAGTTATAATTTTTAAAATTTTTACAAAGGCAACGTTCATAACTATATCATTTGGATCAAGACAAATTTTCAATGCCTGCCTGCATGTTCTTGTGGCCCGAAGATTAAAATGAGGTTTAAGTAATGCACATCTTTCCCTGCTAAGGCCAGGACAGATACATAGGAGATGGACAATATTTTCTTCTCCACCTTTGCAAAGTCTACACAATAAACTGGAGTTAAATTTTTTTCCATGGCAGAGCGTGACTGAGGCCTGGCAAAATTCCAAATCTTGCATTCATGAAAAATTGTTTACTTTTCTCAGACCACGGTATCTCCAAGTATTCTTGCACTTTCTTTTTTTCATATCCATTTATTACTGTCCACGCGTGCTTCCTTTTTGCCAGCATGTTTTTATCATGTAATAGTGATAAGAAACTGGTTGTTCGATTCACTATTTTTTTAAACGATCCATTGTTTATTGTATTGTTCCATATAGGCATCAATGAAAACTCCTCTAGTGCATCATGAAGATATCTCCCAGCAAGTGATTTTTTATTATTATTTACTTCTTGCCAGAGTATTTGTGAAATTTGATTATCATGGTCATTCTTAAACCTATACCACATTTTAATAAACTGACCTTTTCTCGCTAACTCTTGATTGGACAAACCAAATTCTAGTCTTATTTGTGCTGGTGAAGCATTCTTAGGAAGGTGGAAGAGAGATCTATATACTTTAGAGAGTGCCTTATTAATTGGTGCCGCATCCTTACCCATCAATGCCTCACTTCCATATTTAATAGTTGGGAGCAATTTAGCACCTATGATTTTCAATAGTGGGCCATAAGTTAAACTTCCAAGGGATTTTTGTGCTATCTTAAATGCTGCTGTTAGTGAGTTGGCTTTCCTTTGGATGTCCTGTTTCTGTAGGAAATAGTTTCCCTTCTGGTCAAACAGTACCCCCAGGTATTTGTACACCTCTATTTGTTCAAGTTGATTATTTCCCATGTACCATTTATTTTTTTGTCTCATATTTTTGTTCCTGGATACCACCATGATTTTTGTTTTGGTTTCGTTAATAACCATTCCAGTTTCATTTGCATACAAGAGTGTACTGTTGATTAAACGCTGGAGACCTATTTTAGTGTGGCTTAATAGGATCGCATCGTCCGCATACATCAAGTTGGATATCAATTTTCCCCCCAACTTAGGGGGATGTGCATTAAGATCGTTCAGGTTGACCGATAGGTCTCCTAAAAATAGATTAAAAAGGAGGGGGGCCAGAACACATTCCTGTTTCAGCCCTTCCAATGCAGGAATTTCCTTTGATAATGTCTGACCATCTCCCATCCTTACTCTCACCCAGGTTTTGTTGTGCAGCAACTGTATAAGTTTTAGTAGCGCGGCCGGGATGCCTTTTTCAAAAAGTTTTTTCCACAATAGATTTCTTTGCACACAGTCAAAAGCAGACTTAAAGTCTACAAAGCATAGATATAAGGGCAATTTTATTCTCAGTGATTTTTCAATTGTTAGCGATAATGCCATGATGTTTGTCCTTGTTCCAAGCCCTTTAATGAATCCAGTTTGATTCATTGGTAAAATATTGTTTTCTGTTACCCATTCATTTAGTTTGTTTAAAAGCACACCAGCAAACAGTTTAGCATCTGTATCTTGTAAGGTAATGAGTCTGTAGTTCTCTGCAAGAGACCAATTACCTTTCTTATATATAGGAGAGATTAAAGATCCTCGCCATGAATCAGGGATTTTTCCCGTCTCTATCACTTCATTGAATACCTTTACTAGGTACGTCGACCAAAAATCAGGATTTTCTTTATATAGGGCAAATGGAATCCCGTTTGGTCCTGGCGCTCCATCTTTCTGCTTCTTAATCAATCTTATCAAATGCATTTTAGACATTACAAATTGTTCTTGCGTCTCATCACTGGCTATAAAGCTGTTTTGCATACTCACAGCGATTTTTACTGCACCATTGTTGTTTAGATGTTTTTCTAGGAAAGTTACCCATTCTTGTTCGGTTATTGACGACGAGACTACCAATTTGCTTGGCCGTACTAATCTGTTTATGATTTTCCAGAATTCTCTCGCATTAGCCTGTTTACTTGCGTGTAATAGTTTGGACCATAATTCCTGTTTTTCTTGATATTTCTCATTCCATATAAGTTTCTTGAGGTGCTGGTTCAAAGTTTTTAAATTACTCAGGGTCTCCTCACTAGTCATTTTGGAATTTTGTTGTCTTCTTAGACTGTTCCGTGCTCTTTTTAATTTTGTAATTGTATAGGGGAGATTCATGTGTGAGTCATTTTCATCAGCATCCTTATTCAACCTCATATTGCTTGTGTTAGTCCGGGATTGGGGTTTCACTAATTTTCTGGTAAATTCCACCCATTGTTCAACGGCTGACTCATTCCCATTGCCAGTGAAGCAACTCTTTATAATATTTTCAACTTTTTCATTCATGCAGTCCTTATTGAAATTGGTCCAAATTAATTTTTTATAATTTATCGTTCCAGTAAGACCTGGCATAGTATGATATTGTTGATTCATATTGTTTGTAATATTGGTGGTTATTATCTGCTGGCAATGGTCACTGTCTTCAACTTTAACCAATCCATAAGAGATTATATTCTGAAATATATTCAATGAGACCATTGTATAATCAATTCTGGAGCTTATATTATGGGCTATATATGTATTTGCAGGCGGACTATCATCTTTAAATCGTCCATTAAGGACTCGCAAACCCAGCGCTTCCATATCCTTAACGAATGTTGTCCCTATATGATTTCTCCTCTTAATGCTAGAAATGCCAGGCTGCTCTTGCTGCGGTATTAACCATTGTTGGTCCTGGGATTGTGTTACATCATCCCTTATAAATGGTGTTAATAGGTTCAGATTAAAATCCCCAGTCAGCACATAGTCTACTAATGGATTATTTAACATTTGTTCCAACAGTATAGTATTAATGGTGGCACATATATCCATTCTGCTCGCTTTTGTTGGTTGGATATATACATTGATCAAAATTATTGACCTATTATGTTGCTCAGTATTTTTGTATTTCATTTTTACTATAAGAATGTTTTTACTATTAGCTGCAATTTTTTCATGTTCTACTTGCAAGCTGCAGGAGACAAAGGTTGCTAGCCCCCCACTTGCTCGACCATGTCTAGGATTTTTTATTGCATTTTCATAGTAACCTACATATCCATTCAGTGCAAACGGGTGGAGTTCCCAGGTTTCTTGTAAAAATAAGATTTGACATGTTGTGGGTATACATCTTATTTGCGAGTTAGGAAGTTTGGACCCTACTCCATTTATGTTCCACGAACACATTCTCAACTTAGCTGTTTTTGATTCAAAAATTGGTTTTTTAATCCTTCATTGTTCGTCCTTGTTATGCAGGGCTTGCACAATCCATTTTTCATTTATTCCTGATGGAATATCTTTCAAGGTAGGTGGGGATGCCGCTCCTGATGTGCTAATGGATCTACCCCGAGCATTCCTAAGTATAGTTCCTTTTTGTTTGGTATTTTGCTCTGTTAGGACCAAGTTTGCCTCTTTGGTGAACGGGATTGGATACACTTTCGGGGCCTGCTTTGTAATAACTATTCCCCAAGCCTTAAATGTTGAAATTTCTTTTAGTATTTGATCTGCTATTGTCATCGAATTAACCGTTACCAGTGTACTTTCTTTGGAACTGTTCTTATTAGCAATAAATTCAATGGAGTTAATGTCATCATTCTTGATATTGTTTAATGCTGGGATTGATTTGAATAATCTGAGAATATTCCCTCTATTCAGAGTATCGCATCTACCTCTGGATTCATATTCAGGGTTAAATATCAGTTGAATTTTCTCCACTACCACTTGATTTTCTTTACGTGATGAATCCTTTGTTTGGGTTGTTTTATATTTGATTGTTTTTTCTCCTTCTCGTTTTTCGATTACTAATTGATCCCAAAGAGGAGATTTAATTTTGTGCTCTACTATTGTTTCAGAGTTCCTTCTAGGTACATCATTCTTGATTCTCATCAAACATGGCTCTATGTTACCATTATAAAGCCCGTCTTGTTGGTCGGAGGATTTACTCATTGTTTTTAGTGACTGAGAGTTTCCATTCGTATGATCCTGTTTAGAGTCATTCACCTGGGCTTCAATTTTCTCAATTCTGTTTTGTTTTATACAAGGGGGGTTCATTCTAGCCATCTCATATGATCTTATTTCATTTTGACTTTTTTTATCCACATTATGTAATAGTTGTTTCTGTGGTGGCTCTTGTATGAATATTGAGAATACTTTCTTAGGTTCTTTGATGGACAACGGAGGACTTTTTCTTTCTTTACTATTTTCTTCTTCTTGTTTCAGTACTCTATTGTTTGTTAGACCATCAGATTTTATTGTTTCTTCTTGTTCCTGGTGATTGATCTCTATTTTATCCTCATTTTTTTGGTAGTTAGACTTTTGGTTTTTTCTTGACTTACGTAATTTTTTCCTTTGCCTTTTTGTCATAGTATAACCTTTTGAGTCTTGCCTCTTACAGTCATATTCTCCTATTTCTGCTGTATTTATATCTTCATCATGCATTACATTCCTTTGGTTGATTACAGATAAAGGGTCACTTACATCATGTGTTTCTTCTTTGTCCTCTGACAACCTTACTACTGCTTTTTCTTCTTTGTTCTTTTTAGCAGTAATTTTAACCTCCTCCATATTAACTATATCCCCATCCTTTTTTTTCCTTATACCCAGTTCGTGCCCAATCTCTTTCTTTAGCACATTTTTTGTGTCCTCTATTATAGTGTGCAGGACCTCAGGTATTACTGCAAGTTTCTCCAATAGGGGCGAGCAGATACATTCCATGTCTATTTTTTGTTTATCATTTTGGACTCTGATTATCAGATTATTAAGCTGCGCGAGTTTATTGTCTATCCCTGCAACTGATGATGCCATCATGGTGAGGAGATCAATCTGAATGTCCATCTTATTTGATTGGTGTTTTAGTGCCTCTAGAGTTAGCGTTGATGTTTGGTAGAATAGATCCCATTTTAATCCGACCGTTGGCATTTTTGTTCCGATCGGGTTGTTTTCCAATGGAGTTTCATTTATAGGATCTAATAAAGAAGAAGAATCTGTTTTATGATTGATATTTGCCTTTGAGAGCTCTCTTGTGGAGTTATTTTGCCCTATTTTCAACATTTCTTGATTTCCGTAATCTTTATTATGTTTGAGTAATTTGTTGAGTTCGGTGTGACTATCATCCTTATAAGACTGAGGTTTCTTCCTAATTTCTACATTTACTTCCAATGGTATTACTGTCTGTTTTAACTCCATCATGCTTTGGCACTTAGTAGATTTTCTTTTTCCAGCGTTCCTGGAGCGTTTGAGTCAGCTAGGTCGACATTATTTGAATCCTCAGTGATAGTTACATTTAGGATATCATGATCATTAATTTGGAACTCATAGTCATTCCTTTGTAGGTCACAATCTCTTTTTATGGGGGTGCTTTCAATAATTTGCCTCATGTGCTTTTCGGCTGTCATCGGATTTATAGGCGTTTGTAGATTATCTTTTTCCATATCCTTATGCATGAGTATGAGAGCACCAGCTGGGTCTTTCAAGAACTCAAACTTGTCCGGTATTTTTCCTGATTTTGCAAACATTCTGGCTATCGGAGAAATTAAGGTTTGATTTGATCTTGAAATATTGGCTTTCACATTTGGCTGCTGGAGTTTTTTTAAACGTCTGGCAGTAGTCCCTGTTGTTCTTACTTTGCCTGAACGCATTCTGGTTTTGCGTTTTGTACTATTTGATCCTTAGTGCCAACTACGGGTCCTCAAGCTCAGGGGAAAGACAGATTCCTGCGTGTCTCCACACTCACGCCAAAAGTACAAGAGTACAAGAGTACAAGAGTACAACAAATATTCTAGCCCTCAAACCCACAATTCCTTGTTCGTTTGTTGATGTCCACTCTCTGGGTGGCCTTTTCCCCTTGCCTTGTTGTTGTTGCACTTCCTTGCCTTCCTTGCCTTTCCTCCCACTCCCTATGAACGCACCCTCCCAAGCCCGTCTGCCCAATCAGTAAGGGTCAGCTGCTGTCAGGAAGGGAACAGAATCAAGGGCAGGGAGGTTGGCTGGCGCTGCAGCAGTTTAGCAATAAAACAACAACAAGCAGTAGAGCAGGAGCCCTACCCAGAGACATTTGTCCTCGCACCTCCTTATGTGCTTTTAAACTTTTAAACTTATGGGTCACGTTCACTCTCACGACCTCTGGCGCCCCTTAGATAGATATCCGCTGTTTATAGCAATAAAGCGCCTCTGTTTGCTGTGTAGTGCTTTATAGTGCTTTGTGTACTTATATGAGCTCTATATGAGCTGTAGTTAATAATCCACCGGGGGGGCCTGCTAGTGCTCAATGCCTATTACCCCACATTGCTCACCGCTCACCGCTTGGAGTCATCAGTGGTCCGTGGTGATCATTCGTGGCCTGCAGCGGTCTGCCGCGCCTCTCCCTCGCCCTCCCTCAATCGTGGGCGGGAGGCTGTATGCCCAAAGTGGTACAAAAAAGCAGAGAGCAGAAAGCACGGTCCAAGTCTGCCACAGAGCACAGCAGTAGTCCACAAGTAGACCACAAGCACAAAGCAGTCCCCACTTCGCTGGAAAAAATTCGGTGCACTGTCCCCTTTTGTGCTCACCGTTAATTCTGCTTCAAACGGCTCCGCCGCTGCACCTCTTCCTCTGCCTCCGGCCTCCGCATAGAGTCACTAATGACGAGAGGGGGGGGGAGGGTGGGGCGGCGGGCGGGTGCCTCAGGGGTGCTTCAATTGAGCGCGGCGTCTCTGGGTTCTCCGGGTTCTACTGTGATGTAGCGCGTACCAAAAGCGGCTCCCTCGGCACGCCTTAGCCTGCAGCTTACACAACTTTCACAACTTGCTCTGACAGTCAAAGTTGGGATCAGAGCCGGTGCCGGTGCCGGGAACCCTCCGGAGCTAGGAGCCTGAAGCCTAAAGCCTGGGTTTCGTTGTCTATTTGCGGCACACACGACACACGGAACACATGGAGCACACTGTGGCTGCGTCTTCACCGACCGAGATGGCGTTCTGGCGTTCTGGCGTTTGCAGGAAAACAGCGCTCTAGCACCCTCTAGCGACAAGTGCAGGACTTTCCTATTTCATATACTGTGCGGTGTGTTGCTTGTAAGTATTCCAAATTCTGGCGCATTCGTCATTGCAGAGACCCTGGCATTAGACACATGCACAGAATACACGCACAGAGTCACAGTAAGGCACACACGAACGGTACGAGAATAGAAGGACGAAAATTTGTCTAAAAGATTAATGTATTCAAAATTGATGCTGGAGAGACTGAGGATGCAAGAATAAATCATTAATGCGACCTTTAAAAGGAATCATGCCATTGTAGGAACACACCAAACGTAGTTCTGAGCAAGAAATCTAACGTTCCAGAGCAGATTATGAAAGACATACACATGTATTCTGCATTCTTTATTTGACTCCCTAAACTGTGTTACCTATAGATCTGGGCGCCAGATCTCAAAACCCAACAGGCAGCAGCCAATATCTTAGGTATGGGACCCCTACTTTAATTTGCTCGTAAGATTCAAAATCCATTTTACTCCCTCTCTACTTCCATTAAAACTGGAATTTGTGTTCTTAACTCATCAGCACTTTCAGTGCGTCGAACTGTTCAAACCATATCTGCCTTTGTGACAAAAGATCTTCTGGAAAGCAATTTTTGGAAGCTTTGTGGCCATTTAAATCAATGGTTTGGGTAGTGATAGAATCCCTACAGAATACCCCAGTGCTATACGTTAGGAATTCCTCTTGCAACAGGCTGACTTTCCAAAGGTTTCTCCTTAGAATATGACAACCTGCTTCATTGGGGCCAAAGCCGATAATTGATCCCAGAACTCAATCACTTGGTGCAGCATCAGGAGAAGGACACTAAATGTACAACTATTTATTCCACCAGTCCTGGTGCCAACCTGTTACTCATAGGAGGCATACCCCTTCTGCATATATGCACATTGCTGGGAGGAATGGAGCATAGGGAAGGCATGTGATTTGCTAGTTCAATAATTCTCCTGGGTACTGTAGAAGATCCTGGAGGGAAAATACAGCGAGGCTTGTGAGCTGCACAATATGGAAGATTCATGACCTGATGTCTCTGAAATCCTAATTTAAAATCCTAATTTATGATGAAGTCGGGTTTTAAATTATAATTCTGAAAATGCCACTTTTAGAAAGTTGGTATTATCTTGTCTTTGCCATTTGGTGCCTGCAGCCTGTCTCTGGTCAAATGACTGGGCATAGTTGGCAGTTGTACTTTGTGTATTCTTCCTAGGCAGCCACACTCAATGGGAACTTAAGTGTGACTGAGTGGGCCATCACTAGCAGGATGGGAGGGAAATGCTGGACCCAGCTTCACCTACACCTGAATAGGCTGTGTCTTGCATATCCCCTTTAGTTAGTCTAGAGCCAGGACAGGGAAGGCAGGGCATCTGTGCACTTCAAAGGCATGCCTCCTAGAAGCCTCTCCTCACTTCAAAGGCACAACTTTGTATAAAAGAAGGACCTCAGACACTGCCACTTCAGTACACTTCTGGACCTGTGGATACTCTGCCGGGAAGAAGGACTCCCACTCTGCTAGGCCCCTGCTTTGCTATGCCGACCTACTGCCTGCTGCTGTCTTGCCTGAGTTAGAAGGACTGGACCCACATCTCTTGAACCCAGAACCCCGAGTGACTTCAAGGACTAGTTGGCTGACATCCTTATCTGAAGCCTCAGGGACATAACAGGCTTCCAGCAACCTTGCACCTACACCTGGACGCTGCCATCTGTGAGTATACTCTGTCAATTGGTGCCACCCCCCTGGACCCTTGGAAGTGGGCCTAAGGTGCTTACCAGTGGAACTGATGTATCTTCTCTGCTGAGCGGGCCTTCTTGAGCAGAACCGATGCATCTCCTTGGCTGAGTGGCTCATCCTAGAGCAGAACCACCGCATCGCCGCTGCTGCACGGATTGGAACCGTTGCAAAGACCTACATTGCCCCTGCAGTCCTCAGAACCGACGCATCGCCCCGATAGCACGGTGCATCTACAGCCCAGGTCCTCTAATCTCTTGTTGACAGCAGTCTCGATGATGACGCCGGACTCCGCATTACAGCCTTGCAGCTCCTTGGAACCGACTCATCGCTAGCTGTGCGCATCATCCCCGATGCCATGACTTTGCATCGCAAGCCCTGTCAGCCAGATCTTTGATGAAAACGAATCAGGACCTTGCACCGCAGCTTTTCCGCATCTCGGAACCAATGCATTGATTCAGCTGCGCAGCACATCTTCTAAGCGCACCCACACAATGCTCCTCAAACAGGATTTAAGGTACTTTGCTCAGCATGTCTAACTAGGTCCCTGTATCAGCCTGAGCACCTTTGTGGTCAGCCTGAACTTGTGACTTTGTCCGGCGCAACCAGATAGCACCAATTGGCGTTTTGTGCTTTTTAGCTGTATTTTCACTTAAAACTCAAAGATTCAATATCTCCTGTTCAACTAATTGCAGTTTTGTCATTTTGGTCTTGTTTTCTTTATTAAAGAAATCCCTAATTTTTCTAACCTGCTTTGGGATCTTTTTGTGTGGTGTTTATACTGATTTACGGTTTGAAGTGTTGCACAAACACTTTACACATTGCCTCTAAGTTAAGCCTGACTGCTCTGTGCCAAGCTATCAGGGGGTTGAGGTACAGATTAATTTGGAGTTTGCTTGTGACTTACCCTGACTAGGATTGTGATTGCTGCTTGACCAGGGCATAGACCCCAGTCAACCAGTAACCCAAATTCTAACACAAACTTAGAGAGGTAAAAAATGCTGAACCACTCATTCCCTGGCTGTGCCCACATGTTTGGAACTCACTGACGACATAGTTCTGTCTGGCACCTTGACTCACCTGGTTTTTAGGAGAGCAGACTTAACATTTTTTATAGCATACAAAATCTGACTTTGGTCCCTCTCGTCCTGGAGAAGCCAGACAACAACTGCCCACAATTATCAAATTGATCCCAGGTTATTGTCTTTAATACAGTGCCAGCTGGGGGCTCCAAGCACCTCAATGGCAGCTGACTTCTAGATGATTGCTAAATTGCCTCCATTTCACTCCAATCCCTTCTAACTTCCCAATACCTCCAATCCAAATGTGGTACTTGCAGGCCCTTATAAGTCTGGAAAGCATTTTACCCCAGCTTGTTGCAAACAACAATGAATAGTATCCCTTGGTTCCTGCCCTTAATCAGTGCTGTACTGCTCCCTAATTATACAAAGACTTCCACATCAGTTTATACCTATGTAATGTTCCTGATGATATGGATGACAGGGTTAGGCTCAAAGTGTGGTCCCAAGCTCAATGTCACAAAGGAAGAATATCCTTGTCATTTATTTTCCACTATGTGTGTTCCCACAATGGGTGATCAAAATATTCGGGTGAATTTTGAAACATAAAAAAATCTTCAATTATTTCCCACCTGCTGAGCAAAATCAGGGTTGCTCTGTTGCTCGACAGGCAGAAAAAAAGGAAGACCACACATGTCGCTTCTAGGAGAACAGCATGTTGAGGGTCAATGTACTTACCTTGATGATAATTGCATTAAGTAGAAAACATTGCCCTGACTTCACAGTAATTTGCCCAGCAGGGACGTTTGTGTACAATGCCTGGCTGCGGGTCCTCCTGGCACACATTGAGCTGGGCCACTGAAATTATGCGATTCTGGGCTGCAGTTGTTTTTGCATAGTTATGAATTTACCGCATTTGCTGCATAATTCATCGTCTGCTTCATAATCTTCTTTTTTAACAAAAGAAATGTTTCTATCTCAAATGGATGAAAAGTTACTAAAAGCATAGTGACCTGTGTTCCTGGGTACCGGAAGGCCCTACGCAGTGATTGGTTACCTATCTTTCTGTTGCTTATTGCAGTATGTGGGTGTGAAACTGGTAACAATAAGAAGAAGTATTTTCCCAGGCAGTGTTACCATTTGGAAAAATGACAAAATAATGAAGTAATGCCATCACAGAATGTGCACCATTACGCTGTATAGTTTGCCTTTTCTTGCTGCATAATTTATACAACACTGCTGCATATTGTGGCCCTCCTCTGCCACATAATTCCAGTGGCCCTGACTGTGAGCCATGTGCCACACAGAGGCTTCCCTGCTGGGGAACTTGCTTTGATGCTGTGCCGAGGGCCAGCCAGTGTAATTAACTATTCTAATTATATTAAGGTAATTATATTGTCCTGTTCCTGAAAGTGTGGGACTTTCAAGAATTTCTTCTTCTGTGCATTACTAACTGAGCAGAACTAGGAACTCTTGCTCTGTAAGACATTTTGTTTTAATTTCATGGTTTGTAATTAGGGGAAGGCAGATGCGAAACCAGTAGAAGCATTTGTAATTGCCGGAAGTTTAAATTCGGCTTAACACTAATTAAAAAAAATCCACTCACCCCTAGTACCAACAGGGTCTGATTCCACCTGTAACCCTTTGGCCAGTACAGACATAGATGTTATCCTTTGTTCACAACTCAGAAATGTCTTGACTAGCCTTATACCACTGTTCCCATGTGTGACTCTTACTCATTCTCCATCTTGAATATGGATACAATTCATATCATACTTCCATACTATCATACGAAATTGAGTAACTGATTCTCAGGTTACCATTTCTGACGTGTGAGTGTCTTTTCCTTTTCCCTTAGCTCTGCTCATAGTGTGCTGTATTTTTTATTTTTTTATTTTGCATTTAGTAAAACCCACCTCTACCAGAAAAGATATCAGTGCTGAATTTCTATGGTTTTGTATGAGTGAAATCTGAGCCTAACTATAATGTCTCTGTAACCTTTGTTTTTTTCAGTGAATTTCTAAGGTTTTTTAAATTCTATTTCCTAACAATAATGCCCCTGTAACCTTTGGTTTTTGCAGTGAATTTCTACAGTTTTTAAATGTTATTTCCTAACTGCAACCTGTAACCTTTGAGAGTGAGTGTGTGAATGAGTGCATGAGTGTCTCAGTGGGTGCGTGAATGAGTGCATGAATGTCTCACTGGGTGTGTGAGTGTCTGAGTGGGTCTGTGAGTGGGTGCATGAGTGGGTGTCTGAGTGGGTGTGTGAGTATCTGAGTTATTCTGTGACTGGGTGCATAAGTGCCTGAGTGGGTTCTGCTTATTTTCTGCTCACTTATGACCTTTTTTTTGCCTCTTTCTGCTATTTGCTGACCTTTATTTTCCCTCTTTCTGCTAGTCCTGAGCAGAGCTTGCGGAGTTTCACTCCGCGAAGTGAAAGAAAAACTCAGCCAAGTTCCGTGGAGTTCTGTGAGCGGGCCGAGCATTGCTATGCCACCCCTAATTAAGTCCCCTTGGATGCTGAGAGTAGTTAGGGGACCAGAACCCCTTCTGTTACCACCAGTAGGTCACCCACAGTGGGATTGCTGAGACCTCATTGGTGGCCTCGCCTTGGCTGCTGAGGGTCGTTGGGGGCCAAGAACCCCTATTGTTGCCACAAGTAAATCCCCCACTGTAAGATTTCAGAGACCTCGTCGGAGGCCCATCCCGTTCTCAACCACTCTGCAAAGGGCCCTCCTGGTGCACTACTGGTTGGGGAATGATGTCCCCTTTGCTGCGGAAGGTTGTTGGGGGCCACAAACTGAATTGTTTCCTGAGCGACTTCTGCTTATTTTCTCCTTATTGTTTGCCTTTTTCCGCTGACTTCTGATCCTTATTTTTGCCTCTTTCTGCTCGTTTCTGACCTCTATTGTGCCTCTTCCTGCTCGTTGCTGACCTTTACTCTGGCTCTTTCTGCTCGTTTCTGCCCTTTCCTCTGCCTCTTTCTGCTCATTTCTCACCTTTAGTATGGCTCTTTCTGCTCGTTTTTACCTTTTTTTGCCTCTTTCGCTTGTTGCTGAACTTTATTCTGCCTCTTTCTGCTCGTTTCTCACCTTTATTGTGACTCTTTCTGCTCATTGTTGACCTTTATTCTGCCTCTGTCTGCTAGTTTCTGACCTTTATTCTGCCTCTTTCTACTCATTTCTCACCTTCATTCTGCCTCTTTTTGGCTCCTTCTGCTCATTTCTGACTTTTATTTTGCCTTTTTCTGCTCATTGTTAACCTTTATTCTGCCTCTTTGTGCTCATTTCTCACCTTTATTTCACCTCTTTCTGCTCTTTGGTGACCTTAATTTTGCCTCTTTCTGCTTGTTGCTGACCTTTATTCTGCCTCTTTTTTTTTGTTGGTAACCTGTATTCTTCGTCTCTCTGCTCATTTCTGTGTTTTCATTTGCCTCCTTTTGCTCTTTTTCCCCGGTACCATGGGGGAGCCTCAAGGTCCCTGAGGTTCCAGCCGGACTCCACTTCTTGCGGGAGCCGGCAATGCTGCTGCACGGAGGGAGCTTCTGGAAAGGCAGCTCCCTCTACACACGAGCAATCATTTCATCTTTTTCCCTGCATGCATGTCTGTGGGCGGCGAAAGAGGTGAAACCTCCGCTTCCATCGGACGGAAGCACTTTGACAGCTCCTGCCTGCTGGAAGCGGAGTGTTTGCTTTAGCTTGGCCGGAGCACTTAGCAATGGTTTGCCGTCATTTTCTTCCTCCATCTTTCGGCTTTGTGTGTTTCCCTCTCTTGCACTCAGTACATTTCTGATGCCAAAAAATAATTGCCGGTCCCCAATATTAAGTGGCGGATGCTCCCATTAGCAACTACCAGCTTAAATTGAGCACTGTTTCTCTGGCATGGGCCGGACCGGCCATAGCAGGCATTAAGTTTTTCCCCAGGAAGATGGGGACAGTTTATTTTTTACTGGGGGCCGGTTTTGCATAAGCGCTGCTGTCTCGCCCCAGTAACAACGAGGCAGTGTTTCCCACTTGCACACGCCCACACCCCCACCCCGCCTCCCTACCCCAGGGCTGGTCCAACAGAATTGACAGGGCTGCTTTGGGTTCCTAGTCCTGCCCAGGCTCTGGCTTCCGAATGTGTGTGGTCCACAGTACATAGACCTCAAAACAAATAAAATAACTAATTGCTTTTCAAATTGTGCTTATCCACGGAAGACTTCAACCTCATCTCTACCCTTAAAAAATGTAAACATTGCAAGGGGTTGGATATGCTTGCTGTGTTTGCATGGTGTACCTTTTGGCTGGTATTACATGCAAATTTTTTTTACTGCTGATTTGGTACTTAAGCCTGCCACGTGTACTCTGTCCACAGCGTACATTGTTAAGTCATTACGGGTTTACCTCTCACAAGTCACAGGTGATGCACTCAGAGTTGCTCAGCTCTCTCGCCACACCCAGAAATTAATATTTTGCAAGTCAAAAGGTTAACCTTCTCGTCACCTGCCTTGGTTCCTTATTTTTCTGTGACTCATACATTTTATGAGTCTGTTTTGTCAGGCGTGAAGTTTAATGGATGACATTAATGTGGACTGGCAAGTAACCAACTCTGCTTAACGCTAATGGCCTGCCAGGAATATTCTAGTATTCTAGTCAGCCTTGTGCTGATTTTCTACCCTTTGTCTGCTTCTAAAGAAAATCAACATCTATGGTACTCACACTCACGGATACCAATTTCCAAGTTTTTCTAGTCAGCAAACCTTTGCAGGAATACTCCTGGTAAGCTTTGACAGTTGAGATTTCCAGACGTACTTCTTTAAAAGTTTTGTGGATACCGTTTTTAGGTCTGGCGTTAGCTAAGACCAAAAATATATATATGTACAATATACTTATTTAAAGGGACTTTCAAACAGCTTTCTTCATCCACTGGTCTGTTGGTGTGTTTTTCACATTTTGCTTCCGCCCATTAGAGCATACAGCATGGGGGCAACGTTCATTCCACTTCAGGCACTGGATAGCTTCACTTTGAGCAGCTGCATTTTGCTCTTTTACAAGGAGTACATTCGCACACAAGCTAGTTCCCTTCTGTGCCAATGTTTTTTTTTAATTTATTACTTTTATTTTATTTTGTGTTTAGAGATTGATGTCACAGAAGGACAGATTATATCAGATGTGTGCACAGGCCATATTCCACACTTTAACAGTTCCGATCTCCTACCAATGTTATTGCATGTTCCTTTTGGAGTGTCCTTTGTTTAGATGCTGGTATTTCACAGCATAACAGAATGCGTCATTTGAAACTGCTCTGTGTTAAGTTGTCAAAAGCTTCAATATTATAGATGTGAATTTATAAGCAGATAATTCTTCAGAACACATTTGTTCTGGGCTCAATTTCGCCAATGGTTCTTTAATAAACTTTGATCAGAAAGAAAACCAGCCTTTATCCTGACCATTTTCTTCTTTCCTTTCTTCTTTCTTTCCTACTTCTTTCTTTCTTCGTTTCTTGGTTTCCTTCATTTTTGCTTTTCTTCTTTCATGCTTTCATTCGTCTTTCATTCCTTTCTTAAAATAAAATTCTTTAGTTCCTTCTTTACTTTTTCTTTCATTCTTTCATTCCTATGTCTTTCCTATTGTCTTTCACTTCATTTTCCTTTTAATTCTTCTTTCTTTCTTTCCATCCTTCTGTCTTTCTGTTCTCTATTCTTTCTTCTTGCCTTCTCTCTTTCTTTCTTGCCTTTCTTTCCTTCTTTATAGACTTTCTTTCCTTTCTTATTGTTTGCCTTCCTTCTTTCTTCTCTTCTTGCCTTCTCTCTTTCCATCTTTCTTTCATACCTTCCTGCTTTCTTTCATTTCTTCCTTCTTTATTTCTTTCTTTCCTTCCTTCTTTCTTTACTTTCTTCCCTTTCTTTCTTTCTTTCTTTCTTTCTTTCTTTCTTTCTTTCTTTCTTTCTTTCTTTCTTTCTTTCTTTCTTTCTTTCTTTCTTTCTCAAAGGCAAGAGGCGGGCACCAATGGCAAAATTATCATCTTTTTTGGTCTGAGATATCCAAGATGTTTTGATCTTACTAAAACTATGTATATGACATAGTAACCTGTAGAGGTTTTCAGCCACACTTCAACCATTTGTATATGATTGTGTCATTCACATTTTTCTCCAACACACTAATGCATGCATCAAAGGGCAAAGTGTTATCCGACTTCAGCCAATGGCTGACTTCATTATGAGTTACACCATGCCACCATTTCACAAGAAGCAAATCCACATACGATGCCATGGCGTAGTATGGCAATCTGTGCTTTTTTGAGACTATAAGACATTTTTGCCTTTACCAAATTTTTCTTTTTAGCTTGACAAATGCCTGTCAGCCTTCCAAACAATAACGTTTGCAAAAGCCATGACAGAATAAAACAAGAATTGCCAAAAGGCTGACAAACACCAGATCTATTGGCTTTGCCAATGCTTGTTTCACTAACAGCAGCTATTTCCACAATGTAGACTTGTACACAGGGTACAATTACACAATCTACTATTTCCAGTGTGGGAAAGAGTCAGATGAAAATTTGTGAATGGCCACAATAATTATGTGTCTTGAACCTTTCACAATCTTTCAAGGTTTACCTCATCTTCGTACACCCGCTTTCCACTAGTGGCATGGGATGCAGCCCTGTGGAGTAGCACATAAGTGTTCACTAACTATTCCATGGGAGATAAAGCATTTACACGTGTGACATATCCATTTGTGAGTACCTTGCTCATTAAAATCCAGCCATGTGTGCACATTACATAAACGTACTAGTACAAAGGGTTTTGTGAATCTGACTCTGTAACTCAATTGAGCGGCTACATGGAGAAATGGCACATGACGAGTAGAGGATGAAGGAGAGAGATGGATGCAAGCGTGGCAGAACCTGGAAACAGGATGTTATTAATTGACACTGATATGACAGATTGATTTTGAATTAAAAGGAAAAGTTCACAAAACTGATGGTGAAATTAGAACATCAATCTTAGTGTTTTTTAAATCGTTTCGTTTTCTTAGCACTCTGAGGCCAGTCACGATGTGTGGTATATGCAGCAGCAGTGCACGTTTCATTCAAGCAAATCCACATGCACATACATAGAGTCATATATACCCTTACAATCATAGGTATAGCAATATATTATACAAGTGTACACATATATATATATATGTGCATATACATATATATGTGTGTGTACGTATATTCACAGAAAGATTCAAAGGTTAAAGATAAGTCATAGTTAGGTATGGAAATAATTAGGACTGGGCAGAGCTCGCTGAGTTTCACTCGTGGAGTTCCACGAATGAGCGGAAATAGGCATGTTGTGCTGCTCGCACTGGGATGTTGCACCAGGACCTCATTTTGACAACAAAATCTGCATGAATGGCACCTCGTGGCGTGCCAGAGGGCGCAGCTTTTTGAGCTGATTTTGATACCGCTCAAGTAGAATTTCTACCTGAGTGACAGCAGTCTCTCTGGGTGCCCTTTTAGTGACCGCAAATTGTGCTAGGGGCAGTGCTTTAAATGGGCCGGCTCTCACCGGTACTGAGTACCGGCACTTTTTCCTTTTCACCCCTTGAGTACCGGCACTTTTCCTAAAAAGGAAGAGAGTACCGGTACTCATGGAACCTGACTTCTACATAGGCAGCGCTCATTTCATCCCTCAACCTTTAACGAGCACTGCAGGGAATTAATCAGGGGAGCACTTGTCACCCAGCGTGAGCTGCTTTGGAATTCATCAGGGCGGGTGTGTGTCAGCAAAGTGGTTATCTTTTCCATTGATCTTTCACGGGGCTGAGAAGGGGGTACAATCAAATGGGTGGCGGTGGGCCTCACTGTTCTGGATAGAATCGTGAACAGGACAGAACAAAAGAGCGTTTGCTAATGCTTTCACTATTGCCACACATCTGAATTGCCTACCACGCACGTGAATGGCCTACTTGCCTGCTGCTACTTTCTTTGTTTTTCTGTTGTTGAAAATGTTAGTTATCGCTGACCAGCAGTGTCTCATTTAGAAGTGGGTTTATGCTCCAACGGACCCACATGTTCAAGCACCGCACACCGAGTTCGCTACCTGGTGTGCTCATGTTAAAAGAGGTAACTGTCGCTTTCTATGTGGACAAACAAAGTGACGCTCTTCACAACCTCATGAATGGAGTGGGTGGGGTGAGAGCACTGATGGAAGCAGCATAGAAGATTCTGAAATAGGCATTCATCTCGAGTTTTTTTCCACAGCAGCCATTTCAAGAAGCAGGCAGATTTGAAAGATTCCCGAATATGTTGCATCGTTTTTCCCGTGTTGTCCTTGCAGTGATAAAGCAAAAAAATGAAATTCATTCTGTTGTCCTGAGGGGTGGTTACTAAATGGAGACAGTTGAACTCATAGTCGATATAGTGTGGGTTTAAAGCATATTTGAGGGGTGCAGAATGAATGCTATTTGGAGCACTGTGTTCACCTGGGCATGTTTTCTGCAGAGTGCAGTGTAGCTCCTATTTTCCCAATAGGCTCTGCGCATTGGAATAATACCTACAGCAGTAAAGGCCTAGGCCAGACGTTAACTAGGTCTACTACTGTCGATACTAGACTTAATTTTTGGGTTTGCCAGCTAAGCTCAGAGTTCGCTAGAAACTTTCTCGAATGTTCAAGGAAGGATTAACTCCCCTGATTAGACAAGAAGGGATTTAGTTTCTGACAACCATAGAACATGACAACTTTGCTCTCCCCTAATCAAGAGTCAATCTCAAGAGTCGTGTGAGCACAAGGCAATTATTTTACTCAGTCAGTACGTGCATTCTTAGTCTCATCAGAATGTAGAGAAAAGGAAGAGACGGGCGTGTTCAATAAAAGGTGTTATTTATTGATCAGTCTCTTTTCTCGTACAAGAGAAATGGATCGATATTATTGCAATACTTATAGTTAAGTAAAGTGCATACATTAAAAGCAATAGTATAAAATAGTACTGTAAAAACATTGATATGGTTTCTGAGCCATATGATGTTTTAAAATGATTAAAATATATTTACATACACATATACATTTGACTAAACGTACTCAACTGGTGTTTCTAAATACGCCTACCCCGTGTACCTGACCTAAGTCTAATGCGTGGGCGGGAATAGAAAGTTACAGTTTAAGTTAAGTTTGTTTTTGCCAAGTGAATAACTAAAGAATTCTCTGTGAGGGGTTATTCAGTTCTGTACCTGGAATTTAGGATGGATGAGGAATGGTATCTCTTTCTCTGCTCTCGATATTCCAGGCTGCCTGCGAGGGCTGCCCAGAAGCGCCGGTGCTGGGTCTCTCGGCTTGAGATAGCAGCGCGTCTCTCAGCGCGTCAGGAAGGCGGGGCTGCTGCCTGCGGGGTCTGCTTCTGCTCTCGGCTTCGGCAAGTATGGCTGCTCCGTCTTGTCACCACGCGTGTGTTTGCATAGGGCAAGGTCGGCAATATTTATACCTTAAAGGTGCCGAGATTGACGTAAGGATGGACATAGGTACGTCAATAAAGATGTCATACGACTTGCTCGTTAGCACATTCTTTTGCAAAAGTTCTCTGTGAAATCAAAACAATGGCCGCACGGATTTTCCAGGTTGTCATAGGTTTGATTTGTTATGAGAACGTCGTATGCCTTATCAGGGGCTGGAGGAATGTCGCTTGTCTAATTAGATCTCAAGCGTTATGACCTAATCAGATAACACGTTCCTGTGCCGTAGTGTGACTGCGTCAGATAACGGTATCTGCATCATGGGGGTTTTCTTGCCTCATGGGCTGACTGTTAGTTAACTAGCTAGGTAGTTTAACCAGAATAGGGTCAGGAATAGGGGGATCGATTCAGAACCTATAGAAATACACGACACCCACTCCACGCTAACTATGGTCATATCTACTAATCTATGCATAGTATAACATAGTACAACATACTATAGAGTATAGTGTATACCTTACCACCCCAAAATACATAAATGCATTTCGAAATTTTCAAATATACTGAAAAATTGCAGTCATATATATTGTATGCACTTAAGCTATGAATTAAATGCAAAGATAAACACGCATTGTAATGCATTATTGCTTTTTGGTATATGAGAAATACACATGAAATGGCTCTTAATATAGCTATACAGAAAGGAAAGTCGAGACCATTTCATCACATAATAAAATATTTGTGAACATACCAGCGGGCAGCTAAAGTCTATATAAAGTATCTAAAAATAGAAATCTTAGTTCTCTAGGAATAGTTTCTTACTTTAAGCAGAAGATCAGTGTCCCGGAAAAAATATATAGAAAAATATTTTATGGGCTTGCTGAAAAAAATTGCTGTCCGTGAACTGGATTGTAATTGTTCTTGTGACTTTATTTTTTAAAGTTGAAGGCCGAATTCAGGGAACGCCGTGTGCGAGTTTACTCAAAAGTCTCTATTTCTGTTCCGGAGAGAACATCATATCATTCAGGCTTTCGAAAAAACTGTCAACAGCTTCATGGGAAAGTTCCACTAAGTCGGAAATAGGGGTAACCATGCATTCATGCGCATGATTGTCTCCATTGACATTCTGATTTGCATTTCTGACAGAAGGTCGTACCTGTTCGATGTTGCTTTCATCTTGAACTTCACTACTCTTCAATCGTAGTGGTGAAGATTCCAGGAATGCCGTCATCAGAATTGGCAGCCTTTGAGGGCAGCACAGTGCGTGAACCTTGGTAGGAACCAACAGTGTATCTGCATCCACTGGCGCATCCGATTGTAGCGTCAGACAGGTGTCTAACACGCATTCTTCTCCGCATAGCAGACACCTTAGTACAGGTAAAACACACCTTTGCCACATTGGTCGAAATGATAGAAACCAAGTCATGTTTAGGTCTCTAAGCCGGGAGAGTCCCAGGATTTTTGATATCCGGTCCCGGTATCCAATGGCTAGGATCGTATCTTCCATTGTCGCGAGAGTTTGATCTGTGACATGGGTTGCCATAACGAAAAATAAGGACTAGGAATAGGATTCCTGCAATTAGTCTCAGGATCAGGGGAAGTCCGCCAAAAATCGAATGGACGAAATCTGGAAAAATACCCAGTATGGCTTTGAATGGTGTTAATGCCATCGAAAATACTGTCTTAAATACCTTTGAGACCCCAGTGGTATCAGAAATATTTAAGATTTCGCTCAGGATTTCCGCGAAATGTACGGGGGAATTAGTCGATAATAATGTATGTATCTCTGCAGTCGTCCTTGCGACTTGTAGATCATATGTTTCTTTTGATGACGTGAGCCTTGTAGGCGTCTGTAGAAGCACTGTTTTCATTCTGCTTAAAGTATCTATTCGAATAGAAGTAATTTTCAAACCGGGCCATGCCCTTGCCTCCCTGTCTGGTAAGGAGCTGGGGAACAAAGAACGTCCACAGCACTTGACCTTCGCCGTCGTGGTGACGAGATAAGGAGTCCCGGGCATAAGACTACAACATCTGCGGTCTACAATAAGAATGTAACTCCCATTATAGAGTCTTTGAAAGAATGGTTCTATTTCAGTTGCAGGTGCGCCTTGCTGGTGACATGAAAGGTTGTATGAATTCCCTTCACAGGCTCCGTGCAAACTAATTCCGTTACACAGAAGCGTGCCGCTTAGTGACATAGCACAATTGTTGCCACTAAGAAACACTTTCTGTCCTTTATTACTGACACATGCATGTGAATAGGGCAGGTTCCAAGTTGTTTTAAGGTACCCCTTTCCCAATTTCTCGTACATGCCACCCTGTATATATTTTTGGCAGTATTGAAACCTGAAGGTTGAGATTGGAATATTTATGATTCCGTGGATTATCCATTCACTGACAGGTCGTTCTGACATTGTCATCGGTAATCTTTCTATTTTTTCAATGCTCAAGATTGTATAATCAGCACCCTTCTGCGCCATACCGATTTGTCTATCAGTAAGGTTAAAGATTTGGAATAGTGACGTTGTGTTGATTAAACGCCAAGGCACATAGCCTGAACGCAGATTTTGTAACGTCCAGCCAAGCTGTACAATAGAGCGCAATTGTGACTGACCATGTTGTAATAACAGTAAGTCTTGCGATAATATATCGATTGCTGAAGACACAATGCTGTCCAATGAAAAAATTCTGGAGGACAGAGTCATTAACCCATTGTCCACTACAGAAAGTGATTTTTCCAAATGAATACGATCAATTTCACGTATTCTCTCTGCTGTTTCAATTTGAGTAACCTTCCAGGCCTCATTGTATGCTGCATATACAGAGGCTGCTATGAAACGCTTTTGACGCTGTTTGCGTGGTCCCAGTATGAAATCACGCAAGTCAGCACCATCAGTAAGTAAAGTTAGGTGTTGCTTAATTTCAGGCAGTGTGGAAGACTGTAGCCATTGAAGGCATACTTTGCCCACACTGTAGGTTGTTATTATCCCTGGGTGATGTCTTTGGGGATATCTAGGGTCTGGCCTGGTCATTTTGAAACCCTGTGTTTTATTCAGGAATCTATCTTGACAGTGATTTGTATCTGTGGGCCAGATCAACCATTGTTTCCAATCAGGATGTGTTCTGTTTTGGTTAAGTATATGGTTTATGTCTATTTCTTCATCTGTTTCAGAGCTATTGCTAAACATTGTTGGCTTTGGTATAGACGGGTTATTTAAATCTTTGATTTTGGCTAAGCCAAGACAGGTGGTTTGTTGAACAGTGTCATTTAAAAATATCATTTGTTCTGGGATCATGCAGGCTCTAAACAAAGCTTCTATACCCTGTACTTGCCATTCTTTTGTACCCCAAACACTTTTCAAATCAACATTTTTGTCCCAATAATCAAATCCAAATGTATTCATTTTTTCAAAGAATGAATCTGAATATATCAATTTTGTGTTGGTTATCATGGTTTTCATCCCTGTCTTGTGTGACAATTTGTAATAAAATGTTTCAGCATTAGTTATGTTAAAACCTGAAAAATATGAATATTTGTCATAAACGGTTCTAGAGCTCCCTTTTGGAGGTGTAGCACAATGTTCCCATTGATTATAATTTAAAACATTTCTAGGTTGTGCAGATTTATGCAAGAAATGGTTACCATAATGGTTATAGCAATACATACTATCATAATTTGTAGAACCTTGCAAATAATCATGTTTTGTAAATTTAGCAGACATTACTAAGTCAGACATCATATTGTTTATACTTTCAAAGTCCCAATCATCAGCAAATGAGTTTGGTTTTGCAAAATCACTCAAGGAGATCTTGATTTGGTGTGGATATTTCAGGATCTCGACCGGACCATAAATTTCATAGTCAGTGTTGTCCCAGGCTACCCCACCAGGTATTGGAATTGCTGTGAAGTTGGCTGAAGAAAGTTCTGAAGAAAGTTCTCGTTTCTCGACGTGTGAAGATGTGTGTGGTTTGAGGACCAAGTTGATGTTCTGACTTGCTGTGTCCATTTTAGCATATTTTCCCTCAATGAAGCGTCCCAAGGTAAATACCATGATGAGCCAAAGTATGAGGATAAATGCACCAAAACCCACCCAAAATTCAATCCATGGAGTAACCAGATATGTTTCTTTCAGTTGTTTCAAAAGTTCCTTAGCTTTGTCTTTAAAGGATTTTGATGATGGCTGTGTCTTTTGTTCGCTGAAACCTTCAGAGGAATCATCGAAGTTGATGAAGTAACCAGATGCAGTTCTGTCAATTGTTCCAATTGGTTCAGGATTTTTGTTTCTTGCATTTTCACTTGGAACTTCATTGTAGATTGGTGTGTCTCTGCTAAATGTCTTTATTTGGGTTTTCAGAGGTCTGAGTTCTATTGCATTGTTGCATAGTCCTTGTTGTTCTTCTTTAGGCGTTTCGAATGTGATGAGCCTCTTTGTTAGGACCTCTGTACTGGTAGCAAACCTTGGTGTTCTGCTACTTATTGGGAGTCCACTTGGCCTACTGTTTGTTATCGGCCACATGTTGTGGTTTTACCAGGTCGATGGATACAACTCGGTTCTCCTTTTTTCCAGCAAGTGGCGGTAGTACAACTGATCTTGTCCCGTTGACAGACAAGACAGGAACTGCTTTTCTGTAAGAAGGCCCAAATTCCTTCTTTACCGCGATCTTCTCCCTGACTAGATCCCCGACTTTTGGAATCCAGACAGGTCTTGCTGGGACAGGTGGTGATTCTTCAGTGGTTGTTGGCTGTTGTTTCAACTGTATGTTGCTCAGGTCTTTTCTTGTTTTGTTTAAGTCCTGCAAAATAGCCAAACGGTCTTTGACATCAAAGGTTTTTTCTATTACCACTGAAGTCTGACTATCAAGGTCAGAGATCAACATCCTAGTTCCGAATAATAATTCGTACGGACTGAATCCCTTCAGAGAATTTCTTGGCAAGTTATTTAGACTACGTTGGACACTTATTAGATGTTTGACCCACCCAGCTCCCGAACCTAATACCTTTGCCGTTATAGATTGCTTTATGTCACTGTTTTTTCTTTCAACAATTCCGTTCCCCTCAGGGTGAAATGGACAAGAGTACCGCAATTGCACGCCCATGCTGACCATGGCCTCCTTATAAGCCCGAGAGCTAAAAGCAGGACCATTGTCCGAATGCAGAATGCCAATTGCGTATGTGCCGATAAAGACTCGCAAATCTTTTATAACAGTTCTGGCGTCAGCCGTTCGCTGGGGCCACATCCATATGAATCTCGTGCATGAGTCCACTGCGACCAATATATATTTATAGCTACCATCCCTTTGTAAGGGACCGCAGTGGTCTAGATAAACACAGGCTAATGGTTTATCCGAGATTAGAAGGGGCGTCTGTGCTGGACGTCTCACAGTTGATACTTTCATTTTTTGACATATTTCACATGCTAGAACATAGTTCCTTGTTTGTCTTCTCATTTGTGGCCACCAGTATCTCTGTCTTAATAAGGATACAGTGGCTGAGACGCCAGCATGGGTAGAAGCAAGCCCTTCGTGTGCCGCTATTATCAGTCCTAACCTATGTTCCATGTTTGGAATTGCTCTATCCCCCACTCCAGGGATTCGAGCAAAAGGGACGGAGTTTGCATCGATTATGTATGTATAATTGAGTGGATAGTTGATCGGTAGTGCTGAGCAGTCGCCGTTTGATGACGTTTTCACTGCCAGCAATGTTTCACCGTCAATGTATTTTAATGTACGCTTTTTTCGATCTACGGGAGCCGATTTAGTGGCTGCCGCTGCGGCTGTTTCAGCCAATGAATTCCCTACAACGTGAACGCCATCACGTTGATGACTCAGTGAGTGAGTCACGTGAGTCTTTGGTAGTTCTTTCTTCAAAAGAGCTACTTGTTCCCAGAGAAGTCTCTGCTTTATTGGTGCATCTGTGTCATCTTTGTAACCGTTCTGAATCCATGTCTGCAAATCCTTGTTATATGCTTTGACGCAGAAATATGAATCTGACACTATAAGCGTCGGGAATTCGCGATCCGCATTATCTAGCGCCATTTTCAAAGCTATTATTTCAGTTTGTAGTTCTGAATTAGTTTCTACTGAGTGTGATTTTGTTAATAGAGGTTTTAATATACCTCCGCGCCACACTTCTTTTATGATCTCACATGTGGGATTGTATGCATGTTCTCCCCAAACGGAGGGTTGAGCATGTCCGTCTGTATAGATTACACAGGCGTAATGTCGTAGAGGTAGAATGTCGATTGGCAGAGGATACGTCTTTTCATATTTAAATTTTTTTAATTCTTCTAGTTCTGGATCAAAGTAGTAGTATACTTTTTCCGTTGTAATTGAATTCACCCATTGTATCCATTCTGGATCTAATGTTGTTGATGGTAAATTACACGGTGTTGTTAATGCCTCAAAGGCTGATTCAGCTGTTCTGACTGTGATATGTCTACCGTCAGCTATGTCTTTTTCTCTAGCTATTGCGGTTTGAACTGCTTGAACCATTTTTCCTTTGTTGCTGAATCTCTGTTCAGCTTTTGTGTACAAATGTGATTTGAATGTAATTGGTACCTTTTCTCCCTCATTAGAGGTCAGGTATGTGAATCCGCATTTCCCTGGGATGACTCGGATCACAAGGTTGCGTGTATTATCACGGGTTTCTAATTTTGTCTTAATTAGCATGTCTGTTTGTAAGGATCTCAAAATTTCTGTGTGTGTTTGAGTCCAACTGGATCTTTTAAAGTCTGGTTTAATTAGATCATAAAGGGGCTTGACCCTTTCTGCGTAATTTGCAATGTATGTTCTTCCGAAATTTAGGAAGCCTAGAATTGACTGTAGGTTTTTTAGTGTTTTAGTAGCTTGGATTACGGCACATTTCTCTAGGAAATTGTCTGCCAGGCTTTTGCCTTCACTTGATAACTCATATCCTAAGAATAGGACTGTCAGATGGGCAATTCTGGACTTTTTGAAGTTGAATTTGTAACCCTCTGCAGCGAAACCAAGTATTATGGTGTTCACTCTTTTCAAGTGAGTCTCCAAGTCATCATCTGTTAAGTAAATGTCATCGACATAAGATAATGCTTCATCCTCATATAGTTGTAGTAATTCTGTTACTCTTGCTGAGAATACCCCCGGGCTGTTCTTGTACCCCTGGGCTAACCGACAGAATTGTTTTTGAGTGCCATTTACTGAGAAAGCTGTTAAATATCTGCTCTCTGGTGCTATGTTTTGACAAAAGAACCCATTGGAGATGTCCAAGGTTGTTTTGTATTTTTTGCGCACTATGTTATTCATTAGTGCAGCACTGTGTGAGTTTTGCACTGCAAAAGTTTTGCAACATGTGTTAAGGTGTCGGTAATCCAAAACTAGACGGTATGAATTGTCTGGTTTGGAGACCGGAAACAAAGGATTGTTCATTTGTGAGGTGCAAGTTTCAATCACCCCCTGGTATTCTAGCTGATCTAGTATTTCATTTACCTGTTTTTTAGCTTCTTGCTTAATTGGGTACTGCCTTTGTGCAGTTGGTTGTGATTTTAACTGGATTTTGTGAGGAGGAGAGTCCTCATCCCATCCTACATGATTTTTGTATAAAGCAGGTGCTAAGGCCACTGCCCACTTTCTAGCAAGTGTGTATTTTTTATGAATCGGTATTTGATTCGAGAAGGCAGGCATAATTACTTCTTCGCCATGAGGGCACTCCCTGACAAACTCTGGTGGCCAGTCTTTTTCAGCTAGAAGGATGTCATAGCCCTTGGATAGGTTATCCCAAAATAGTCCCCTTATTTTCCTAGTCTTATCTCCCTCTATACGTAATGTTATCTCGTATATCTTGTGGGGTTTGCTAACTCTGGTATCTGCAGTTTCCACTTGAAGGTATTCATTCGTGTCCACTGTCTCCAGATGATTCATAAGGACTTTGCGAGCTATGCTCACCTCTGCTGCGCTGTCTAGCATTGTCTGAGCCCATTCTCCGTTTTTCAGTTGTGTCCTCAGTATTCTCGGCATTTTTAACTACCTTGATACTGGCTACCTTCTTTTTTGGAAATTGTGATTTCTTTTTCAGTTGAGCAGGTTCCTTGTCTTTGGACTTGGCGTGCTCTTCTGATCGTCCTCTTCTTTCCGATTTCTGCGAGGAATTCTGAAAAGATTGAGAGGGACGTGTATCAATGTCTTGATATCTATCAGGTTTTTTAATATTATCCCTATTTCTAAGGTTATATCTATTCCCAGAGGGGTCACTCTGGGGTGACCTTTGTCTCGGGTTTGGAGATTTCTCTCTTCGCCTAGGAGACCTTCCTCTGGACTGGAATTTCTTTTCTTTAGGATTGGATTGTTTGTTCCCATCCCAGTTCTTTTTTGGTGAATTATTATTATTATTAAAAAACATTTTTTCTGGACTTGTAGTCAGTTGCGGTTTTACCGGTATTCCACCTAGACTATCTCTGCCTAGTTCTTCATAGGATTTTTCTATGATTCTGGCAATTTCAGCTGGTTGGTCTGCTATATCTGTCTCTTTTAACCTCTGGCGGATCGCCACGTTTGCTGCTTCACCCTTTATATTGGCTAGTAATATAGCCGAAACCTGTTTGAAGTCTTTTAGTAATTTCATACCAAGAGTTAAAGCAGGTTCTGGACCGTATTCATCTTGAATTTGTTTAAGCACATCTGGTATTACCGAAATGGATGGAACACCGTGCGTTTTTGTATAGATGGAAGCAAAGACTGTACCCCAAGTGTCACAGTCCTCAATGTGTGGTGCGATTCCCATTGGGAGACATATAGTCAGAATCCTGTGTTTTTCCAGCGGGGTGGTGTCAGGAAACACCGCCTCTATTTGGGTAATTTTCTGTGCCAACCAGAATGGTATCTGTTCCCGTTTAGCTGGAACTTTACCTAGGCAGGATTGGATGTTCTGTGGTGTAATTTTATTTGTGTTCCCCTGGTGAGGGGTCAGCTGTGGAAGTTTAATCGCTGGCTGAATTGTTGAAGTCCGCATTACATACTGAACTAATTGTCTGTGAATTTTTAGTAGTTGTTTTAGCTGTATTAACAGCTCTGCTGCAGGCATTCTTTCGATGTCTGGATGTGGTGTGTATCCGGCTAAGACCGGCCACGTTGCTCCTGGTCTTCCTAAAGGACCGAGCCTTGTAATGTGATTGTTATGTATTAGGGCGCCATCAAATAAGAGCAAATGCTCTTGGAATTTGAGTGGTACTTCCACCTCCTCGAAAGGAGTGTACGTTTCAGGAGGTTCCTCTACTTTGTAATAGTGGAAGTACTTTGTTACAGCATTTGCTGCTGGAAAATGTATCCATGTATAGTATACCTCTGTCTGCCGATATTCGTGTGCCTCAATTACGAATATGACTGTGCCACCTCTAGGTGTCAGTCCATTTTCTATAAGTTTTAAGGTTATAGATCTCCTTTTAATGACCGGAATGAGTATTATATCCGCGTCTGCTGCTTGCATGGTAGCATCAGCATCTGCTATTTCAGTAGCTAATCTAATTGCCTCTCTTTCTCCATCACTGTCTCCCATTTTACTGACAGGATGGTATTATTTTTATTTGCAGATCAGGTTTCTTTATGGAAACAGAGATTAGATGCACAATATTCTGGAACTGTTTTATCCTTCAACGTTGACTAGACCAAAAACCATACATAGGAGTTCCCTCCTGCGAGGTTTTGGAGGATATAATAACCTTTCACCCACTCCAGACGTCTTTGGAGTATTTGGGAAAAGGGGTCTGAGTGAGAAAGCACGACTGAGTTACTCTAAATGTCTTACGTTAGTTTTATCGCCCTTTCCAAACGCGTTGGGCGCCATGTAGTGTAGCTCCTATTTTCCCAATAGGCTCTGCGCATTGGAATAGTACCTACAGCAGTAAAGGCCTAGGCCAGACGTTAACTAGGTCTACTACTGTCGATACTAGACTTAATTTTTGGGTTTGCCAGCTAAGCTCAGAGTTCGCTAGAAACTTTCTCGAATGTTCAAGGAAGGATTAACTCCCCTGATTAGACAAGAAGGGATTTAGTTTCTGACAACCATAGAACATGACAACTTTGCTCTCCCCTAATCAAGAGTCAATCTCAAGAGTCGTGTGAGCACAAGGCAATTATTTTACTCAGTCAGTACGTGCATTCTTAGTCTCATCAGAATGTAGAGAAAAGGAAGAGACGGGCGTGTTCAATAAAAGGTGTTATTTATTGATCAGTCTCTTTTCTCGTACAAGAGAAATGGATCGATATTATTGCAATACTTATAGTTAAGTAAAGTGCATACATTAAAAGCAATAGTATAAAATAGTACTGTAAAAACATTGATATGGTTTCTGAGCCATATGATGTTTTAAAATGATTAAAATATATTTACATACACATATACATTTGACTAAACGTACTCAACTGGTGTTTCTAAATACGCCTACCCCGTGTACCTGACCTAAGTCTAATGCGTGGGCGGGAATAGAAAGTTACAGTTTAAGTTAAGTTTGTTTTTGCCAAGTGAATAACTAAAGAATTCTCTGTGAGGGGTTATTCAGTTCTGTACCTGGAATTTAGGGTGGATGAGGAATGGTATCTGTTTCTCTGCTCTCGATATTCCAGGCTGCCTGCGAGGGCTGCCCAGAAGCGCCGGTGCTGGGTCTCTCGGCTTGAGATAGCAGCGCGTCTCTCAGCGCGTCAGGAAGGCGGGGCTGCTGCCTGCGGGGTCTGCTTCTGCTCTCGGCTTCGGCAAGTATGGCTGCTCCGTCTTGTCACCACGCGTGTGTTTGCATAGGGCAAGGTCGGCAATATTTATACCTTAAAGGTGCCGAGATTGACGTAAGGATGGACATAGGTACGTCAATAAAGATGTCATACGACTTGCTCGTTAGCACATTCTTTTGCAAAAGTTCTCTGTGAAATCAAAACAATGGCCGCACGGATTTTCCAGGTTGTCATAGGTTTGATTTGTTATGAGAACGTCGTATGCCTTATCAGGGGCTGGAGGAATGTCGCTTGTCTAATTAGATCTCAAGCGTTATGACCTAATCAGATAACACGTTCCTGTGCCGTAGTGTGACTGCGTCAGATAACGGTATCTGCATCATGGGGGTTTTCTTGCCTCATGGGCTGACTGTTAGTTAACTAGCTAGGTAGTTTAACCAGAATAGGGTCAGGAATAGGGGGATCGATTCAGAACCTATAGAAATACACGACACTTTCAACAAACTATTTGACTCGAGGAGATAGCTTAGGAAGGGTACATACATGGCTCTTCTGCGCGTCAATATAAAGCCAAACCCTTAAATGCTTGAACAGTTTCCCCTCTTTTATCTGTCCCTCACAAAGGTCCTGTCCTGCGTACAGTGACATTCCCCCCAAAAAAGTGTGTATTTCCTTTTTGAAGGTAAAATGTGAAAGACGATGCCACAGACAGACCCAATATTCACTTTAATCGTATCATCAAAAAGAACTTGTTTTAGTTGCCCCGTGGTTTTGTAATTTGGTCCTCGATTGCAGCAGTAATTACAGCAGCTTTGCCCCTATGGCAACGTCTAGACATTTTAAAAGCCCAGAGTCACGTCGCAGTGCAGCCAGTCTGTTGGCTTCATTTGACCAGTGGCCCTTGATCAGCAATTTCTGATGGCACAGCTGCTGCTTCTCCCCTCTCATCACAAGCACAGGGTGAAAATAACGCGGTGCTCGAGCCTCACTTTTAAGGACGTTGTGGTTCACAAGCCTTTATAAACCCTTCCCTCTGACTCGTCCCCTCCACATCCCTTTAGCTCATCCCAAGCCTCCTCCTACTGCTATGACCTAAAAAAAAAAAAGTCTAAATCCTTCCCTCTTCTATCCCTCCACTATTCTTTGCGATCCAAGCAATAGACTAACATGTCCAGTCATATTTCACTAAACAAATCTATTATAGGTTCCAGAGTAGCGTGCTACTCGCCAAGAAAGTGCTTCAATACCTCATTAGGGGTAACAAGCACGATATAAATACAAACCTTTTTCCCTAGTCTATCCCTCCGCTATCCTTCTCAATCCAAATAACTGACTAACATATATCTACCACTCAAATTATTTTCATATTTCAATATACTAATTTACCACTAATCCTTTATGGGTTACGGAGTAGGGTGCTACTCACTGAAAAAGTGATTTGACGCCTCATCAGGGGTAGTATGCGCTACATAAATGCAATTACAATACAATACAATACTTGCATGTGTAAATAAAAAGGATCTTGTTACCAAACTCGCTGATCCTTATTTTATCGACCATGTCAGTCCGGTGAAAAATGTGAAATGCTCTTTAAACAGGGATGTTTGCAGCCAGTGTTAAACTACCTGTACCTACATGCCACATGGATGTACATGGCTGCATTTTTATCAGAAGCCGGTAAATGTGTTGCATGGCCAGGTATGTGCGTGTTCTGCACACTCATTGGTTGCAATTTATTGCACACTGTAATCAAATGCCAAAAGCAGGAAAACATACATTTTTGTACAAGTTACGTGGTACAAGCACAGAAAACATATTTAATTTGTAATACGCCCCATCTCCTAACCAGGACTTCACGTCATTGGCCATGTTTTGATTCAGAAAGACCATCTTGCCATATATAATGTGATTTGAAATCCTGTTCTTTTCTTTTTAATATGTATTTCATCCACAAATGCAAGAATGCATTTGGCATTTAGTATAGTAAGTATATGAGGCATATAATATCAATTATTAGCTGAATTAACACACCTGGGATCATGGTGTGTATTTTTATTACAAACAGTGCAGCCAGATCAGTCCAGTAGATACTTCATTCTTTCTGATATCCTGTCTGTAGCATGTTTACTCCTTCCACCACTCCTTTTCAATCACATAAAATGGAATGTTGAAAGGGTGAGCCACCAGCAGCAATAAAGCTAGTGTCTGTCTGTGTGTCAGCATTTCTCATCCAGTAGCAAGGGGAGAGAGAGAGAATATGCTGCTCACTAAAGTTATACACAGTATGTCTTTTCGAAAGCAACTCTGGTTTCCAGGTTTGAAAGAAACACCCACTAGTAGCGAGAATTAAAATAGTTCCAGGTTAATTCCAAGCTTTTTACAGGTGCTTATTCACCATTCTTGAGAACCAGAAAGCTAAGGCATCATAAGTAACAATATAGTGGATAACTCTGGAGGTTAATGCACTTGCTAGAAAGATCTGTGTACATTCTAACCAAGGGTTTAACTTACCATAAAAGTGCATGGAGGATCAATGTGTCTGGTGGAAAGCACAGCATGCAACATGTAAGTTACAGATTCGTTTTTTTATGTAGATAGCTTAGTTGATTGCTGTTTTTGTTCCATAGAGCCTTGTGTTACCTGCAGGTCAAAAGTTACCATCCTTGTAATCTAGCTTAGTGAGTTATGACCCTGCAGCAAGGCCCTGCCTGCAAACAAGAAGGCATATATTTAAAACCTTGCTGTTTTTCCTCAATCTTTTCTTATTTTAAGGATGCTAAAAAGGCTTCTATGGTTAGTAATAAACACTTATTAGTAAGTGCCATATATATAGTTATTAGTGAGATAACTAATGGATAGATATATCCGATATTCTAACAATGCATGCAGATTTTGTGCATACAATCATGGCAAAGTCAAAAAGCTAACCCCGCCCCTTGATCCACCTTGGCCCCTCCCAGAACTCCGCCCACTGCGCCTTTTGGTGAGTACCTGCACTTATTTTCTTCCATTTAAAGCACTGGCTAGGGGATGCCAATCTCACTCGCCAATTTACCATTTTTGAGCCGCATTCAAGACAAAAAGACAAAACTCTGTTGCGTGGCAGTTGGTGGAATTTGGCACGACCTCCACTACAAGAGTAACGCAGAGTAGCCAAAATGTAGCCATTTACGCTGGCAAAGCAGAATGTATCGGCCAACCCTAGTAATAATATTCCACTTTGAATTAAAAAACATTCAGAAATTCACTGAAAAAAACCTAAGGTTAAAGTGATGTCATAGTTAGGTGAAAATGAAACGTTTGAAACTAAACAATACACCGAAATACAGTTATAGTTATTTCAAATAACTATAACTCACTTCCATGCCATGCACAGTGTTGTCATCAATCATTGCAGTTCAGTTGTCATTAGTAATGTTATCAATGATGTCACAGAACTTGTCATGAGGTTTGTAATATGCAAGGTCATGAACAGGGAAATTGTGTATTGGGACTCCTCTTTTTTCGTGGCCCTCGCTTGATTGGACCACCCTGAATCTTTTCAGGAAGGGGCTGAAGTGGATGAGTGTTCTTTTTGAAAGGTTTTGTGAAGATTCGTGAAATGGCGCAAAAGTTATCAGCAAACAAAAATATGAGGTTCCTGTGGATAGTAGTCTAACTGATACTACAGAGCGGTGACTGCCATTGTGTAGAATATATATCTATACTAATATAATAAAGAGAGAGCCCAAACCTTTGAGGCGGGTAATCTCAGGAACCACAGCACCAATCACAACACCCAACACAGCGTTGGAAAGGGCAGTTGCAGCAGAAATACATAGGCTATGCAGACGCCCACCATATATATTTAAAAGGTAAAAGAACCGTGCCAGCAAAGTAGTCCATTGTGGGCGTGTCTATGTTGTGCTGTGGGCGTGTGCTGGGGGCGTGACAAACGCTGGGGGCGTGTGGTACATTCCACCCTTCATGCCATGTCTCATATCGTGTGCTAATCCCACCCTGCTCCCTTTAAATACCCCTGCACCCCATAATCATAACCCACCCGTACTCCTTAAAATACCCCAACACCCTTAAACACTAACCAATCTTAACCCTATAAATATACCCTGTACCCCAAAACCCAAACCTATCCCTGAACCCTATAAATACCCCTGTACCTCAAAACCCAAACCTACCCCTGAACCCTAAAAATACCCCTATACCCCAAAACCCAAACCTAGCCCTGAACCCAAAAAATACCACTGTACCCCAAACCACCCCTGAACCCTAAAATACCCCTGTACCCCAAAACCCAAACCTAGCCCTGAACACTTAAAATACCCCTGTACCCCAAAACCCAAACCTACCCCTGAACCCTAAAAATACCCCTGTACACCAAAACCCAAACCTAGCCATGAACCCTAAAAATAACCCTTTACCCCAAAACCCAAACCTACCCCTGAACCCTAAAATACCCCTGTACCCCAAAACCCAAACCTAGCCCTGAACCCTAAAAATACCCCTGTACCCCAAAACCCAAACCTAGCCCTGAACCCTTAAAATAACCCTGTACCCCAAAACCCAAACCTACACCTGAACCCTAAAAATACCCCTATACCCCAAAACCCAAACCTAGCCCTGAACCCTAAAAATACCCCTGTACCCCAAAACCCATACCTATCCCTAAACCCTAAAACTACCCCTATACCCCATAACCCAAAACTATATCTGAACCCTTAAAATACCCAAACACCCCAAAACATATACCCCTATATCCATACTTACCTTATCCAAACATTTAAAAAAAAACATGCTTTTACCATTCATGCATTTACAACGAATTTCGTTGTAAATGTATGCGTGGTAAAAGCATATAAAATGTAATGCGTGCGTTATAATGGCATTGCAGAGTCATGGTACTTTCGTAATGAAAGTATGAGGGGTGATGGTATACGGAAAGAAAGTTGCGGAATAAAGGGTGTTTACCCTCCCCCGGTACGTACATTGGTGGCACGGCGGCCCACATCTCCAGCAACATACTCATATTTTTTCACCACCGATTTGAAAAATGCACAGGTCTCTCTCATTGATGGCCAGCACCGACATACACTTTTAGACACATCTCCCGCCACAAGTTCTAGAATTGCGAACTTTACGTTCGAATCTCGACATCAGCTCAACATCCTGTGATTCCAGGCAAATCGCTTTGTCTCCCCGTGCCTACCACAAATGAAAGTTTTCTTCTGTAATGTAAATTGTGCTCATTCCATGTTGTCGAGTTTGCGCTATATAATATTGCAAGGAAAAATAAAGTAGGGAAACTCGAGTTCACACACTACTGAACGCGCACTCTTAAGTACATCAGCAGTGCATTGTGAATCGGAGCGTTTCACAGGCCTGTCACAGATAAGAAATGCTTATAAACGAAATCCTAGAAAACAATATACTACTGGCCGGCAGCAATTCATACCCGGACAACGTCGGGACGGGCTGCTAGTATATATATATATATAACATGTGTTTGGCACACAGGGAACCCAATAACCCAATACTCCTCACTCCAGTGTACAATTTTATTAAAGTAATGAAGTAGTGATGGTGATGCCCTGTTCGATTCTAACTGTTTAGCCAAAGCTTGAATTCATTATCTTTCCATGGACATAGAATGTAATCTGTTGTGTATTTTCTTAATCTTCATAACCCACTCCCACTCAGCATCAATTATCTGTATGCATGCCTGCAAACGTGATTAGTGATGAAACCCTATGAAAACCATATGATGTATATAAAAACCGCTAACTGCTAGTTAGAACCCCCCCCCCTCCCCCTCAACCACCTCCCAGGGAGCTATGTTATCAAATGTTAAAAAAACACGTTATTTTCAATTTTTTGTAGAACCAACATGTCAAAAAACAAAAAAAACTCAGTGCATAGATTATCAATCTCATTGGGTTCTGTTGCATTTTCTACATTTAGTCCATCATTTATTGCTGTCAAATGTGTAAGAACAACTAATCGCTTTACATTCTTTGTTTTTGAAATAAAAATGTCACATATTCAAAACATTTCAATCCATTTAGCAAAAAACATTCAGTTCATAGAGTATCAATCTGATAGGGTTTTGGTATATTGTCTACTTTTAAAGCATCATTAATTTCTTAAATGGACACTTAGTTCCTGATCTATATCCAAACCCTTTGAATGTTTTGTCTCCAACAAGATTATATATCTTAGCTGCAGTTGTCTCAATCATGTGGTCCTGCTCCCACATCTCACATTGGGTTTCAGTGTTTCAATTCCATAGTACTAATGAGTTTTGCACCACTTTGATATCAAAGCGTCTAGCGCATAGATATTTAAAATCCTTAGTTTTATTCTCTATCTTATGTTTCAGAATTCTATCCTTTACTGCTAATACTGAGCTGTTCACATATTTCAGTATTCGGGGATATTCAGAGATATACACTGCATAGTTTGTTTTGCAGCTGTGTGTTCTTATCTGCACCTTTCATTTCTATTAGATGTTTCCTTATTCCTTCATCCACTGTGCTGTTTATACATGCTTTACATCTCTCCCACAGAATCCTTGCATATTTTCCAGCAAACTCAGTCCTTTAGTTTCATTAAGGTGGCTGTGCACCAAATCATCCTTCGGAAAACATACTCTTTTATAAGTTATGTCTGGGCGGCTATCTTCCTCCACACTTTTTACTCTTTCCTCAGTCATTCGGATATCCCAATGCTTTTTAATCTCATTCAGTTGTTGCTTGATCACTTCACCTCTTGATTTTAGCTCTAATTTCTGCCTTGCGAAGGCTCTTTTCTTGATATCATCATTGTCTGAATCATTGCTACCACATGTATTTCTCTCTTTAAAAGTAATTATCTGCTTTGCATTTTCTGTTCGTGTGAATCGGTTCCCCATATGGAATGCTTGATTTTAATTTCTGGGGATGCTCACAGGATGCTTGTATTACACCAGTTCCTTCACCTGGTTTTTTAAACAAACTTGTATGCAAAACTCTTATTTTTACACCTACTAAAATATCCTCGACATGTATCAAAATCTGACTCCTTTCTGCTGTGTATTTCAAATTCAAGTCATTGGCATTAATCTCCACTAAGAACTATTTGCTTTTTCCTTCATACCTTGCCAGATGATGAACAGATCATTGATGAATCTGTGTCATGTTACGATATGTTCAGGAGGTTTGCGTAAGTAGGCAAAATTCATCACCATCGCAGACTCCTGTCTTTGTTTTTATAGTCTATCTTGAAATACAAAATGTTGCAAGTCAAACACGATGTGATCATTACTGAAATCATTTGGTTGTGATGTAAAAAATGTATTGGTCTCCAGTTCAGGAAGTATTCACAAGCCGTCATATGATCTTGAATGATGCATATAGTGATGTTACATCCATTGTAATCCACCTGTATCCTCCTTGTCATGGGATATCTTGAATCTCTAAGATAAAGTCTGTGGTGTTTCTTAGGTAAGGCACTAGTGAATGTGCATGTGATTGGAGGAAATGGCCTATAAATGTAGTTGTCACTTTAAGAAAACTTCTTATTGATGCCGCTATTTGTTTACTCAGTGCTCTTAATGGGACTTTGTGGGCCTTGGGCAGGAAATATATGGTGGGAAATATAGGCTCATCATTTCCCAAGATCTTTAATAATGGTCTCTACTAGATCTATGGTCGATTTGGGAGTATGATTACATTGTTGTTTTATGCCACTGGGTTC
Source organism: Lissotriton helveticus (assembly GCF_964261635.1). Taxonomy (NCBI): domain Eukaryota; kingdom Metazoa; phylum Chordata; class Amphibia; order Caudata; family Salamandridae; genus Lissotriton; species Lissotriton helveticus. The sequence goes on along the minus strand of NC_136072.1, from coordinate 836,282,716 downwards.
CCGCGCATTGAATTAAGGCTTATAAATAGCTGATTCATGCGTCTCTTCTTCCATCACACTAGGTAATTCAATCAGTGCCATCAGTTTTCTGAGTATTTCTGCATTGCTGACTCTTAATGATTCTATATGGTTCTGTATTATCTTAGACTCAATTATTTTCTCTGATAATCCTGCAAAATGGTTGAGCAGTTTAAGTTTGCATGTATTCATGAACAAGTCAATTCTGGTATCAATATAAATACATCTTTTACCTAGACAAACCGTCAATTGCAGTTTTAAAAACAATTGCTCATCCAATGTCAAGGTGTGTTCAGAGAGATTCACAGTAGTAATTTCTTCCACGTTTTACATGGTTTTTCTAGATTTATTTGTTTGGTCCTTGTCTTTTCTGTTTCTCCTGTGGGGTTTCTTCTTTCTTCGTCTCCTTTTTCTGGATTTGCTATTGTGTTTTAACCTTTTATGTTGTCCCTCTGGTATTTTAGCTGGTACTTTTTGGATTTTGATCTGGATTCTACTCTTTTGAAGAGCCTGACTTTGTCTAATAAAGTATGCACCTTCTCTGTCACTGTCTCATTCATTGTCAGCAATTCATAGTCTGTGCTAGAGCCTACTGTTTGCTTCCTGCGTTTTGATGATGATTCTCTTTGGCCATCTCTTTCCTGAGTGGCACATATTTACTGGCAAATGTATATACCTGTCCCAAGTCAGAGTTCTGTTGGTCCCTCATGAATGTTTCTGGTTTTCACTTCTTCATACATTACTATGCTGATTTTCATTTCCATTCTGTATTTGATAATATACTCCTGATTCTCTAACTTTCCCAGAACATCAGTCAATTTTTTGATTACTGTTAAAATGTCTTCCTTGTTCAGTATTGCATACTTTACAAGTGTTTCTATCTAACTAAATGAGTATGCATAAGTGCTCATCACCTAGGGGCCTCATTTATGAGGCTGTGCGTGCCTTTTACGCCATCGGTGCGTCACTTTTTGTGACGCACCAGTGGCGTAAACAATGCGCCTTGTTGCGTCATATTTACAAAGTGACGCATCTAGGTAGATGCGTCACTTTGTAAACCCCTGCGCTACATTATACCTGCGTCAGGTATAATGTATGCAAAGGGGGCGTTCACACGCAAAAAGCCTCGTAATAGTGACGCAGTGAAATCTATGAGATTTCACTGCGTCACTTTTAGGACGCTGTTGCGACAAAATCTTGCACCTGCCTCACAGCAGGCGTAAGACTGACGCAAGCCCTTTCACATGGGGCTTTCCCCATGTGAAAGGACGCATTGCTGGAGTTGCGTCACTTTTGTGACACACCCCAGCAATGCGTGACTTTTGCGCTTACAGATACGTCAGAAATACTGACGTATCTGTAACTCCTTGCGACATGATGCGTCATATTATAAATATGACGCATCAATCATGTCGCAGGGAGAGCGCAGTGAAAAGTGACGCATCGCTGTTTTCACGCAGCGATGCGTCACTTTTCATAAATAAGGCCCCTAGTCTTTCCTGGCCGCATTGTATTCGACCCCTAAGTGTCAGCATGAAAGCCTCTGAAAGGCAGTAAAAGTCTAAAATTCAGGTAAAACATCCTCTAACAAGAAGGAAAGGGCATGAGGAGGGCCCACATTGCATTGGTTTAAACCCTTCTTTTGTAACATTAAGCTACACTGATCGGATTTGAGGAACAGAAAGCTAAAGCATTTACATTAGATTAGTTTCACAAGCATTTGAACAATGCCACCTTTCTGAATGCCCTTCAGGCTCCAGATATCTGCAACAATAATAAGTCATTCCGTTGGAACCGTGCTTAGTAGATGCTTGTTAACACATTCTATAAGAATTGCGTAAAGTAAACATTTACCTGGGGAAGAAAAACAAATGATACAGCTTTTGAAATTGCTGCTACAGCTTCTCTCCTGAAATGAAACAAGAATATATACGGCAAGTAGAGACATGTAGCCTAAAGTTGGCCATCTTAAAATGTAGTCCATGTTATCTACAGTCAGTTAAACATAGAAAATGTGCAGTAAATACATTTGCCTGTTGCATGTTAACATGTTATGTGCGTGGGAACATTTAATTATGAAAAAATCCCTGCCAACTCTGTAGCATCATCCAAATCAATGAAACTCTTCTTTGGTAGAGGCAGGCTATGGTTTGTCACTTCCTGCCCTGGACACCAACACCGTTCTTCATGCAATACCAATGCAATAGTTTTGACCTAGTGGTGGTAAAAGGTCACCACATCAAAACCAAAAGGATCCAACAAGCCTAGTGTTGCAATATCAGTTCTTGAATGCTGTATTCAATCCTAGGCGTTCCTTTTCTGACTAATTGTTATCAGGTATTTATAGTTAAATTGGTTGGAGTGCTTTGAGAGATGTAGCAACTGCTAGTAACGCCCTAAAATGTTTGTGGGACAAAGGGAAGCATACTGGCCACATGGCTCCTCCATCCCACACAGGTATGTAACGGTAAAGTATTTTTAGGCTCAACAAAGATACAAAATTGGCAATGTACATCTTTTGTGCACATGTGCAACTGCACCACAGACATTATATTAAAAATAGTGTACTACTTAATGTGAATCTCCGACTCGTCCCTACAGCATTTGATGTAAATAGCAGAGTGTTTCGAGTCCGGTTCTGGGTGCACTAACCACAAGATGCACATACTTCCATCCCATAGTGCGGATGCAACAGGCCATTCCATGCAGCAGTGTTAACACCTCAAACTCCTTTTCTCTATCCAATGCAAATTAATTTGTTTTCTACTTGCTAGCATTTTGCCCTGCATGCTTCTTAGTTCTTGTTGGATTCTTCATTGATCTTTCACACAGGAGAAATGCTAATTTCATATCAGAACATAATCTGGACATCCTTCCAGAACTGAAAGCAAGCCAAAATATAAATGTAGCCAAGTGGTAATCTATGCAGTGTTGACTAAAAAACACAAGAGTGCAAGGTACCGATGTTGTTCTGAATGACATGTGGCATGTTCTGCTGAATATCAGGGCTGCTGAATACCAATGCTGCCTAGAGTCGCGTTTCTCTGCCTTTTTCTACCTAACTCGAAGATTTATACTGCGGAGGATGGTCTATACTCTGTTTGGGTGATGGAGTAAATTGCTCCATTGTTCTGATGGAGTACCCATTGCAGTGGTTCCTGTCAATGTATTAAACGTTTGAGAGTTGGGCCATCAACGGGACGGTAGTGTCCCAAAGGTGGATTTTGTTTTCAAAATAAAAAAAATAATGACCCCCGTTCCATGGGAAATGTCTCCCATGGTGCAGGGGTCATTTTGCCGTTTTCACTGCTCCTTACCACAAGCTTGTACATGGCAGTGATGGACAGTTACAACTTTCCATTCTAAATGGGACGAGCTGTCAACTGGCCAAACCTCTGACGGCCTTTATTCCGTCTGGCTGTCAGAGTTGTATGTCAGCGACAGAGACGGAGCAGTCTTCATCGCTTACATTCTGAAATTCCTCCCAAATCTAAATGAGGAGGCTAGAACTTCAGTTTGGCCGGGAGAGTACTCCGTTGCTGTTGTGATGGACTACCCTCTCTGCCAAACTCTGAATCAGGGTCTAAGACTTTTGGGCCCTTCTTCATCCTGCTCTCAAGTGTTTTAGAGGGCTTACCTCAGTATTAATGGGGTTTTGCCGCCCAATGTCACCCGATCTCATAATCTCCATAGCCCCTTAAATCTTTGTCTCCCAGTGATAGTGTTATCCTACCAATCATTTGGGTTTTCTTGTGTCTCTGGGCCTCTGTCCTTATTTCCCTGTCCCACAAGACTCGGTATCCGAGGGCTCAATGACCATGTGTAATTCTGCCTCTTCAGCATTTCTTCTCTTTGAACTCCCTATTTTCAGTCTTTGTATTAGTTTCTAGCGGGGTCCGAATTACCTACAGGGCAGTCAGGCACTGTCCGAAGGGCTGGGTTGACAGGTCAGTGTGTGGGACGGTTTTTGGGCCTGTTGTATTGTCTCCTGGGCCAGTTTGTAGTCTTGATTTCTCTGATATGAAAACAAATACTGCCTCCAGCAAGCACAAATCCTTACAGTCTTGGATACTTTACAAAATACTTACAGCTTGCCTTTTAAAGCTCAAATTTGCTCCAATGTTCAAACATAGACACTTTTAAGCAATCTAATTCACTAATGAGACCACTTTTATTTTGCTGCCCGAGAAGATTTCCTGTCCCTGGTTTCTAGTAACGTTACACATTTACCTTTGTATTCTGGTCACAGTTAACAATCCTTCAAGCCCATTAGGTTTTACCATCACTAAAGCATCCGTAGTTTAAACGGGTTGGAACAAAGTACATATTTATTTAGTTGCTAACATGATAAGCAGCCGCCAGTGTTTCACCAAGATCCCTCGGATTTACAAGCACAAAGTAAAGAGCCCATAGTTTCCTTGCAACTCCCTTCCACAGGGCTCCTTGTTCACACCAAAGCACTTATCACATAGACCACTCCCTCTATAAACAGTAAACTCTGCAAAACAAGCACAACTAACTTGGAAAACTGCGTACTCGACCACCCGAAAGTCTTGTTATGGATAAATAAATACTACACAGTACAAATTCATATATTGCATATCCATGTGTAATTCTATCTCTGTTTCTTTCCTGTCCTTAATCCCCTCTGAATTAAGACCCTCTTTGTCCTTACATTTTTATTTAGTTTGATTAGATTTTTGATCAGTGATTTACTGGAGCCTGCCTCGGGAGTAGCGTGTCCCATAAGAGTCAGAATTTTGCATCTTACATCCCGGGTGGGACTACAGATGGAACTGCTGGGACCACAATACCACCATGCTTATTGTCACTAATATGCAGGGAAAGATGTATGCCAAGCCACAGTGACCCACCTGTGGGTTTGATTCCCAGGCGAATGTTTCCATGTATCAATGTTTCTGTAGTGTTTTGGCAAAGGAGTAGCCTGAATATTAAAGTACCCCCCACTCTGAAATGAAAGCTCTGGTGGCAAAAAGGAAACAAAGCAAGTGAGCTGAACCCTCCCTAGAAGAGCTCCCCTTTCCCTTCCAACCAGACATCTATCCATTCATCCTTTCACCCTTCTATCCACCCACTGATATCCACAACTTCACCTTTACATTCTTACATTCATTCATTTTTTTCATAAATAAGTCAATCTTTCCTATTCTATCAATCCATCCACTGATCCTTCCAATCTGCCATACATTCACTCTGCCATCCAACCATCTTGCTATTCATTCATCTATCCATTCACCCTGCCAACAATAATCATTCTTCCATTAACTCTGCCATCCATCCATCCACACTGCCATCCTTCCACTCACCCATCCCCTTTGCCGTACATTTCCTCATCCTTTCACCCACTCTTCCATCACTTTACTCTACCATCTTTTCACCTGTCCATCCATCTATCACTTGATTCACTCATCCATCAATCCACTCGACCATCCTGGCACCCATCTATTCACTTTATCCATTCACTTATTATTTCACCCATTCATCCATCTACCCACACATTCATCCGCCCACTTATCCCTCCATTCTTCCCTACACCCTTCCTTCTATTCAGTAGTCTATTCTTCTTTCCCTTCGCTATTTACCATCTTTTGTTTTTCCTTGCTCTCGCATGCTCATCTATTGACTCTGAATTCCCCCACTGTGTTAAATATGATATTTTGTCTGCAGATTTGCAGACGGAAGAAACCCATAAAGTGCCCCACCCCCACTGTCGCTGCCAAAGAGGGGGGTTGACAACGCCCCTGTGTGTAGGGAAAGGTACAACATCTTACGCATGCTCAAAAAAATCTTCCGTTGGATCCCCACCAAAACAAGAAAGACTGTCACCCACGCACTGGTCACAAGCCGACTGGACTACGGAAACACCCTATACGCCGGAACCACAGCCAAACTACAGAAAAAACTCCAACGCATCCAAAACGCCTCAGCCAGACTCATACTAGACATTCCCCGCCAAGCTCACATCTCCAGTCACCTGAAAGACCTCCACTGGCTCCCTGTCAACAAGAGAATAACGTTCCGTCTCCTCACCCACGCACACAAAGCCCTCTACGACCTAGGACCCGAATGCCTCAACACGCGCCTGTCCTTTTACACCCCCACCCGTCAACTACAATCATCCAATCAAGCCCTCGCCGCAATCCCACGCATCCATAGATCCACCATGGGGGGAAGATCCTTCTCCTACCTAGCGGCCAAAACCTGAAATTCTCTCCCTACCCACCTTCGCCTTACACAGAACCACCTCTCCTTTAGAAAACAACTAAAAACTTGGATATTCGATAAGTAAAGTACCCCCCCTCCCTCAAGCGCCTTGAGACCCTCTGGGTCAGTAGTGCGCTATACAAATGTTAAACTTGACTTGTACAGTGAGTAGAAACATTTAATGTTTAGGACGTATACCCTCACCTACCCAATAGGTGGCATACTTCATCCTCGGGCAACTCTTGGTAGCTTTCTGATGGAGTAAGGTGCAAGCTTCTACCCATCATCTAATTGGGAAGCCTAGGAGATATTGTGGGGGATGGGTGCAAAGTGTCACATATACAGTGTGTCCCAATCCTACAGTCTCCTTTGTACCAGAGATTTCCCTGATCTTAGCTTCCTTAAGAATCTCCCAATACTAGGGCTGATCTAGTGTTGATCTCCCTGGCACAGGACTCTCCAATGCCATTTCCACTGGCTCCAGTGCCCAGTTTTACTCCACCCACAACTGTCCTGAGACCATGTAACTCAACAGACGACATGCCTACTCATGCCACATGTCTGCCTGTCTCAAGCATCTCCCTTCTCCAAGTATCTCCCTATTGCCCTCTACCAAGACTCCCCCCAAATGAGGTGTCACCCTAGCCTTCCAAGTTCAAGTGAAACCATGGCCAAGTGGTACCTTAGCCAGGCGTGGTTGCTTAGTGTGAATGAGAGGGGTGTGGTTTTATTGTGATCTGCTGAAGGCTACGTTGGGGTCGTGTGGTGTATGGTGTTAGTCAGTGTGTCGTGGAACATGGAATTGTAGTGAAGTTTGGTGTGAAGTGGCTTCAACAGATCTGATGTGGTATTGAGTGGTGGAGGAATGATATCCTGTAATGGTGAATAAGGTGGTAAATATTCTCTGTCCATTGTGGTATGTTGATATAGCGTGCTGTGTATATTGAGGTGGAATGGAATTTGGTGGGGTGTAATGCGGTATGGTGCTCAATCAATAGGATGTGGTAATGGATGGAAAAGTGTCTGCTATTATGCAGTGCAGTACATTGTCATGTTGTGTGGTGTACATGTTGTAATGTGAAGAAACATTATGTGCTACACCATGTGGCTGGCATTTTGTGTAATATTGTTACATGGTTTGGTGTGACATGATGAAGAGAGATATGTTGTTGTAAAGGGTGTCATAGGGAATCATATTATTGGGTGGGTTGATGGTATAGGATGGCGTAGTGGGGTGGGATGAGGTGTAGCCTTTTATGTGAGCATTGCATTGTCATTTATGACCCATAGTTATGAGGGTAATATGTTATGGTTATATTAGTTTGAATTTCTCTGGTGTGGTGTATTGTGTGGTGTATTGTGGTCTATGATGGAGTGATGCGATGGGTGGTGTGGCTGCATTTATGATGTGATATTCAGTGGTGTGGAAGAGTGTCTTATAGTGTGAAGAAGTGCTAAGCTCTGTGGGATGTGTATTGAATTACTTGCTTTGCAATCATGCTGGTGGTATGTTGTGGAATATTTTGGAAGGAGTGGTATGGTATGGTATGGTATGGTGTTTTAAAGCAGTGTAGGTTTTTGTGATAAAAGGTGCAGTAGGGCTTGGTGAGGTAAGTAATGTGTGATGCTGTGTTGCATTGTGTGGTATGCTGATATATGGGTCTTATGAGCCACCTACAGTTTGTTCATGGTTCTGTGTCAGGGCTTCAGGGACTAGCTAAGAAGAGACCCTCTCATTTCCCACCAGCAATAGGATTGACACAGCTCACTCTCCCAATAATCTGAACCACACTCTATCACTGGGTGCAGAAAAAGGAGGGCAATACACCACCACCTTTCTTCCCCAAAGAGAGGTCTGCTTCTGGTGCACTGACCATTGCACCAGGACCTGAGAAAGCAGCTAAAATGCAACTATATCTAGCCTTCTTATGAGGCACCCTCGAATACTGAGTGTTCGGGTGAAGGAAGGCCATTCCCTGCTCTCTCCATCCTTAATTGTGACATAGCATGGATCACTGAGCAGAAGGACCACAGACAGCGCCTAAAAGGCAGTCCTTTTCTCTCCTGGTACTTAAAGCCATCATTCTGCAGTCCATGTATCATTCTGCAGTCCATGTCTACACTAATAGGCCTGCCTCCACCCTTAAAATGCCCAACTTTGTAATTTATGAAGGATGGTCC